>NC_083343.1:89913044-90568052 GCF_019175385.1 Lycium barbarum
ACAGCTTGAGAATTGTAGGAGAAAATATGAGAGAGAAGGAAGAATGAGTTATTTTATGAGGTGGGTCGGGGCGGGTATAATAAGAGAATGAGTTATTTTTTATGGAATCGGGTTATTTAAATCAATTTGGAATTTCCATCAAATGAAGGGTATATTTATTAACTTTCATAATGACAGGGCATAAATGACTCAAAATTAGTTCGGACGATATTTTTAGCCATTAAAACAAAATAGAAGAATATTTTTGACCCTTTTCCCATTATTTTATAGGTAGTGGATATTAGTGTTCTTTTCCCCAAAATTTACCATATTGGAACGTATGTGTTAGGCCTCAATTGGAAGATCACTTGGGGCCTGTTTGGAAAGCCACCCAGGTAATTGGAATTGGTGTAACTACACAGTTTGACCTGTTTGTTTGACCAGGTAATTATACAGTTAGGTGGGAATTGAGTATAATTGAGAGGGTGTAATTACACTCTCCAATGATGTTCTCACAAAAAAGGTATGCTTTTAATTTTTATAATCAATTAAAATAAAAATATTATTAATTTGAAATTATATATCAATTATTTTTTACAATATTAATTACAAATATATGATTATTAATTAACATATTTCAAGAAACAATGTATTATTAAATAACTAATCTAATATCATTTATAAAGGCACATATTTTTTAAATATTATTTTAAATTTTTTATAATTAAATTTTAGTTTTAAATTAAACTAACTGTGTAATTACACTTCTGCAACCAAACAACACGCTTGTAATTACACTATAATTACATTATGACAAACAAACAAATCGTTGTAATTATAATACTGTGTAATAACTAGGTTGTGTAATTACTAGGCCAATTCCAATTACCAGGTGGCTTTCCAAACATGCTTTTGAAGAAATCTTTTTTATTGTTTTCTCCTCTTTTCCAATTCCAATACTATATGTATAAACAAAAGAATCATATTTATTACATCACCAATCCTCTCACGCACCCAAATCCTACGTGTAAACCACGGCCGAATCATCATTCAACACCTTGTGGGGCCCACCATAATTCTGAACCACACCTCCCTCATTCGCTGTTAAAAATTAGCCCGTTGTCATCTGGGAAACTCATAACCCCCTCTCTAAATATCCACCATGATGAACCACCGTTTCCGATTCCGATCACCTGCATCCATCTCGATTCGATAATTCTCCAATCGGCTCATCTGCGAGTGTATTATATCAGATCTTCCAGTTGTGATTTTCTAATTCTTAAGGTGAACAGCTTTTCTTTTACGATTTATATGTTATTGTTTATGTGCTTATCTGTTAGTAGTATTTTTGACTTGTGTCTTGAGGATGATCCTTGGTGGTAGAGTTTCTTATTTTGGTATTACTTGTAGTAGGCGTTTGGCCATTGAAACCAAATGTTTTTTCACTTTATTAAGAATTTATCAAGTTGGACTTGTGTTTGGTTATAGTTTTTGCAAGAGTTTTGGGTTAAAATTGTCCCTTATCTATGGGAGTAGGTTCATTTTGGTCCCTCAAATATTACCCTGAGCATATTTGATCCCTTATCTATGAGAGTAGGTTCATTTTGGTCCCTCAAATATAACGCTAAGCATATTTAATCCCTTAACTATGCTAAAGTGGGGCACTTTTGGTTCCCCTAATAGAACCCGTTTAAAAAGTAACGGTGCTAAACCCATGTGACACTCACGTGACTCGTAAAAGGCTAAATCCATTGGACAAAATGCAAAGCAGAGTAATGACATTTCTCTAAACAATGCAATTCATATAAGATATTAGCAAAACAACTCATAATATTTGGATCATATGGTTGGTAACCAACTCTTAAATAGTAATCTGGCAGCACACATGGAACCGTTCCACTTATTTTGGAAGCATGTGAATATAAAGTTATTTTTGTTAAATATTAAAAAAATCAAAATTCTTTTTAACAACTGTTATAAATTATTTTAATTGTGGAACCACTCCAATTTTTTTCGGAAGCATATGAATGCAAATTTTAATATATTAGATAAAGTTTCTGCCTTTTTTTAAAAATCAGCTTCTTCTTCTTCCAGCCAATTGAAGCTTTCTACAGAGAGGCTAGGGTTTTTTTTGGTGAAGTGTTTCTTCATATGAAGTTGGGGAGAAAGGCGAATGAGTTTAGTATTTTTGTCCGATGGGTTTAGCCTCTTACAAGTCACGTGAGTGTTACATGGGATTAACACCGTTATTTTTTAAACGGATTCTATTAGGGGAACCAAAAGTGCCCCATTGTAGCATAGTTAAGGGATTAAATATGCGTAGCGTTATATTTAAGGGACCAAAATGAACTTACTCCCATAGATAAGGGATCAAATATGCTCACGGTAATATTTGAGGGATCAAAATGAACCTACTCTCATAGGTAAGGGACAATTTTAACCCAAAACTCGTTTTTGCAATAAATATATTCGGAATGTACCGAAGGTGAAAACAGGGTTTTAGGTTTTTTCCAAATTCATTTGGGATTTTCACGGTGAAACACTGATTTTCAAATTAAGTGAATTTTTTTTCTGAAAGCATGAAAAGAAAATATTGTCTCTTTTTCAGAAATGATAAGTGGAATGTTGTGCACTTATATATCCAAACTAGTTGGGGAGTATTTATTCCGTGGCGTCAGTATCCATTTTATTTATGACTTAGATGGTCATGAGTTAAAGGTGTTAAAATAGAATCTTCGCTGGAATGGAAGGAGAATGTTGTCTTCTAGGCTAGGTATTCCAACTTTCCCCTATTCCGGACTAGTCGAGGAGAATTTAGTGGACGGGGTCAACTGTTTTACTTTTTTTCACTTTGATGTTTGTGGGTTCTGAGGTTCGAAAATATTCTCTTTGCATAAATGCAAAGGAAAAGTTTCCTACTATATACACCCATAGCCACTCTCCTCTACCCTGGATTAGTTCGGCGGGGCTGGGGATTTAGTGCAGAGTGTCAGCCGTTTTATATATGACTTGGATGGTCAGGGGTTCAAGGTGTGAGAATAGTCTCCTCGTAGAAGTGTAGAGGGATGGTGCATACACGAGCGGATTTATAGCCTGATTTATGGTGCACGTGTACTCATGGTCTCTGCACTAAACTAGTTATTTTATGTACATATTTTCGAGAGTTGATCTAATATTCCATGCTCTAAAAAGCTGAATGGTGCACCAGGTTGAATGTTGAGTTATATACCTAGAGGAATAGGGATCAATTCACACTTATTACTTTCTTTTTTCTCTTTTATTTAGTGGTGCACCCATGTTTAGAAACCCTAGATCCCTTTCGGGTACATACTATATATGCTCAGTGTCTCATACTGTGCATTGGTCGTGGAGGATTTAGTGCAGCTGTGTCAGGCCTTTTATTTATGACTTGGATGGTCAGTAGCTCAAGGTGTGGAAATAGTCTCTTTGCAGAAATGCAAGGGCAATATTGCATACAACAGAAACCTCCTCTCCCCATGGCATGCTAGCCGGGAAACATTTAGTGCTCAGTGTCAGCCATTTTATTTATGACTTGGATTCATCTGGCATTGATACTCTCTCTTTCTCTCTCCCCCTAAGAAGATAACCCAACGGTCTTTTTCCCATCCCCCAACCCCCCGCTCACCCCCACTCCCACCCCCCAACTCCGGCCAGCAACCTCCCGGAGGCCTCTCCAGGTAAGTTGTCTCTCTCGTAGGGTTTGTGGCAGCCCTATACCCACCCCACCCCTCTTCTTCTCCTATCTTCTTTCTCTTCTCTCCTTCATTCTCTCTGGTGTTCCCAGCTCCTTTTTTCCGCCTCTTGGGGCCCGCGAATCCGGGTCCGACAGATTCGAGTTTTCCGGCGTGAACAGTGATTCCGGCGTGAACAGTGAAGCCGCGTGAGCAGGTTCTGTCTAACTGGAGTTGGTACCTTCGGTTGCCCCTTTTTTTAATTTTATTTTTTAATTCTATGTCTTTTATCCTTGCAGCTAATTTACATTCTTGCATTACTTATATCGTTCTTGTCATAGTAGTTACACTTTCATCTAGATTATTGCTAACTTGGGTTTTAGTATTGATTCCTGCCTATTTGAGTAGTTTATATTTGCTTTACTGGCTTTGGTAGACGATGGTAGACTAGGGTCATGTTCTCGGACGGGGGTGAGGGTTGGAGGGGGTAGGTGGGTTAAGGGAGTCTCTAGTCTGCGAGTAAGGTCTTGGTTTGTTGGGACTCTAACGGGGAAGTCCATCGAACTAGTTAAGATTCTTAAGAAGAAGAGGATTAATATAGCTTGTGTCCAGGAGACTAAATGGGTAAGATCCAGGGCTAAAGATGTGGACGAGTATAAGTTATGGTTCTCAGGTAGGTCGAGGGATAGGAATGGGGTAGGCATTTTAGTAGATAATGACTTAATAGACCATGTGGTAGGGGTTAAGAGGGTCAGTGATAGGATGATGACGATTAAGCTGGTCGTTGGAGGGTTTATTTTGCACATTATTAGTCCTTACGCGCCGCAAGCGGGCTTGGGCGAGGAGGAGAAAAGACGTTTTTGGGAGGATTTGGACGAGATGATGGGAGGTATACCGCCCACTGAGAAGCTATTCATCGAAGGAGATTTCAATGGGCACATTGGGTCAATTTCGGGGGATATGACGATGTGCATGGAGGTTGTGGTTTTGGGGACAGGAACGGAGGAGGAGTTGCACTGTTGGATTTAGCAAAAGCCTTTGGGCTGGTGGTAGCCAATTCGAGTTTCCCGAAGAAGGAGGAGCACTTAGTAATCGTTCGTAGTTCGGTGGCTAAGACGCAGATAGACTTTTTACTCCTTAGGAAGGATGATAAAGGTCTTTGTAAAGACTGCAAGGTGATTCCGAGTGAGAACCTAACAACCCAGCATAAGCTCTTGGTGATGGATTTGAAAATCAAGATGAGGAAGAGAAAGAGGGTCGTGGATGACAGGTCTAGGATCAAATGGGGGAGTTTGACCATGACGGGTGCCATGGAGATGGGGGAGAAGTTGAGGGCTATGGGAGCCTGGGAGAGTAGCGGGGAGGCGACCGACATGTGGGATAGGACGGCCAGTTGCATTAGGGAAGCAGCTAGAGAGGTGCTGGGGGTCTCGAAGGGTAGCCGTGGTTGGCACCGAGGGGACTGGTGGTCGAATGGAGAAGATTAAGAGAAGGTGGAAGCAAAGAAGGTGGCGTATGCGAAATTGGTAGACAACAAGGATGATGAGGAGAAGCGGATAAATAGGAAATTGTATAAGATGGCGAGGAAGGAGGCAAAGTTAGCGGTTACGGCGACAAAGACAGCAGCTTTTGAACGCCTGTATGCAGAATTAGAGGACAAAAGCGGGGATAAGAAGTTGTACCGACTAGCCAAGGCGAGGGAGAGGAGGGTGCGTGACTTGGATCAGGTGAAGTGCATCAAGGACGAGGATGGCAAGGTACTGGTGGAGGACGCTCTCATTAGATGGAGATGGCAGTCATACTTCCACAAACTCTTGAACGACGAAGAGGACAGAGACATTGTGTTGGGAGATTTGGAGTACTCCGAGAGGTGTCGTGATTTTGGATATTGTAGGAGTATAAAGGTTAAGGAAGTTAAGAGTGCTGTTCGTAGGATGAGGAGGGGTAGAGCGAACGGGCCCGATGAGATTCCTGGGGAGTTTTGGAAGACTGTAGGCAGGCCAGGTTTGGAGTGGTTGACTCGGTTATTTAATGTCATCTTTAAGACGGTTAAGATGCTCGAAGAATGGCGATGCAGCACAATGATTCCATTGTACAAGAACAAGGATGACATTCAAAGTTGCAACAACTACAGAGGGATCAAGTTGCTAAGCCACACTATGAAAGTGTGGGAAAGGGTGGTGGAGATGAGGGTGAGGAGAGGCGTGTCTATCTTAGAGAACCAGTTCGGATTCATACCGGGGTGCTCAACTATAGAAGCTATTTATCCTGTACGGAGACTGGTGGAGCAGTATAGGGAGAGGAAGAGGGACTTGCACATAGTATTCATCGACCTAGAAAAGGCATACGACAAAGTGCCGAGAGAGGTTCTATGGAGATGCTTGGAGGCTAGAGGTGTACCTGTGGCGTACATTAGGGCGATCAAGGACATGTATGATGGGGCCAAGATCAGGGTAAGGACTATGGGAGGAGACTCAGAGCACTTCACAGTGGTGATGGGGTTGCACTAGGGATTAGCTCTTAGCCCATTTTTATTTTCCTTGGTGATGGATGGATTGACGCGGCAAATTCAAGGTGAGGTACCATGGTATATGTTATTTGTGGATGACATAGTCCTGATTGACGAGTCTCGCAGCGGAGTTAACGCTAAGTTGGAGGTTTGGAGACAAACTCTAGAGTCTAAAGGGTTCAAGTCGAGTAGGACCAAGATAGAGTACTTAAGAGTGCAAGTTCAGTGATATAGTGCATGAGGCTGACGTGGAAGTGAAGCTTGGCACCCAGGTCATACTGAAGAAAGATAGTTTCAAATATCTTAGGTCTATTATACAAGGAAATGGGGAGATTGATGATGACATCACACACCGTATTGGTGCAGGGTGGATGAAATGGAAGCTTGCCTCCGGAGTGTTGTGTGACAAGAAGGTGCCACCAAAACTTAAAGGCAAGTTCTACAAAGTGGTGGTTAGACCAACTATGTTGTATGGGGCGGAGTGTTGGCCAGTCAAGAAATCTCATGTTCAGAAGATGAAAGTGGCGGAAATGAGAATGCTGTGATGGATGTGTGGGCACACTAGGAGCGATAGGATTAGGAATGAAGTCATCCGAGACAAGGTTGGAGTAGCCTCGGTGGAAGACAAGATGCGGGAAACGAGGCTGAGATGGTGTGGGCATGTGATGCGGAGAGATGCAAATGCCCCAGTGCGGAGGTGCGAGAGGCTGGCTAGCGACGGTTTCAGAAGAGGTAGAGGTAGGCCGAAAAAGTATTGGGGAGAGGTGATTAGACAGGACATGGCACATTTCCTGCTTACCGAGGACATGACCTTAGATAAGAGGGTATGGAGGACTCATATTAGGGTAGAAGGCTAGTAGGTAATCGCGTTTATCCTTTCTTACGAGTAGTTGTATTGCTTTATAGTTTCTTGTCCCTTGATTTCTGCGAGTATCTGTTGGTTTATCATGGCTTATTTACTTTCATTGTTTTCATTTTCATAATTTCTTTGAATTGTTTGCCCGTATCTGGCCTTTCCTATGCTTTTTCTTGAGCCGAGGGTCTTCCAGAAACAGCCTCCCTCCCTAAGGTAGGGTAAGGTCTGCGTACACTCTACCCTCCCCAGACCCCACGTTGTGGGATTCACTGGGTATGTTGTTGTTGTATATTGAATTCGAGGTTTTGTGTTTTGTTTTGTAGGGTTAGTATGGAACCTATGGATATTGTTGGTAAAACGAAGGAGGACGCTTCACTTCCCAAAGGTTATTTTTCCTCCTCCCTGTTCCGTGATCTATTTTGCTTTTGCATAATTGTGTTTCAGAATTGATTTACACGCCCTCTGATTACATTGTTCAATCGTGGTTCTGCTTTCAAGGATTTTGCTGATGAATATTCCTGTTGTTTCTGTTTCATATTTTGTATACCTGATCTGAAGAAAGGACAGTCATTGATTATTAAAATGAAACGGCGTCAAATGGAGGGAAATGTATATTGAGGATTCGCCCAAACTAGTTTGGGATTTAGCATAGTTTGTAATTGAAGCGCTTTTGAGTGGACGAATATGGTGTAAGCTGAGGTTGATGATTAAGTGTTTGAGTGGAAGGTATTAGGATGACTTGCGCGCCTTTGCGAATTTTATGAGGCAGAGAGGTTTATATTTATTTTAGTTTTTTGTGCAATCAGAGAGATGCAAAAACAACAACAACAACATCATACCCAGTGAAATCTGAGAGATTCATTTACTTCATTATGAAGAGGGTATTGACGTGCATTGACTGAAGTAATTAAGATGTACGGCCTCCCTGTGAACTGCTGGGGGCAAGTAAATGTAAGAAACTTGAAACAGCACATGTGGATGTCAATGCTTTTGCTCAGATTTGTTTGCACAAAATTTATTGAATTTCATTTGACCAAAAAATAGAGGTATTGTATAATAGCTGGACCTTCCTATATTTCCTCGAGGATAACATTAGCTCTCTTGAGATATTGGAACATACAGTGAGCAGTCCTACTCCTGATGTGGACGAGTGTTCAAGCTAGAGTAGAGGGTTTAGCCATGTTTCCCTAAAGATTGTCGAAGACAACCTTCTCAGCTGAATGGTTGCAAGAACATTGTATAACGTTTCTCCAGCGGTTGGGGTTTCCGTGTCATGGTTGAATGCAGAGTCGAGAAATTGGTTGAGCAGTTTAACACTTTCTAAATTATTTCTTATATGTTTTAACTTTCTCTATTTTTGCTTATATATGATAAGCAAAATTTCTAAAGTTTTGTTTCCTCAGAGAGAGATAATAGAGTATTACTTGTCATTCTCTCTCTCTCTCTCTCTCTTGTGTATCCTACAATATAGTATGTTCTCTTCAAATTTCGGTAGGCAGATGAGATTGATGATCTCAATTGCGAACAATGGTATTATTGGAATTATTGTTGCTTCTGGGTTCACCTTATACTCTAAAAGCTTATTAGTTTTTGGCAGAAGTTCGTTATAAAGTTGGATGAATGAGTTTGGTTGATGCTTTATATAATGATATATTCTTTGGCTGGCTGATACTGCTGTTATTTCTTTTCAGCAACTATGACAAAAATTATTAAAGAAATGTTGCCCCCAGATGTCCGTGTTGCTCGAGATACTCAAGATCTTTTGATTGAATGTTGTGTAGGTGAGTTGATTTTGAAACGGATGATATAGTTTATGGGTTCAATTTTAAGTTTTGTTATCTGGCTTTGCTGTTGTTAGTGGTGTTCTCGTATAATAGCAACTGGTTTTCTGTATAGTTTTAAGGGAATAAGTATCATGACTAAGAATCAATATTTCTGGTGAAGGATTATGAATTGAAAGGGAAAGTGAGTCTAAAGTTGTCGTCTAGTCAGATATTTTATGGTGTAAGAAGAGTATGGTACAAGCTTTTACCTTATCAAAAAAAAAAAAAAAAAAAAAAAAAAGAAGAAGAAATGAAAGAGTAGTATGGTACAAGTGCATGGTAGTGACTAATGAGCACAAAACTTGTATAAGCTATTATGTAGGTTTATATATTAAAAGAAGCTGATTTGACACATTTGGAGCTTATTCTAAGAGAACTCGTGATGGTCAGAGGGAAAGTTAGTTCAATAAAATTGAACGTACTCAGTTATACTAACCTGTCAGTTTTCGCTGTTCTCCTTGGTTATTCAAGGTCTATTTTGGGATGGATGGAAACATTATGTAAAAACTTGCTGTCTCTTGGCTGTCATTTTCATAGATGTTTTGACTTGTAACATGTCTCTGCTGCTTGAACAGGATTAAAGTCCCTTCTCCTTCTGTTCTTCTCTCTATATATAATTGAGTGTTATCTATTCACAAACCATGATTAGATAACAAAACTATTGATTCAATCTTTGTACTATGGTGCTCTTTTTAATTTGCAATAATTTTTGGTATGTTCTGTACTTCTGCAGAGTTCATTAATCTAATCTCATCAGAATCAAATGAAGTTTGTAATAGAGAAGAGAGACGGACAATTGCACCAGAACATGTACTCAAGGCTTTGGAGGTACTACACTTGATCTTGCAATTCTTCTTTCATGCCATCTTCTTCATGTTGGTGATGTTTTACAATTTTCTGCAGCCTATCACTTTTATAGTGTGCTATGTATGAGTTTAGTTTGAGGAATATAAGGAATTCCAAACCTAGTTTTTACCTTTGAGGTGACAATAGAGTGGGGAGGACACAAAATGTAAATTTGCCCACACCTTTAAAATCTGGTTTTCCTCTGAGGTGACATTGGGCCACATATATGATCATCAAATGCAAATGGGCTTCATGATTTAGACTGATGTCCACATTTATGTGGAAATATTGTTTTGTTTTATCTAGTTCTCACGGAATAAATATTCACCACCTTAGAAAAGGAATAGATATTCACCATGGAGACCAACTGAAACAGTTTTAAGTCTTATAGTATTTTCACAGTTATTTTCATTGACAAACAAGAACTTTTAATCAATTTATATCCTTTTAGGTTATCTTTTATAGTTTCTGTGAAAAACAGTAAATAAAGGAACGAATACTGATGTTTTACACTAGATACACTAATATTACAACAAGAAATCTGAAAACAACCGGTCAAACGCTGCTAATGTCTTAAATTACAACCTAAGACATGAATGACATTCAGTTATACAGTACATAACAATGAGATTACGTGGATTTGACACTTCTAGACATTCAAGAGGCTAGACTCTCCAAAGGGTTTCCCTTTTTTCCTGAAAATACTTTTCTGAATATCTCCCTGAAACTGCCCTGCCCTTTTTTCTACAGAAAAAACCAGCCCAGTACATGAGTAACTGTAATTTGATAGACTTTTCTGCAAAAAACAGTAAATACGGGAACAAATACTGATGTTTTACACTAGATACACTGATATTACAACAAGAAATGTGAAAAGAACCGGTCAAACACTGCTAACACTTTAAATTACAACCTAAGACATGAATGCTATTCAGTTACACAGTACATAACAATAAGATTACGCGGATTTGACACTTCTAGACATACGAGAGGCTAGACTCGCCTAAAGATTTTCCTTTTTTTTTTTTTTTTTTTCCTTTTTTGAATATCTCCCTGAAACTGCCCTGCCCTTTTTTCTACAGAAAAAATCATCCCAG
Organism: Lycium barbarum; assembly: GCF_019175385.1. Lineage (NCBI taxonomy): Eukaryota > Viridiplantae > Streptophyta > Magnoliopsida > Solanales > Solanaceae > Lycium > Lycium barbarum. Next base: position 89,923,847 of record NC_083343.1, read on the forward strand.
TACATGAGTAACTGTCATGAGACAGTTACTAAGTTTTTCAATTATTTAATTTGGCCTCTTGGAATAAGTTTTTATAACTTGTGGCTCATCATTACCCACCCCTATAAGAGTCACCTTGTCCTCAAGGTGAAAGTCTGGAAATTGTAGATCGATGATTGCATAGTCCTCCCAAGTGTTCTCAAATTCTGGCAAGTTCTTCCACTTGATTAACACTTCCCATTTACCATTGATTAGCTTCCTGGTCTCCCTCACTGCTTCAGGTTCAACTTGAAGCTCCAAATCTGTTGCAAGAAATGGAGGTAAGTCTTGAATAGGAGTAGTTGGTAGTAAGCATTGTCTCAGTTGTGAAACATGAGACGCTGAGTGAATGCATGCACCAACAGGTAACTCCAATCGATAAGCTACGGGACCAATCTTATCTAGAATCTTGAAAGGACCATAAAAATGGGGACTGAGTTTTTCATTAATCTTCTTAGCCAAAGAACGTAGTTTGTAGGGCCGAAGTTTGAGATACACCATTTCGCCGACCTCAAAATTCACTTCTCTACGATGTTGATCAGCTTGACTCTTCATTCTTTGTTGTGCTTGTACTAGATGATCTTTGAATTCAGTTAAGATCAAATTTCTAGTGCACACCTGCTCATTTACTTCTTCCACTGCTGAAGTAGTGTCATCCATATGAAAAATTGATGGTGGATCCGTCCCGTATAATGCTTTAAAGGATGTCATACCTGCAGATCTGTTAAAGGATGTATTAAACCAATACTCAGCCCAAGACAATCAGTGGGACCATTGTTTAGGATTTTCTCCTGCCATACGACGAAGATATGTCTCGAAACTCCTATTCACCACTTTTGTTTGCCCATTGGTCTCCGGATGGTAGGGAGAGCTATAACGTAAGATAGTACCTGCTATTTTGAACAATTCCCTCCAAAATTGGCTTATGAACACAGGGTCACGATCAGACACAATAGATTTAGGAAATCCATGCAATTTAACCACTTCCTTAATGAAAACAGTAGCCATAGCGTTAGCATTAAAAGGGTGTGAAAGTGGAGAAAAATGTGCGTACTTAGTAAGATGCTCCACCACAACCAATATACTATCAAACCTATGGGATTTAGGAAGGTCAGCAATGAAATCCATGCTTACATCCTCCCACACATGATGAGGTATGGGTAAAGGTTGAAGTAATCCGGCCGGACTCAATGTTTGAGACTCGTTCTTTTGACAAATTTCACACTTGGCAACAAAGCCTTGCACATCCCTCTTCATACCTTCCCAGTAGATATTCTCGGATAGCCTCTTATATGTGCAAAGATACCCCGAATAACCTCCTATTGGAGAAGAATGGAACTCCTTTCGGAGCCCCAGTATTCTAGATGATCCTTTTGGAAAAATCAAACGTCCCTTGAATAGTAGATATCCATTCTTCAAGCTGTATTTCTCATCTGCTTGCTGTCCTGAGATTAACTTTTGCAAGATAGATGTCATTTTGCTGTCTCGTTCTACTTCTTGGTCCCATTTTCCCTTATCTTCGTACTTCCAAACCGAAAAGGCAGATAACTTTGCAGGTTCCCCGTATTAGCCACTTTATTTTCAGCACCCAATTTGTACTTGATCTCAAATTTATAACCCATGAGTTTGGAAACCCATTTCTGCTGATTCTGATCCATAACTCGCTGTTCCAGCAAGAATTTAAGGGCTTTTTGGTCAGTTTAAATGATGACCCATCAATTTTTTTTTCTTTTCGAGAAAGTAACAGTTGTATGTATGGAGTAAACCAGCACATAGGTTGGGCTGAAAACCATATTTACATCAGGCAAAAGAAAACAACTGATCCAACATTCTAACAAGATCCTAGAATATCTACAATGGACTCAGTATCTTCTGGATATATCTGCTTACACCAAAAACAAAAATGTCTAATGCAGTTCAGTTTGATCTTTTGTGCTTCATTACTGATGTCCTCAACACACCTTGAATTCCTCTCTTTCCAAATTGTCCACCATATACAGGCTGGAACAACCCTCCATCTATCTCGTCTGCAGCTCCTAATCCTGCTTCCTCCCAGGTATATAGTACTTGAGTAATCTTGTTAGGCATTACCCAAGCCAAGCCCCTAAGGTTAACAAAAATCCTCCAAAGCTGATCTGTTATCTTGCATTGTAAAAACAGATGGCTGACTGTTTGAGCCTCTTCTCCACATAGATAGCATCTGGAACAAAGAGAGAACTTCCTCTTTTTAAGGTTTTCTTGGGTCAAAACAGCTTCCCTTGCCAACAACCAAGTGAAACAAGCTACTTTGTATGGTATTTTCACTTTCCATATATGCTTCCAAGGCCAATGTTGCACCTGTTGATTACCTTGGTTCAAAAATGTGTATGCTGAGTTCACTTTAAATATGCCTTTACTGTCTTCTTTCCACCATAGTTTATCTACTCCATCATGAATGCCTTTGAATTCTTCCAGCTTTCTAAAGAATTCGGTCAGTGAATCAATTTCCCAGTCATTAAAATTCCTCCTAAACTGAGTGTTCCATCCTTAAGGAGTCCATGTTTCAGCTACAGTTTTTTGTTGATGTACAGCTAGCCCATAAATGTCAGGAAAGAGGTCCTTTAAACTTCTATTGCCCTACCATTTATCCTCCCAAAATGATGTTTTATCTCCATTGTTTACCTGTACTGTTGCATGATCCTCAGGAAAGGCCATAATACTCTTATGGATCTCCACAAACTAACTCCATAAGGAGTGTTCACCTCTTTGGTCATCCATTTGCTTTCTTCACCATACTTTGTCTTGATGATGCTTCCCCAGTAAGATTGATTATCTTGAGCATACCTCCACAACCACTTTGGTTTAAGAGCTTTACTCTGCAATTTGAGATTCCTGATGCCTAATCCACTTTGTTTCTTCCCTAACATAACATCACACCATTTGACTAGATGGAATACCTTTTTGTCTTGATTACCTTGCCACAGAAAATCCCTCCTAATCTTGTCAAGCCTTTGGATGATCTCCACTGGAATGGGAAATAAGGACATCATGTAAGTTGGCAGTGCATCCAACACGGAGTTGATGAGAGTGACTCTGCCTCCTAGAGAAATATATTGTGATTTCCATCTAGTCAACTTCTTTTCACACTTTTCAATCACAGAATTCCAAATACTCATAGATTTTGATTTAGCACCTAAGGGCATTCCCAAATAAGTGGTCGGCAATGATCTAACTTCTCCACCTAAAATCCCAGGCAACTCCTCCATATTAGACACTACATTGATTGGATACATGCGACTCTTTCTCCAATTAATGTGTAAGCCAGAAACTCCTTCAAATAGCACCAGGATTAATCTCAATATCTTCAGATGATCTTCATCAGTATCACAAAAAATTAAGGTATCATCTGCATATTGGAGATGTGTGACTTCCATGTTGGCAATTGAATTTGAATTTGTGGCCACCTCAAAACCTCTGATCCATTCATTGTTTCTTGCCACCTTAATCATATTGTTCAGGCACTCCATGACTAGAATGAACAAGAAAGGAGACAAAGGGTCACCCTGCCTCAATCCTCTTTGAGATGAGAAAAAACCTTCAGGTGAGCCATTGATTAGGATGGAAAACTTGACAGTTGAGATGCAAAATCTTATCCATTTTATCCATTTTTCTCCAAAGCCCATACATGACAGAATCTTCAATAGAAAACCCCCAATTGACATGATCATATGCTTTTTCAATGTCTAATTTGCAAAGAATCCCTGGCTTTCCTTGTTTGATTCTGGAATCCACAGCTTCATTAGCAATTAAAATAGCATCCATTATTTGCCTCTCTTTAATAAAAGCCATCTGTTGGATATCCACCAGCCTGCTTATCAACTTGTAGACACTGCCTATAAGGCTAATGGGTCTCTAGTATCTCAACTCCTTAGCTCCATTCTTTTTTGGGATCAAGCTTATATAGGTTGCATTATAGCTTTTCTCAAAAACTCCATGAGTGTGAAAGTTTTTGAAAGTTTCCATGATATCATGCTTCAAAACATCCAACATTTGATGAGAAAGCCCATTGCGAAGCCATCCGGGCCGGGGGCTTTGTCCATGGCACACATCTTTAGACATGACAACACCTCTTGTTCACTAAATTCACCTTGTAAAACAGCATTTTCCTCTTCAGTGATGACAGGACAATTGTTCAAAGTCAATGATGGCCTCCATTCATAAGTTTCAGAGTACAGTTTCCGGTAGAAATCAACAATTTCCTTCTTGATTCTTACTGGATCTTCCACAACTTCATCTTGGATCACAAGCTGGTCAATATTGTTACTTCTCTTGTGTGCATTGGCCACCTTGTGGAAGAAACTGGTATTTTTGTCCCCCTCTTTGAGCCATAAAGCCCTAGATCATTGTCTCCATGAGATTTCCTCATTTTTAATGTGTTCTTCATATTCCATCAAAAGAGAAGCTTTCAAAACTGATTCCTCTTCTGATAAAATTCTATTCTCTTGTATTGCACCAAAGGTAGCCAATTGACTCAAAAGTTGAGCCTTTTGCATTCCCAGATTTCCTTGACAAGTTTTACTCCATTCTTTTAGCTTGACTTTTAATGCTTTAACTTTGCAAACTAAAATATAATCGGGGTTGCCTGTGAAAATAAAAGAATTCCACCAATGTCTGATTCTTTCCACAAATCCTTCTGTATTCAGCCACCAATTTTCAAATTTAAAACATGACTTGTTATGTTCCCAGATTCCACATTGAAGTGATATAGGGAAATGATCAGACTCCAGTCTCTGCAATACAGATTGCTTGATATTCCTGAACTTGTCATCCCACTCTTGAGAGATTAGAATCCTGTCAATTCTAGAAGCAATTCTACTATTATCTCCCTTTAGCCAAGTAAAACATCCTCCTTCTAGTTGAAGATCCAAAAGTTTCATGTCTTCTATAAAATCTGAAAATTCCTCCATTGCAGGGGTTCTTCTTCTGCAATTCCTCTTCTCCGATGGAAATCTTGTGACATTAAAGTCACCACAGACAGCCCACGGACCCTCAAACATACCCTTAACAGCTCTTACTTCCTCCCACACATGCTCCCTCTCAAATCTGCAATTTGGAGCATATACTCCAGTTATGTGGCACTCAAAATCTTGAAGAAGTGCCACAAACTTGCAGGTTAGAGTATATGATCCAATTTCCAGAATATCCCCTCTCCAAGCTCTACTATCCCATAACATCAAAATTCCCCCTCTAGTGCAAATTTCACCCATCTCCCTCCCCATAATTCTTTGACAATCTCTTTTACATCCCCCTCCAGTTTAGACTCCTGAGGACATATGATATCAGCATTCCAATTATACAAAAGACTCTGCACAATTTTTCTTTTATCCCTGTTGTTTAATCCCCTTACATTCCATGATACCAATTTGAGATTCATAGTAAAAAGTTTCCATCTTTTCCCCTGACTCTTTTCCCATCACTTTTGAAATTAACATCAAAAGAGATGAGCCCCTTTAATTCTTGTATCCCTTCGTATCTATGCCTCTTGATGGATGCCTCTGTCTCCATGAGCAGCTATCTATTTGCATCAATAATTCCCGTACTTCCTCCTCATGCCTCTGGAAGTCGGCCCCAATTTTTTTTCCCATTTTAGTCATGTTTTGTCGCACCCATGTTGATGTAGCCTTCTCTTTTTGAAGAATTAAACTCTGATCATCTTGGATTGGTTCTGCATCTTCCACCACCCATTCTTCAGTTCCTACTACATCTTGATCAATCACCGTGATGTGCTGCTCCTCAGGATTTTGTGCCCCTTCTGCAGAATTCACTCCATTCAAAGATGTAGACATGTTATTTTGCATGCCTTCTTCGGCTGATACTCTTTCCCCATAATTATTGAATCCTGCATGTGTCAAGTCCCTCACCTCTGTCATCGTCACTGGAAAGACCTCCTGAATATTGAGGTTTTGTGGTTCTACTGCCACTCCTTCTGAATGATCTGTTCCGCCATGTTTCTGTTTGGGAACTCGAACAAGAACATATTCCCGGTCATCTCGTAGATATTGATCCCAATCACTGCCTTCCATGTGATAGAGGACCACTTCCTGATGTCTGACAGAGTGGGAGTCTCTGTCTCCTCTTCTCCAACAGCTCCAACAATACACCTTTTGAACAGGCCATTATCCTTTATCCCCCGCGGCTCTGTGATTCTAATATCTCCTCTGTTCGATGTGACTGTTGATTCTCGAAGGGTATTGGATTGCCATTTACTTTCTCAGACTGCTTTGACGAGAGGATTTTTTTTTTTTTTTTTCCCCCCACCCATTTAGGAGGATTTATAGTCCTCCTTAAATGCTCTAGGAGGCTCTTTAATCATCACTTGTTTGGAGCATTTAATGAACCTTTCTATCTTAAGTGCTATCTCACTCCACCCTGCATTTAAGTCCAGCTCAGGGATTATAATAACAGATCTTTCCATTCCATGAAGTGAGAGAATACTATATCTGCCATGATCATTGTATTTTCTAGTATAGAAAAGTTCTGTTAGTTTTTCCTTAGTTTTCCACCTCCTGATTGTATTCTTCCCATCCTTGGAGGCTTCTTTGAGGATGTTACAGATCCACTTCATAGTCAACATACTCATGGTGGATCTTCTCATTATATTACGGCTTCTTTCAACCCATTCGAACCAGGTGTCTCTGCCAACTGACCATCTAGTAATGTCAAAAGACTTGAACCCGCGTTGAAATATATTCTGTTTTCTCCCATGTCAGACAACCTCAAACTCAACCAAGCAGAGAATAGAAGGATTAAAACTCAAGAAGAAAAGAGGAAGAGAGCTACCATAGAGTGTGGTAGCTGGGAGAGATGATGAAATGGATAGAATTGTGGGTACCAGAACTCGCAGGTGTGGGGAGTGAGGTTGGAAAAGCTTATAGAGAGGGAGAGAAGAGAGGAAAGAGTTCTGGGTGGCCGGAAATGTTACTGGATCAGAATGGAAAGAAGAGAGAGATTTGGAGAAGGTTCTGGATGCTAGGATATAAAATTTGGTTCATATCTGAGGAGAGAAAATGATGACCCATCAAGTAGTGATTCCATCTCTTGAAGGCTAACACAATAGCCATTAGCTCCCGTTCATATACCGAGCATTGCCTTGCTCTAGAAGAAAGCATTCGACTGAAATAGGCAATAGGTTCACCATTTTGCATTAAAACTTCACCAACACCAAATCCCGAAGCATCAGCTTCAATTACAATGGGCTAAGAAAAGTCTGGCATTGCTAAAACGGGCACTTGAGTCATAGCCAACTTCAATGCCTCAAATGCTTGTTGAGCTTGTTCTCCCCATGAAAAAGCATCCTTTTTCAGTAAATCAGTTAAAGGGGTAGCAATCTTTCCATAATCTTTGACAAATTTTCTGTAATATCCAGTGAGTTCCAAAAATCCCCGCAAAGACTTGATATCTCTAGGAACTGGCCAAGATATCATGCTCTCAATCTTGGAGAGGTCGGCTTGCACTCCTTCAGAGGAGATAATATGGCCCAGATATTTAAGTTTAAGCTGACCAAACACACTTTTTCTTATTGATTACTAGCTGATTCTATTTGAGAATATCCAAGGCAACCTTCAAATGCTCAAGATGTGAAGCATAGTTTACTGTAAATCAAAATATCATCAAAGAATAGTAAAATAAATTTTCGCAAATGATCCCTGAAAATATCATTCATCAGTGATTGAAAAGTCGAGGGTGCATTGGTCAAGCCAAATGGCATGACCATAAACTCATAATGTCCCTTGTGGGTGCGGAAAGCTGTTTTTTGTTCATCTCCAGCTTGAATGCGAATTTGATGATAACCTGACTTGAGATCCTACTTGGTAAATATGGTGCCCCCCCCCCCCCCCCCCCTAACTCATCAATGCATGGTATTGGAAATTTGTCGGGGATTGTGATATCATTAAGAGCCCGATAATCTACGCAAAAACGCCAACTTCCATCCTCCTTCTTAACTAGTAATACTGGACTAGTATTAGCACTAATTATTCCAGCAGCCAGCATCTCTTTGACCAGACGCTCGATTCAGCTTTTTGAGAATGAGGATATTGATATGGACGAATGTTCGGTTGTTGTGCTCCAGATTGAAAAGTAATAGCATGATCCCAAGAACGTGGTGGTAGGCCTGAGGCTTGCTCACCTACTTCTGGGTAATCAGATAATAATTTTTGAATCTCCATTGATGATAAAGCTGCTAAAGCTGCTTCATCTTCAGTTTTTGCTGCCTGATTCAACTCGACCAAGAATCCCTGGTTCCCCTTCTTTAACAAATTGGTCATGGCTTTGAGTGGCACCACTGTTTGAACCATAGCTGGATCCCCTCGAAGCCACACCGATCTTCCTGCATCTTTGAATTTCATGGTAAGAAGTTTCCATTTTACCCTCATCTCACCTAAAGTGGCTAACCATTCCATCCCCAGTACCACATCAGTTCCACTCAATTCAAGTAGAAAATACTGTTGGTTAATTTGGACCCCTTGCACGTCCAACCTTACCCCTTTGAATATTTCACTCCCGCCAACCTGTTGACCATTACCAATCATTACTTCAAATCTGTTGGTCTTCTGAATAGGTAATTGCAGATGATGAGCAAGGGTGGAAGATATAAAATTATGGGTAGCTCCACTATATCGCGTTGTGCCCATGAACCTTTCCCACGAGTTTCGTTGTTCTACCCCCTGTAGGGCCCACAACTGAATTCATATTCAACACCATCATAGTAGCGTTGGTTTCCCTTTCAACTACATCTCATGTAGGCTCAAAGAATTCTTTGGTATCATCTTCATCTGTGTTGGGTGCCTCTGAAATAATCAATAGGTTAAGCTGCCTATATTTACAGTGACGTTTGGGGCCAATTTTTTTTTTTTTTTGAAATTGGTAATTGTATCTATATTTCATCATGAGCAAAACAGTACATGGGTTGTACTGAACCATATTTACAGAGGTATTCCTACTTACTCCTACTTACTGATGTCCTACTCCTATATTGAATCTAATACATCAATGATTGAGACTGTCATCACATCTGAAAAATAACCCTAGCTCTCTTTTTCGAGCTAGTTCTGAATCAGACAACCTTCTAAATTGTCCCTCGGATTTTGCTACTAAAGTCTCGTTGAAGCCAGTAGACTTTGCGGCAGTATGCAATGGAGAATCAGTGGTACGACCTGCTGCTCCGGCTCTTGAGTCACGTGTTTCAAGTATGTTTGTGACTCGAGGATAATTGGGTCTAACCCAACTGATTTATTGCTTGAACTTCCTCTAATTTATTCAGATTTAAAACCTTGGACTTGCTGCAAAACAGAATTTCGGTCCTCCACCTTTTGAGCCATATCCATTATCTCCCTCAATGTGTGAGCCTGTAAAAGCATCACTTCTGCCCGAATTTCCCTCCTTCAGCCCATTCAAGAACACTCCAGATAACATTCCGTCAGACGCATCCTTCATAGATGCTGACACCTTTTCAAATTCTTCACGAAACGCGGAAACCGTGGTAACCTGCTTCAGCCCCATTAAGATAGCATATTGGTTGTTCTTTTGAGAATGATGAAACTGATTCAGCAACTCCCTTTTGAACTCTTCCCAGGTTATTATCGGTTGACGAGACTCTATCCAATAATACCAGTTTAAGGCTTTACCTTCCAAACAAACACTTGCTGCCTGTAACCTTTCCGCTTCGGAAATTTCATTCATGGCAAAGGATCTATCCACTCTGAAAATCCATCCCAAAGGATCCTCTCCTTCGAAAACTGGTAATTGTAGTTTCCGAAACTTTTTCCCATCTTTTTCTCCAGCCAAGTTGACGTTGCTTCCCTCCTCTTGGTTTCCGACGGATCTGGTTTGAGAAGGTGATGCGTGTGCTAGCACAGTGTTCCTTGGTGCTTCAATTCTGGCAAGAGACTCTCATTTCTTGAAACCATCCTTCCAGTTTTTGGACATCTTCTCTTACCCCTGTCAAATTAGTCTCCACTTGTTCAACTCGTCCCTCGATTTTACTCACCATGCCTGAACGTTACCGCTCTGATACCAAATTTGATAGACTTTTCTACGAAAAACAGTAAATAAAGGAAGATGTTTTACACTAGATATACTGATATTACAACAAGAAATCTGAAAACAACCAGTCAAATGCTGCTAACACCTTAAATTACAACCTAAGACATGAGTTGATAAGATTCAACCTAGGAGACTCTAGAAAAGTTGAAGAACAAGAAAAAAAAAAAATCAAAAACAAAAATAAGGATGGATGAAGATTAGAAATGGGAGAAGGGTAGATGGATAGATACTTGACCGAAGAGCAAGAAATCTATAGACAAGAAAGGGTATATTAAACCCTAATCCTTCCAATCGGATTTATAAACCCTAGAACCTTAGCAATTCGAATCAACAAACGACTCAAATGAATCCACAAATGAGCAACATTGAATTCGATGAAAAAAACAATTCACTTCACAACTAGGAAGCAACGCTTGGTTATCCAACCAAACAATCTATATTAATCTAAAGCTATAAACTACAATCTCTCATAAGAGTTTCATCATTCGACATAATCTAATTGTAAATGAGGTCAAACCTCCTATTTATACTACTAGGAAATAAGAAGACTCTTAGCTATTACATTATTGCCCTTAAAGAGGCAAGGGCCTTGTTTGGCTAGTTGGATGTTGGCTTGGAATTCGAAAAGGCTCCTTCTTGCACATATAGCCATCATCCAATCTTCAAAGCTTGCAATTGTGACCATTTTGCATCTATGCTCCTTCTTTTGCACGTCTAGCCACATTTGCATTTCTACCCCTTTGCACCTCTAGCCACTTTGAGTGTTGGCCTTCTTTCTTGTAGCTTCTTCTTCCATTCCTCTCCAAGCTACTTTCCATACTTCATAGGCCTTCTTATGGGGCTTGTATGCCTCTCCATGGGTCTCCAATGCTACTTTGGTCATCCTCCTAGCTTGAATGGATTAGAGTCCCATGCCTTGATCTTCAATGTGAGCCTTCAAGTGAAGTGTGCCTAGTAGGGTCATATCATCCTCCCTTTCTTGAAAAGGATTCGTCCTCGAATTCGAACCTTGCAAAAGCCAAAGGAAGATGGAAGACAACATTACTCCTCAAGGATTGAGGGTTAGCACACACAATAATATCCACATAATCATGCCAAAGATGAACAAATTTGTGGTACAACCACACATCAATAGTAATCATGCATAGTAAGTGCATACATGGGATTTCAACAAGGTGATTTTCCCAAGATCCAAGAATTAAGGGTAATATGAAGGAACTAATGCTATTAGAATAGGGAACAAAGGATACCACATGGTCCCCAAAGAGATAAAGCACATTAATTCCTCACTCCCCAAGCAAGTTCTACCCTCATTTTGACTAAGTGTGAGATGTAAAGTAAGGTTGGAAAAAATTTGTGGTACAACCACACATCAATAGTAATCATGTATAGTAAGTGCATACATGGGATTTCAATAAGGTGATTTTCCCAAGATCCAAGAATTAAGGGTAATATGAAGGAACTAATGCTATTAGAATAGGGAACAAAGGATACCACATTGGTCCCCAAAGAGATAAAGCACATTATCACTCCCCAAGCAAGTTCTACCCTCATTTTGACTAAGTGTAAGATGTAAAGTAAGGTTATTCCAACCTAGAGCCCAACTCTCTACACTAGTCTCTTTCAACACTGATGTCACTACCAAGACACAACAAAAGGACACTACACCGGGGTCATAAACAAAGATATGCCTCAAGTCACGGTCTACACATTCCACTTGCAAACCTATCATAAGCTTAAGCAACATCATACAAAGGGTTTTACAAGCAAAGAGGTCATAAGGAAAGGTATCACACAAGATATTGTTAGCAATTTGTAGCCAAGTTTTACTCTCCCTTTCAAGATAATCCATTTTAGCAATCAACTCATATTCCCTCAAGAGGAGGTTTTTCTCACTAAGAAATGGATCATCATACCATAGTGGTACTTTAGTGACTGTGTGATTCCAAAGAAGGGCTTCATTTTCAACATCACAAAACACAAAGCCATGCATTTAACAATCATCCACTATGTCACTATCAAGCAAAATATCATCCTTGAAGAGAGTAAGTTCAATCACAAGATCACATCCAAAACAAGCAAGTTCACTCTCAAAAGGATCAACATCAACACTAGTGCTACCACTAGATGGACACAATTTACTCTTGCAAGAAGAGCTAATATAGTCATCAAAAGGATCAACTAGTGTGTAAGCACTTTTTACCAAGCCATTATCAATTAACAAAGGGTCACTAATTCTCACACAAGGTGAAACTTTACCTCTACTCAATTGTTCATCAAGCACAAAGTGATCCATATTTGCTTAAGTAGAAGGGTTAGCTTTGTTACCTCTCTGTTGAAGCATATCACCTTTGTTAATTTGGTCAAGTTCCTTGTCACCTTCCTCTTTGGAAGAGGGTCGCACTATTTCACCCTCCAAAGGGACATGGAAACTCGGGTCCACTTGCTCTTTGGTGTGATCACCCACATAAGTACCTACAAAAGGAACAAGACAACTAGAAGAAATAGAAAGGTTAGAGGGGTTAGCTTGACTTGGCACCAAGTCCTTCTCTTAACCACACCTTTCCTCTCCTCCTAACATTCCTCTAGCGACCATACACTTCTTACTCTTCTCTTGGGTCGAACCTTGTCCTTTTTGAGCAACTAAGGTCTCCTTTTCACTCACAACCATTTCCTCCCTTTTCATCTTTTCACGTAGTTCTTTCATGACTCTATAGACTTCACACACTTCATGGGGAGTCAATGGAGCAAGGACATACTTTTTACCTTTGACCACAAAAGAATACTTGTTGGTCCGCCCACTATGTTGAGCATCCACATCAAATTGCCAAGGTCTTTCAAGCAAAATATGGCACGCTTGCATTGGCACCACATCACATAAGATTTCATCCTCATATCTTCCAATGCTCAATTCGATAATCTCTTGCTTGGTCACCCACATTTCTTCACTTTCATTGAACCATTGAAGCTTGTAGGGGCTAGGGTGTTTTCTTATGGGGAATTTCATACTTTCAACCAAAAATTGGCTAAGCGCATTAGTCCAACTCCCACCATCAATGATCAAGGAACAAACCTTGTCCAAAATCTTACACCTAGCATGAAAGAGATTTTCCCTTTGATCGACTTCTTCCCTAGCCAAGGCCCCCATGGCTCTCCTTTCGACAATGGCATGGTTCAATTTTTCTTCAAGGAATCAGGCTTTTCTTCCGCTTCGCCGATGAAAAGCGGACCAAACAGATTTCTGGATCTTAGGCTCTCAGGAAATCAGGCTTTTCTTCTGCTTCGCGGATGAAAAGCGGACCAAACAAATTTTTGGATCTCAGGCGATCCTTGCGCGATGCCGACAGATCGCGAGTCCTGTACTCGCGCGATCCTTGCGCGATGCAGATCGGATGCGGGAATCCGTGTGACGAATTTCTCGAACTTTGGGCCGAATTTCTTGGATCTAGTGATGTTTTGGGCCCCACACAACCTAGGAATTGCCGTTTTTGGCCCAACAAACAACTTTTCTTTTGTACTTGGAATTATTTTTGATTCAACCTTTCTTTTGGTCTTCTTCTCAAGATGAAGATATGAATGTCTTCGAGAACATGAAGAACATTCAAATTTCCAAGTACCTTAATTTCAACTTGTTTTTGCTCCAATTTTCAGATCCAAGCTCCCTTTAATATGGAGAACAAAGCCCACTAATTACTTAGCTTCAATTTCAACTCAATCACCAAATTCACTTTTGATTTTTTCAAAGCTTCAAAGCTCACTAATAGTGATTCACTCCAAACTTAACCAAGTGAACTCAAATCTTGGGTTTAGGGGTTTTGGATATCAACAAACTCAAATATAACTTCAAATTCGAGAAACAAGAACAAAATTTTTGGGTTTTTAGAATATGGATTTTTTTGGGATTTTCTATATATATATTTTTTTGAATTTTCTTTGAACCAAGGATTGAAGAATGTAAGAACACTCTTCTAAACTAGCTCTGATACCAAATGATAAGATTCAACCTAGGAAACTCTAGAAATGTTGAAGAACAAGAAAAAAAATCAAAAACAAAAATAAGGATGGATGAAGGTTAGAAATGGGAGAAGGGTAGATGGATAGATACTTGACCCAAGAGCAAGAAATCTATGGACAAGAAAGGGTATATTAAACCCTAGCCTTTCTAATCGGATTTACAAACCCTAGAACCTAAGCAATTCGAATCAACAAACGATTCAAATGAATCCACAAATGAGCAACATTGAATTCGATGAAAAAACCAATTCACTTCACAACTAGGAAGCAACACTTGGTTATCCAACCAAACAATCTATATTAATCTAAAGCTATCAACTACAATCTCTCCGGAAACAACCTCTCTATCTTTCGAGATGGATGCAAGGTCTGCGTACATTTTACCCTCTCCAGACCCCACACTGTGGGATTTCACTGGGTATGTAGTTGTTGTATCAACTACAATCTCTCATAAGAGTTTCATCATTCAACATAATCTAATTGTAAATGAGGTCAAACCTCCTATTTATACTACCAGGAAAAAGAAGACTCCTAGCTATACATTATTGCCTTTAATGAGGCAAGGGCCTTGTTTGGCTAGTTGGATGTTGGCTTGGAATTCGAAAAGGCTCGTTCTTGCACATATAGCCATCATTCAATCTTCAAAGCTTGCAATTGTGACCATTTTGCATCTATGCTCCTTCTTTTGCACGTCTAGCCACATTTGCATTTCTACCCCTTTGCGCCTCTAGCCACTTTGAGTGTTGGCCTTCTTTCTTGTAGCTTCTTCTTCCATTCCTCTCCAAGCTACTTTCCATACTTCATAGGCCTTCTTATGGGGCTTGTATGCCTCTCCATGGGTCTCCAATGCTCCTTTGGTCATCCTCCTAGCTTGAATGGATTGGAGTCCCATGCCTTGGTCTTCAATGTGAGCCTTCAAGTGAAGTGTGCCTAGTAGGGTCATATCATGAATGACATTCAGTTATACAGTACATAACAATGAGATTACGCGGATTTGACACTTGTAGACATTCGAGAAGTTACTCTCCCAAAAGGTTTCCCTTTTTTTTTTCTTTTCTGAAAATACTTTTCTGAATATCTCCCTGAAACTGCCCTGCCCTTTTCACCCCAGTACATGAGTAACTGTCTCATGACAGTTACTAAGTTTTTCAATTGTTTATTTTGGCCTCCTGTAATAAGTTTTTATAACTTGAGGCTCATCATCTTTTAATGCATAAGCATGTAAAAGCTTTTATGGTATCCGAAGATTGAGAGAGAATGAATTGATTTGCTAATCATAACATTCTGATAATTATTTGCAATTGACATTCACAACTTATATTAATTGATGATTTCTCAGGTTCTTGGCTTTGGGGAATATATTGAAGAAGTTTATGCTGCATACGAACAACACAGACTAGAGACCGTGGTAACTACTCATTTTGTGTCTTCTTGCTTTAGTTTGACCTGTTATGTAGGATGCTTCAACGATTTCCTGTTGAATAGCTAGACTTATTCATCGACGAAAAAGAGCGAGACTTATGCATTTATTGAGCCACTGTTTCGTTTTTATTTCCATTGAGCCGTATGTATTGAGCCACTGTTTCTTTTTTATTTCCATTGAGCCGTTATCTTAGTGTTATCTTTTTGATTCTTTTTTATTTTCCAAATCAGTTTCTGATTCTCACCCTCACTCCATGAACCCAAACATGTAGCTTATCCAAGTGAAGTAACTTTTCAGAAAAGCAGAGAGTCTGATTAATGCATTTCCTTCTGGTGTATTTTCACCCGCAGGACACGGTGAGAGCAGGGAAGTGCAGCAATGGTGCTGAAATGACTGAAGAAGAAGCACTAGCTGAGCAGCAGAGGATGTTTGCTGAGGCTCGTGTAAGGATGAATGGTGGTGTTACAGTTCCCTCAAAACAGCCTGATTCAGAAGTGGACCAAAACTACAACAACAACAACATACCCAGTGTAATCCCACAAGTGGGGTCCGGGGATTGTGGTATGTATGCAGCCTTACCCCTACCTTGTGAAGGTAGAGAGGCTGTTTCCAATAGACCCTCGGCTAGTGGACCAAAACTAGAATAGCTGACTTTAGGACTTCCTTTTTTTCTGTAGGCAAGCACATTTGACTCGTAAGTAGTTTCACTTTTCTGTTATGTACAAAAAGCTCCTACCCCGTGTGCTAGTTATGTGGACTCTCCTTCAAGTAGTACTTGTCTCCATATGTTGTGTAATTAATGAGCAGAATTATCTACTTTCTTCAAGTGCATTCAGTGTTTGTCACTATGGCGAGAGTCTGCTCTGTATCACTGTAATGGCTCTTCAACTAATTCACTGCCACTAGGAACAAACGTGATAAACTTCTTAGGGGTGTGTATCTTCCAGTTTCACCCAAATAAAAACTGTCAAGCAGTGGGAAAGAGTGGTTAAAGTGAATACACATTGTGGCAACTCTTTGGATGTGTTTAACCAGTAATAAATGATGTGCACTGGCTCTCACCAATTAACTTTGGATAGATTACTCAAGCAGCTTCAAGCTCCAATTGTAGCTCCCTTTTCTGATTGGTTTCATGTCTAGGGATTTCTGCTTCCCCTTGTTGGAAGTAACTGGATAAACAAGTCAATAATGTACGACAATCATCTTAGGTGGACAGGGTCACCAGGTAGTTCTACCGGTAGGAAGTAGCAGTACTCGTTGAAGTAGTCGGAATGAGAGCAAGATGGCTTGAACACTGCCAATATATATATATGAAGACGATGTCTGACAATGTTCTTTCAAGAGCCAGTTTTTCCTGCGCCCCAGTCACTCACATTTTCTTGAGCTGTAACAAAGCAGTCCTGAATCTAGAATAAGCTTTGATAGCAAATATATGGGATCTAAAAAGATTAGTTCTTCAATCTTGGTAAATCCCTTGAACATTCAGAGCTATCTGCTGGAAATTCTGCTTTTTCTGGTAGTGTCATTCATTTCACCATTAATCGATCTTCAAGAAGAAATCTTGAGGTTATAAGGAGAATTTGACCTGAATGTGTTGTGTAACCTCAGGTGCTGCTTCGGTGTGCTCATTGACCTTGTTTTAGCCATTGCGGAGTCTGTGGCAGCCATGTAAGCAGGAAATATTGTAGAACTTGGTAAGGAGTTAACATCAACGTTTGATTTTCGTTAAGATCAACGTTTGATTTTCGTTTTACATTAGAAAGTGATCTTCGTGGAAACGAAGGAAGAGAATGTAGGTCCTCTATGCAATCTGCTCTATGCATTTTTCTCACTTGAAGTTGTGTCATTCCATTCATGTCGCATGGAGAAACATTTGAGTCTGTAAATAATCTTAATTTCTCAACAAACCCTGCGTTTCTTGGTGCCTCGAGTTCTGCCAACTAATTAAACCTGCAGCTTCCTCTATTTTGCTTGCTGGTTAGTAGTTCTTGTAAAGTTTGATCGTTTCGTCTCTCCTGAAAAGAAGCAATATACTGTAAACATTTTAATTGCTATACACATTGACAATGTGAGAAATTTTACACTATCAGGTCATCTAAAAAGATATTATAGATAAAATGTGAGATTATTAATCTAGAAAATAAAGTAGGTTATCTGCTGCAACATGTTCAAATACATTGATAATGCAAGCGTAAACAAAGTTACCTGATCTGAAAATGAGTATTTCATCAAATGCTCTCTTTTGTCAATGAATTCTTCTCTTCTTGACCACAAGGCTTCAGAGTCTTGTTCTGAAGCCATGTTGAACTCCCATGTTCGGTTGCTCTTGCATTTAAGGTGCCAACGACCAGAACCATATTACAAATATAAATACAGAGGGCATTGTAACTTTCAAACTGCAAACACTAGATAAATCTTATCTTTTGGATAAGCAAGTCCAATTTCCATTTAAATATCCAGACACAAAAGTCATTATAAGTTGCGTTAGTAGGTCTCTTTATAGATTTAATAGTTGAACCATGCTTACAACCTTAATTAGAGAAAAGCTGAATGATTTCTTTTACCTTGTTCTTTAGGTTTTATACTTTCCCCTTGGGCTATTGATGAGTTTCTTGTCATTATTGTCATGATAATCTTCAAAAGTAGGGAGTCTAATTTGATAAACTCTTGCTCCTGACTTTTGAAGTGGCAACATGCACTTCAATTTGGCAACGAGTCTTTTTCTCACAATCACTGCTTGAAGTTTCACAAGACCCTTTAGAGCACTTAATGCTTTCTTGGCCTGCACAACATTCCACAAGAGCAGAGATCAGCCACCAGTTCATAACTTCATTTCAGCAAAAAGGAAGAGAACTATAAGTAGCCATAAACACAACAAAAATTCTTTAAAAAATGCCTAGCTATATAAGAGAAGAGTTTAATAAGCGGAGAGGGACAACGAAAATGTCACGACCTGGCTGGGGGCCATGACGGGTACTCGGAGCTGACTATCGAGCACCACTCATTATGCTAATCATCATACCCAACCTGAACATACACAACTCCAAGGCAACACACACACACACACACACACACACACACACACACATATATACACTGATGTATTCATGAGACAACTACTACCCACACATACGTATCTACGAGCCTCTACTAGAGTACCGAAACATAAGGACGGGACAGGACCTCGTCGTGCCCAAATATATACACAAAAGAATGTATCAACAAATGGCACCTCCGGAATAGTGGAGTGCTCCTGTGAATCTGCTGAGTAAGCTTCTAAGAATTAGGGCCGCCTTCTTGTCTACCTGTGGGCATGAACACAACGTCCAAAAAGAAAGGACGTCAGTACGAATAATGTTCTGAGTATGTAAGACATGAACAATAATAACATATCGAAGAGATAAGGAAACATCAAGTAAGGAAACAACCTGTAACTGAATCTCACTTAAGATGGAATAATGCATGCTAACTTACATCATAAACAACATCATATCAAGTATGCATATATAAGCTGCCCGACCATATAGGTACGGTGTGATCATCATTAGCCCGCGTCCAGGCCTCCCGCGTAACCATCCCATGCCGCCCACTAGTGGTGTCTGCCCATGCCATCTAGACATGGTGTCTATGCCGCCCGCCTTAGCGGTGTCTGCCCGGCCATATAGGCATGGTGTAAACTCATTATCATATACTTATCATAAAGCATGCATTAGAACTCAAGTACAAACTATAACTTTATCGGGGTGACGTAAGGTCGAGAACCCCCGATTCCATTATGGATTAGTCATGATCATCATGCCTCACTTTGAAGGAACTAGCATTATAAGATGAGTCTAGCAACAATGAATAACATCACAGAATCATTAGCTTCCTAAGAATATCATATCATAACCCCTGGAATCTCTAGACTTAGACTCATCATCATCATTGTTATATTCATAACGCATCTCTTACCTTTATTTCATGAGAAACTCTTAATAATCATAGACTCATAGTTTCCGGAATATGAGAGAGTCATGGAAAGATAAGGGAAGTCATGTTGTAGGTATCATGCCTTAGAGAAGAAAGGACTAGCCTTACATACCTTTACGTCTCTCTAACTTTATCAATTAAACGCTTCCCTCCAATGTTCACGATTCTACATTCAAGAGAATTCGTACTAAGATTAGATACTCGGAAACATACTTAAGCTTAAGCTAAAGCTAATAAAAATTGGGCAGCACTTTCTTTGTTTCCGTAACTTTCTCCACATAATATAACAATTCTCAAACATCAATAACAACATTCATAATACCATAATCAATAACTTCAACAAGTTCGGCATTATCCAATTCTCACAATTCCCTCCCAAAGTCATTCATAACCATAGCCATAATATAACACCACATTCATCCTCATATAATGCTTCTCCAATATTCTTAATACCATTTATAACAAGATTATACTCATAACATGTCAAGAATCATGATTCATGTCAAACTACTAGTCAAGAATACCACTATTCTCATATTTGTAACCCATTTTCTACTTTCTTCCATAATCCAAGTCTTTCAACCACTCAATATTCTTAATAGCATGAAATGAACATAAAACTCACTTTTGATTGTGAAGGAATGGGTTTTGGATGGAAATGCTTCACTTGGAGAAAACCCTAGCTTTAATTCTAAAGAGATTTCTAGCTTCCATCAACCCTAGTTAGCATTCTTGCACTTGATTCTACTAGTTTTTGGTATTTAATCTTTGATTTACCTTGAAATTATGTTAGTGAAATATGTGGAACCTTCTAGAGGTCTTGAGAGAAGTGGAGAAGTTGGAAAAAAATGAAAAATTAGAAGTGGGAACATATAATTATACTTGGAAAATACTCAGCCCGACAGGAGTTATACGGACCCTTATACGGTCCGTACAATATTATACGGTCCGCATAAGTGACCGTATTTCACCATCAGGGAGATCCCCTTTTCTGTAAGGTTATACGGACCCCTTATACGGATCGTATAAGTGGTCGTATAACTCTAATTTTCTGAAGTTAATCTCGTCGTTTCGTTTGATCTCCAATCCTTATAGAACCTTCTTAGCACTTATTTAACACTGCATTAACAATCTAAGGAGCTTTATAAATTTTCCTCAAGACATTATTAAATCAACATTAGCTCGGTACTTTGCAACCCTTTTCAAACACAACTTATACTTTACATTCTTCAACGGACTTCCTTTTCTTTCCTCGAATGTCTTTGGAATCTTAATTAGAATCATTAAGTACCCCTCTTACTTGTAGGGACATCATATCCATCTTACCCTGTGTTAGTCTATCTACCACACGACGACATGAAATTTTTCCGAGGTGTAACAAAAATAGAGGTGAAGCCAGGATATGAAGTTTATGGGTTCTGAACTTGCTTCTAAACCCATACCTCATTTTAGTTATTGGATTTTGTAATTAAATATTTATACGTATTTAATGAAATTCCTAATACAAATATAGGGTCTAATCAAAAGCCACTTGTACGTCTGCACCCGTACCTAATATTGTAGTTCTGCCCCGGATGAATAAGCTTCTCTCCCCTGCTGAGGTGATAGACCACCTTACAGCTGATATGGTTAACAACCAAAGGGCAAAAAGAGAGTGCACAGGCCTCATACATAGTCGCGCTCCTATAATATGATGAGAAGAAAGGAGCTAGCCACTTTTCCGTACTTATCCTTATTTACTAGATTATATTTTTTTTAGGTGTGTAGCTAAGTTGGTAGAGCACTAGGCTATTTGTTTAACATATCACAAGCCTTACCCGCTATAGCCAAATCTACCTCGCACTCTACTATAAACAAGGATCCGCAATAACCTTCAAGATGACTCTTTGGCCTTTAAAATAGTTACAAGATTAAGTACTAGTTAAATTCTCAACAAAATATTTGAATAATCTTGAAACTTATTAGTCTTATCAATAATTGTGTGCATGAAGATCTTCATGACTCTTAGAGCAATGACTGCAGATTTTTCCTTATTACCCTTTAAGTTTGTGATGAATCACTAAGTAAGTTTCCAACATGCTGCATTTAAATGAAATTGTATGAGTCAAAAAACTATGCTAACGGAAAAATTGAAGAGCAATGATTAAGAAGTGAGCGTGATAAGCAGTTTGGATTGTAATGGATGCTTGTTAGAGTTAAGTTGGAGCATTCATTAAGTGGATAGCAGGAGCAGCAGCAGCATTGACAGCATTTCCTCTGCTCTTCTTCGCCTCCGTTAATGTTTGCTGAGCTGCTGATGCTATTGCTACGGCAGGACGGTTCCTCAACTTCAAAAAGCAATATTTCCATCTTAAAAAAAAAAAAAAGAAAAAAAAACTAAACTTTTCCATCTCTTTTCTTTCTCAAAGATTTTTTATAATTTCCAGTTTAGATAACTCACAAGTAAGCAACAGATTAATCTTGAAATTCAACCTTTTCAGCGGTTGGTTCTGTCTCAGGAATGAGAAGACTCTTGACAAAGCTCAACCCGTTTCTTCTCTTTCCCATTTTAGAAATATTTAAGTCTGATTTATCAAACACCTGCCACCATCTGTTTTCTGAAAGATTTGAGAGAAGAGTTTCAGACTCATTTCTATTCAAATCTTCGAGTCATATATCAATAATATGAGTAACCAGAAAATTTAAGGCACATACCTAGAGTAGTTGAAATAAAGGGTGGCAAAAAAGGATCAACACGCTAGATTTTGTATCATATCCAACCAGTGATTCTTAAAAATACTAATATTGTATTGTTCCATGCGGCTTTCTTTTTCTCCTCTAATTCATGTCTCTCAGTTATACCAGTGAGAATACAATGAGTTGGTATTTTACCCACTTATCTCTTCTTTAATCTTAGATTTTTGCTATATTAAATTGAGAAGATAGTGCATTTACTTTGGTTCACCCTCATTTTACAGGTTTATGTGATTTAGAAATGATCGAGAAAAAAACCAAGTGAAAACAAGTAAAAAAGGAGCTAAAATGAAGAAAATGGAAAAATTGGCCATAGCCGCCAAAAACTGGCCAGATCTTAAATTCCGAAAATGTGAGTCTATTTAGTCATGTTTTAATTTGGAAAAGTTGAGGACCTATAAAAGCAAGACTTGGAGGATATTATTTTCATCTTTGACCATTCTTACAAGCTTGGAGAGCTAAGGTTTTTTTTGTTGCTCGGATTGCCCTTCGAACGCGCTGGTCTTTAATTTTTTCCTCTCTTATACGTGGCCTTTAATTTTACCCTCCCACCTATTTTAATGAAACTTTTCGGACGAAATTACCCTTACCTGATTGAACCTTTTCTATTTCACCGTTTTTTCGTTTTTTCGTGTTTCTTGCCTGTTTCTCTCTGTCTCCATCTCTCTTTGTGTTGTCTCTTTTTATCTATATGGAAATTTAGATACTCATTTCTATTTTGAGCTCATTTCAATATTCATAGCTGTTAATTTTGTTGTTTTTGAACTCAATTTTGTTGATTGTAGGTATATTTTTGCGTTTATTGTATATTTTTTGTATGTAATTAATCGTTTCTAATTACACACTATGGTTTTAGTGTTTTTTCAAAGTTTATGTATGATTTTTTGACGGTTAGTTCGTGTTTTCATTATATTTTTTTTAATTCCGTATTACGTTGTTGCTATGTTTTTGTGGAGTTTCATATGTGCTTTGATTTTATTTTGTTGAATCTTTTATGTTTTGCCTTCTGACCACCAGTTTTAGGCTTTTAGTGTGATTTTGTTAATAATGTTGGATTTGATGTAGAGTATGTGTTTGTCTGAGGCAAATTATGCCTCCTCTGACCTAATTTTTTGTTTTATGAAACTAAACCTATGCCTGTTCCGACATAATTTATGAATGAAGCTATTTTTTTAAGTGTTTCTATTCTAGCATGGTTTGTGTTATGGCTTTGTGTAGGTGGTTTTTGGGAGAAATATAGTGATACTGTTAGGCTCGTTGAGGTCTATATAGTAGAGGGTGTTGTTGGGTCGTGATGAGTGTTGTTTTGTTGAAGATCATTTAATGAAGATAATTAATGATGATGTTTTTTAGGTGTCTTATCCTTGGGGTACTCTTGGTTTTGATTGATCAGTACGGTCACTTCGTGATTGTTTGGGGACTTTTAAGATCATGCCATTTGGTAGTCGTTCGAGTTATATGATTAATGGGTTTCCTTATGCTTTAAATGTGTGGGTATTGGAGGTTTTCCCTATTTTCCAAGGGTATTCAAAGTACCAAGGTCACAAGTTTCCTACTATGTTGTGTTGGGGTCCTTCAAAGCAAGCTTTTTATCGCGTTATTATTGATAATTTCTTCCATGCTGAAAATGTATATTTTTTGTTGTTGTTTCTTTCTTTTTGCTTTTTTGTTACTTTTGTTTTTGGATGTGTCATGTGTTTTTGTATTGTGTCATAGAGATTCAAGAATTTTAATGTCAAAGTTGTTGTTGCTACGGAACAAAAGATGCAACATTATGCAGTTGCACTTCAATTTCCTGCTAATTTTGGCTCTTGTTCTTCCAGTGTGATTTTTCTATCTCGACTGATTGATCACATAGTTGATGTAAGTCTTAATTTTTTAATTGTCTTTTTTTGAGTGAATTTTGAGTTACGACAATGATTCAATCTATGCCTTAAGGCATAACTTGTTCAAAACTCTGTAGTATATTTTGCCTTAGCCGGCAGAGTGTGTGTTGTTGTTTTTTCTATGCATGTATAGAAGTGCAGGCATGTGATTTAACCTATGCCTTAAGGAAAAACTTGTTCAAAACTCTCTAGTATATTTTGCCTTATCCGGCAAAGTGTGTGTTGTTGTTTTTTCTATACATGTATAGAAGTGCAGACAGGTGATTTAACCTATCCTTTCAGGCATAACTTGTTCAAAACTCCCTAGTTTATGTTTTGCCTTATCCGACAGACTGTGTGTTGTTGTTTTCCTTCCGGTATTACTTGGATGTTTTTTTTTAGTGAATTCTGAGTCCCCCCCCCCCCCCCTCCCCACCCCTATTTTTTTGTTTTGTTTTGATGGTTGCTGTGTTTTTTATTTTATTTATTATAGAGGGTGTTGTGCCCAGTGTGAAGAAGCAACTGGATGATGAACATTCTACTATTGTCAATCAAGTCACAGTATGATTCTTTTTGTTGACTTTGTTATTATCTGTATACATGTATCGTTCTTGTTTGTTTATTCTTACGTTTTTAGTCTTGTTTATAGGATATGGAAAGTAGATTGATTGTATGGATAACTGTTTTGAAGAATTGGATAAAAAGTTGTTGGCATGATTAATGCTGTTGATAGTTTAGTTCGTGTACACGATGAAACCAACCAGGTCATGTGTAGCAGCTGCTGAAAGTGTCAAAAAGACTTGATAAGATGTACCTTATGATCCTATGTTTTGATAATTGACAAATTGATGGGGAACCGACAAGAGACCTGGTCAGCGATCTGTTTTAAATATACCGTGCACACTTAGTGGTACAGATTTAAATAGCTGTAAAGCTGGACCGTACAACAACAGTGCTGCAGCCCATGCCTCGGGTCAAACTTTGGTTGAGAAGTCTCCATCACATCTCATATGTTCCCCAATATATATTCAACATGTCCCAACATATTGGGTATCACTTGGAAGACCTAAAAATCACTTGAAAAGTGTAGCCACCATAAGATTCCCAAGTGTTCAACTAACAGAGCTGAAAACAAATAGAAGGACCAGATGCTAACTCTGAAGATATCAAATCTCTTAGTTTATCTTAAGCTTTGCTTCATTTGTACTTAAATTGTAAACCTACTCCTCTTGTTTGAGAAGTAGTTTGTAGGTATTTAAAAGTCTCAAAGTCAGCTTGTTGGAAGTGTGTTTCCACAAGCTGTTGAGTGGTTGTCACGCCCCGAACCATGGCCAAGGCGTAATACGGGACTCGGTGCTTAACAACATGTGATTGAGCGAACCCATAGGCTGGCTGAATTATCATGTGATATCAAAACATCCAATAATAAGGAAATAAGACTAACACATGCTGATCTACTAGAAGTATGACTGAAATATATTAAATGCAGAATTACTGGTTCAAGTTTAAAACATCTGAAATAAATGCCAACGAGGCTAACATTTCAAGGTCTGCTAATATCTGATTGACTGGACTATGTCTATGAAGCCTCTAACAAATATTGAAAAGATAACTGTCTAAAACTGGAAAGACTGAAAGTAGGATAACACCCCGGAGGAACTGGGGCTCACCAAGCAGCTGATACGAGCAAGTCCTAGCTAGCTGGATCGTCAACCTGTAAGTCGTTGCGATGCAAGCCCCCAAGCAATAAAAAGGGACATGAACACATTTGAATTGTATTGGTATGTAAAGCAACTGAAAGAAAGAAATATAAGTACTGAAACTGAAACTGATAACTGTAACTGAACTAAACAGGGAGGTATGGATCTGAAGTACTACCTATTCTGAATGAAGAATCACATAGATATGTCACGACCCAACTCGCCATGATTGGCACCCAACTAAATCCTAGTGGGCGAACCAATACACGAGACATCTATTCATTCAAATCCAGTTTTATATTAACCAAGCTAATCAGTTATTACTTATTCAAACATCAAATGAACAAAATAAGTCATGCCATTAAATACTAAAATAAGTGCGGAAGTTCTAACTATTACAAATCCCAAAATCTGAAAGTCATCGTACAGGACTCTAATCTAAAACATGTCTACAGAATGAAATCTGACTAATAAATATCCATAATGTCCAGAATAAGAAAAGACATCATAAGAAGAAGATCTTCGGGCGTCCTGGCATGGGAAGAAGCTCACCCTAAATCTATCAGCAAACGTCCTTCACGCTAGATGTGAGGGCGGGTAGCAGTCTCCATATCACAATCTGCACTCAAAAGAATGCAACAATGTAGTATCAGTACAAACACTATGTATTGGTAGATATCATAGGCCGACTAAGATTAGTATCATGCATATTTCATAAAATCAATAGAACAAATAGCCAGTCAACAGACATGAATATCAATAAACCACAACAAGTCAACCAAGGATAATCACAGTCAAATCACCAAGATGTCAAGCATCACAATCACGTAAGCCACAACGGAAATAATTTTACCACAATGACCACACTAACTGTACACACATTCTAACTGATGTCATTGCTCAGTAGTCATGACCTGCAGGGGACCCGTGGTGTCCATGTACCACTCGTTCCGGAATACTCCTTAGACCCGAGCACAAACCTCCGCTCCAGAATGAACCTCGGACGGGGGACATATCAACGTACCTCTCATTTTCGAAACTAACCTCGGACCACGAGCCCATAATTTAGGTCACATATGTGCCTTCCCATACCTCTTACAGAACAATGTTTCTTGCCTTCTCAATAGCAATACTCAAATCATCATTTCATGTCACAATACCTTCGAGAAGATCATATTAGATTCTTATAACAATACATTCACTGCAGAATCAACACACAGGAATAGTGGCATGAAGCCTACACAATCACTCAATCACAATCACAATCACAAAGAAGTTTAGTCACACAATCTCATGCATGAAAACTAGACATGCTTTATCCTAAAGAATTCAAAAACATACAATCAACTAACTAAAGTCTAACTCAAGTAGACCGTAACCTACCTCAATGTTGCGTTGGGATAATGCAAGTCACTCCGCTACAACCTTGTCTTTCCTTAAAGCCTCAGAACACTCAAAGTCTAGAAATAGAAGGTTCAATGAGTCACAATTACTCAAATCACAATACAAATGCAAGAATACCCTTCCCTTTACCCCATTCCAAGGGATAGATGATTTTCTAGGTGATAAACAGCCTATCAAGGGCCTTAGTAATCATTAATCATCAATTCATAACCATATTCTATCAACATTCCCACTACAAGTAGTTTTTATGGTCAAGAAACCATTTTTATAGAACCCTAGGCCTCAATTCACTTAGTTTATGGCCTTAAGTGTTCAATTTATGGTTAGGATAAACTAACCCAATCCTTTAGATGATAACTAAGTGATAATAACCATAATCATCAAGTTTAGAAGGTTTATTAACATTCTGGGGTTTCTATTTCAGTTTCACCATTAAAGACCCACGAAGGGGATAACAATCATGATGGAATAGATGGAACTTACCTCTCAAGAGTTTCTTGCCCTAGCTTGGAATTTCACCCTAGGTGCTTGTTGGGAAGTGTGTTGCTGTTTTGTGAATAGAGAATATGAGACTAAGTATATAAAATTCGCGTTACTGTTTTTTGTCGACCGCTAAAGCAGTCATCACTCCACTGCAGCGATCCCGCTATAGCGGCCAAGTGACCGCTATAGCAGACCCAAAGGAAATCTGCTCACCGCTATGGCAGTCGACTCACCACTATAGCGGTACCGCCATAGCGGTCAATCGTCCGCCACAATGGCCACACGACAAATGGCAGGCCGCTGGAAGCTGCCCAGCCACCGCTACAGCAGTACCGCTACAGCGGTTCATTTTGGGCAGTGAGCTCGACTTTTTGTCCAGTTTTCCCCCCATCACCCAACATTTCATCTGAGGCCTCAAAAGCCCAAAACAAACATGTACATATACATAAAGACGCCCTACGAATCCACCCATGGCCTCAGAATTCCTAGCAGAGTTCTAATTTTCTATGTCACCCCCCGACGGACTCAAGACAATCAAACAACAACCACAAACAAGTCAAATTTCAGCTCATAAGCTCACATGATTTAGTTTCTACTGGCTCGTTCTACCCTTGGAAAGGTTACATTTGGTGAGGTGATACTACAATTCCCATAACTACTGGAAGGGTCGTTACAATATAACTGTAAATATAAACTGTGGCCTAGGGACTAAATAAATATGCACAAAACTATGGCCTCAGGCCCAAGAAGTACGTATGTATAAACTGTGCCCTAGGGACCAAAATACAGATATAGGCGTTCAACATTAAACAATTCATGACACTGAGACTGAGATATAATTGATAGCATGATAACTATTTCTGATTATGAAACTGAAGACAGTAATTGATTATACACTGACTGAGACTCATGTGATGTCAATACACAAGTCCATAATGCTTACGTACTGAGTTCGTGATATTCAAAATGATAACCGTGAACGAATTATGAAACTATATCCCTAGAGGATAGAAGCTCTACAACTATTCATGAAACTAGGGCATAACTGTATTTGGAGTCAATTTCTGATAAACATGGAGAACAAGGCATAGGGAGAATAATAAATATTCCTCTAACGTAGATAGTTAGCCTCACATACCTGTATATGCTTCAAAACTTGTAAGAAAGGTCTGAACTTTGAGAAGAATCCCAAAAGCCTGAGTCTTGAGCCCTTAGATGGATATCCTTGAAAACCATAGGTTAAGAACAATGAGTTATTGCTTATTGTTCATAGATATATGTTAGAATCCACTTGGAATGGGTTAGGTTTGCTTACCTTAGTGTTCTTGGTGATAGAGAAGGAGAGCTGTTCGTTCAAGGGCTTTGAAACTGGTGAAAAGTGAATTTAAAACTGAACCCCTGGTATTTATAGTTTCTGATGGACGCGGGCAATGTACGGGCTAAGGTACGTCCCGTACGTTGAAGCACACGCTATACTTTGCAGCCCGTATTTGGATGCCAAATTCTCGTGGGTGGCCTAGTTGGCCGAATAATGTACGGGACGAAAGTACGTCCTGTACTTTGATGTACGCCCCCGTACATAACTGGGCGTACTTTGCCTTGCAAAACCAGTGAGCTGAGAACCCCTCCTCTCAATGTACGTCTTCATTGTACGTCCCATACTTTATAGTACGGGCCGTACTTTTTGACGTAAAACGTACTTTTAATGTTCTGGCCCTATTTTTCCACTTCTAACACTTTTGTCTTGGTTTTTAAGTCCCTGAATCATGAACATCGGCTAGTTAGAGTTACGAGGTGTTACAATATCTCCCCCTTGTGATCATTTATCCTCGAATGATGGGTTCTGATTAACTAGATTGACAGGAACATGTGTACACTACTGTCATGAACACAGGAAATACTGAGCTGAAAGGAATACTGAACTGAATAGTTTGCTAAACTGAATAACTACTGAACTGACTGAATGAAACTGAACTGACTGTATACTGGAAAGACATGGAGACTATAGAATGAGATCTAAATGGAAAGGTAAATTACCTTCAACCTTTTCTGCTGACTCTTCAAAGAGATGGGGATATCTGGACTACATGTCCTCTTCGGCTTCCCACGTAGCCTTCTAAAATTTCTGACTACTCTAAATGACATTCACTAAATAAACTTCTTTCGTTCTCAATTTGCGAACCTGACGATCAAGGATTTTTACTAGGACTTCTTCATAAGTCAAACTATCATTGACCGTTATGCTATCTGACGGGACAACCAACAACGGGACTCCCACACACTTTCTCAACATGGACACATGAAACACTGGATGCAGAACAATCAAGTGTTGTGGCAAATCAAGCTCATAAGCCACTTGACCAACCCTTCGCAGGATTCTCTATGGTCCAATATAGCGGGGACTAAGCTTCCCATTCTTACCAAATGTCACGCCCCGAACCTGGGCCTGGACGTAACAGGGCACCCGGTGCCTGACTGCATGTGACCGAGCGAGCCAACTGGCTGGCTGAATCAACATGTGATACCAAAACATAACTAATGTATAAAATAAAACTAACACATGCTGATTAACTAAAAGTCTCACTGAAATATTATAATGCGGAAATACTTAGACAATCTGAACATATTTGAAAGTAGCCAACATGGCTAAACCAAACAACTGAACGACTGCCAACAAGGCTAACATAATAAATATCTGACTGTCTGAACTGTCTCTATGAAGCCTCTAAGAGTACTGAATAATAGAGCTGTCTATAAACTGAAATAACTGGATAGCTGACAACGCCCCGAAGGAATTTGGGGCTCACCAGTAGCTGATACGTGCACTCCTAAATAGCTGAGTCATCAACCTGTATATCGTTGCCTGCATCGCGAGATGCAGGCCCCCGAACAATAAAAAGGGACATCAGCACATTTGAATTGTACTGGTATGTAAAGCAACTGAAGCAATAAAATATTGAAACTGAAACTGATAACTGTAACTGTAATAGCAAGGAAGTAGAGATATGAATACTCCCTGCTCTGTATCTGAATCATCTGTATTATCTGTGTTTGTATATGTGGGGCCTCGGCCCAATAATAAATGCACGCTATGGCCTCGGCCTAGTAGTGCGTCAGTCAATGGCCTCGGCCATGTATACGTATACACAAGACTGTGCTGTGCCCTCGGGCAAAATCACATATGTATAATTATCGTTAATTAATAAGGACTGTGACCATAACAGAGGCAGGTGGTCACTCTAATTACCATTGAAATCAAGGACACATGGTTACTGAACTGAATGAATACATGATTACTGAATTGCTGAGATACTGAACTGAATGTCTACTGAACTAACTGAATACTAAGCTGATTGAATACTGGATTAACTGAATACAGAACTAGCACACTAACTGAATACTGGACTGGCATGAATACATGAGTACTGGACTGACATCTGAGTACTAAGCTGACATGAATATTATAACATGAGATCTGAATAGCGTATCTGTCTGATAATCGGTCTGCGATTGAAAAGTTGTGCTGAGGTTAACCCTCGCACCCAATCCTTTCTGAAATGATCTCTAGAATTTTTCTGTTAACTAGGCACCACAATCGGAAATGATGAACGCTAGGGTCCCATGCAATCTGGCAATTTCATTAATATATGACTTGGCATAATCTTCTGTTCAATCTGTGGTCTTAACTAGCAAGAAGTGCGCTGACTTCGTAAGTCTGTCCATAATCACCCAAATCGAGTCGTGCCTTCTAACTGAATGAGGTAGACCTGCTATAAAGTCCATAGTTATCATCTCCCATTCTCAAAACAGAAATATTTATATTCTGAGACAAGTCGCAGGGCCTCTAGTGTTCGGCTTTCCCTTGAAAATGTTTTTGGGCCGCTTAGCCACAAACCCTGCCATCTACATCTGGAATGTATAATTTTCCTCGGTATCTCATGGTACCGCCATCTCCCCCTTGTTCAAAAGCTGACGCTTTATGTTCGTGAGTCCCCTCTTTCAGCTGTAGCAAGTAGGAATCACTAAACTGCTTCTCTCTAACTTCAATGACTAAGGAGGAATAAGCCATGTTCTGGGCAACAACTCCACCCACTTCGGAGTCTGAAAGTCAAATTCCTAGCTTGGATAAGCGGTGAACTTCTTTCACCTTAGTTCTCTTGTCTGCCTAAATTATGAGTTGTACTTCCCATACTTGATCTCCTTTTTTTTTTTTTTAGATACTTCCTAAAATACTCATAGTACTGTTGTGTGCTAAGTCTATGACTAGCACCCTAAATATTAGAGTCTCATGCAATGGCACTACCGTTGTGACACATAACTGGGCATGATCTTATAGCTTTTCTGTGATCGCCTAATCGATAGTAATTGAACTTGACACGATTCGTTCGACGATCATTCTACTCACTTCGGGTTTCCTCTAAGATGAGGCATATTCCTTATGGAGACTATCTCATTATGCCAACTTAACTGAACTGAACTGAGGTTCTCAATATCTCATACTAACCCTTCGGGTCTTCATTTATCTCACTGGACTTACTGGCGATTTATGCATCTCCCACTTAGACCAAGGCTAATGTCTTATACTTACAAATTATTCTTTTTTTGATGGGATCCAATTAACGTTCCTTATCATCTGTAATTCCTTTGTACTCTACAACCCTGATAACTCTTTTTTTTTACTCATTTCCGAGCAATTTCTTATTGGGAAAAACTAAATTACTTACATGAAAGGGTTGCTACTGTATTCATAACTGGCATACTCCATCTTAATGACTTAACTCTGCTCACACTGTAAATCTTAGGACAACCCCATTTTGACAACTCTTAAAGGCTATTCTTCTGTAGTTTGCTCTCTTACGGCTTAACTGATTTCTTTTTCCACTAATCACTCTAGTCCGAACTTAACTTAAGCCCTTGGTTTCTAACACACATTCAGATGTATCCGAACTGTCACCCACTTAAGATTTTCATCTAACTAAGGAAATCAAATCATACTTCTACCAGTTCTGCTAAAATTGCTAATGCATTGTATCTACTAAAAACTTACTTACTATTTTTCTGTTAATCACCTGCTAGCTTCATATTTTCTTATTTTGCTCTGAATAACCTAAGTTATTTCTAACTCTCCCTCATCATCTGACGCTATTCTATGGTTGCATACTATCTTTTCTAAACTATGGATCACACTTAACAAACTTTCATCTATCTTATACGAAAGATTGGAACAACTAAACCCAAACTTTCTATACACTTCAAAATCATATCAGACTATACACATCTGGGATAAACACTTACTCACATAGCTTAATCGAGAACTGTCACATCTTCTTATCTCATAATAATAATTACTTCTTATAGTAACCTACAACCATCGTACTCTCTAACTCTGATCTGACTAACTTAAACAAACTAAAATCATTCTCGAGAATTTAATATCATCTGCTCATGGTTATTATTTCATACATACCTCTTTTCTTAACAGGCATAGTTCGTACGAAAATCTCATCTGTGGTGATAACTGGGGATGCCTGTTTGTCCTGATTACCTACTGAAACATCCAAGCAGTCTTCACTGAGAACTGAAATACCAGGCTTAGCTGTATTACAACCTGATTGGGCTTGAGAATTAAGAGGGGCCACCGAAACACATATCAAGGCACAAACAGTACACCCCTTTGGTGTCTCATATAACACTTGTTACACATAAGATTCTGAAAACTTCTGTGGCTCACACGGGTATGTCATTGAGAGGCGTGCTCTTAAAATCTGTTTCGAGTTGAACTGACCCTTTTGATCATATCTAGACCTCGAGACTAGTGTACTAGTTACAGACGGAGTGGGTCCTGATAGCTTCCGGTAGAAAACTGTCTGCCCCTACCTCCTTGATATCCTCCATGATTTACGTTTCCTGCAGACTTAGCTCCTTTTCTAATTTCTCTAATATCCTCTCCCTGTTGTATCCCATTCTTCTTTCTCAAGAATATCATTATCATTCAACTTCCCATTCATTATACAACGCCCTTTCTCAGGCAACTTACACTTTATTTACCTTTCAATCACACCTCAAGTCTCATTCGTTACCAGCAAGTACTTCACAATTGTACCCCTATAGATAATCAACCTCAGTTGGGCCTTGAATTACCTGTTCGTCGCCTGGGCATTCGAAACGTACGTAATTCGATAAGAAGAAAAGTTACTTATTGCTCTAAGCTTCATGGCACGATCTAGAGTAGAAAGAAATGAGACAAATCCTGAATGTCATGGTGGTCAACTGTTTATATGTGTGGGGCCCTCACACATATAAAAGAGACCCCATTGGACACGGCTTCATAGACTCCCTAAGACACTTGAACCTAGGGCTCTGATACCAAGCTTTCACGCCCCGAACCTGGGCCTGGACGTAACACGGCACCCGGTGCCTGACTGCATGTGACCGAGCGAACCAACTGGCTGGCTGAATCAATATGTGATACCAAAACATAACTAATGTATAAAATAAAACTAACACATGCTGATTAACTAAAAGTCTCACTGAAATATTATAATGCGGAAATACTTAGACAATCTGAACATATCTAAAAGTAGCCAACATGGCTAAACCAAACAACTGAACGACTGCCAACAAGGCTAACATAATAAATATCTGAGTTTCTGAACTGTGTCTATGAAGCCTCTAAGAGTACTGAATAATAGAGCTATCTATAAACTGAAATAACTGGATAGCTGACAACGCCCCGAAGGAATTTGGGGCTCACCAGTAGCTGATACGTGCACTCCTAAATAGCTGAGTCATCAACCTGTATATCATTGCCTGCATCGCGAGATGCAACTGAAGCAATAAAATACTGAAACTGAAACTGATAACTGTAACTGTAATAGCAAGGAAGTAGAGATATGAATACTCCCTGCTCTGTATCTGAATCATCTGTATTATCTGTGTTTGTATATGTGGGGCCTTGGCCCAATAATAAATGCACGCTATGGCCTCGGCCTAGTAGTGCGTCAGTCAATGGCCTCGGCCATGTATACGTATACACAAGACTGTGCTGTGCCCTCGGGCAAAATCACATATGTATAATTATGGTTAATTAATAAGGACTGTGACCATAACAACAATGAACAATGCTGAACTGAAATAGACATGCTGGACTGAATTGAAAACACTGACTGTTTCTAAGCATACTGAATTTCTAGACTGAGACTCATGTGGTTTATAAGTCTATAAAGATTACGTGCTGAGTTCATGATATTCAAATTGATTACCATGAACGAATTCTGTAACTGCAACCCTAGAAGATAACAGTTCTACAACATATCATAAAACTAGGGCTAAATTGTATTCTGAGTCAAATTACTGACAAGTATGAAGAATGAGGCGTAGGGAGAATCATGAACATTCCCTAACGTAGATAGTTAGCCTCACATACCTTAATTCCAGCCTTTGAGCGTAATACAATGTTCGTCAACCCTTTCAACTTTGATCTATATCAATACAAGTCAAAGGGATTCTATATTAGCAATAATATTCATGTTTTGGTCATCTAAGCATTTTATCAAACACTTAGTGGGCATACAACTCCACAGTCTCCATTAATGGTGATTTCTTCACCCAATTCCCATTCTATTACTTTAGGTGATTCTACAATCTTAATTAGGTGTAATTAACATCATTCTCCATCACCCATATCATTATAACAATCTCAAGTCAACAATCCAAAACCCTACTATAGTTCGTGTAATTCTCTTTTCTAAACCCATTTACTATTCTCCCAAGAACTCATCAATTCACTATTATGAATGATTAGAGTGTAGAAGCATTACCTTTTTGACGTCCAATCCTCTTGAATACGAGGTCTAGGGTTTCCACGCCCAACAATAATGTTCCACTCACAACTCTATTGATTAGAAGGGTTTACTCAAGTTAGAAAGAGATTAGGGACTTGAATTCAACCTAGAATCATGATAACACTTACCTTGTATGGTTCTTGAGGCTTGGGACTTGTTCTTATTGACTTTAGGGTAATTTTTCGTGAATGGGGTGCTGGGGAAATAAACCCCAAACCTTAGATATAACTAAAAACGCGTAACCCGACTTTTTGACCCGAATCTGACCCGATTCGCGATGG
The DNA here is from genome assembly GCF_019175385.1 of Lycium barbarum. NCBI lineage: Eukaryota > Viridiplantae > Streptophyta > Magnoliopsida > Solanales > Solanaceae > Lycium > Lycium barbarum. Next base: position 89,959,667 of record NC_083343.1, read on the forward strand.
GTCCGTGATGCGGGACCATCGCGCAATGTTCTGCAGCTCAATACTCAGACTTGCGCGATCGGCCCGCGATGCGGGGCCATGGCACGCGCCTGAAATAACGACGTGTGTCGGTTCTGCACAGTGTTCGGTAAAATAGACATAACTTCTTGTACACAGCTCTGTCTGGGCTGCACAATATACCGTTGGAAATCTATTTCAAAGGGATACACCTTTCATGTTTTAAGTTTCCTCAAATTCTCAACGAATTTTCACGAAATTTGACTGGAAGGCAGACATATCGAAAACTTAGCCGATTCTATAGAATTTTAAGTGCCTTACTATTAGCCATATTGAGACGATCATATCTCCTTGCTCCGATCTCTGATTGGCCTGGTCCTTATATTGTTAGAAAGGTATTTCTACGTACTACAACTTTCATTAAGGGTACTTTCCCAAATTCCCAACAAATCAAGGAGTTATTGCTGCCCGAAGTAGGCCTATCAACCATTTTCGCAAAACGTTCAAACCTTCAGTTTTTCCACTAAAACTCTAATGATATGAGTCTAAACTTAGTTCCAAGATACGGGGTGTTACACCAAACCTCGTAACTCCCTTCATAGGCGAAACTTTAAGAAACAACCAGTCATTAACTTGAAACTCTAAATCCCTTCGTCTCACATCTGTGTAAGACTTCTGGCGACTCTGAACCATTTCAAACGCTCCTGAATTAACTTGACTTTCTCCATATCCTGATAGACCAAGTATGGTCCTAAAAACTCTGCTTTACCACCCTCAAACCACCCAATGGGTGATCCACACATTCGCCCATAAAGAGCTTCGAACGGCGCCATCCTAATACTAGCATGGTAACTGTTATTGTAAGCAAACTCAATAAGAGGCAAGTGATAATCCTAATTACCTTTGAAATCAAGGTCACATGCCCTCAACATATCTTGAAGGGTCTGAATGGTGCACTCTGCCTGGCCATCTGTCTGAGAGTGAAAAGCTGTACTGAAATTAACTTTTGTACCCAATCCTTTCTGAAAGGATCTCCAAAGATTTACTGTGAACTGGGCACCACGATATGAAATAATGGATATTGGAGTCCATGAAGTCTAAAAATTTCACGAATATACAACTTGGCATAGTCCTCTGCTGAATCTGTTGTCTTAACTGGCAAGAAGTGCGCTGTCACGACCCAACCCCGTGGGCCGCGACCAGTGCCCAAGCTGGGCACCTATACGTACCCGATACCCAAACTAACATATTATCAGAATAATAATATAATAATAACATTAGTGGATGCTACAGGATTTAGCAGATGAGCAGACTTGGCACACAGAAGCCGATAAGGCCATCATAGAACAAAGTATCCCAAACATATGTACAGAACCCACACAGATGTATCCACAGACCTCTACAGAACATATCATAATCATAAGACGGGACAGGGCCCCGTCATACCCTGAACAAAGTAAATATCCAGATATCAGTGACAGACCGTACCAAAAGATGGGCTCTGAAGAAGAGAGCGCCCCAAAATAGCAGAAACGGGATCCTAAACGTGTGGATCAGCGAACCTGTCGTCTGTACCTGCGCGACATAAAAACGCAGCCCCCGAAGAAAGGGGGTCAGTACGAAATATGTACTGAATATGTAAAGCCTGAATCACAGAAACCAAAATCATAACCGGTACAGAACGTACAGAAAAGTGAGTGTAAAATCCAGAATATCAAATGCATATTTTCAAAACATACAGAGTGTGTACGGAAACATATGCCATATCATATCCGGCCCCTGCCAAGGGACTCGGCAGACAGAACGTGGCCACCCTCCCGACGCTGGTGCCACAACACAGAGGAATCAGAGTGGGGGTATAACCCCGTAACATAACATATCGTATCAGATGGCCATATCAGATCATATCATATCATATCAGAGTGTGTACATGGCACATCATACTCCACAACCCATGTACATGTATACCTGCCCCCTCACATCGAGGCACGGCGAACAATGCAGTGGAATACGCTTGACAACATATCCTGGCCCGGGCTCAGTGTGGGAAACATTGAGGCATCCACGAACGGAGTAGTGAGAAACTAAATGCAATAAAAATAACATATATATTTCCAGAGACTCAATGAAGCATATCGAATAACAAATCGAAATGATAAAACTGGGCGGAACTATAGTAAGCATATTTCGGATGTCATAATGGATCACGGATGCACAATCTTTCTGAAATCATTTCCAAGTTTCAAAACAATTTATAAAACTTAACTGAATATTTAAAATAATTTTTAATTAATAGTTAGAGGAGTAGTTAAAACATTTCCTTTAAAGCCGCTCGTAGACAAGTCATAAACACAAAAGGGTAAAATCGGAAATAGTGGGCCCATCTCGGGACAAACGAAGCGGTGGGCTCAAATTACGTATTTTAAGCTTATAGAGTCATCTACGGAGGTTCTGGGGACATTCCATAATTTTCTAGACAATTTGCGGAAGTTTGCACAATTCTTTCAATAAAGCATACTTATAGGGTTCAATTCCATTGAATGAAAAAGGGGTATTTTCAAATGCGGATTCCGATGAGCAGAACGCTTTCCGAGGCTCAAATCCGATCCTAGTACACCTAGGGCATGCCAAAAGAAGAATCGGGATAGCTTTACATACCTTTCTTGCCCTTTACGCTTGCCAAAACTCAAATCCCGTTTCGTCCAAAACCTACAAATGGTCACATTTACCAATTTACTATTCATAAGACTTAAAATTTCAACCTTAACCAATTCTTGTCTATAAAAATTTGGGCAGCATCTCCCCTATACATATAGCGCCCCCGAGAATTCAACTCGGCCAAAACAATCAACAACAACCCAACAACAACACCAACAACAACAATAATCACTACAAAACATAATATAACATAATTATTCATCTTTCCAACATCATGTCGTAACCTTCATTCCAACTTCGTATTTTCAAATCAATATCGCCATTTTCATATTCATTACTAATCAAGATCATTACAATACAATTCGGAAGCATTTCATATCATTTCTACAAAATATTCACAAGATATACAAAATATACAAACTTTCCACCAAAGTCATAATTCATCCAAAACTTCTAATATTCAACCCACATATCCATAACATATTTCCATCTTCCAATTTCATCAACCATAATCATAATTCACATCTTAACAACTTCATTTCCATAGTATCACAAAATCATTCTAAAGTGACATAATCTTCTACATTCCATATTTCCAACTTCCACCAAATTTATTCAACTTTCATTTCCAATATAAATTTCACCATAACCACAACTAGAATACAACATAAAATTCAACTCATATTATTTATACAACAATATACATATATGTCCACTTACGTATATGCACACCCACTTTGCAAACTTCCATATTTCCATAAATTCTACTCATTTATACATACTACAACATAAACAAACCTTCATAACATAATAAAAAGGGATTAAATCTTACCTTTCTTCTTCAACTTCTTCACTTGACTAGAATGCGGAAACGACGAAACGGATGACTTATCTTCCGAAACAATTATACCACGTTGTAGAGGACCCTTGAATTAGTAGGAATACCACAAGAAAAAAATTTTTGAGGCAAGATTTGGAGGGGTGATTTTTCCTATGGCCAACCCGAAATGGCCCTTTTTTTTGCTCTTGTTCTTGCTCTTCTTTGTGTTTTTCTTGGTTTCTAATTTTTCTCTTGAAGTTTCTAGGGGTTTTGACCCCTTATATTAATTTTTCACATGGCAAATTAATTGGAATTATGGGCTTGGGCCATAAGATGGCCGGCCACCCCTTTCCCTTGGGCTTGATTTTTATTTTTTATTTTTTTGGGCCAACCCGGTTGGTCCCGAGTTGGGCCTAGCCCACTGACCTTTCGGCCTTTAAACGTTCATATCTCCTTGTACCGACGTCACATGGGAACCCACGACCTATGGATGGAAAGCTAATTCAATTATCTACAACTTCTATATCTTGGTATTTTTCCAAATTCCAAACTTATAATACCGTTTTTGCCCCCCAAAGTCAGGTTACCCGAAAACGTTTTCTTAAAAATATTCGTTTGGAGGACTTCCACTTTGATTTGGCCCAAGGGTCCTTCTTGAGTTGTGTTTAACTTCACATATGTGATTCATATAATTTGTCACATGTCCCAAAAAAAATCTTTGACGTGTGGGCCCCACCTCAACTTACAATTAATCCGACGTTCAAAAATACGGGATGTAACATCTTCCCCCCCTTTAGAACATTCGTCCTCGAATGTTCAACTAGCCTTATGGGGTATTATAATACGTCGGAGAGGTCTCTTTCTTTCCTTCAAAATTTCCCAATCGTTACTATTACTATCCTCCTTTTACGTACTCGTTTTCTTTCTATTTCCCAACATCGTTGTGCTAGAACGTCCCGGCCTTAGCTGGCGACGGAATTAGTGTCAGTTTACTTGTAATATCTGTACCATGTCTTTCGCTTTGTCTCTCAAATTCTGTTTAGTTAATATCTTTCATACCTCGCGACACTGGCTGCTGAGGTCCACCTGTCGGTCGGTATAGTCATGAATGGGGTGTCATATGCACATTTATACCTTTCTGACCATTTCTCTTACAAAACATTTCCCAAACTCTTATTCAAACTTACTCTTATTCCCAGGCTGCATTGCGCTATCTTCTTCTTCTTCTCCGGCTTATTTTGCCTTAGTCTCCCTGACTTCTTTAAGGGTTTCTAATCACTCCGCATATCCTAATCTCCTTTAGGTTATCCCAAATTTTCCATTCGTCCCTTATTCCTATACTTGTGAAAATTTTAGTTTACTTCCCAGGGGGTCACCCATCCCAGAATTGCTCTGGCCCTAGCACGCTTAACCTCGAAACTTTAGTTCAGTTAGACACGTTAACGCCGATATAATAGCACCCACTTCCTCACACGACTCCTTTCACGCAATCTAGGGCAAACTGGGTCTTAACAATTTCTGGATAATTTTGGCGGCGGGTCCCACTCAGCTCTAGAGAGGGTCTTTCATTTTTCTGATTATTCATTTATTATATTAGCCCTCTAAATCTTCAAGACTCACCTTTTATTATACGCACGGCTACCCCAACGGTTTTTGTCAATTCGGGTTTTGCCTCAATCCTATTAGTAACTAGGACGGGCAAATATACCACAAAATAGAGCCTAGACCGATCATTACACATATATTTCGAGAAAGGAATAATAATATACCTATATCCGCATTTGGTGGCGTCTCCGAATCCTGTCGACTAGTCAGGGCAAAGATGCGGTTCGAAGGACCGCCAGAACTGGAAGCTCCGCCACGGCCTCTACCGCGGCCTGCTGGTGCTGATGTACCTTGTCCCGTGGGGTGCATAGCTACAGATGAAGATGATGAACCAACAGCTAATCCGGTAGGCTGCACTGCACCACCCATATTACCCTTATACGGGCAATCTCTCACAGAATGGCCCTGACGGCCACAAGAAAAACATGCACCGGTGGCTCTGTAGCACTCTCCAGGATGATATCTGCCACAATAAGAACACTGAGGCCTGGGTGGCCTCATCTGACCGGAACCCCTATCTGTCCGCGGACCTGAAGCCCTGGAGCTCTGGCCTGCTCCTAAATACCCTGGGCTATCGAATCTCCGGCCTGTAAACTGCGGAGGTGTGCTCTGTGCCGGCTGGGAAGGATGTCTGCTAGACTGCTGCTGCTCCTGAGGCTGCCTACTCCAAGACTCCCCAGAATACCCAGCTGATCTGGCCCTCTTGGGTTGTCTCCGATCCTGGCTCCTGTCGGGCTGATGTCCTCTACGTCGGTCCTCCATACCCTGGGCATGTGCCTGTATACGGGCAATATCCATACTGGGCTGAGCGGCCAACACCAAACAACTGTCGACCAAATAATCGTCCAGGCCCATAATGTACCTGTGCATCTTGTCAGTCATAGTAGCTACCACAGCAGGTGCATATCTGGCCAATGAATCAAATTCCAGACTATAATCTCGGACGCTGCGGCCGCTCTGTCTCAGCAATAAAAATCTGTCGGCCCTAGCCCGTCGTAGCTCCGGAGGTAGGAAGTGGCCAAGAAAAGCCTCAGAAAACTCATCCCAGACTGCTGGGGGAGCACCAACGCCTCTGGCTAACTCCCAAGACTCGTACCAATTAGCCGCTACATCATACAACCGGTACGAAGCCAACGCGACTGACTCTGTCTCGGAAGCATTAATCAAATGTAAGGTGCGTCGCACCTTCCTGATAAACTCCTCGGGATCCTCCTCGGGCTTTGTCCCGAAGAACTCTGGAGGACTACAAGTCAAAAACTCACGGGCTCTCGAACTATCACGCCTGACTGCCCGGTCACCTCCCAGTCCATGCCCCTGAACCTGCCCTGCCACAAGTCTGGTCAGCAACTGGACTGCCTCCCTCATAGACTGATCCTCAGTGCCTGGCCGTGGAGCTGGAGGCTAAGGTACTGGAACTGCGGGAGCTGGCGGTGGAGCCGCCCCCCGATCTACGGCTGCGGCCGCCCCAATCTCCTCCACGAGTGGCGGTGTAGACGAACCCTCTGTCTGGGGCAAAGTCCCCGGAGCAATATGTGCCTGGGCCCTGGTAATCCTCTGGACCCGGCTAGTCTCTCCCAAGGCTGCTGACTTGGCCGTTTGGGCCGCTGTTGCCTTTTTTGGAGGCATATCTGCAAATATAGCCACTCGTTAGGGAGGGGTCATCCTGATAACACAGCTCTATCGCACGATCTAAGACAGAAAGAAGGGTAGTATCCTAAATGCCCTGTAGCCTCCTGTTTATAGGTGTGGTGCACAACACACCGATAAACAAGACTCTACTAGACACGGTCTGTGGACATTCCGAGGACGAACTGCTCTGATACCACTTTTGTCACGACCCAACCCCGTGGGCCGCGACCAGTGCCCAAGCTGGGCACCTATACGTACCCGATACCCAAACTAACATATTATCAGAATAATAATATAATAATAACATTAGTGGATGCTACAGGATTTAGCAGATGAGCAGACTTGGCACACAGAAGCCGATAAGGCCATCATAGAACAAAGTATCCCAAACATATGTACAGAACCCACACAGATGTATCCACAGACCTCTACAGAACATATCATAATCATAAGACGGGACAGGGCCCCGTCATACCCTGAACAAAGTAAATATCCAGATATCAGTGACAGACCGTACCAAAAGATGGGCTCTGAAGAAGAGAGCGCCCCAAAATAGCAGAAACGGGATCCTAAACGTGTGGATCAGCGAACCTGTCGTCTGTACCTGCGCGGCATAAAAACGCAGCCCCCGAAGAAAGGGGGTCAGTACGAAATATGTACTGAATATGTAAAGCCTGAATCACAGAAACCAAAATCATAACCGGTACAGAACGTACAGAAAAGTGAGTGTAAAATCCAGAATATCAAATGCATATTTTCAAAAAATACAGAGTGTGTACGGAAACATATGCCATATCATATCCGGCCCCTGCCAAGGGACTCGGCAGACAGAACGTGGCCACCCTCCCGACGCTGGTGCCACAACACAGAGGAATCAGAGTGGGGGTATAACCCCGTAACATAACATATCGTATCAGATGGCCATATCAGATCATATCATATCATATCAGAGTGTGTACATGGCACATCATACTCCACAACCCATGTACATGTATACCTGCCCCCTCACATCGAGGCACGGCGAACAATGCAGTGGAATACGCTTGACAACATATCCTGGCCCGGGCTCAGTGTGGGAAACATTGAGGCATCCACGAACGGAGTAGTGAGAAACTAAATGCAATAAAAATAACATATATATATTTCCAGAGACTCAATGAAGCATATCGAATAACAAATCGAAATGATAAAACTGGGCGGAACTATAGTAAGCATATTTCGGATGTCATAATGGATCACGGATGCACAATCTTTCTGAAATCATTTCCAAGTTTCAAAACAATTTATAAAACTTAACTGAATATTTAAAATAATTTTTAATTAATAGTTAGAGGAGTAGTTAAAACATTTCCTTTAAAGCCGCTCGTAGACAAGTCATAAACACAAAAGGGTAAAATCGGAAATAGTGGGCCCATCTCGGGACAAACGAAGCGGTGGGCTCAAATTACGTATTTTAAGCTTATAGAGTCATCTACGGAGGTTCTGGGGACATTCCATAATTTTCTAGACAATTTGCGGAAGTTTGCACAATTCTTTCAATAAAGCATACTTATAGGGTTCAATTCCATTGAATGAAAAAGGGGTATTTTCAAATGCGGATTCCGATGAGCAGAACGCTTTCCGAGGCTCAAATCCGATCCTAGTACACCTAGGGCATGCCAAAAGAAGAATCGGGATAGCTTTACATACCTTTCTTGCCCTTTACGCTTGCCAAAACTCAAATCCCGTTTCGTCCAAAACCTACAAATGGTCACATTTACCAATTTACTATTCATAAGACTTAAAATTTCAACCTTAACCAATTCTTGTCTATAAAAATTTGGGCAGCATCTCCCCTATACATATAGCGCCCCCGAGAATTCAACTCGGCCAAAACAATCAACAACAACCCAACAACAACACCAACAACAACAATAATCACTACAAAACACAATATAACATAATTATTCATCTTTCCAACATCATGTCGTAACCTTCATTCCAACTTCGTATTTTCAAATCAATATCGCCATTTTCATATTTATTACTAATCAAGATCATTACAATACAATTCGGAAGCATTTCATATCATTTCTACAAAATATTCACAAGATATACAAAATATACAAACTTTCCACCAAAGTCATAATTCATCCAAAACTTCTAATATTCAACCCACATATCCATAACATATTTCCATCTTCCAATTTCATCAACCATAATCATAATTCACATCTTAACAACTTCATTTCCATAGTATCACAAAATCATTCTAAAGTGACATAATCTTCTACATTCCATATTTCCAACTTCCACCAAATTTATTCAACTTTCATTTCCAATATAAATTTCACCATAACCACAACTAGAATACAACATAAAATTCAACTCATATTATTTATACAACAATATACATATATGTCCACTTACGTATATGCACACCCACTTTGCAAACTTCCATATTTCCATAAATTCTACTCATTTTTACATACTACAACATAAACAAACCTTCATAACATAATAAAAAGGGATTAAATCTTACCTTTCTTCTTCAACTTCTTCACTTGACTAGAATGCGGAAACGACGAAACGGATGACTTATCTTCCGAAACAATTATACCACGTTGTAGAGGACCCTTGAATTAGTAGGAATACCACAAGAAAAAAATTTTTGAGGCAAGATTTGGAGGGGTGATTTTTCCTATGGCCAACCCGAAATGGCCCTTTTTTTTGCTCTTGTTCTTGCTCTTCTTTGTGTTTTTCTTGGTTTCTAATTTTTCTCTTGAAGTTTCTAGGGGTTTTGACCCCTTATATTAATTTTTCACATGGCAAATTAATTGGAATTATGGGCTTGGGCCATAAGATGGCCGGCCACCCCTTTCCCTTGGGCTTGATTTTTATTTTTTATTTTTTTGGGCCAACCCGGTTGGTCCCGAGTTGGGCCTAGCCCACTGACCTTTCGGCCTTTAAACGTTCATATCTCCTTGTACCGACGTCACATGGGAACCCACGACCTATGGATGGAAAGCTAATTCAATTATCTACAACTTCTATATCTTGGTATTTTTCCAAATTCCAAACTTATAATACCGTTTTTGCCCCCCAAAGTCAGGTTACCCGAAAACGTTTTCTTAAAAATATTCGTTTGGAGGACTTCCACTTTGATTTGGCCCAAGGGTCCTTCTTGAGTTGTGTTTAACTTCACATATGTGATTCATATAATTTGTCACATGTCCCAAAAAAAATCTTTGACGTGTGGGCCCCACCTCAACTTACAATTAATCCGACGTTCAAAAATACGGGATGTAACATCTTCCCCCCCTTTAGAACATTCGTCCTCGAATGTTCAACTAGCCTTATGGGGTATTATAATACGTCGGAGAGGTCTCTTTCTTTCCTTCAAAATTTCCCAATCGTTACTATTACTATCCTCCTTTTACGTACTCGTTTTCTTTCTATTTCCCAACATCGTTGTGCTAGAACGTCCCGGCCTTAGCTGGCGACGGAATTAGTGTCAGTTTACTTGTAATATCTGTACCATGTCTTTCGCTTTGTCTCTCAAATTCTGTTTAGTTAATATCTTTCATACCTCGCGACACTGGCTGCTGAGGTCCACCTGTCGGTCGGTATAGTCATGAATGGGGTGTCATATGCACATTTATACCTTTCTGACCATTTCTCTTACAAAACATTTCCCAAACTCTTATTCAAACTTACTCTTATTCCCAGGCTGCATTGCGCTATCTTCTTCTTCTTCTCCGGCTTATTTTGCCTTAGTCTCCCTGACTTCTTTAAGGGTTTCTAATCACTCCGCATATCCTAATCTCCTTTAGGTTATCCCAAATTTTCCATTCGTCCCTTATTCCTATACTTGTGAAAATTTTAGTTTACTTCCCAGGGGGTCACCCATCCCAGAATTGCTCTGGCCCTAGCACGCTTAACCTCGAAACTTTAGTTCAGTTAGACACGTTAACGCCGATATAATAGCACCCACTTCCTCACACGACTCCTTTCACGCAATCTAGGGCAAACTGGGTCTTAACAATTTCTGGATAATTTTGGCGGCGGGTCCCACTCAGCTCTAGAGAGGGTCTTTCATTTTTCTGATTATTCATTTATTATATTAGCCCTCTAAATCTTCAAGACTCACCTTTTATTATACGCACGGCTACCCCAACGGTTTTTGTCAATTCGGGTTTTGCCTCAATCCTATTAGTAACTAGGACGGGCAAATATACCACAAAATAGAGCCTAGACCGATCATTACACATATATTTCGAGAAAGGAATAATAATATACCTATATCCGCATTTGGTGGCGTCTCCGAATCCTGTCGACTAGTCAGGGCAAAGATGCGGTTCGAAGGACCGCCAGAACTGGAAGCTCCGCCACGGCCTCTACCGCGGCCTGCTGGTGCTGATGTACCTTGTCCCGTGGGGTGCATAGCTACAGATGAAGATGATGAACCAACAGCTAATCCGGTAGGCTGCACTGCACCACCCATATTACCCTTATACGGGCAATCTCTCACAGAATGGCCCTGACGGCCACAAGAAAAACATGCACCGGTGGCTCTGTAGCACTCTCCAGGATGATATCTGCCACAATAAGAACACTGAGGCCTGGGTGGCCTCATCTGACCGGAACCCCTATCTGTCCGCGGACCTGAAGCCCTGGAGCTCTGGCCTGCTCCTAAATACCCTGGGCTATCGAATCTCCGGCCTGTAAACTGCGGAGGTGTGCTCTGTGCCGGCTGGGAAGGATGTCTGCTAGACTGCTGCTGCTCCTGAGGCTGCCTACTCCAAGACTCCCCAGAATACCCAGCTGATCTGGCCCTCTTGGGTTGTCTCCGATCCTGGCTCCTGTCGGGCTGATGTCCTCTACGTCGGTCCTCCATACCCTGGGCATGTGCCTGTATACGGGCAATATCCATACTGGGCTGAGCGGCCAACACCAAACAACTGTCGACCAAATAATCGTCCAGGCCCATAATGTACCTGTGCATCCTGTCAGTCATAGTAGCTACCACAGCAGGTGCATATCTGGCCAATGAATCAAATTCCAGACTATAATCTCGGACGCTGCGGCCGCTCTGTCTCAGCAATAAAAATCTGTCGGCCCTAGCCCGTCGTAGCTCCGGAGGTAGGAAGTGGCCAAGAAAAGCCTCAGAAAACTCATCCCAGACTGCTGGGGGAGCACCAACGCCTCTGGCTAACTCCCAAGACTCGTACCAATTAGCCGCTACATCATACAACCGGTACGAAGCCAACGCGACTGACTCTGTCTCGGAAGCATTAATCAAATGTAAGGTGCGTCGCACCTTCCTGATAAACTCCTCGGGATCCTCCTCGGGCTTTGTCCCGAAGAACTCTGGAGGACTACAAGTCAAAAACTCACGGGCTCTCGAACTATCACGCCTGACTGCCCGGTCACCTCCCAGTCCATGCCCCTGAACCTGCCCTGCCACAAGTCTGGTCAGCAACTGGACTACCTCCCTCATAGACTGATCCTCAGTGCCTGGCCGTGGAGCTGGAGGCTAAGGTACTGGAACTGCGGGAGCTGGCGGTGGAGCCGCCCCCCGATCTACGGCTGCGGCCGCCCCAATCTCCTCCACGAGTGGCGGTGTAGACGAACCCTCTGTCTGGGGCAAAGTCCCCGGAGCAATATGTGCCTGGGCCCTGGTAATCCTCTGGACCCGGCTAGTCTCTCCCAAGGCTGCTGACTTGGCCGTTTGGGCCGCTGTTGCCTTTTTTGGAGGCATATCTGCAAATATAGCCACTCGTTAGGGAGGGGTCATCCTGATAACACAGCTCTATCGCACGATCTAAGACAGAAAGAAGGGTAGTATCCTAAATGCCCTGTAGCCTCCTGTTTATAGGTGTGGTGCACAACACACCGATAAACAAGACTCTACTAGACACGGTCTGTGGACATTCCGAGGACGAACTGCTCTGATACCACTTTTGTCACGACCCAACCCCGTGGGCCGCGACCAGTGCCCAAGCTGGGCACCTATACGTACCCGATACCCAAACTAACATATTATCAGAATAATAATATAATAATAACATTAGTGGATGCTACAGGATTTAGCAGATGAGCAGACTTGGCACACAGAAGCCGATAAGGCCATCATAGAACAAAGTATCCCAAACATATGTACAGAACCCACACAGATGTATCCACAGACCTCTACAGAACATATCATAATCATAAGACGGGACAGGGCCCCGTCATACCCTGAACAAAGTAAATATCCAGATATCAGTGACAGACCGTACCAAAAGATGGGCTCTGAAGAAGAGAGCGCCCCAAAATAGCAGAAACGGGATCCTAAACGTGTGGATCAGCGAACCTGTCGTCTGTACCTGCGCGGCATAAAAACGCAGCCCCCGAAGAAAGGGGGTCAGTACGAAATATGTACTGAATATGTAAAGCCTGAATCACAGAAACCAAAATCATAACCGGTACAGAACGTACAGAAAAGTGAGTGTAAAATCCAGAATATCAAATGCATATTTTCAAAACATACAGAGTGTGTACGGAAACATATGCCATATCATATCCGGCCCCTGCCAAGGGACTCGGCAGACAGAACGTGGCCACCCTCCCGACGCTGGTGCCACAACACAGAGGAATCAGAGTGGGGGTATAACCCCGTAACATAACATATCGTATCAGATAGCCATATCAGATCATATCATATCATATCAGAGTGTGTACATGGCACATCATACTCCACAACCCATGTACATGTATACCTGCCCCCTCACATCGAGGCACGGCGAACAATGCAGTGGAATACGCTTGACAACATATCCTGGCCCGGACTCAGTGTGGGAAACATTGAGGCATCCACGAACGGAGTAGTGAGAAACTAAATGCAATAAAAATAACATATATATTTCCAGAGACTCAATGAAGCATATCGAATAACAAATCGAAATGATAAAACTGGGCGGAACTATAGTAAGCATATTTCGGATGTCATAATGGATCACGGATGCACAATCTTTCTGAAATCATTTCCAAGTTTCAAAACAATTTATAAAACTTAACTGAATATTTAAAATAATTTTTAATTAATAGTTAGAGGAGTAGTTAAAACATTTCCTTTAAAGCCGCTCGTAGACAAGTCATAAACACAAAAGGGTAAAATCGGAAATAGTGGGCCCATCTCGGGACAAACGAAGCGGTGGGCTCAAATTACGTATTTTAAGCTTATAGAGTCATCTACGGAGGTTCTGGGGACATTCCATAATTTTCTAGACAATTTGCGGAAGTTTGCACAATTCTTTCAATAAAGCATACTTATAGGGTTCAATTCCATTGAATGAAAAAGGGGTATTTTCAAATGCGGATTCCGATGAGCAGAACGCTTTCCGAGGCTCAAATCCGATCCTAGTACACCTAGGGCATGCCAAAAGAAGAATCGGGATAGCTTTACATACCTTTCTTGCCCTTTACGCTTGCCAAAACTCAAATCCCGTTTCGTCCAAAACCTACAAATGGTCACATTTACCAATTTACTATTCATAAGACTTAAAATTTCAACCTTAACCAATTCTTGTCTATAAAAATTTGGGCAGCATCTCCCCTATACATATAGCGCCCCCGAGAATTCAACTCGGCCAAAACAATCAACAACAACCCAACAACAACACCAACAACAACAATAATCACTACAAAACACAATATAACATAATTATTCATCTTTCCAACATCATGTCGTAACCTTCATTCCAACTTCGTATTTTCAAATCAATATCGCCATTTTCATATTCATTACTAATCAAGATCATTACAATACAATTCGGAAGCATTTCATATCATTTCTACAAAATATTCACAAGATATACAAAATATACAAACTTTCCACCAAAGTCATAATTCATCCAAAACTTCTAATATTCAACCCACATATCCATAACATATTTCCATCTTCCAATTTCATCAACCATAATCATAATTCACATCTTAACAACTTCATTTCCATAGTATCACAAAATCATTCTAAAGTGACATAATCTTCTACATTCCATATTTCCAACTTCCACCAAATTTATTCAACTTTCATTTCCAATATAAATTTCACCATAACCACAACTAGAATACAACATAAAATTCAACTCATATTATTTATACAACAATATACATATATGTCCACTTACGTATATGCACACCCACTTTGCAAACTTCCATATTTCCATAAATTCTACTCATTTTTACATACTACAACATAAACAAACCTTCATAACATAATAAAAAGGGATTAAATCTTACCTTTCTTCTTCAACTTCTTCACTTGACTAGAATGCGGAAACGACGAAACGGATGACTTATCTTCCGAAACAATTATACCACGTTGTAGAGGACCCTTGAATTAGTAGGAATACCACAAGAAAAAAATTTTTGAGGCAAGATTTGGAGGGGTGATTTTTCCTATGGCCAACCCGAAATGGCCCTTTTTTTTGCTCTTGTTCTTGCTCTTCTTTGTGTTTTTCTTGGTTTCTAATTTTTCTCTTGAAGTTTCTAGGGGTTTTGACCCCTTATATTAATTTTTCACATGGCAAATTAATTGGAATTATGGGCTTGGGCCATAAGATGGCCGGCCACCCCTTTCCCTTGGGCTTGATTTTTATTTTTTATTTTTTTGGGCCAACCCGGTTGGTCCCGAGTTGGGCCTAGCCCACTGACCTTTCGGCCTTTAAACGTTCATATCTCCTTGTACCGACGTCACATGGGAACCCACGACCTATGGATGGAAAGCTAATTCAATTATCTACAACTTCTATATCTTGGTATTTTTCCAAATTCCAAACTTATAATACCGTTTTTGCCCCCCAAAGTCAGGTTACCCGAAAACGTTTTCTTAAAAATATTCGTTTGGAGGACTTCCACTTTGATTTGGCCCAAGGGTCCTTCTTGAGTTGTGTTTAACTTCACATATGTGATTCATATAATTTGTCACATGTCCCAAAAAAAATATTTGACGTGTGGGCCCCACCTCAACTTACAATTAATCCGACGTTCAAAAATACGGGATGTAACATGCGCTGACTTCGTAAGTCTGTCCACAATCACCCAAATATAGTCATGCCTCTTAGCTGAATGAGGTAGACCTGTTATGAAATCCATGTTTATCATCTCTCACTTCTAAATGGGAATATCAGTATTCTGAGCCAAGCCACCAGACCTCTGGTCTTCGGCTTTCACTTGCTGACAATTCAGACACTTAGCTACAAAATCTGCTACGTTCTTTTTTATGTCGTTCCACCAATAAATCTCCTTAAGATCATGATACATTTTTGTGTAACCTAGGTGAATGTAATACCTAGAATGGTGAGCTTTTGACATAATTCTCTCTCTGAGCCCATCTACATCTGGGACGCATAATCTACCTCGGTATCTCAAGGTACTGTCATCTCCCCCTTGTTCAAAAGCCATCATCTTATGCTTGTGAATCCCCTCTTTCAGCTACAACAAGTAAGGATCATTAGACTGCTTCTTCTTAACTTCAACGACTACGGAGGAAAGAGATCTATTCTAAACAACCACACCGCCATCCTCAGAGTCCAAAAGTCGAACTCCAAGTGTTACACCTCGAAAATTTCCCGTTGATGCACAGTGAATGGGCTGACGAAGAATATGGTATTTCAATAAGTAAATAATGACATTTGATGACCCTAAGTAGGATTTCAAAGACATCCGATGTTAGACGAGAAAGTTGCCAAGAGAAGGCAAGGCATACGATAGGTATTGGACGAGAATTATGAGTAACAAGTTGATGACGGCTTAATGATGTTTGGGGAAGAGTTATAACGTCCCTTGTATTGTTAATGAAGTGTTAAACAAGTGGTGAGAAGATCCCATAAGGATTGGAGATCAAACGAAGTAGCAAGAACAAGTTCAGTGGACTGATGAGTTATACGGCTCATTAAACGGACCGTATAATGTTATACAGACCGTATAATGGACCGCAGAACCATCACAGTGGAGATCACTCACTGGTGGGATTATACAGTCAGTTATACAGACCGTATAAATTTATACGGCCCGTATAAGTGGATTGTATAATGGTCACAGAGACGAGTGAATGAAAGGTCCATTTCACGGTCATTTATACGGACTGTATAAGATTATACTGACCGTATAAATGTTCGTATAATGTCCCGACAGATCAGATTTTTGGGTTATTAAAAAGGGGACCAAGTTCATTATTTCATTTCCACATTTCACTCCTTCTCTCTAGAACTCTCTAGAACATTTCTCCCACACAAATTCAAGAGATATTAGTGATCATCTACATCAAGCTAAGTGAATCAAGTGTAAGAAACCCATTAAAGTTCATCCAAAGCAAGAAATCCAAGTGAAGGTGAAACTAGGGTTTTTCTCAAGTGAAGTGTTTGCACCCAAGGTTCATTCCTGTTAGACCCCGTATTTTATACGTCGAGTTATTCGCAAAGGAATCGACGTGAGATAGAAACCTCGGATTTTTAATTTATAAACTAGAACTAATCGGTTATAAATTTTACTTAGTATAAAAATGTTATTGGAGATTAGGAACTACTTAATTGTGGTGTTAATTAAAATTTTGTGACAACCATGAACCAAGAAGGAACACCAACGGGCAATACACAAAAGATGACTCAAAGTCATCTAAAACAAGGCTATTATGGAAGACATACAAATATGCATTTAATGTTGATTCATCCACTACACTTTCATTATAATGTGGAATATTAAATTGGAAGAAATATACATGTAGTATTTCGGCCAAGGTGGCTGAAATTGGAGGAGAAAAAGTTGAAGCATGCAATTGAATATTGAAGCATCCATTACTTTATGAAAGCATGCATTCTATGAAGACATAACATGGTGGAGGAATCATTTCACATTAAATAATGACCATTCCTATTTTATGATTACAATGGACAAATAGTAGTGTATGAATCATCCACTACACATGCAAACGTTAAGGCTACGAACTATTAGAAGTAACTTGAGAATGTAGTAGCCGTATGTGAATCGTTATTGCATGTTGTGAATGTGGGCTGTTTAGAATATTGTGTGGGCTGTACGGATTGGTATTGAACACATAATTATTGATGTTGGATTGGTTGTATGTGGTTGGTTTGGATACAAGAGAAAATGTCGTCTAAACATCTAGAAAGGAGTTACTAACGTTAGAATACGTTTTGAATCTCCCCGTAACTTAAACGTAGTTGTTGGCATCTTAATATAGGTTGAAGTATTATTGGGAAGCGTATACATATTGTGTGACGAATAAGAGCTAAAGGTATGTGAAGCTAACCCCTCTTTCTTTTTGGCATGATCGTGTGAAATGAATATACGATATATATACGATTCCAAAGGAATTCCTATTCCTAGAGCCACTAGGATGGCTATTGATCTTGATTCCCATAACTTATGTTTTTCTCTATATATATTGGTATGTACACATGATTTCAAAGTTCCATTTTGATATAATCCACAGGGACATCCGAAAGGTATATGATATGATTATTATTTGAAATTGCGAACGATGGTTCGTGTTGACTATTCCATTGAGTCCTTAAAAATGTTTTGAATTGCATATAGTTTCTCATTACCCTGCTCGTGCATGTCTCAATATATCTTTCACCGAGTCCCGGGCCGGGAATGTTATGTTATCGTGCACAGTTCACTGCATTACTCACTGAGTCCCTCATTAAAGGGCCGGGTACGGTATATATATGTATATGATGATATGATGATATGACGATATGATGGTATGATGATGTGATAATATGATGAAATGATGATATGATATGGTGGCCAGGAGGGCATATGATGACCTTATTCACCGAGTCCCTCATTAAAGGGCCGGGTACGATATATACATGCATATGATATATGATATTGACAAATATGATTATGTCACAAAGGCAAGTGTTTTGGCATTCTGGATATTGTACACATTTACTGTACTCCATATTTCAGTTATGATCCTTTTACTATATTTCACGCTTTACATGCTCGGTACATATTCTGTACTGACCCCCTTTCTTCGGGGGGCTGCGTTTCATGCCCGCAGGTGCAGATACTCGCTTTGGTGATCCAACATCTTAAGATTTCCCTATTGCTATTTTGGAGAGTTTCGTTGTTCCGGAGCTCAGATTTGGTATAGATCCTTTCTAATCTAAATATATGCATATGTTGACTAAGGGTACGACGGGGCCCTGTCCCTTCATATTTACTGTTGAAACTCTTAGAGGTCTGTGGACATATGTGTGGGTTGTGTATGGGTTCTGTTCAGCTGTGTCTATATGATGTCTGTGGTATGATGTTCGTCTATAATGGCAACCTTGTTGGCTTGCATATGATACTGATATGTGATGGCAGCCTTGTCGGCTTGCTTTTGTATGTATAATTATGCGACAAATCTGAGACCATGGTTGGTCGTTATAAGATCCATATTGAGTTTGCTGTGAAAAGAACACATAGCTAAAGAACATGTATACGGGTGTCCAGGTCGGGTACCAGTCACGGCCTACGGGGTTGGGTCGTGACAATTCCTACACCATCTAAGGTAAGTTTTATGACATTTCCTTGTTGTTTAAGGTACTTGAAAGTTGAAACACTTGGATTATATGAGGAAATAGGAAATGGGTCATGAATGTGGGAATAATGTCACTTTTGAGTAAATGTTTGGACTGAGTTATGACCCTTGATACATTATTATTATAATCATGTTATAAATAACATTGAGAATGTGGAATAGACTTTGTATATGAATGAACAAAATTGTGTGATATGACCATGAATATGGATGAATTGGGGTGAAATAAGAAGTAAGGATGATGTATGTGAATAAAGGCTATTGTGATGATATTGTGAATATTATTATTGATGTTTGGGAGTTGATATATGATATGGAGGAAGTCGTATAAATAAAGGAGATGCTGTCCATTTTTCCCTAGCTTTAGTCATGAATGCGAAGCTATCAATTCTCTAATGTTAGTATGCACTCTAATGAAGGTAGAAATGTGAGCATTGAAGAAGCTCGTGCGAGTGATAGAACAGTCGAACGGAAATGTATGTAAGGCTAACCCTTTCTTTCATAAGGCATGGTTCTTTGGCCAATCATCTAGATCTTCTATAAGTCTATGACGTATTCCAAATGATTCTATCTTCAAAGCTACTAAGCTTATGACTCTCGATATGTATTACGATTGTACTAAGTTCCTCATACGACGAATAATCCTTTAAGGATAGATGTAATGAACGATGACGATAACGATGACGATAATGATAGTGATGATAATAGTAAGATGCTTATGAGCTATTATGTATGTGTATCTATGTATGACTATTATGGAACCCCGAGCTTATGAGGCCGGGTAGGATATGTATCTATTTATGTAACGCGCGCACACCTCTGCAGATGGTACGAATAACCCCGAAGCCTTGGTAGGGCCAGGTAGATGTAACCCTGAAGCCTTGGTAGGGCCAGGTATGTGTAACCTTGAGCCTCGGTTGGCCAAGTATGTATGAATCACCGAACCTTCGTAGTCGGGCATGCTATGTAAATGTTATGTGTATGATATGGTTATGTATATAATGTAGATATGAGTATGAATACGAACATGATACAAATATGAATACGAATAAGACTATGTATACCCCGAAAATAGGTTCTTCAGAGCCGACCAGACCTGTGGCTACCACCTCGGAGGAAATGGTCATAGCACAGAAGACTGCATCAATCTGAAACATAAAATACTAGATTTGACTGAACAAAAGGAGATCGTTCTAGAAACCGTAGTACCCCATGTGAACACAACCCATTGCCAAATCATGGAAAAAACGAAGTTCACATGATTGATAAGAATGAATATTGGGTAGCCTACAGGGCATTAATCCCCAGCACTGTCAAAATGATTGAGCAAACAGTAGCCTCGCTCACGCTCCAGGAGTATCCCAACTTCAAGTTCTTGGTTCCATCACCAGGGATTCCTTGGGCCATGCCAAATTTCAAGGCATTAGTCCCACTCCCAGTGGTAGCTCAAATAACCCAGCAGGTGATGCCCGCTCCAAGGAAAGAATTTATAGTTCAAACGGCCATGGCACAAGAGATGACCCGCTCGGGGAGATGGCACACTCCCGAAGACTCAAAATGCTGCAAGAAAGAAACCACTAAAAAAAGAACAATCACTGAAGGAGAAGCAAAGGACTTCAGGCAGCGCATGCAACTAAAGGATTACTCAATTATTGGACATATAAAGAACACACAAGCACAAATATCCATGTTAGCCTTTCTAGTCAACTCTCCGCCACACAAGAAAGCTATGTTAAAGGTATTAGACGATGCACGCGTGCTGGCAGGCACAAGCAGTGAAGATCTGGCCAGATTAGTTGCCCGTGTCATTGGAGACACAAAATTTACTTCTGCAAAGAGGAACTGCCAGTTGAAGTGACTACCCACAAAAAGGCTCTCTACATTACTCTAGAGTACTGTGACAATGTGGTGAAAAGAGTGTTTGTTGACAATGGGGCAGGACTCAACCTCTGTCCCTTAACCACACTGACGCAGCTTGGCTATGACATTGGTAAAATCTGCAGAGCATTTGAGGATCTCAATGCGACTCTAAGGGGAGGTGGACCTCCACATCCAAATAGGGCCTGCATCCTTCAAAACTCAATTTCAAGTCATGGCGATCACTGCCAACTATAATATACTTCTGGGAAGGCCCTGGATATGCTCTGTCAATGCAGTACTCTCAACATTGCACCAGGCAATGAAATTCGAGTTGTAAGGCCAAGAAATTATGGATTGGACTTCCCTATAGTGGAATATGTTGGAGCAAAATATGAAGATGAGGCGATTTATAAGCCGATGCCCCCTATTTACAAAACAATTACCTCTAAAAAGCTAAAAAGTGGATTTGAACGAGGGAAGGGCCTAGTAAAAGATCTGAATGGTGTAGTAGAGCCTGTGCCAATTCCGAGAGAAAACCATTACTTTGGTCTGGGGTGTACTCCTTGTGAAGGTGATCTCACAAAGGCCATCAAAAGAAAGCCAAGGGATGAGGAACTACCTCAACCAATTTTGGGTTTGTTCCAGTCATTTCCCAACAAGACGCCGATGCTGACAGACGACGAAACTAATGAGAGCTTAGAGCTGCTGTTCAGAGAAGAAGAGTTCTATGCCATCATCCAAGAATGCAAAAAAAAAAAACCATCATCCAAGCATCTGCATGCCAAAAGGGCCATTCATACAAACAAAAAGCATGTGCATGTGGAAAGGGCCATTCATTCAAACAAGCATTGCAAAAAGGGTCATTCAAGCAAGCAAAAAGGCATATGCATGCCAAAAGGGCCATTCATCCAAACAAAAAGCATCTGCATGTACAAAGGGTCATTCATTCAAACAAGCATTGCCACAAGGGTTATTCATGCCAACAAAAAGATGCCACGAGGGTCATTCATTCAAACAAATCACTGCCAAAATAACCATTCATAAAAAAGATCATGCATAAATCATGGGATATATCTGCAAAGTTGTCAATAGATGAAAACTCGCGGAGCAAACGTGAAATATTTTCTTGTGCAGCCGGTCAAGATAGGGTGCCCATGAGAGTTAAGCTCTCCGGGCAGGACTTGGAAGCCATCCGATCTCAGACTCAGGAATAATTTTGTCTGTTAATATACATTTTTTTTTACTAAAAACCGCAACTAGTTGGATACACACCAAAAAATCTAAAGGTATTCCCACATAAGGGATATACTTCAAAGCAAGTTGAACTACATGTGACCTGATTTCAAGCAAGCTGGAATATGTAAGCCGGCTCAAAACCAAGGAGTCAGTCACATTCTAATAGCCGTCCTGAAATATCTCGGTCACAACACCAAAAGTCTAAGGGATTTCCTTAAAATCACTTAAAAGTTTAGTTGAGTCGAACTACAAGTTGCCTGAATTCTCATATAGCCTGAAATATGTTGGAAACACATAGACCGGGGCCCGGCCAAAGCATTTTTTTAAAATGTGTGCACAAAAGAGAAATACTTTGAACTAGTAGGCCAAAAATCAGGGTTTGTCAAATTTCATTGCTCGCAAATGCCTTTGCCATCCCCGCACAATGAAGAAATAGCTGTTGAGACCTAATTTTTGACCTCTGATAATTTTATTTAATTATTCAGAATTCCCGAACTACAGACAGAGTAGGATATAAAATACATAAATCAAAAAGGATTTTATATTAGGTCGGAGACATTTTACCATTGCATTTCGCAAAACACCAATGAAAGAACAACCACATATTATTTTCAATTTTTTTGTAAATTTTCATGAAATTCGAGAATACCTATTTATTTTCACAAAAACAAAAGAGAGAACAAAACAATTATGAGTCATTTATTTTAATCAAATGCAATTAGTCATCGAGTATTTTACTCCGTCAAAGCCAAGGGATACAGATTAATTAGGTAAAACAAAGCGCGTTTGAATTTGTAGGATGTTAATCGTCTAAGTTATAGTTCATTAAATTTTTGGAGTTCAATTTGATTGTCATTTAATTTTTTGAAGTTTAATTTGATTGTCATTTAATTTTTGGAGTTTAATTTGATTATAGCCAAAACAATTCAAATATGCTAAAATGAAAATCCTTATATCATTAATTTGCAATATTTGGAAATTGACTCTAGATACAACATATATACATGTGTATACATAAAGAATATACACTATGTATATACACATGTGTATACAAAAACACAGGCCCTTATTTTTATTTTGGCTGGGTCCTGCCCATTAAGGGCTAACCCGGCCCAACATCAAAAATATAAATACTCCCTCTTCAACCAACGACCCCTTAGGCCATTCTCAATTAGGCTGCTAACCCTAGCGCCGCCTTCATTCTCTCTCTCTCTCTCTCTCTCTCTCTCTCTCTCTCTCTCATGACGTCATAATCGTTGTTTATAGCAAAATTTCAGGCCACGAGGCTTTGCCATGGCCGAATATGGCAAAGCAA
Organism: Lycium barbarum; assembly: GCF_019175385.1. Lineage (NCBI taxonomy): Eukaryota > Viridiplantae > Streptophyta > Magnoliopsida > Solanales > Solanaceae > Lycium > Lycium barbarum. The sequence continues at coordinate 89,983,367 of NC_083343.1, forward strand.
TTAATTTTCCAATCGTAATCAACCCTTTTTTCACCAAACGAAGCCCAAACGTGGTATATCTATCCTCTTTTCTTACCTTTTAACTCGTTTTACCATCAAACACTGCATTTCCTTAATGAATTTTGTTGGATTGCCCTCTAATGCCTCGATTACTATTGTCTTGTAGGGGTATGAACTGGATCGACCAAAATTGGTCAAAATCCAGCCGTATATATGATGTTTTGTCCAGTTCATAGTCGCAGGATATAAACTAAAGCATAAACTTTCAAGAATGGGACAAAGACCCACATAAAAATTGTTAGGGTTTCTATCAATTTGAGGTTCTTATAAATAGGACCCCTTTTCAACAAATGAAAAAAAAGGGGCTTGGGGTAGGGTGGGGGGGCGGGGGCGATGAAAACCAGATTTTTAGCATTCACACTCGAAATTAGAGTTATTAGTAAAAGGTTTTAGACTTAGCCTTGAAGTTGAGTCATTAGTTAAAAATTTTGTTTTGTCTCATTATGTGGTGGCTGAGGAGGGGATTGGAAGCACAAAGGAACTTTCAAATCCATTCTTGACCAGGGCTACACTCAAAAAAGGTAACTTCTTATCTTGTTTTTGCTTTGCTTTAGTTTTCAGTTAGTATAAATATATATTAGTATTGTATTTGTATTGTTTCAATGATAACATGAGTCTATTAATAGTAATTATATGGTTATGATTTGCCTGATTGATTGTTCATCTCACCAGTCTAGTTCAAGGAACTTATTAACTTGCCTACGTATGAATGTGCCTAAATGTGTTCTCAAACATCCTGATTGTTATGAGACAAGGAATATATGGTAGCTAAGAGCTTTTAAGAATGATAATACGACTAAAAAATGAAGGATTAAAGTCAAGACTCTTTTGATTTGCAAGAATGTCTTAAAATGGTTCAACAGTTAGTGGTTTAGGATCATGAAACTATAGTGTCAACTAGGCATATCTCAACCATTTAGGTGCCTAAATAGTCTTAATAAGAGATTTAACAGTTCAAAACACATTTGTGGGTTGATGGGATTGTCTGTAACTGTCACGACCCAACCCACCATAACTGGCACCTAACTAAATCCTAGTGGGCGAACCAAAATACAAGGCATCTATCCATTCAAATCCGATTTTTATATTAACCAAGCTAATCAGTTTTTACTCATTCAAACATCAAATAAACGAAATATGTCATGCCATAAAATACTGAAATACCTGCTAAAGTTCTAACTATTACATATCCCCAAAATCTGAAAGTCATCGTACCGGACTCAAATCTAAAACATGTCTAAGAAATGAAATCAAACTAATGAATATCCATAATGTCCGAAATAAGGAAAGACATCATAAGAAGAAAATCTCCGGGCGGCCTAGCTTGGGAAGAAGCTCACCCCAAAATTTGTCTGTAAATATCCTCCACGCTAGATATGAGGACGAGTAGCGGTCTCTGTATCACAATCTACACTCAAAAGAATGCAGCAAGGTAGTATCAGTACAAACACTATGTATTGGTAGATATCATAGGCCGACTAAGATTAGTATCATGCATATTTCATAAAATCAATAGAATAAACAAGTCAGTCAATCATACACGAATATCAATAAATAACACCAAGATGGCAAGAATCACAGTCACGTAAACCACACCGGAAGTAAATTTACCAATATAACCTCGCTCGTTGTACACACATGCTATCTAATGTCATAGCTTAGTAGTAATGACCTGCAGAGGACCCATGGGGTCCATGCACCACTATTTCCGGAATACTCCTCGGACCCGAGCACAAACCTCCGCTCCAGAACTAACCTCGGACGCTGGACATATCAATATAACTTTCGTTTCTGGAACTATCCTCGGACCACGAGCCCATAATCTAGTTCACATGTCTGCCCTTCTATACCTCTTATAGAACAGTGTTTCTTACCTTCTCAATATCAATATTCAACTCATCATTTCATGTCACAATACTATCGAGAATATTATATTAGCTTCTCATCACAATACATCCACTGCAGATTCAGTCACACAGGAATAATGGCACGAAGCCTACACAACACTCAATCGCATACACATAGGAGTTTAACCACACAATATCATGCATGAAAACTAGACATGCTTTCTCCTAAGGAAATCACAAAACATACAATCAACTAACCAAAATCTAACTGAATTAGACTGTACTACCTCAATGTAGAGCTAGAACACGCAGGTCACTCTGCTACTGCTTTTCCTTTTCTCAAAGCCTCAGTAGACTCACGGTCTAGAAATAGAAGGCTCAATGAGTCGCATTGCTCAATTCACAAATACCAAAACAAGAATACCCTTCCCTTACCCTATTCCAAGGGGTGGATGATTTTTTAGTAGATAAACAACCTATCAAGGCCCCTAGTATCATTATCCATCAATTTATAACCACATTATATCATATATGCCCATTACAATTAGTTTTTAGGGTAAAGACACCATTTTTATAGAACCCTAGGTCTCCAATCACTTAGTTTATGATTCTAACTGTTCAATTTATGACAAATAGCAACTAACCAACACGTCTAAATGATAACTAAGCGATAATAACAATAACCCATCAAGTTTAGAAGGTTTATTAACATTTTAGGGTCTATATCAATTTCACCATTCAAGACCCATGAAGATGATTACAATAATGAAGGAGAATGGAATGATAGAATGGAAATCAATGGAACTTACCTTGCAAAATTATCTTGCCCTAGCTTGAAATTTCTCTGTAAGTGCTTGTTAGGAAGTGTGTTGGGGTTTTGTGAATAGAGAATATGAGACTAAGTATAAAAATTCCAAGCCACTGTTTTCCATTGACCGCTGCAACGGAACAAACACCGCTACAGCGATCCCATTATAGCGCTTCCCAAGAAAACCGTTTGATCGCTATAGTGATATGTCCACTGCTATAGCGGTGCCGCCTTAATGGTCCACCGCCTGCCACAGTGGCCACCAAGGACATGGATAGCCGATGGCATCGGTCAAGCCGCCGCTATAGTGGTACCGCCGCAGCGGTACACCCACCGCTGCAGTGGACTATTTCGGGCAGTGAGCTCGACTTTTGTCCAGTTTTTCCCTCTATCACCTCAAGGCCTCAAAAACAAAAAACAAACATACATCTATACAAAAAGACACCCTACGAATCCACCCGAGGCCTCGAAATTCCCAATGGAGTCCTAATTTCCCATAACAACCAGCAGGGTCGTTACACCAGATACCAATTAAAACACCGTTCGTCCCCGAAAGGACAAGGGTTAGAATCTAGGGAGGACTTACCTGACTCGACAAAAAGCTAAGGGTATTTGCTACGCATATCAGACTCTATTTCCCAAGTTGCTTCTTCCACTGGGTGATTTTTCCACTGAATTTTCACAGAAGCTATTCCCTTGGACCTCGACTTGCGAACATCCCTGTCTAAGATATCAACTAGCTCTTCCTCATACGATAAATTCTCATCTAACAAAAATGAATCCCAATGGATTATGTAGGAACCATCGTCGTGGTACCTCTTCAACATCGAGACATAGAACACCGGATGAACGCCTGATAGACCCGGAGGTAAAGCCAACTTGTAAGCCACCTCTCCCACACGTTTAAGAATCTCAAACGGACCAATGTACCTCGGGCTAAGCTTGCCCTTCTTCCCAAACTTCATCACACCCTTCATGGGTGAGACCTTCAACAACACTTGCTCTCTTTTCTCAAACTCAAGATCTCGGACCTTGCGGTCCGTATACTCTTTCTGCCTACTCTTCACTGCTAGAAGCTTGGCTTGAATCACGTTTACCTTCTCTAGCGACTCTCTAAGAAGTTCGGTACCCCACGGTCTCACCTCGAACGCATCAAACCATCCGATAGGAGACCTACACCTCCTTCCATACAATGCCACAAACGGGGCCATATTAATACTCGAGTGATAGCTATTATTGTAGGCAAATTCGGCAAAGGGAAAGAAATGATCCCAATGTCCACCGAAATCTATTACACAAGCACGGAGAATATCCTTAAGAACTTGAATGGTTCGCTCAGACTGCCCGTCAGTCTGAGGGTGGAAGGTTGTGCGAAGATCGAACTTCGTACCCAATTCCTCGTACAAGCACTCCCAAAACCTGGATGTGAAAGTGGTGCCTGATACGCTCAAATTACACCTATTAATGGCGTAAAGTGGACGTTGTCAAATATAGTAACCCAAACAAGGTTGGGGTTGAATCCCACAAGGAATATGGAGAGAAAAGTGTACTAATTGTATACGATACTAGTCTTTAATGGCTTTAATCCTATTCCGAATAGTTTGAAATATTTGTTGAGTAATGTAGTTGAATACTTTGACTTGAATTGTACTTAATGCGAGAGAGAGACTAAGGTTGTGTTCCCCATTTTGATTAGATATTATGCTTCAGGTTTCAATGTGATATACTTCTAAGGGTTGTTCTAAGAGTATGCACTTGATCTCTTAAGGACTTCCTAATGTTTCCCAACAGTTAGGTCGTATTTCCTCTTTATGATTTTTCCAAATGTAAAAGAGTTGAAATCGAAGAGCGACCAATAATGTCAATTCAGACTTGTTCTTATCCCTAAGTTAGTCTATCAAACGAGGGTTAACGCCCCGAGTCATTGTTATTCAATCTTACCTATACTGACTCTCTTTCCCAAGAAAAGAGAGTATAATGGCTTAGGCTAATGCTTGCAATCATTACCCAACGCTAATGCACAAAGATAGAATAAATATCAACAACCATTATGCGTATATCAATAGTAGAAACCCATTCACATAATACCGATCATGGGATCCACAACGTTAGAATTAAAATTAGCTACTCATCATTTTGGTTAACAAAGAAAGCTTAAAAGTTAACATAATATAGTTACGATGCTAATACAATATGGAATGAAAGTGTAGTTGGTGCTTTAAATGCTCCAGCCACTTCAAATATTCAAGACTTAAGTTGATGCTCCAAAGAAAATCAGAATTCTCAATTAAAACCCTAACTTTAAGTATTTATACAGCCGAAAATCCCGCCAAGTTTCTGGACAAAAACACCCTTACGCGGCATCGTTACTGACCATAACACAGGTTACGGTCCGTCCTTCGGTTTCGTACTTTGTCAGCTTGATAGGTCAACCGTCACGGCTTCTTACCACGGACCGTAACACAGGTTACGGTTCGTATCTTCCAGTGGATCATGGCCTCAGTCTTCAGTGGCCAATGCGTTACGCCCCGTAACCTGAGTTACGGGCCGTCCTTCTGGGCGTAACCTGTGACACGACCTAGGCTTCTTACTGGAAATCTTCCTCAGCTTACGGTACACGTTACGGCCCGTAACCTGAGTTACGGACCGTCCTTTCTACCGACACATATCTGGATCTTCCTCTTTGGTACGAATCACGTTACGGTCCGTAACTCGAGTTACGGACCGTCCTTTTTGCTCCAAGTTGTCCGTTTTTCAGCATTTCTTATCATTTCTGTTCCTTAGTCAACAAACCCTACAAAACACCAAAATAACATAAGAAACGATGTAAAAACACATAAAATCAAGCAACACTTTTAGTGACAAAGGCATAAAATGTGTCAAAATTCACGGCACATCAACGCCCCCAACTTAAGCTTTTGCTTGTCCTTAAGCAACTACAACAAGACTCACTACTAACACACGACATCTAGTAAAATAAGAATGACTACGGTGGTTTTGGGATGTGTTTCTAACACAGACTCTTCAATCCATGAAAAATATTAGGCTCTCATCCACATCCTATTTGTGACACAAGACACACATTTCAGAACAATTACAATTCACTATGCAACCTCAATTAATGACACAATCATAGTATGGGAGTCTCTATGCACATGAATTTCAACTTCCGGAAAGCCAGTTACTTCGCAATCTACAATCCTTACGCCCTCACATAGACAAAAGAATGTCCCAACACATAAAGAAGACTAAGGAGACAGAAGGACACTCACACTCACAAAGAAATTTGCATACGATAAGTGCACATACCATAGGCTTGCCTTTATTTTCCATGCCTTCAACTTTGAACAGTTCGACTATGATCACATTAGGACTTTTGAGGCTTGTAACATTGGCTTAGGGATGGGTAGCATGAATATTTGGATAGTGGTGACTCACCCTCCTTGACACTTCATTTTGACTTCATTCACCTTTCTTCCTTTTATTTCTGACCCTACAGCTTCAGCGTGGATTTATTTAGAACTTATATATCTATATAATGTATATATCTATATATATACACTTGTTTTATCTATATACATGTATATATCTATATATATACATTTTTTTAATACCTACACTGAATCATGCCCCACAATACGCACGATCACCCCCAACAGGCCTTTGGCCTTATTTTTCGCATCTTTCACTTACCACCCCCAACTTAGGCTTTTAGCCTCATTATCTGCATCTTTCGCTTATCACCCCCAACTTAGGATTTTAGACTCATTTGTCATTCTTTAGTGTCAAGGAGGGACTTGGTGCCAAATGGGTTTATTCACAGAAGGGGAGGAGGTTAGGTCACGACTAATCAAAGAAAAAGTCTATAGGCTCAAAATGGGAGACTAGGGATCATTTTGTGTACGGGCTAGGCTCATTTAAGATAAACAGGCTTTGTAGTCAATACAAAGAAAGCCTAAGCCCACTTCACAATAAAACTCTCCTTAGAATTCACGCACGACCAACCGAGCAAGTTCTAGATTACAAGCATCATACACAAATAGAAACTAAGAACTCACAACACAGTGGCATAAGGATTGTTTAAATACTCTAACTTCACTTCCGTTTGAAGATTTCACACACATGGACACTCTTTATTTGCAATGTCATTAAAAGAACCATACATGTCAATATCAACAACCCATTCTTGATGTACATCACAAATTATTTTTCGGAGGGATATCATTGACTTGTAAAAACACTTTTATATATGCTAGAAAACACGGACCACCACCACTTAAGGCATTATTACTTTACTCTTAACTAAACATCCTAAACATTCTAGGTTCAACATAAAAATAACATTCTTCGGGAAAAGAACACATGGCAAAGAACAGCAGAAGAGGGTCCTAAACACATACTTAATATCACAATTAAAAATAATACCAACAAAAGCAAAAACAATACCAACAAAAACAAAAACAATAACAAACAATATCCGATATACCAAAACAATACCAACAATACCAGAAATTACCTACACCCCCAACTTAGAAACATGCATTTCCTTCAAGGTATCTATATAGTCCATCAATAGAATGGAGGGCCTCCCTGGAGCGCACTAAGCGTTTGGATCTGCTGCAGCATCATAAGGTTGGGTAACCTCAGACGTAAGAGCAATGGTGGTATCAGGCTGGCCAACACTAGAAGTCTCAGTCTCAGTGGGTGCAACAGAAGTATGGTGAGCCGGCTCAATGGGACGGGCTGAGCTATAAGTCGCTCCAGTGGTGTCAGAACCCAGCCGGGACTCATGTCGGATCTTCTTCAATGTTCGTCGCTCCTACTCCTCATTCTGTGGGCGCAAAGCATCAAATGGATCAAGACTCTTGAGAATGGGATCTAGGTTTTCATCATCTAGCGTGGCTCTCCTGCGCTTCCCTTTAGCCAAAGAGTGGGTATCCTCTTCAAACTCCTCGTCTTGCTCCTCATCAACCATGTCCTCGATCTCATCATCACCAAGTAGACTCTGAACCGGATGGTATAAGCTTTGTATCAACTCTGTGTGTACTTTCGGCATCTGGTCCGTCACAACAGCCACTTCCTATGCCTTCAATTTCAGCACATCATCCTTTAGGGTCCGCAACTCACTTCGAACAGTGCCCAATTCCACAGCGGGGTGTGTCCTAGTCAGCTCCTTCATTCTGTTCTCAATACCATCTATCCGAGAGTGGATCTGTAGGTGGTCATCAGCCATCTATTCTTTTATCGGCCTTAACGCTACATCAATAGCCCTTTTGGTGTACAATTTCAGCTCGGTCATGAGCTGCTTGACCTGCCTATCTGTCCTATCTGCTTGCAGGACCACTGCCCTAAAATTCTCCTGGTTGAAAATCATTTTTCTCGAAAGTTCGGGTGGGACTCCCGGTATGGGCCGAGCCGGTGCTGGGCTCGCTCCAGTGGAAGAGGTAGGGCCACCCGAAGTAGGTGGAGCTGGAGGTGGCATGGGCTGTGTAGCATAGTCAGCCGGTGGAGCCTCAAAATCTGTGGGCTGACCCGTAACAGTTATCTCAACACCCATGATAGCTAAGGGTAAAACATCTAATCCCGTTGCCCCCTCCGGCACATCAGAAGACGAGGCAGATGGCATTGTACCTTGGCCCAACATATCATCTCTGCACTTTGTGATGTTATAGATACTCCTGGCGATCACATTGTGGTCGATAAAGGGGAGGGGTTCTGGTCCCTCACGCAGGCATAAGAACGTGAGCAAACATGGATGAATTAGGGAAGTGGCTGGTTGGATGGCTCTCTCCCGGAGATCTGCCGCTACCAGTCTTCCGATGCTGATCTTATACCTCTACGTAAGAGCAGCCATAAGAACAGCTCTGTCCAGGGTCAAACAATTATCTTCCTGGGTAGGACGGATGCGGAACAGAACAATCTGCCACCAAAACTTTGCCTCAGGTGTGAGGGTGTGTTTCCAAATCCGCGTAGTGGCTGTCAACTTTGGCACTATTGCCCATTCGGGATCTACCGACCGTGCAATCACTGAAGCCACCCATTTTCTGACTAAGATTGTATCTTTCTATGCAATTTTGTAGAAAAACTCTTCTTCTTCCACCGCTGAAGGCGTAATATAATCCTCCCCGAATAGTACTGCATTGATGGCCGTCGGAGAAACATCAATCTTCTTTTTGCGCACTACTACCTCATTCATGGCCGGCACTTGAGTTGCGCGTTGCCCTTTTTTCTGTGCTTTGAATACAACAGCCCCATAAGAAGCGTAGAATTCCCGAACAAGAGCCGGGATGTAGGACCCCACAGGGGTTTTTCAAAAACTCTAACTTGTGGAAGCGGAAAGTGTCACGGATGCCCGGATATCCATCGAGACCATCGAAGCTGACGTTTCTCTCCTCGAAAATACTTCTCTTCAGTCCCTGCCCCTCATGCTTTGCTAGCTCACACCCTTTGTTGTACAGTTCTTCAGATCCCTCCACAGAAAATCGGAGGTCCTGGTCATACATAGCCCACATCCGGATGTCAGTCTCTCTCCTTTCCTGCTCGCGCTCTTGTTCGCGCTACTCCGCAGTAGCCTGTTAATGGGTGGTTGAGGCCGGTGTGGTAGTGTGACAGCCTGCCCAGGTCCACTATGGCCAGATGAACTAGAAGAACTCTCCTCATCAGACGAGGAGGAACTGTCGGATGGTGAGGCTGGCTTGCTAGGTGCAGCGGGCTTCATTGTAGCCCTTGTGGCTTTGATTTGATAATTATCGCACAACCGTGAGGTTACTTTGCCTGCACCGCGACCTTTTCCTCTGCCTGCAACCTTGGGTGCAACTTTCTTTCCTTGCCTTGGGTTACTCATACCTGTGGAAGGCAAAGTTAGCGATGATATACAAGAAGCTTTTCAAGTATACAACTTATCAGTTTGAGTTCAGGACTTCAATTAGCTCATGCACCGTAACACGGTCGACAGACCGTCCATGGTGTTATGGTCCGTATCTTCAACCGTAACTCAATTTGTTCATTTATAACATAGTAAATGTAACACGTTTGATGGACCGTCATACGTGTTATGGTCCGTAACATATTACTGTAGCGTGACCAAAATTTTGAGAAAGTTTTCTGGAAATCATAGGTGTTACGGTATGATGTTACGGACTGTCAAACGTGTTACAGTCCGTAACACCTGACCGTAACCTGAACCAAATTTCCAAAAAGTTTTGGGGAAATCATCGGTGTTACAGTATGATGTTTCGGTCCGTCAACCGTGTTACGGTCCGTAACACCTTACCGTAACGTCACCCAAATTTCCAGAAAGTTTTCATGGAAATCATAAGTGTTACGATGGGGTGTTACGGTCCATAACACATGTTACGGCCCGGAACACTGAACGTCGGGAAATCAGTTCACAGATGCACAGCTTTGCCAAATTTTCCCGTTTAAGCATGAGGCCAAGATTTTCGACTTTATGCTCCTTGGGTATGGTGTAAAACACCAGTTGATCCCCTCACATACCTCGGGTTACTCAGACTTCACGCGGTTTTAACAAAGTTTTCTTTGAAACCTTTTATCGAACAGTTGGTAGGCAAACCAATTTTTTAGTTTCACGAATGAAACTTTCAATCGGGATGCCCTCCGACTCAATGGGAGACAATGTTCTTGTGCCCACGAGTCTCTCAAACAGCAATCATACCAAACCCAACCCCCCACCATTGTTCAATCCCGCGCAATTATTCAATGGGGATTCAAAATCATAACTACATGGAATTGTATACGAATTTACTCATGGAAGATCATACCAATCTTATCGATAGATGAAAGACGAGAGAGAGTAAACACATTGTCATACCTAATCATTGGCGATGCTTGGATGAAACTCGAGATTAAAGCAAAATAGCGATGGATTGTGACGAGAAAAACAACAACTAAGGTAAACGAAATATGGAAAGATGGTGAGGGGGAGATGAAGAGAGGATGAGGGAAGTTATGAGGGAGAGGGGGGTTGAAAATAGGTTAAGCGCCGGTTGAATTTGAAAGTGTAACCGTCGGGTGATGTATTTAAATATGCCCGATCGTTACGCTTGGTGTTACGGACCGTAACATGAGGTACGATACGTAACTAGTGTTACGGTCAACCAAACGACCCCGTTTTCATTTTTCATTAATGACATGGCAATACAGCCGACGGACCATAACTCGTGTTACGGTCCGTATTACCTGGCATAACGGGTGCAATTTTTCCAGTGGCTGCCCATATTGTTGTCAAGGTTACGCATTGTGTTATGGTCTATAACGCGGTCGACGGTCCGTAACTCAGACCGTAACACTTTTCCCTCATCCTTCAGTGATTTATGCATTTTTTTCCTCTTGTTACGCTCCATTATATGAACCGTAACATGAGTTACGGGCCGTAACGTGGAGCGTCCTTTTCTTGCAAGCTTAGCACTTACTTTATTTTGGCCTCTTCAGTCCTCAGAATCCTACCACATCAGCAAACATCAAAAACATAAAAGAAAAAAAAGGAAATACAAAATTTAAAGTACTTATAAAGCAGTAAATGTGGGTTGCCTCCCACACAGCGCTTGGTTTAATGTCATGGCTCGACGTGATACCTCAATTTCCAGTTCAGGAACCGTATTTCAAATGATACCTATCAACCACCTTACCATCATCAATACACCAATGGTAGTGTTTTACTCTTTGTGCATTCACTTTAAAAGTCCGAGTGCCATCCTCGGTTTTCATCTCAATGACACTTCCATTTGGGGAAACGCTTGCGATTTCAAACGGACCAAACCATCGAGACTTTAGCTTGCCCGGAAAGAACTTTAGGCGTGAATTTTACAACAAGACCAAATCCTTCGGCTGAAAATCCCTTTTGAGGATCTTCGAGTCATGATAGTATTTTATCTTTTCCTTGTACAGTGTTGCACTTTCATAGGCATTGTACCTAAATTCATCCATCTCGTTGATTTGAAACAACCTCAGCTTTGTTGCTTCATGCCAATCCATGTTCAGCTTTTTCAATGCCCAAAGGGCCTTATGCTCAAGCTCAATAGGCAAATGACATGCCTTCCCAAATACCAACTCATATGGTAAAGTCCCAATAGGCATTTTGAACGCCGTGCAATATGCCCATAGAGCATCATCCAACCTTTTGGACCAGTCAGTGCGATTCACATTGACCATCTTTGCCAAGATGCTTTTTATCTCTCTGTTGGAGACTTCAACCTGACCACTCGTCTGAGGATGATATGGAGTGGCAACCCTGTGATGCACGCCATATTTTTCAAGAAGATCCGCAAATGGTTTATTGCAGAAATGAGAACCACCATCACAAATAATAGCTCTAGGAGTGCCAAATCTAGTAATGATATTCCTTTTTAGAAAGGCATTGACTCTCCTACCATCATTGTTAGGCAAGGCCACCGCCTCCATCCACTTGGAGACATAATCCACCGCAACAAGAATATATTTCAGGCCATATGAGCTCACGAAGGGCCCCATAAAATCAATGCCCCACACATCAAAGAGCTCCACCTCAAGCACAAAATTCATTGGTGTTTCATGCTTCCGACCTATTGTGCCCTGGCGTTGGCATTTATCACAAGAACGTGCCAACATATTTGCATCACGATAGATGGCTGGCCAATAGTAGCCACACTCTAGCACCTTGGCTGCAGTTCTATTTCCACAGTGATGCCCACCAACCGGAGAATCATGACAAGCCTTCAAAATATCCATCACCTCAGATTCAGCCACACATCTTCTGATCATATTGTCTGCACAAGTCCTGAATAAGTAAGGCTCATCCCAATAATACTGTCGGCAATCTCTCAAGAATTTCTTCTTTTGATATGCCTTCAAATCTTCAGGAACAATTCCAATTACCAAATAATTGGCAATATCGGCAAACCATGGTGCCACATCATTGGAGACTGCCAAGACTCTTTCATCCGGAAAAGTGTCATCAATATCCAGCACATCAATCGGTCTCCCTGGTGCTTCAAGTCTAGAGAGATGGTCAGCTACTTGATTTTCTGACCCTTTTCGGTCTTTGACTTCAAAGTCAAATTCTTGTAGCAACAACACCCATCTTATCAACCGAGGCTTAGCATCCTTTTTAGCCATTAAGTACCGCAGGGCAGCATGGTCAGTGTGAACCACTACCTTGGCACCCAATAAATAAGCCCGGAACTTTTCAAAGGCATAAAAAATAACAAGTAGTTCCTGCTCCGTTACTGTATAGTTCAGTTGAGCTCCATTTAGTGTTTTGCTAGCATAATAAATTGGGTGCAAGATTTTGTTGAGCCGCGGACCAAGCACAGCGCCAATTGCAACACCACTGGCATCACATACTAATTCAAAGGGCAGCGACCAATCCGGGGACACAACAATAAGGGCTGAGGTCAATTTTAACTTCAACTCATCGAAAGCCTTGATGCACTTCTCATCAAAATTGAATCTGGACTCCTTTTCCAAGAGTTTGCACATTGGGTTTGCAATTTTGGAGAAGTCTTTGATAAATCTTCTATAGAATCCAGCGTGCCCCAAGAAACTCCGAACCCGTTTTACTGAGATGGGTGGAGGGAGTTTTGAAATCACATCGATTTTGGCTTGGTCAACCTCAATCCCTCTTTCGAAAATCTTATGGCCAAGGACAATTCCCTCCTTTACCATAAAATGACACTTTTCCCAGTTGAGAACGAGGTTTGTCTCCTCACACCTTTGTAGCACCCGATCAAGATGGTCTAAACATTTATCGAATGAATCTTCCACCACAGAGAAGTCATCTATGAAGACTTCAAGATAGTTTTCAACCATGTCAGAGAATATGGACATCATGCATCATTGGAAAGTAGTTGGGGCATTCCAAATACCAAATGGCATCCGGCTGAAAGCGAATGTCCCATAGGGACAAGTGAAAGTAGTCTTTTCTTAGTCTTCCAATTCAATGTTGATTTGGTTGTAACTTGAGTAACCATCCAAGAAACAATAATAAGGCCTTCCAGCTAGCCTATCAAGCATTTGATCAATAAAAGTCATCGGGAGATGATCCTTGCAAGATGCAGTGTTCGGCTTCCTGTAGTCCATACACACTCTCCAACCGGTGACAGTTCTTGTAGGAATCAACTCATTTTTAGAATTAGGAACAACAGTGATGCCCCTTTCTTTGGCACACACTGGACTGGACTTACCCATGGACTGTTGGCAATCGGGTAAACCATCCCAGCATCTAGCCACTTAATAATCTCTTTCTTTACCACCTCTTCCATCGGTGGATTCAATCTTCTCTGATGCTCAACACTTGGTGAACTTTCCTCTTCCAACTGAATTCGGTGCTTACAAATTTCGGAGGGAATCCCCCGGATGTCTGCAATAGTCCAACCCAAAGCTCTCAAATGTTTCCTCAAAATTGCGATGAGCCTATGAGTTTGGCCCTCATTCAGAAGTGATGACACAATAACTGGGAGAGTGGAATTTGCTCCAACAAACTCATATCTAAGATGGGATGGAAGTTGCTTGAGCTCCAACTTCGGTGGCTCAATAATTGACGGTTTTGCTGGAGGAGTTGTTCGTTTCTCTAAATCAAGAGATAATTTCTTGGGCTCATAAGAGTAAGACCCCAGACCGGTGAGTGAATTAACCGTCTCAATATATCCCTCCATTTCTTCTACATCAAAATTTACCAAAATGGCCGATAATGCTTCACCCAAGCATTCTTCCTCCATCTTGAATTCTACCGCTTCATCCACCACATTAACAGAATTAATGACTGAAATACTTTGATAAAGACTAGGTAATTTCATACCCTTGCTGGCGTGAAAAGTCACCTCCTCATCGTTCACCCGGAACTTCATTTCATTCTTCTCTGAATCCATAAGAGCCCTCCCTGTAGAAAGGAAAGGCCTCCCCAGAATAATAGGAATTTCTTGATCAATAGCACAGTCAAGAATCACGAAATCTGTCGGCAGTAGGAATTCCCCAATTTGAACAAACACATTATCAACTACCCCAACTGGCCTTTTTATCGACCTGTCAGCCATTTGCAACCTCATGGTACTTGACCTTGGGATCCCTAATCCTGATCTCTTGAAAATCTCAAGGGGCATAAGATTTATGCTAGCTCCGTTATCACACAACGCCTTGGCAAAATCCTGCTGCCCTATGGTGCATGGAATGGTGAATGCTCTAGGATCTTCCCTTTTTTGCACTGTGGTCTTGGAAATAATAGTACTAACGCGATGAGTGATACCTATAGTGTCGTGTTTCAATGGCTTCTTCTTCTTTGTTAAGAGATCCTTTAAATACTTAGCAAACTCAGGCATTTCATGGACAACGTCCATGAAAGGAATGTTCATCGTCAATTGCTTGAGTTGATCATAAAATCGCACACACTTTTCATCTTCTATTTTCCTCACTAGCCTTTGAGGAAAAGGCGGTGAAGATTTGAACATTTGGCTCAAAGGGCGTAGAGCGCCAGAAATTTTTGCCTTCCACTTTTCATGTTTTTTCTGCTTGTGCCTTGAGATTATCAAGATCTTTCTCCTCTTCAGCTATAATAGGGACTTCCTCCTCTGTTTCTTCCTCCACAATAATATCAGATACATCAGGTTGTGCCTCTTTATCAACAATTGGCTCGAGATCAATCACCTTTTTATCAGCACCTTGAAGTATTTTTCCACTGCGGGTGCTAATAGCTGCTACATGCTCCACAGAGTTTACCCTACTACCTTTCAAATTTGGAACTGTATCACTTGGTAGTTGTCCACGTTGAGGAGTATGCACTTCTCTAGAAAGGTCTCTGAATTGCGATTCAAGCTTCTGAATGGAAGCTGAATGAGATAGTTGAACCTGAGACATTCCCTTTATCATGCTCTCAGTTCTGTCCTGATTCATTAGCATTTTCTGCATCATACTTTTCAGCTCTGCAGAATCATTAGCAGCATTGCTAGCAGAGTTGCTAGCTGAATTGTCTCTTCACTGTTGGGAACTTGGTGCTTGCCCCCCTGGTGGAATGTAGGGGTCCGAGCTCTTGTTGCCATAATTGTTGTTATTGTAGTTCCCTTGATTTTGATTTCCCTGATCATTTATGCTATAATTATTCCCTTGAAATTAGTGTTGCGGCTTTTGCCATGGGTGATGGCCTGGACCTTGATCATTTTGCATTTGATAACCCCCTTTCGAGTTGTTGACATAATTAGCATCTTCATAATATTGTTGCCCGTCTTGGTACATCCCCTCAGGGACTTGATACATCCCCTGTGGATGAGGTGATAACTCCTCAACAACATTTACCCCTTGTGCATCTTTTTCTGCCAACTTCTTTGATAATAGATCCACCGTGGTTTGCAATTGAGCAAAGGCATGATCTCTCTCATGGTTTTCTTTTGCAACGGCAGCTAGTGATGAACTACGATAAGAGAGACTCTCACTATCAGTTGAATGCCAAGCTTGATTGTGGGTGGTGAGTTTATCAAGCAAACGGGTGATGGCGATAAATGACTTGTCCATGAAGCATCCTCCCACGGCAGTATTGACAGCAATCTGATTTATTGTATCTAAGCCCTTGTAGAATTTCTCCGTGAGAATAGCATCCGGAAACCCGTGAGTTGGAGATTGAGCTAGATGGTACTTGAACCGCTCCCACACCGAATATAATTATTCCCTCGGGAGCTGTTTGAACTCAAAGATCTTATCTCGAAGTTCAGCCTTTTTACTCGATGGAAACAACTTCTTCAGAAATGTATTGGCTAGCTCGCTCCAGTATGAATAGAATTGCTGGGAAGCTTTTCATACCATTCCTTTGCTTGGTCAGCCAAGGAATAATTGAAGACCCGTAACCGAAGTGCATCAGTAGAAACAACACCTTGGGATTGTTGAGCACACACGTGCAGGAAGTTCTTCAAATGTCGAAGTGGACAATCCTCCAAAGAATTTTGAAAATATCCTTCAAGTTTCAGCAGCTGATAGATAGAACTATCAATTTTGAACGTAGCATTTCCAGTCCTAGGAGGGACCACAGCAGAAGCATAATCACCTTCATTGATGAATTCCGCCAATATATTCTCATCTTCGTCCTCTTCTAGTGCAGGTGGGTTCACTTGGAGTCCACTTTGGTTTCCTTGATTTTGATTCTGTCTTCCAGCCAGGTTCACCAGGTTCACCACAACAGCAAACAAGGTGTGATGGAATAGAAAAAGTTTTAAAGAAGAGTACGCACAATCAGTAATTTTAAAACCGTATTCCCCGACAACGGCGCCAAAATTTGATACGCTCAAATTACACCTATTAATGGCGTAAAGCGGACGTTGTCAAATATAGTAACCCAAACAAGGTTGGGGTCGAATCCTACAGGGAATATGGAGAGAAAAGGGTACTAATTGTATACGATACTAGTCTTGACTTTAATCCAATTCCAAATAGTTTGAAATACTTGTTGAGTAATGTAATTGAATACTTTGACTTGAATTGTACTTAATGTGAGAGAGAGACTAAGGTTGTGTTCCCCATTTTAATTAGATATTATGCTTCAGGTTTCAATGTGATATACTTCTAATGGTTATTCTAAGAGTATGCACTTGATCTCTTAAGGACTTCCTAATGTTTCCCAACAGTTAGGCCGTATTTCCTCTTTATGATTTTTCCAAATGTAAAATAGTTGAAATCGAAGAGCGACCAATAATGCCAATTTAGACTTGTTCTTATCCCTAAGTTAGTCTATTAAATGAGGGTTAACGCCCCAAGTCGTTGTTATTCAATCTTACCTATACTGACTTTCTTTCCCAAGAAAAGTGAGTATAATGGCTTAGGCTAATTCTTGCAATCATTACCCAACGGTAATGCACAAAGATAGAATAAATATCAACAACTATTATACGTATATCAATAGTAGAAACCCATTCACATAATACCTATCATGGGATCCACAACCTTAGAATTAAAATTAGCTACTCATCATTTTGGTTAACAAAGAAACCTTAAAAGTTAACATAATATACTTACGATGCTAATACAATATGGAATGAAAGTGAAGTTGGTGCTTTAAATGCTCCAGCCACTTCAAATATTCAAGACTTAAGTTAATGCTCCAAAGAAAATCAGAATTCTCAATTAAAACCCTAACTTTAAGTATTTATAGGGCCAAAAATCGCACCAAGGTTCTGGACAAAAACACCCTTACGCGGCATCGTTACGGACCGTAACACAGGTTACGGTCCGTCCTTCAGTTTCGTACTTTGTCAGCTTGATAGGTCAATCGTCACGGCTTCTTGCGATGGACCATAACACAGGTTACGATCCATATCTTCCAGCGGATCATGGCTTCAGTCTTCAGTGGCCAATGCGTTACACCATAACATTACGCCCCGTAACCTGAGTTACGGGCCGTCCTTCTGGGCGTTACCTGTGACACGACTTAGGCTTCTTACTGGAAATTTTCCTCAGCTTACGGTACACGTTACGGCTCGTAACGTTAGTTACAGACCGTCCTTTATAGCGGCACGTATCTGGATCTTCCTCTCTGGTACGGATCACGTTACGGTTTGTAACTCGAGGTACGGACCGTCCTTTTTGCTCCAAGTTGTCCGTTTTTCAGCATTTCTTATCATTTTCGTTCCTTAGTCAACCAACCCTACAAAACACCAAAATAACATAAGAAATGATGTAAAAACACTTTAAAACAAGCAAAACTTCTAGTGACAAGGCATAAAATGTTCCGAAATTCACAGCACATCAGTGCCCCGATCCGACACAATGGAGATACGAACCCCGTGAAGTCTAAGTACCTCACGAATGTAAACCTTAGTCAATTTCTTCGCATCATAAGTTATCTTCACAGGAATAAAGTGGGCAGACTTAGTCAACCTGTCAACAATAACCCAGATAGAGTCAAACTTCCCTAACGTCTTTGGAAGACCCACCACGAAATCCGTGGCTATCCTTTCCCACTTCCATTCGGGAATGGGCATCCTCTGCAGTGTACCCCCATGTTTCTGATGCTCATACTTTACCTGTTGGAAATTTAGGCATTGAGCAACCAACTTTACTATATCACGCTTCATATCATTCCACCAGTAATGTTGCCTCAAATCAAGATACATCTTAGTAGCACCCGGATGGATAGAATAACTCGAACTATGAGCCTCTGTCGGAATGGTCTTGATCAAGTCACCCACACGTGGCACACATACCTGCCACTTAATTCGCAGCACGCCTTCCTCATCAATCACGACCTCTTTAGCCTCACCACGCAACACCTTAACGTGTATCTTACACAGTTTAGCATCCTCAAACTGCTTAGCCTTAATCTGCTCTAAAAATGACGACCGAGCCTCAACATAAGCCAACACCTTGCCTCTGCTGGAAATATCCAGTCTCATAAAACTATTAGCCAGAGTCTGAACCTCTCTAGCCAACGGGTGCTTAGAAGAAATCAAATGAGCCAGACTTCCCATACTAGCCGACTTCCTACTCAATGCGTCAACTACTATATTTGCCTTACTAGGGTGATACAAGATGGTGATGTCATAGTCTTTCAGTAGTTCCATCCATCTCCGCTGTCTAGAGTTCAAATCCCTCTGAGTAAATACATGTTGCAAACTGCGATGGTCTGTGTACACCTCACAATGGACACCATACAAGTAGTGCCTCCAGATTTTCAACGCAAACACCACCGCTGCCAACTCTAGATCATGAGTAGGATAGTTCTTTTCATGCACCTCCAGCTGCCGAAAAGCATAAGCGATCACCTTCTTTTCTTGCACCAAAACAGCACCAAAACCAGAACGTAAAGCATCACAATAAATAATAAAACCCTTGCCCTCTATGGGCAATGCCAGAATCGGTGGTGTGGTCAACAATGTTTTGAGCTTTTGAAAGCTCTCCTCATACTCGCCGGACCACTAGAACGGTATCTCTTTTTGAGTCAAACGAGACAAATGAGAAGCAATAAAGACAAACCCTTCACAAACCGACGATAGTAGCTAGCCAGACCCATAAAACTACGGATCTCGATCACTGACGTGGGCCTAGCCCTTTCCCTGACTACCTGAATTATTTGAGGATCCACCATAATGCCCTCTTTCGAAATAACATGCCCTAAGAAAGACACATAAGACAACCAAAATTCACATTTGGAAAATTTAGCATACAGTTCCTTCTGCAATACCCCAAGAGCAATTCTCAAAATTTCTCATGGTATTCTTTACTCCTAGAGTACACGAGGATATCATTAATGAGCACTATTACGAATGAGTCTAAATAGGCCTAGAACACATAGTTCATCAGATCAATGAACGCAGCTGGGGCATTTGTAAGCCCAAAAGACATAACCAAGAACTCATAGTGCCCATACGGGGTCATAAAAGCGGCTTTAGGAACATCCTCTGCCCGAATATTCAATTGGTGGTACCCTGACCTCAAATAAATTTTAGAGAACATAGAAGTGCCCTACAACTGATCAAACAAGTCATCAATACAGGGAATGGGATACTTGTTTCGGACAGTTACCTTATTCAGCTGATGGTAATCTATACACATACGCATAAACCTATCCTTTTTCTTAACAAACAACACAGGAGCACCCCACGAAGAGGCACTCGGGCGAATAAACCCCTTACTCAGAAAATCTTGCAACTGCTCCTTCAATTCCCTGAGTTCTACTGGCGCCATCCTATAATGTGGAATAGAAATAGGACGGGTCCCTGGGTCTAAGTCAATCCTGAAATCAATGTTGCAACCCGACGGCATACCAGGCAAGTCCGTGGGGAACACATCCGTAATCTCATATCCCACTAGAACCGAATCAAGGGATGAAGTATCTACACTGGTGTCACGGATATGTGCTAGACAAGCTAGACAACCCTTCTCTACTAGTTTTCTAGCACAAACAAAAGATATTACTTTCTTAGGGAGGGGATTAAGATTACCCTTCCCCTCGAGTCTAGGCGTCACAAGCATGGCTAATGTAACAGTCTTAGCATGGAAATCAAGTATAGCATAATGCGGGGACAACCAACTCATACCCAAAATAACATTGAAATCTACCATATCCAATTAAATCCTAGTGGACAAACCAACATACAAGACATCTATCCATTCAAATCTGATTTTTATATTAACCAACCTAATCAGTTATTACTCATTCAAACATCAAATAAAAGAAATATGTCATGCCATAAAATACTGAAATACGTGCAGATGTTCTAACTATTACAAATCCCCAAAATCCAAAAGTTATCGTACAGGACTCAAATCTAAAACATGTCTAAGAAATGAAATCTAACTAATGAATATCTATAATGTCCGGAATAAGGAAAGACATCATACGAAGAAGATCTTCGGGCGGCCTGGCATGGGAAGAAGCTCACCCCAAAATCTATCAGAAAATATCCTCCACGCTAGATGTGAGGACGAGTAGCGGTCTCTGTATCACAATTTGCACTCAAAAGAATGCAGCAAGGTAGTATCAGTACAAACACTATGTACCGGTAGATATCATAAGCCGACCAAGATTAGTATCATGCATATTTCATAAAATCAATAGAATAAACAAGCCAGTCAATCGTACACGAATATCAATAAATCATACACAAGTCAACTAAGGGCAATCACGATCAAATCACCAAGATGCAGAGAATCATAGTCACGTAAACCACAACGGAAGTAAATTTACCATAATAACCTCACTCGTTGTACACACATGTTATCTGATGTCATAGCTCAATAGTCATGACCTGCAGAGGACCCATCGTGTCCATATACCACTCGTTCCGAAATACCCCTCGGACCTGAGCACAAACCTCTGCTCCGGAACTAATCTCGGACGCGGGATATATCAATATACCTCTTACAGAACAGTGTTTCTAACCTTCTCAATATCAATACTCAACTCATCATTTCGTGTCACTATACCATCGAGAAGATTATATTAGCTTCTCATCATAATATATCCACTGCAGATGAATCACATAGGAATAATGGCACGAAGCCTACACAACACTCAATCGCATTCACATAGGAGTTTAACCACGCAATATCATGCATGAAAACTAGATATGCTTTCTCCTAAGGAAATCACAAAACATACAATCAACTAACCAAAGTCTAACTCAAGTAGACTGAAACCTACCTTAACATAGAGGTGGAATACGCAGGTCACTGTACTATAGCCTTTCCTTTCCTCAAAGCCTTAGTGCGCTCACGGTCTAGAAATAGAAGGCTCAATGAGTCACATTGCTCAATTCACAAATACCAAAGCAAGAATACCCTTCCCTTACCCCATTCCAAGGGGTGGATAATTTTCTTGGTGATAAACAACATATCAAGGCCCCTAGTATCATTAACCATCAATTTATAACCATATTCTATCAAATATTCCCATTACAAATAGTTTTTACGGTACACCATTTTTATAGAACCCTAGGTCTCCAATCACTTAGTTTATGATTCTAGTTGTTTAATTTATGACAAATAGCAACTAACCAACACGTTTAAATGATAACAAAACGATAATAACCATAACCCATCAAGTTTAGAAGGTTTATTGATATTCTAGGGTTTCTACTTCAATTTCACTATTAAAGACCCATGAAGATGATTACAATAATGAAGGAGAATGGAATGATAGAATGGAAATCAATGGAACATACCTAGCAAAGTTGTCTTGCCCTAGCTTGAAAATATTCTCTAAGTGCTTGTTGGGAAGTGTGTTGGAGTTTTGTGAATAGAGAATATGAGACTAAGTATAAAACTCCCGTCCACGGTTTTTCGTCGACCGCTACAGTGGTCACGCTATAGCGATCAATTGACCGCTATACTAGTCCCCAAGGAAATCGCTTGATCGCTATAGCAGTCTGTACCACCATAATGGTCCACCGCCCACCACAGGGGTCACCAAGGATATGGATGGCCGTTGGCAGCGATCAAGCCGCTGCTATAGCGGTACCGCCGCAGTGGTACATCCAACACTGTAGCGGTTCATTTTGGGCAGTGAGCTCCACTTTTGTCCAGTTTTTCCCCCTATCATGCCACATTTCATCCAAGGCCTCAAAAACACAAAACAAACATACACATATACAAAAAGATGCCCTACAAATACACCCGAGGCCTCAAAATTCCCAACAGAGTCCTAATTTCCCATGACGACCGTAAGGGTCGTTACAGCAACTATGCATGTTCAAGTTTGTGATAAAAACTCAAGTTTGTGCCATTGAGTTTGTTTTAAATCTGCCTGTCCTATAAATTTTCATCTTCTTAAAGCTATTGATGTTCTTAAGTTCTAAAGGGATCTAGTAATATTAATAAGAAAAGAGATGAACTTTAGGACCTAAAAATGGCTAACTAACTGCTAAAACATGGCTTAATTTGGTTTTAATCCCTGACTATCAAAATAGTTTGGAATGGTATGATTATTAATGTCTTTGAGGTGGAGAAAGACTGATAGCACTTAGTTTGGTGTGATCCATGTCACAAAGTCAGTACTTTTTTCATCATATTATATTTTTGGTCATAGAGACTTTGCTAAAATGAGATGAGAAATGTTGAGTATTTTAAGAGCTAAAGTCTGATTGGAAGTTGGTAAAATAAGATATAAAATGTTTTTGCTAACCAATCAAGAAGTTGTCTAATTAGGATAGTTCTTCATTTAATCCAAAATTGGCTTGTGTGGTGTCCTGTTTCTTGGTTGAATTCCCAAAAGTGAATTAACACCATGATGAATCAATATTGGCATGTCATTTAGGCTAACCTTGTTTCACTCAAATTATGCTATCTAGTTCTTTTAAGAGGTTAAAAGAAGAGAAAAGGATGAGGAAGTCTGATATACACTTGCCCAGGCCCTTTTCATGCAAGTTGTTTGTGTCAACTTTTAAAGTTATGGTTTACAGTTAAAATATGTAATGACTTAGTCAAACAGAGAGACTGATGAGAAGTCTAGTTTTTTTTTGGGGGGGGGGGGGGGTGGTGGGGGATGGAACATGTTGTTTTTGTCTTTGTCTTGGTCTGTCCTGTCTTAAAACCAATCTTAAATTAAGATGTGTCTGTTTGTTGGAATCCTGTCATGACAAAAAGGGGAAGAGGGGGTTAAAAGCAGCTTCACAGTTAGAATTCTAGGTTAACTTAGATAGGCGATGCTAATATGTGAAATCTGTTGTTGAGCATTTAATTGGGCTTGGCTTAGTGATGATATTTGGAAGGTTTTATGTGTGTATATGTAAGTCACAGACCACTTGATGTGAGGAAACCTTTTAAAGGCACCTTAAGGAGAGGGTTAAGCAAGAACCAAATACAACATCGGTTCATAGCATTTTTTGCCAAGTAAAGGATGCCATGGTGAGTCCCATCATGTCTATTGGGTATATATTCACTGTGTACCTATTTCTAGCCTTCCAATCTTTATAATTAGACAAACGGGATGGAAACATATAAATAAATTTGTTGATGTCCAAACAAGCTGTTGAATTTAAAAAATTAAAGTTGTCCATGTAAGGTTGTTGGTTTTCTCTGGGAATAGGAAAGAAGTTAGTTAGAATGAATTCTTGATAATAAAGTTTTGTCTTGAACAGTCTTCTGTCATTCCTTCTCTTTAAGACTCTGCTAAAACTGAAAAGACACTGTTTTGATTTCATCTAATTTATGGTATATGTGAGCACTATATCCTCTCTGAGAACTTCATTTATCTTGTTTGACTTGACTACGGCTTAAAGGGTCATCCTTGTGTTATCTTTAGCTAGCTGAACTTGTTCAACCTTGTCCCTTTGTGTCACTGTAGCTGTAGTCTATCTGATTTCCTAAATCTTCTTCATGATCATAATTGTAATATGCTTGATCCCTTGTAACTTGTGCACTCTTGCTATGTTTTGGCATTGTTTTGGCATCATGAATTACGAGTGCATAATGATCTGGTCTGGTGTAACTTCTATATGAACTGCTGATTATCTGAGACTATGTATAGGTCTATTGTCAATTATTATCCAGTGTATTTTACAGTCTGTGCTTAAGTTTGCCTTAGTTTAGGTTTTTTTTTAGGGAAAGGGGGGGGGGGGGGGGGGGGTTGGGGGCTATTGTTTTTTAAGAATAAAAGATAATTGGGTGGTTAATCGAATCATTAGCTTAAAGTTTATGTTTTAAGGTTAGATATACATAGGGATATACATGAATTTGATAAAAGAAGTAGTGTTAACAAGATGTATATGTGCAGGTGGTATATCATCCGGTATATTATATGTATATATATAAGTGTATTAGTCCTTAAGAGGTGTATATCAGTGTCAAAGGAATAGGAAGCCCGTTAAGATTTTATACTTAGTTAAAATTTAGACTTAGCATAAAACTAGGCCTGGTCCATTTCGGATTCAATATAGGAGCCTTTTGTCCTACACTTAGAATAAAAATGGGGGAATACAATGGGCCTGTGTAGATGCAATAATGTAAATGGACTGCCAAGCCCACTTCCTGGAATTAAATGAATATGTATACATCCGCCTTTATATGTATATGTGTTGTGTATGTATATACTTGTGATAAGTACAGTAATATTATGCTAAGAGTTTTCCCCTTTTCTCTTCTCCTCCTCCACTGCATGGCCACTTAGGCCAGGTCAGACCTCACCGTTGGTACAGTAATATTATGCTAATCGGTTTCCCCTTTCTTTCAACAAAAAGGTCTGGTGAAGTCATGAACGAGAAGCTAATATTGAACGTGATTGCATGAAGGGCCAGCCATGGGTAAAAATGGCCAACTAGGGGTTTAGTACACCCCCAACCTGTCCCTTCTCTTTATTTATGTTATTTCATTTATATTTAAGTGTTGTATTGTATTTATGAAGTTGTAAAAACTCACATTGATATTGGGATCCTTTTAATTAAGAACTAGTCATCTTAGCACAACAGTACATATGCCGTTTAGAATTCTTTTAAGTCCCCAAACATTTTTCGAAATCCCGGTCCAAACATAACGATTTTAAAAGATCCAAGAGTAACAAAACGACTTTGGTGAACACAAGTTTAAATAGATAAATCAAAGGATTGTTGAGACTATAAAGTGTTATGGCGTTTTTTTTTTTTTAAATTAGATCAGTGTCAAAAGAGGTTAGAGGATATGTTTTACATAAATTGGAAAGAGTTTTGGACTGAAAATAACATCAAGGATAAATGATTTTTAGGCCAAAGCCCAACAGCAAAGCAAAGAGTTTTGGGTTAAGCCCTAGCCGAATTTAAGGAAATATAATAGGACTTTGGGCCAGGCCCGACAGAAACCCCTTATATATATATATATATATATACATCCGAATTATGGGCCAAGGCCCTAACATTTGAATTAAAATTTGTTTTCATGTACATGCATATGCGGATCCAATAAGGATAAAATCAAACCATTTTATAAACTGGACTTATTCGAATAGATAAGACACGCTTATAAATGCCAAGTTTTAAGAATAGATATTCTTGTGTATTATATTAATTGACCTGAATAAAGTGTAGGGATTATGCATGGACTTAGAATAAATATATATGTAATTATATATACATATACACACACACACATACTAAAACCGGAACATTTTGGCAATTTTCTTAAAACAAAATATACTATCCTTATATATAAAAGGAGACTATTCTTATCCGGATATTATAAATCCAATATAAAATACCCTCTATATAAAGGGGATATATTAAATTCTCTTCAAAAACCAAGTGATATGCCAAAATGACAACCTTTTTATAAATGTGGAAAACAAACACAAAATAAACAGTTCATGCAAATATCACAAACTGGAATTCGAAGGTCAACCATATAGTACGGATCCTTAATACTAGGGTGCCTAACACCTTCCCTAGGGGATCACCAGAACCCGTACCTAGAACTTTTGATTACAAAGGTTTTTTCCACGGTGTTTGAATAAACCCTTTGAACCCGGTTTTCCTAATTTCCTAAAAATTAGGTGGCGATTCTTTTCTTTTTTTAATTTCGAAAGGGCACCAATAAGTTCTTTGTAGCTTTTCGAGCGCTAACCCCACCCGCGAAATGCGAACCGTAACAGATGACGACTCTGGGGACTTAAAGGTTCTAACCATAAGGATTCCAATATAATGTGATTTATTTGCTTGAACTGTTTATGTGTTTATTTTTCCGAAATTATGACTTTCATTGCATGTGTCACGACCCAACCCGCCATGACCGGCACCCAACTAAATCCTCGTGGGCGAACCAACACACAAGAGCTCTATTCATTCAAGTCTGATTTTATATTAAACAGGTCAACAATTATACTTATTCACGCATCAAATAAACTGGGTAAGTCATGCCATAAAATACTAAAACAAGCGCAGAAGTCTAACTATTACAAATTCCCCAAAATCCAAAAGTCATCGTACAGGACACTAAGCTAAAACACGTCTAAGAACTGAAATCTGCCTAATAAATATCCATAACGAACATCGGACGCGGGATATAGCAATAAACCTCTCGTTTCCGAAACTAACCTCGAACCACGAGCCCATAAGCTAAGCCACATATGTGCCTTATCATACTTTTTACATAACAGGGTTTCTTACCTTCTCAATAACCATATTCACCTCATCATTTCTTGTCACAATACCCTCGAGAAGACTATATTAACTTCTCCTCACAATACAACCACTGGGGATTAAATCACATAGGAATAATGGCGTGAAGCCTACCCAGAATTCAATCACAACAAATAGGAGCTCAACCATACAATATCATGTAATGAATACTAGACATGCTTTCTCTTAATGAAATCACAAACATATATTCAACTAACCAAAGTCTAACTCACGTAAACCGTAACCTACCTCAAAGCAGAGCTGGAACAATACAAGTCACTCTGCTATAGCCTTTCCTTTACTCAAAGCCTCAAACACTCAAAGTCTAGAAATACAGGGCTCAATGAGTCATAATACTCAATCACAAGTTCCAACTCAATAATAATCTTCCCTTACCCCATTCCAAGGGTTGGATGATTTTCTAGGTGGTAATCATTAATCATCAATTTATAACAACATTCTATCCATATTCCCATTACAAGCAGTTTTCCATGGCAAAGACCATTTTTATAGACCCTAAGTCTCCAATCACTTAGTTTATGACTCTAAATGTTCAATTTATGATCAAGAGCAAGTAACCAAGGCATTTAGATGATAACTAAGCGATAAAAATCATAACCGATCAAGTTTAAAAGTTTCATTAATATTTTAGGGTTTCTAATTCAATTTCACCATCAAAGGTCCATGAGGATGATTATAATAATGAAGGGGAAAGGAATGATACATAGAAAGCAATGGAACTTACCTCACAAGATTGCCTTGCCCTAGCTTGAAAAATCTCTCTAAGTGTTTGTTGGGAAGTGTGTTGGGGTGTTATGAATGAGAAAATAAAACTAAGGCATTCAAAACCCGAATTCTACCTCCCGTCGACTGCTGCTGCGGTATCTACGCCACTGCAGCGGTCCCGCTATAGCGGTTAAGTGATCACTATAGCGGTCCCCAACTTTCTCGACCGACCGCTTTTATTGGGAAGTGTGTTGGGGTGTTATGAATGAGAAAATAAAACTAAGGCATTCAAATCCCGAATTTTGCCTCCCGTAGACCGCTGCTGCGGTCGCTACGCCGCTGCAACGGTCCCGCTATAGCGGTCCCCAACTTTCTCAACTGACCGCTATAGCGGTCGGTTCACCGCTATACCAGTACCGCTAGAGCGGTCCACCTTCCACCACAGCGGCCACTAAAGAAATTGTTGGCAGCTGGAAGTGGTCGAGGCACCACAACAGCAGTACCGCCGCAGCGATAATCCCACCGCTGCAGCGGTCCAATTTGGGCAGTGAGGTCAGTTTCTGTCCATTTTTTCCCCTATCACCCTACATTTCATCCAAGGCCTTAAAACACAATACGAAACACGCATACATACAAAAAGACGCCCTACGAATCCACCCGCGGCCTCGAAAATTCCCAATGGAGTCCTAAATTTCAATTACGACCGGATGGGTCGTTATAGCATGCATATCACAACTCCGCCACTCCTGGCATTTGTATTCTACTTTCTTCCAAAGGTGATTTTGCGGAGCACGTAGTCAAACCTTCACTATAAAAAAAATATATCTTTAGAATCGTTGTAAGGTGGGGTCAGTTCGTGGTCGTCCAACAGCCCCAACGGTTCAGCTCTAGTTAGTCCACCCAGGTACCAGGTCGTTTGTCAAAACCCACTCTTGTGATAACTAGGATAGAGCAAGCCAAATCGCTACCGAACTAGAGCATTCATACCTAGATGAGCCTTTGGTATCTCAGACCTACCTGAGGTTCATTGAGAAGACTACCCTGTGTTCGGACGGTCTATGACCCAACGACACCGCATATCACTTATGTGCTAATTGGAAACAAGCTTGCAACAATGTGCTGAACCATCAGCCCTATGGGAAAGAGGGGAAACATTAATGGTGCTCTGTTTTATAGATGGAAAGAAGGATTCCGTTTGACATCGTCCTCAAGGCACCTGAATTTGTTAGAGCTTGGTGGGAATAGTTGGGTGATTCGCACAGTCAAACCATTAGTTACTGTTTAGGACATCTGCTTGCTATAATGACTATGAAAGGTCGTCCGGAGCTAATGAAATGTCACGCCCCAAAACCCACCCTAGACGTGACTGGCATCCAACGTCATGAACAACATCGAAAGAACCTAAACGACACAATAATAACACTTGAACCTGCGAGATTCAATATTCGCCTCCAACAGTTTATAAAATAAGTGTAACAAATCATGAATATATGAATTAAATCAGCGGAAGTCTTTATAATTTAAATAATTCAACCAAAACATAATAGTGTGCCCAAAAATGTTAAAAAACAACTCTCCTTCTACCCATATTCGAATGTATACTAAGGAGCTTCTAAGAATAAGGAATAATTGTCTAACTCATCGGGACACAGCCCGGAAACTAATATAAATAAATGAAATTAAATAAATAGGGTGTCCCACGAATGAATGTGTGGGCTCACCAAATCAGCAGCAATCGCAAGTCCCTCCTAAACGCTCGGAGTATCAAGAACCTGCTCTTCACCGTTACCTAACATACCATCAAAATGAACAATGGTATGCCTGAGTACTTCGTACTCAGTGAGTGCCTCGGGGAAAACAAGTAATATGAAAATAAAGTACAATAACACATAAAGAAATCAGTCTTGAAAATTATGTGAAACAAATGTAAGAACAGTTATTCAGTCGTGTATCTCAATAAGAATTATCAAAACCGATTATAAGGCCTCGTGTCAAGGTACCACTTCAAATATGCCTTTCGATTGATCATTATTAACAACAACAATTCCATGAGAAAATAAGAATATCACACATGCCAATACAGGCCCAAGAATCAAGCATATCGAAGGGGTGACCGTAGAGGTTCCCTTGTCACAGTGCACCACACCGAAATATGAAATTCAACAATGGCTAATCTTCCTCCCCAGAATCACACACCAGGTAGCGAACCCGGAAGTGGCCACTCTTCCTCCCGAATGGCTAGGCATTATCACACTAGGATCCATAATGGCTACCTTTCCTCCCGAGTAGCTAGGCCAAACACAACAACAACGTTCATAGCATAAAAGCTGATTAACAATTTATCTCAAAGTAGTCATACCATCAAATAGCATTAAAGTCCATAATTCCATTACGAAAATCCATAATTCCATAGATAATCTGGAAAACATTTCCACTTCTTTAAACAAGATTCCTTTGTCTTAGTTTCTTTGTAAAGTCATCGATACCAACAATTAACCATCATCACTGATCATCTCTTATAGAAGAAAACGATTATGATTCATATACGTATATAGAGGACAATACAATCAAGGTTTAATGTGGACTTGTCCCCTCACGCACACCAACCACTAGCAAAGACATGAATTAGGGTTTTGCATGAGAAGTTCACTTTTTTATTCAATAAAGAACCTTTATGAAGAAAACATATATCCATGATAAGGTTTTTAAAAGAGAGACATACCTTAGTATGTTAAACAAAGTTTAACAATTTACTTTTCTAGTGATGAACACCCAAACCCTAGCTTGAATCACTTTAGGAAGAATTATGTTGCAAACCCTAGGTTTTAGTCACAAGAATCATGTTAAGAATCATGGGTTTGATGTTAGGATTGATAATCAATGATTAAGATGTTCTTACCTTAATATTGAAGACCTAGAGAGATATTTTTCGTCCTTAGGGTTTTTGAGTGTAAAAAGAATGGAAGAAAGCTAAAATTTTGCAACTTATATAATTTCAGCCCATCAGGCACAATCAACGGTACAAATGACGGAGTCAATTCGACGGTACCAACGACGGAGCGTCGAACAGATTGATGGAGCGTCGATCTGCTCCGTCAAAGTCATGAAATTTCAGGTGAGCAACTTTCTCTTCCTTACTTTCTACGGTGCAAAGGACGGACCGTCGAATAGATCAACGGTACAAAGGACGACCGTCGAACCTCCTTTTGGTGAAACTGCAGTGAATTTTCATTTTGACCATCTCCTCTTGGGTCTTCAGCCTAAAGTCATGCACGTAACCCAACATATAAGGTTCCAAAGGACTCATACAATGCTTTCACACTCTATATGGATTTACGAAATGTTACATTATCCCCCCTCCCCCTTAAGATTCATTCGTCCTCGAATGAGAATAATAGTCTAGAAAACAATTCACTAAACCACAAGTTGCTTTGAACAAACACAATGATTCATCCATGAGTAATTTAAAACGCTAGCTCATACCTGCAATAGGGAATAAGTGAGGATATCTCTTCTTCATGTCCTCCTCTGCTTCCTAAGTAGCTTCCTCAGTATTATGATTTCGCTACAAAACTTTAACTGATACAACATCCGTTGTCCTCAACCTTCTAACTTGACGATCTAGAATCTGAACCAGTTTTTCTTTATAGGTTAACCCTTCATTAATTTTAATCTCTTCATGGTTCAACACTTGGGAAGGATCAGGTTTGTACAACCTCAACATCGAAACATGAAACACGGGATGCACCATGGCCATATCAGATGGTAACTTCAATTCATAAGCCACCATCCCAATTTTCCTAACAATCTCATAAGGGACAATGAAACGGGGACTAAGTTTCCCCTTTTTACCAAACTGCATTACTCCCTTCATCGGCGACACTTTCAAGAACACCTTGTCACCGACAGAAAACTCTAGCTTACGCCGCCTCATATCCGTATAGGACTTCTGTCTACTCTGAGCTGTCTTGAGCCGTTGCACAATAATATTAACCTTCTCAATTGCTTCATGAACTAAATCCAGACCCAACACCTCCACTTCAGTTGGTTCAAACGAACCAATTGGAGACCGACAACGTCTCCCATAAAG
Organism: Lycium barbarum; assembly: GCF_019175385.1. Taxonomy (NCBI): domain Eukaryota; kingdom Viridiplantae; phylum Streptophyta; class Magnoliopsida; order Solanales; family Solanaceae; genus Lycium; species Lycium barbarum. Next base: position 90,015,449 of record NC_083343.1, read on the forward strand.
AGCCTCACAAGGAGCCATTTGAATACTAGCTTGATAGCTACTATTGTAAGAGAATTCCACTAGAGGTAGGTGTTCATCCCAACTTCCTCCAAAATCAATTGCACAAGCTCTTAGCATATCTTCCAAAGTCTGAATAGTTCTCTCCGCCTGCCCGTCAGTTTGAGGATGAAAGGCAGTGCTGAATTTCACTCTAGTTCCCAACCCATCGTGAAAGGATGTCCAAAAATGAGCAGTAAATTGCGTACCTCTGTCAGATATAATCGATATCGGAACACCATGCAATCTAACTATCTCTTTTAGATATAACTTGGCGCACTCCACTGCGGTATATAACGTCTTCACAGGGAGAAAATGGGCAGACTTTGTGAGTCTATCAACGATAACCCAAATCGAGTCAAACTTGGCCTTTGTGCAGGGTAACCCCACAAAGAAAGCCATATTGATCTCCTCCCACTTCCACTGCGGAATCTCGATATTTTGAGCCAGGCCACTAGGCCTTTGATGTTCAGCCTTCACCTATTGATAGTTTAAATACTTAGCCACAAAGTTAGAAATATCAACCTTCATGTTCTTCCACCAATAGTGTTGTTTCAAATCCTTATACATTTTGGTGGATCCCAGATGAACCGAATAATTGGAACTATGAGCTTACATCATTAATTCTTGTCGAAGACCATCAACATCAGGAACACACAACCGTCCTTGGAACCACAGAATACTATCACCAGTACCAACAGTAAATGAAGTGTACTCACCCGTTTCCACTCTATCTCTCGGCTTTGCCAAGAGTTCATCATCATATTGCTTGGATTTTATCCTTTCCACCATGTCAGACTGTGATGGCATGATTCCCACTAACTCTCCATCTTTAGTTCCATCAAATCTGATCCCAAGACTAGCAAGTCTTCTAATTTCCTTCCCCATGGGCATGTCATGTGCACGCAAATAAACAAACGTGCCCATAGATTTTCTACTCAAAGCATCAACAACCACATTAGCCTTACCAGGATGATACAAGATATTCAAGTCGTAATCTTTTAACAACTCCAACCACCTCCTCTGCCTGAGGTTCAACTCTCGATGCCTGAAGATATATTGCAGACTCTTGTGATCAGTAAAAACATCATAATGCTCACCATATAGATAATGACGCCAAATTTCAAAGCAAATACTATAGCAGCCAACTCCAAGTCATTAGTCAGATAGTTCTTCTTATGCTTCTTCAACTGACGTGAAGCATAAGCAATCACCTTACCATTTTGCATCAATACACAATCAAAACCAATTCTAGAAGCATCACGATACACCACATATCCACAAGACCTAGAAGGTAAAGTCAAAATAGGAGCCAAAGTCAACCTTGTCTTAAGCTCTTGGAAACTCTTTTCATAAGCTTCGGATTAAACTTAGCAGTCTTCTGTGTCAATTTAGTCAATGGTGAGGCTATGGATGAAAAAACTTCCACGAACTTTATGTAATAATTTTCCAAACCAAAGAAGCTACGAATTTCCGTCACACTAGTTAATTTAGGCCAATCCTTAACCGCTGAAATTTTCCGAGGATCTACCTTAATGCCGTCACCAGTCACCGCATGACCCAAGAAAGACACAGACACAAGCCAAAATTCACACTTAGAGAATTTTGGATAAAGCTCGTTCCCCTTAAGTGTTGTCAAAGTTATCCTTAAATGATTAGCATGATCCTCACGATTCTTAGAGTATACCAAAATGTCACTAATAAACACAACAATGAAACGATCTAGATAAGGCTTAAACACACTATTCATCAAATCCATGAATGCAGCAGGCGCATTAGTCAACCCAAAGGACACGACTAGAAACTAAAAATGCCTATAACGAGTACAGAAAGCAGTTTTTGGGATATCCTTTTCATTTATCTTCAATTGGTGATACCCCGACCTCAGGTCAATCTTTGAAAAGAACTTAGCACCTTGAAGTTGGTCAAATAGATCATCTATCCTAGGCAAAGGATATTTATTCTTAATGGTAACTTTATTAAGCTGACGGTAGTCAACACACATCCTAAGGGAACCATCCTTCTTCCTAACAAACAAGACTGGGCACCCCAAGGTGATTAACTTGGTCGGATGAAACCCTTATCCAACAAGTCTTTCAACTGATCCTTTAATTCCCTTAGCTCTGTTGGAACCATACGATAAGGTGGAATAGAAATAGGTTGGGTGTCGGGGATAACATCAATCCCAAAATCAATAACTCTATCAGGAGGAATACTAGGAAGATCTTCGGGAAATACTTTGGGATAATCACTGACTATGGGAACAGATGCAAATTCGGGTACTACGGCTTTTGTATCATTAACAGCAACTAAATGGTAAATACACCCCTTAGTAATCATCTTATGAGCCTTAAGATAGGAAATAAATCTACCCCTTGGCTTAGCAATTTCACCCTCCCACACAATAACAGGCTCCTCGGGAAAGGCGAAGTAAACCAACTTATGGCAACAATCCACATTAGCATAATACACGGACAACCAGTCTATCCCCATAATTACCTCAAAATCCACCATCTCAAGTTCATACAAATCAGCCATGGTCTCACGACCTTTAATCACGACAATACAATTTCTATACACTCTAGAAGCAATAACAGGAACACCCGAATGCGTATCAATAGCAAAGGGTTCCAACAATGGTTCGGGTTTCATAACTGTAACACGTCATACCTTGGCTTTAGGATGCGTCGCAGTAAATCCATTTGAGATTCAAGGGATTAAGGTCATTAATGTGGTTATAGAGGATTTATGACTGTGTTATCATAAGAACCTGTAAGCTTCAAAACCTTGATACCGCTATGCATTATTTTTGATATGGTACACAATCTCTTTTAAATGAGGTTTTATTTGCTATAAGAATATACGTTATTTTCCTCGTAAAAAAAAGTTATCTTTTTTCCGTTTTGAAAATTAATGGTAAAAAAATTTGTACTTTCGTTATAAGGTTGGAAAATTAGACTCTGATAGATATAATTTTTCTTTTATCAATGTCCTAATCTTTATGGAATATTGTATATTTATTTTGTTACAATAGATAATTTGTGTATAAATTATATTGGCCACATACATTTTTTTTAGTAGATAAGTATTAGGTTTTCTGTTGAATAAATTATGTTATAGTTTAAGTGGATAAGCTTTGTTATTATTATACTTCTTTTCATAAGTCTGGCAGATGGTAAGCCTTTGTAATGGATAATGCATGTTATATGCATATTAAAGGCTAAGGAGGCAACAAGGACAAAATGACAGCTAGTTGATGACTTAGTGACTACGTGGTTAAATTATAAACACTCATTTGATTGGCAACAAGGAATATAAGGACTGATGTCTTTAACCGACTTGATAGACTGATATCTAATAAAGTTTTATGGGAATTTTGTTTCATTGTATACGGATTCAGTTTTTATTTTAACCAATATGATATTCATTAGCGTTGTGTTCTGAAACGAGGAGAGGTTATCATATAAAGGGAAAGGGGTATTGTTATATTAGTAGCTCTACATGATTCCAGTAAGGAAAAACAAGAGACCTCGACAATAACGTTACTGTTCGAACATAATTTTTAACCCCCAATTTTCGCATCGAACACTTGAGCTCAGATTAAGGTTGAGGTGCAAGACGAGCCGCGTGGATTGTGTTATTAGGCGACTCCACAAAGGTATATTAAGGCTATACCTTTTTTCTTTTTGGCATGAATTACATAAACGAGCAAACAATGAATATATTCCTCCAATGAATTCTAGTTCTCAGCAGTACTTGACATGATAGTTGTCTTTGATTCTCAAGTGTCGGTTCATTCTAATCATTCTATTAAGTCTCAGATAATGATATAGTTTGCATATGGTTGCTCATGATATTCTACTGGTGCATGCTGTTAATATATCATTCACCGAGTCCCGGGCCGGGTACAGTATATATATGTGATTACTTCACCGAGTCCCTCACTAGAGGGTCGGGTACGGTATATATTTATATTTCACCGATTCCCTTACTAAAGGGCCGGGTATGGTATATATTTACATTTCTAGTCAATGCCTTTGGGGCTACTTACATGGCTATTCTCTGCCTTAAGGGCTATTCATATTATAGGTGGTTTCTCATACTTTCATTATGGCTTATATCTCAGTCTTTATGATTACTGCTTCCTTACATACTCGGTACATTGTTCGTACTGACGTCCCTTTTCCTGGGGGCGCTGTGTTCATGCCACACAGTCCCAGATTGTTTTGCAGGTAAAAGTATTCAGCTAGGATGATTGGCTATCAGCTGGGATTGGCAAACTCCATTTTCTTCCCGGAGCAGTGTCGACTCATTATGGTTATCATATGTGTGTATGGGCATGTCGGGGCCCTGTCCCGACTCATATGGTTCAGGTGTTTACTCTTAGAGACTTTACAAACAGTGTCCTGTGGTTAGTATGTAGAGATGTCATATGTTGAGTAAAGTGACCACGTAGGCCGATATGTCCGTTTGACTTATTCGATTTTTGATTAATTGAGTATCGTTCGCAAATTTCTATGGTTTGACGGAAAGTACTTTATTATATTTCTGAAATTTTTCTATATGTCCAGATTCATTATGTGAACGCCAGAGGGTTCGCTCAGCACTAAGTAAGAGTTGGGTGCCCATCATGCCCTATCGGAATTGGGGTGTGACAATAACCATATCAAGAGCAAAATAAGGAGTCACATAGGATAAATTTGAACCAGGATCAATCAATGAGTGAGCATCATGAGAACAGATGGTAAGGATACCTGTAACCACAGCGTTAGAAGCCTTAACTGTCTCCTTACGAGTCAGCCCATAAAGTCGAGCTATCCCTCAACCAGAAGTATTAGCAACTTCCTTTCCCTTGTTGTTATTATGAGCATTCTGATTATTATTGTTAGCATTAACAGCAGGCGGATTTCTAGCAGATGCAGAAGTAGGCGAATCATTCTTTTGGTTATTCATAGTAGCCATCTCACGTAGCCATTTTCTGCATTCCTCTTAATGTGGCCTCTGATACCACAATGATGACAGATGCGCTCTTCCCATACTGGCGGACGACTACTTCCCTACGAAAACTTCCTATTATTAATATTATTTTTCTGGCCTTGCCTACCAGAAGGCACACTAGCATGGGAATAAGCGCCAGACTGAGCAGGTGCAGAATACCCTTTACGCTGCCCTCCCTTATAATTATTACCACTGAAACCACCCGTCGATCGGGCCTTCTTGTTTTGATCTCGATCTACCCTCTTCTCATTTTTCCAACTCTCTTGTTGCTCAGGAAACCCAACCAGAGATGAGAAAGTGCAAGTAGGAGACATAGCAACAGTAGCACATGCAGACTTGATACATGGTACCAAGCCTTTCGCAAAATGAGTCACCTTATGCTTTTCAATCAGAATCATGTATAAAGCATACTTTGATAGACGGGTGAACTCTAAACCATACTCACGAACTGACTTGTTACCCTGCTCTAGCTTCTCAAACTTCATAGCCATAGCAAATCTTTCATCATCAGACAAGAACCTTTCCATGAACGCCTCTTCAAATTCAGCCCATGTCGGAGCTAAAGCAGCGTCACCCCTCTCAGACTCCCACATCTCAAACCATGCGTGAGCAACATCCTTCAACTGATAAGAAGCAAGCATCATAGCTTCGGAAACCTGGGAATCCATTGCCTTCAATGTCTTGAAGGTCTCATCTAAAAAGTGTTAGGGGTCATCCACCTCTCGTGACCCAAAGAACTCTAGTGACTTTAAATCAAGGAATTGGTTAAGTCTGCCTCCACCATGAGGTACCACACCTCCACGCTACTGCAGAGCCGTAACTAAAACAGTCAACATTTGAATAGTCGTTTGCATATTACCAATCTCAGGCACACCCGCAACAGGAACAACAGGAGCAGGCAGTGCTGGAGGTGGTGCTTTTATCCCAACATCATTTCCATTACCAGCATTCGTGCCCCCAATATTTCGGTTAGCTCTCACGGGTTGAGCTTGATTACTATTTTTGGATCACGTCAAATCCATTTCTGCAAGGCACGAATTAACGATCGAATTAGAACGATCCTGAAAGGACTTGAAGCTCTACAACACAATCTCGAATCAAGAAGAATAGGAAACACCTATAAATGTCCTGGGAGTTCTCGGTCATACAGGTGATCAGGCTACACAAGGAAAACTCCACTAGACACAGCTCTATAGACACTGACAACAATCCTAGGACGTATTTAAACCTAGGCTCTGATACCAAGCTTGTCACGCCCCAAAACCCACCGTAGACGTGACCGGCATCCGACGTCATGAACAACATCGGAAGAACCTAAACGACACGATAATAACACTTGAACCCACCAGGTTCAATATTCGCCTCCAACAGTTTATAAAATAAATGTAACAAATCATGAATATATGAATTAAATCAACGGAAGTCTTTATAATTTAAATAATTCAACCAAAACATAATAGTATGCCCGAAAGAGTTAAACAACTCTCCTTCTACCCACATTCGAATGTATACTAAAGAGCTTCTAAGAATAAGGAATAAATTCTAACTCATCGGGACGCAGCCCGGAAACTAATATGAATAAGTGAAATTAAATAAATAGGGTGTCCCACGAATGAATGTGTGGGCTAACCAAATCAGCAGCAACCGCAAGTCCCTCCCAAACGCTCGGAGTATCAAGAACCTGCTCTTCACCGTTACCTAACATACCATCAAAATCAACAATGGTATGCCTGAGTACTTCGTACTCAGTGAGTGCCTCGGGGACAACAAGTAATACGAAAACAAAGTACAATAACACATAAAGAAATTAGTCTTGAAAATTATGTGAAACCAATGTAAGAACAGTTATTCAGTTTGTGTATCTCAATAAGAATTATCAAAACCGATTATAAGGCCTCATCTAAAGGTACCACTTCTAATATGCCTTTCAATTGATCATAATTAACAACAACAATTCCATGAGAAAATAAGAATATCACACAGGCCAATACAGGCCCAAGAATCAAGCACATCGAAGGGGTGACTGTAGAGGTTCCCATCTCACAGCACACCACACCGGAATATGAAATTCAACGGTGGCTATCCTTCCTCCCGAATAGCTAGGCATAATCACACCCCAGGTAGCGAACCCAGAAGTGGCCACTCTTTCTCCCAAATGGCTAGGCATTATCACACTAGGATCCATAGTGGCTACTCTTCCCCCCCCCCCCCCCCCCCCAAGTAGCTAGGACAAACACAACAACAAAGTTCATAGCATAGAAGCCGATTAACAATCTATCTCAAAGTAGTCGCACCATCAAATAGCATTAAAGTTCATTATGCCATTACGAAAATCCATAATTCCATAGATAATCTTGAAAATGTTTCCACTTCTTTAAACAAGATTCCCTTGTCTTAGTTTCTTTGTAATGTCACCATTACCAACAATTAACAATCATCACTGATCATCTCTTATAGAAGAAAATGATTATGATTTCATATACGTATATAGAGGATAATACAATCAAGTTTAAATGTGGTCTTGTCCCCTCACGCACACCAACCACAAGTAAAGACATGAATTAGGGTTTTGTATGAGAAGTTCACCTTTTTATTCAATAAAGAACCTTTGACAAGAAAACATATATCCATGATACGGTTTTTAAAAGACAGACATACCTTAGTATGTTAAACAAAGTTTAACAATTCACTTTTCTAGTGAAGAACACACAAACCCTAGATTGAATCACTTTAGGAAGAATTATGTTCCAAACCCTAGGTTTTAGTCACAAGAGTCATGTTAAGAATCATGGGTTTGATGATAATCAATGATTAAGATATTTTTACCTTAATGTTGGAGCCCTAGAGAGATATTTTTCATCCTTAGAGTTTTTGAGTGTGAAAAGAATGGATGAAAGCTAAAATTTTGAAACTTATATAATTTCAAACCGTCAGGCACAATCAACGGTACAAACGATGGAGCGTCGAATAGAACGACGGAGCGTCAATCTACTTTGTCGAATGGTCTTTGTGTTAGGTCAATTCGACGGTACCAACGATGGAGCGTCGAACGGATCGACGGAGCGTCGATCTGCTCCATCAAAGTCATGAAATTTCCAGTGAGCAACTTTCTCTTCCTTACTTTCTACGTTGCAAAGGACGGACCGTCAAACAGATTGACGATACAACGGACGATCGTCGAACCTCCTTTTCATGAAACTGCAGTGAATTTTCATTTTGACCATTTCCTCTTGGGTCTTTAGCCTAAAGTCATGCACGTAACCTAACATATAAGCGTCCAAAGGACTCATACAATGCTTTCACACTCAATACGGATTTGCGGGTAGTTACATGGAAGTATTTACTAAGTATTTTGATGACGAAGAGATGTTATTTTGGTTTGGAGATATTGAGATTACACCATCTCTAGAGGAGATTAGGGATGCCCTAGACAGCAATAGAACCTGCCTAAGGAGAATAAATAAGCCTAATCATAACCTGCTCTTTCCCCAAAAACCTTCCATCGGTCAGCCTCTGAAATACTTGCTTTGACCCAAGCACCTTGGCCACATGGGCCCACAGTAGCTTTCAGAGATCTATACAGGCGATTTGGGGATACTATGTGGTTTACTTTGTATCAGGAGGAGTTTAAGAGTAGAGAGGATTGCGAAGCCACTAGGCCCTTATCATTTTCCATCGTACTATTAAGCACCATGATGTTCCCGAAAGATGAGTCATTGGCAATAGACACCCGAGTCATTGGCAATAGACACCCGAGTCATATATCATGCTAAAGCTTGTTTCTACAGAATAACTATGTAACATGTTGCTACAATGGTGGATTATCCAACACATCATCTTGGCCAAGGGAGTCCAATATCTAAGCAATAACAACAGGATAAACCGCCTCAAAAAAATACTGTCCAAACTTTGGTTACATGTCCAAAAGGGCATGGCCCGCTTCTTCGCAGAGTTGACTGAAGATAAGATCTAGTAGATGTTCCCTAACTTCATTTATGTGAGCATTGTGATTCGAGGTAGGAACTGCCCATTTGTATCGTTGGTTGGCGTTAGGGGGATTCGCCCCTACTACCCTTCCCAAGTCTTGAAGAAGTTTGGAAAAAGACCGGTGATGCCATAAGTAGGCAACTCTAAGAAGTTCATACTCGAGCATACAGAGCAAAAAATCAGAAACGATAGGGTGATACTCTGAGAGTGGAATGGTCACGTGATATTGGGTCAGCACTCCTTAGCCCCTGACAAGTTCAGAGCAGGGTGTGATTCGGGATACCATGTCTGGATACAGGGTCACTTAGCTGGCACAAATGCTTCAGGACCTATACTTCATCACACTGTCATAGACAGATGTGCACAGGCCGAGGCCAGAGTCCGACAGATTGAGAGGAGAGCTAATGAAAGGGATGCCAAATACTTAGATAAGATCGAGCATGATCAAACTGTGATAGCCAGGTTGGTTCGAGAGGAAGACAGCCTGAAAGAGTGTTTGGATGGTACCTATGAGCGGCTGGCTCAGATTCTGGAAGAGCCATACCCTGTGATAGTCAGGATGGAGCTGCATCAGACACGCCTCCACATTCAAATCACCCTTCGGAAGGCCAAGTAGACAAGACAGACTAAGTTTCGATATTAGCCACTGGAGGACAGTTCTGCTGATTTACTGCTTTCATTTACTCTCTGTTATAGCCCCATGTCATCTTTATCATTTTTTGTAATCCCTTTGGGGAAGATATTATTATTATTAATGATCATTTTTGGGGCAACGGTTCAGCTTTACAAATGGCACTTGCATGTTTTAAACGATTAGGATAGCCTTGGCTCAAAAAGGCTTTAGGAACTCGAGTAGTATAACTGCTTATAAATTACATGATTACTTGTTACGTGCTTCACATGGTTACTTGCTATATATTTTATCATGTATTAAAACCTGTATAAAACTTATCCGACATTCTAAATTACATACCCAAAGAAGAACCAATTGACTCAACAACTTAGCCTAGTTTTTCTCCACTTGAAAAGGTTGACTTACAATGACGAACCGAGGAGATCAGGACATGTTCACCCTAGGAGAGACCGCCGAAATACTGAGACTCAAGGTTCAGAAAATGGAAGGGCATCTTCAGAAGATAGACAGAAAGATAGAGGAGGTAAATAAGTTGCTGGATCTATTTGGAAACCCACCAGAAGAGATACCACAAGAGCAATACTATAAGGAGAACGCCCATGAAGAAGTGAGGGAGTTAGTCTCAAACTACATACCAATTAAAAGAAGGCCAGAGACATCTAAAATGGGAATTCCAGAAGAGGAACCCGAAGACCCCAGAATGGAAAACAACTGGTGGATAATGAAGTCGGATCCACAGAAAGAGTCAGAGCCTCAAGAGGTGGCTCCCGAACCACAAGAAGATGAGAATGAACAGGCGGAGGATTCTAAACCTTTGCAGCCAGAAGAATATAAGCATATCGACATAGAAGCTGAGGAAGACTTAGAACCTTTGGAAATGATCCCCGAATTTCACGGAGAGGGGTTCAACATTGATGAAGAAGTGGAAACTGAGCAGAGTGAGGTATCTGACTACTACGAGCCTACATTAGAGCTTGTTCTAGCCGCATCTACTATAGTGACGAAAAAATTCAGAAGGGCTGACCCTCAGGCCCTCATTTGGTAGGGTAAAGCTTTAAAAGCCCGCTCGTGTCCCTTCCGAGTGGCTCCTCGGCCTGTTAGCTTCAAGGACGTGTTCGAGAAAATGATAGCCGCCAGAATACCATGTACCACTTGAGGTAGGCTCCCAGTCCCCAATTTAGTCTACGCATACAAGAGATGTCCATTTCACCGAAATCAGTCCGGCAATACTTTGAATGAGTGTTTAGGTTTAAGAAGAAGAATCGTTAGTCTGATAGTTGATAGGATTATCAAAGCCTTGTGGGGGCCCCACACCTTACTAGTCCATAATCCTATCACCGAAGGAGTGGGGGTCACTGCCGACACAGATTTGGCGATATGATTTCACGGTATTCGCGGAAACCTATTCCCGTAGGTTTAGCCCAAAGGATACATATAGCAAAACATATCCTCCTTTGTAAGTTGAACTACGGTAGGGCCTAATTTCCTGTGGAAGGATACGCAGGACTCGGCCCTATATAATATAAATTATTACCCCCCAATTTTATAAAGAGAAAAAAGGTTCCCAAAGTAGGTGAACCACAAGGCCCATTGGACCAAGATCCACTCAACATAAAGAGCCCATAACAGCTAAACCTTTAGAACTAAGGATCAATCAGTTATTTGGGATTTAATACATAGTTTTATGTGCTACGTGCGCTTTTTAATACAATATATGTATTATTTTCAGTAACTGGCTTTCCATGCCTTTGAGGTATTTTTATCTTATAGAACGAGGTTGATTAGTTTAGTAACGCAAACTGGCATACTTTACGATATCTAAAGCCGCACTAGCACCATTCCCACAAACTAACAGAGGAAAAGAGATAATAACGGGTACTCTAAAAAATGAAAGGAATGAGTTCGCTCTACGCAAAGGAGATACCCAAGACCCTAAAGAGGCATCACCTCGTGAGGAATTAATTGCAACACTACTAAGCACCATCACTGCCCTACAGGATAAGATTGCTAAGGCTGAGATATCCGATGCCAACAAGCACACCACTGTTGAGGCAAGGAGGCCCCCTCCTCCCTTCCCATTGCTTGGCTCCCCAGTGCATGAACATTTCCTAATTTACCCTCCAGGAACTATCCCACCTCCCCAGAATCCAGTTAACCCATATCATATCGGTACTTCCTACTGCACCCCACCTACATTCAAATATACCTAAATTTTGGGAACCACTCAGTCTATTAATGCTCCTCAGCTGGTATTCATCAATCCGGTAAGTCGACTAGACGTCGCCGCTTGGCCAACTGTTCCAACCACATTAGCCCCACAGAACCTCCTTGCTTATCAAACAGTCTCCTTCTTCACTCCACCCTCCCGAATGAATCCTCTCTAGTCGCTAAAGAACTGGACCACTACAAGGAAATGGAGAAGGCCTGGAGAATGGAGCACAACAAACATGAGAAGGACATGGACAGAAGATGGAGGAATTGTTGGATAAATCCAACAGTCATAAGAAAGCCTACGGGACTGAGCTATGATGACTTGTGCATGCACCTAGATTTGGACTTACCAGAAGGATTCAAGATCTCGAAGTTTAAAATGTTCAATGGGACAAGAAATCCCAAAGAACATCTCTGTTCCTACTGCAACCAATTAGTCGGCGCTAAAAAGAGAGAATCTTTAATTATGAGGAAATTCAGCCGGAGCTCAGTCGTTGAGGCCGCCGAATGGTTCGCAACCTAAGACATAAGCTGCTGGCTCACTTGGGAAGACATTTCAGAGTCCTTCATGGAAAGACTTCGATTCAATATCGAAACAGTGCCAGACATGTACTACCTCGAGAAGGTAAAATAGAAGTCGACGGAGAAGTACCGTGAGTTGGCCAGCCGATGGAGGGCTGAAGTAGCCCGTGTCCTACCACCAATGTGCGAAGAAGAATTGGTCTCTGTGTTTATCCGATCATAAGATTCGGATTTCTACGATCGAATGTTGTCCAAGGCCAGGGGGCTATTTTCTAAACTCGTCAAGATGGAGAAGCTATAGAAGATAGTCTCAAATTCGAAAAAATCATCAGCATGTTTAACAAGGTGTCTGGCCAAGCTGTTTGGGGAGTCTTTCCCAAAATGAAAGAGGACGTGGCGAGCATATACCAAATACCAAAAGGCAAGAGGAGCCATAGTCTCCTCACCAAATACCACCTCCTGTCAATTATCTAACTTCTCCTTACAGCCCTATGCCTGTATTCTACGCACAACCAAGCTTTAAGGCCGTTGTACCAGCTTACTCAACTCCACTTAGCGTCTAAGTGCCCGCTCCTATTTTTCAACCACCACCACAGCAAACTTACTAAACAACAACTCATGCTTATCGCCCACACAAAACAACCCGCCATAAAGCTACCAAACTCACCCGCCCAAATTACCAAAACCAACCACCACCTCCATTATACAATGCTCCACGTCCCGCTTTCGAGAGAAAGCCTGCGCTAGAATTTACTACATTACTTGAGCCAAGGGCCCAACTCTTTTAAAGATAGCATGTCGCAGGCTTCATCCAAAAGGTCCCTCCAAAACCGCCACTTCCAAATGAGGCCCACATCCTTCACAACCGAATTTCAAGTCATAGCGATCACTGCCAACTATAATTTACTTCTGGGAAGGCCGTGGATACACTCTGCTAGCACAGTACCATCAACATTACACCAGGCAATGAAATTCGAGTGGCAAGGCCAAGAAATTGTGGTTGCAGCTAAAAAGGATACACAAACATATCCTTACAACACGGTGCCAGTGATTGAAGGGATCCCAAATGATCGGACATCCACATAGTGGAATATATTAGAGCGGCATATGAAGAAGACGTGATTCATAAGCTGATGTCGTTGTTTACAAAATGATTGCCTCCACAATGTTGAAAAGTATATTTGAACCAGGGAAAGGCCTGGGAAACGATTCGAATAATGTAATAGAGCCTGTGCCAATTTCGAGAGACAAACTATTACTTCGGTCTGGGGTATACTCCTAGCGAAGGTGAGCTCACAAAGGCCATCAAAAGATAGCCAAGAGATGAGGAATTGCCTTAACCAATTTTGGGTTCACACTAGTCATTTCCCAACAAGATGCCAATACCAACTGACGAGGAAACTTATGAGAGCTTGGAGCTGTTGTACCAATTAAATCTTTTGCTAAACCCGATGAAATTGGCCGAGGTTCAAATGATCATCCGTTTAAATTTATTTTGTGATGTTAAAAGAAAGGGAATGGCCCGATGTTGATCCGGACCAGGACAACAGTTTGCAATCAATTTACCTTGGAATTAATAAAAAGCCTTAGTTCATATAAAAACGTTCTTTATAATCATGCCTAATAAATAAATATATATTAAAAAAAACTAAATTCACTTTTCCTCGCTTTTTTAGTAGTAATAATAATGATAAAGCAACCAAAAACGTCATGACATGTCATGAAACGAATGAGGAAATTGAGAAACAAGAGTGCGAGGAGTACGATGAGATTTTCAAAGAAGACAACACATATTTTGATAATTTAGTCTTATATTTTTCAAAAAAAAAACAACAGTTAGCGTAAGTTCATTCTAAAAGCCATCTCTTGAATATTGAGTCCAATAGGGACGGATTTAGAGAAGCAGCCAAGAGAAGACACCAGACAGAAGGACGATAGCGCTAATCAGCCTCTTAGGAAACTGACTCATTTTGTGAATGCAGGTTTCTCAATATCAAACAGAAAGATGGTTAAGTCACCAACCAGTTTCTCAAAGGGGGGAAAGGAAAACTTAACAAGACCTTAGCCCAAGAGGGTTACAAGATGGATGAGTGGGAGAAAGATGCATCCGACCGAAAGGGTTGTAAAATGGACGAAAAAGCATACGTTTGGAAGAAGTGTGCTCTTGTTCATGTAACTCACTCCCTTTCGTTAAAGAGCACTCTTCACTTTCGGAAGCCATTCTCAAATTCGCCGTTTGTCCATCAAGTGGGTCACAAACCCTCACGAAGGATCCCTTGTCCTCAGGAATGGGGTTAAGAAATTCACCCACCCCATGATTTTCATCAAGACTAAGCTCATCATCATCCCATAGTGTGATGCAAGCCCACTTGCCTCAAGGCCATTTACAATGAGCCAAGCCCGGGAACTACAACACTTGCAAAGCCTATTAATGAAGCGAGAGGCTCTTGAGTATACTTTTGATGAGCACCTTGGATCCCAAGTCCATTTGTTGATGAAGATTTCTTGCGGAAAAGAAGAGGAAATGGGAAGTTACCACAATGGCTAAAAGATGAGGAGTTGGCTATTCTTGCAAAGGAGATTTCAAGATTTTGAAGAAAGAAGAATAGCCAAACAAGGCCCTTGTCTCATTAAGGGTGTTTATGTCATTTTTACTATCTTTTATTTCTAGCATAGTATAAATAGTTCTCTTCTTCTTCATGGAAGACTTAGACTATTTTGAATATTATTATTTGATATTTGGATATTGTAACTCTTGAGAGTTGAGTGATTGTTTAGCCTTGGATTGGGTGTTTTTGTTGAGAGGATAGGTTATTAAGGATTCTAATCCCTCTTGGTCATCCTAAGAATTTGGTTGCTTCTTATTCTTAATTTAGAGGTCTTAGTTTTCTATAACTTTGGTTGCTAAATTGAGTTTAAGTTGTGTCAAATTATCTATCTCTTTATTTTCTTGCATTTTCTTGTTGTTTTCGTTCTTAATATTGCATTAATTGGTATCAGAGCTTAGTTTAGGTTTGTTCCACCAAATCTAATCTTGGGTTTTGATTCAACACAAAAAAAAAAACAAATTTTCTTGTTGATTTTGTTGAATCTAGTGTTAGATTAGAGTTTCTTAATGTTTCTAGAGTCTAAATCTTCAATTTCGGGTAAATTTGGAGTTAGGGTTTGTGTTCCACCATTGTTGAGCTTCAAAACTTCAAGAACAAGGTTGGTGGGTTTGAAGAAGGAGAAAAATTGAGGGTTTAAGTTGATTGGGGTTTGTTCTCTAGTTGATAAGGACTCTAAATCCGAAATTTGGAGGTATTTGGCTAAGGATTGTAGGATCTACCATTTTTGAAATTTGAAGCTTTGAAAACTTCAAGAACTTGAAAGTGGGTCTTGTTGAAGAAGGTGAAATAGAAGGTTGAAACCTATTAGGCTTTGTTCTCTACATTAAAGAGAACTTAAATCCGAAATTTGAGCCAATTTGGAGTTGATTTGAGGGTAGTTGAATTTTTGAATTGTTCTTGTTGGGTAGGCAAAGAGGGTACCTAGCTCGTGAAGGGTACCAAGGTCGTGACCATCAAAGTTATGACGACGATGAAGATTTTAATGGGAATCACGGTTATGGCGGAGGGCGAGACACGAGTCTCAATTCCATCAAGGTTACTCTCCCAACCATCAAAGGAAGTAGTGATCCCGATACATTCCTTGATTGGGTGATGCATTGTGATAGAATCTTCTTGACGAATGACATGTCTGAGGTGAAAAAGGCTTCTTACGCTATTGCTCAATTCGAAGGGTATGCCTCCACATGGTGGGAAACTCAAGTGAAAGCAAGAAGAACTATTGGACTCCCGCCCACACCTACTTGGGATGAATTGAAGGAGGCCATGCGGCGTAAGTATGTCACCGACCGCTACAAACAAGAACAACTCAAGAAGGTGTATACCTTAAGGCAAAACAAAAAGAGTGTGGAAGAATACTATGATGAGTTCCAAATTGTCAAGATGAGAATCGACTTTGTCGAGGATGAGTTAAATGCTACGACTCGGTTCCAAGCCGGGTTAAATGGTGACATTGTCTCCCAAATGAGACTCCACAACTATGGGAGCATTGAAGAAACCCTTCAAGAGGCTATTGAAATAGAGGAGGGTCTCAAGGAGGACAAAATCAATAAATCAAGGGGCTATGTGAGTTCATGGAACCATAAAAAAGAACGAGAAGCCTTCTCCTCCAATTGGCAAAAGAATAAGGGCCCCATGCAAGAAGCCAAGAAACCATTTGTGAAGAATTCTCAAGTTGAGAAGCAAGTTGACAAACAACCTCCGAAGTTTGCTCCAAAATAAGGAGGTACGAAAACTACTATTCAATGTTTCAAATGTCATGGCTTCGGTCATAAAGCAAGCTAGTGCCCTAATCGTAGGGCGTTTATTTTGAGAGACACTTATAGTGAGGATGAGGAAGAATGTGAGGAAGGGGATGATGAGGGCAATCATGAGAATGAACTTCATGATAGTGAAGGGGGTGGAGTTGAAGGTGATGATAAGCCTATTGTACCTCTCTATGTGGTGCGACGGACCATGATAAGCAAAGCAATGGATGACCCAAGTCAACGGGAAAATATTTTCCATTCCAAGTGCATCATTAACCAAAACACTAGCATCGTGATCATTGATAGTGGGAGTTGTGCCAATGTTGCTAGTACCACCCTTGTTGATTTCTTGAAACTTCCCACCACCCGCCATGAAAACCCTTACAAGCTTCAATGGCTCAATTAATGTGGTGAATTGAAGGTGACTAGGCAAGCTCTCATCAAATTCGCGGTTGGGAAGTATCACGATGAGGTGTTATGTGATGTTGTTCCCATGCAAGCGTGTCATCTTCTCCTTGGCCGACCATGGCAATATGATAGGTCCGTCAACCATAATGGGAGAACTAACCAATACACCCTTGTTCACAATGGTGTCAAACATGTTTTGAATCCCATGACCCCCTCCCAAGTGGGTGAGATCTATAACAAAATGAGGGAGTTGAAGGAGAAGGGTCATAGTGCATTACAAAAGAAGAATGTGGGGGAAGAGGGAGTAGTTCTCAAGAGATGAGTGGAAAGAAAGGACAGTTTAGAGGAAAAACCAAGGTGTCGCTTTTGGCGAATTGTGGGGAAATTAGGGAGGAATTGGGGGAGCGTCAACCGGTGATTCTCCTCATGCATAGGGACTATGCATTGCACACTAATGAACTAACCCCTTCTTTTCCTAGTTCTATTTCTTCTCTTTTGCAGGAATTTGATGATGTGTTCCCAACGGAACTCCCAAAGGGGTTACCACCCTTGAGGGGAATTGAACACCAAATTGACTTTGTCCCGGGGTCTCAATTGCCAAACAAACCGGCTTATAGAGACAACCCGGATGACATTAAGGAGCTTCAAAGACAAGTGGATGAGCTCCTTGAAAAGGGAGTTGTGCGAGAAAGTATGAGTCCTTGTGCCGTGCCCGTGATCTTGGTGCCAAAGAAAGATGGATCATGGCGCATGTGTGTTGATTGCCGAGCCATCAACAAGATAATGGTAAAGTATCGCCATCCCATACCTCGTCTTGACGACATGCTTGATGAGTTAAATAGTTCATGCATATTCTCTAAAGTAGATCTTAGGAGTGGGTATCATCAAATCCGGATGAAACCCGGAGATGAGTGGAAAACCGCATTCAAGACCAAGTTTGGTCTATATGAATGGTTGGTGATGCCTTTTGGTCTCACTAACGCTCCTAGTACTTTCATGCGTTTGATGAATCATGTGATGAAACTTTTTATTGGCAAATTCGTGGTTGTTTACTTTGATGATATTTTGGTGTATAGAAAAACCATGGATGAGCATGTTATTCATTTGAAATGTGTGTTTGAAGTGCTTAGACAAGAACAACTTTATGCCAATGTTAATAAATGTTCCTTTTGTGCGGATGAAGTTGTTTTCTTGGGATTTGTTGTGAGCTCAAGGGGAGTTGAGGTTGATGAATCCAAAATAGAAGCCATAAGAAATTGGCCCACTCCAAAATCCATTGGAGATGTAAGAAGCTTTCATGGCTTGGCTAGTTTCTATAGGCGTTTTGTTAAAGGATTTAGTACCATAGCCGCTCCTTTGACCGAGGTAATCCGAAAGGACAAACCTTTTTCTTGGGGTGTGGAGCAAGCTAATGCCTTTGAAACTTTAAAACAAATGCTTAGCTCCGCACCATTGTTGCAATTACCCGACTTTGACAAAATATTTTAGATTGAATGTGATGCAAGAAAAGTGGGTATTGGAGCCGTTTTAATGCAAGACCAAAAGCCCATAGCCTATTTTAGTGAAAAACTCAAGGGAGCGACTTTGAATTATACTACCTATGATCTTGAGTTATATGCCTTAATTCGTGCTTTGGGAAATTAGCAACACTACTTGTGTCCTAAAGAGTTTGTAATTAGGACCGACCATGAGTCCTTAAAGCATCTTAAGGCCCAAGGTAAGTTGAACAAAAGGCATGCCAAATGGGTTGAATTCCTTGACTCCTTCCCTTATGGAATCCAATACAAAAAGGGAAAGGATAACGTAGTGGCGGATGCCTTATCAAGGAAATATGTTTTGATCAATACTTTGTCTTCCAAATTGTTGGGTTTTGAGATCTTGAAGACATTGTATCCCGAGGACCCCGTCTTTGCACAAATGTTTCTAGAATGCGAAGAATGGGAAAGGGAAAGGTGGCTTAGGGATAGATCTTATACTCCCTATTCTAAGTTTGATGGTTTCTTGTTCAAGAACAAGCGACTATGTGTGCCCATGAGCTCTTGGAGGGAGTTATTTGTAAGGGAGGCACACAATGGGGGATTGATGGGACACTTTGGGATTGACAAGACAATGGGAATTCATGAGGAGCAATTCTATTAGCCCCACATACAGCGGGATGTGGCCCGAATTTGTGGCCAATGCCTTGAATGCCGAAAAGCTAAATCTAGGCTTCAACCCCATGGCTTGTACACTCCCCTCCCCATCCCTCAACAACCTTGGTTTGACATTTCCATGGACTTTGTGATGGGATTTCCTAGGACAAAAAGGGGAAAGATAGCATCGTTGTTGTTGTTGATCGTTTTTCAAAAATGGCCCATTTCATTGCTTGCCATAAGGTTGATGATGCTCACCATATTGCTTCCTTGTTTGTTGAAAATGTGGTTAAATTGCATGGCATTCCGAAGACAATTGTGAGCGATAGGGATCCCAAGTTCCTTAGCCACTTTTGGAAAGAATTGTGGGGTAGGCTTGGAACGAAGTTGTTGTTTTCCACCTCTTGCCACCCACAAACCGATGGCCAAACCGAAGTTGTCAATAGGACTTTAGGTTCTATGCTTCGGGCCATGGTAAAAGGGAAGCTAGCCTCTTGGGAAGACCAATTGCCTTTAGTAGAATTTGCAAATAATAGAGTTATTCATAGCACTATTGGCATGTCACCATTTGAGGTGTTGTATGGTTTTAACCCCCTTACCCCCTTGGATCTAACTCCTTTGTCTCAAGATGTGGTATTGAGTTTAGATGGTAACAAGATAGCTGAAGCTATGAAGAAGATCCATGAAAAGGCAAGGCTCCAACCTGAAAGAAGAATCAAAAGGTGGCGAAAAGGGCAAACCAAGGGAGAAACAATGTGGTCCTTGAACCGGGAGATTGGGTGTGGGTGCACTTCCGAAAAGAAAGATTCCCAAACAAGAGGAAGACAAAGTTGATGCCGCGTGGGGATGGTCCCTTTGAAGTCCTTGAGAGGCTTAATGATAATGCCTACAAAATTGCTCTCCCTCCGAAATATCAAGTTCATAACACATTCAACATTTGTGACCTAACTCCCATGGTAATGGAAAGTGATGAGCCATCAAATTTGAGGACAAATTCTCTTTAAGATGGGGAGAATGATGCAAGCCCACTTGCCTCAAGGCCATTTACAAGGAGCCAAGCCCGGGAACTACAACACTTGCAAAGCCTATTCATGAAGCGGGAGGCTCTTGAGTATACTTTTGATGAGCACCTTGGATCCCAAGTCCATTTGTTGATGAAGATTGCTTGGGGAGAAGAAGAGGAAATGGGAAGTTACCACAATGGCCAAAAGATGAAGAGTTGGCTATTCTTGCAAAGGAGATTTCAAGATTTTGAAGAAAGAAGAATAGCCAAACAAGGCCCTTGTCTCATTAAGGGTGTTTATGTCATTTTTACTATCTTTTATTTCTAGCATAATATAAATACTTCTCTTCTTTTTCTTCATGGAAGACTTAGACTATTTTGAATATTATTACTTGATATTTGGATATAGTAACTCTTGAGAGTTGAGTGATTGTTTAGCCTTGGATTGGGTGTTTTTGTTGAGAGGATAGGTTATTAGGGATTCTAATCCCTCTTGGTCATCCTAAGAATTTGGTTGCTTCTTACTCTTAAATTTAGAGGTCTTAGTTTCTATAACTTTGGTTGCTAAATTGAGTTTAAGTTGTGTCAAATTATCTCTCTTTATTTTCTTGCATTTTCTTGTTGTTTTGGTTCTTAATATTGCATCATAGTGGGTTACAAAACACATTGTAATCTCTAAAGGAAACTACATGCTCAACATTATCATACACCCTACTAGGTACATCATTTCCACAAGTCATGTGAACTTCAAACAAGGAATTATCTCTAATGAGATGACAATCATTAAACGATGAAGGTTCAAAACATGCAATTCCACTCTCATAAGGGCAAATGTCATTTTTCCAATCACTTTCATGCACACGACTAGATAAGTGATCAACTATATCAACATCATCACTAAATTGTGGTTCATTAAGCATTACACACAAATCCTCAATTAGTGGACTATCATCACAAGCAAATTGATCTAGACAAATACTGTCACAACCCGAACCATGGCCTGGGCATAACACGGCACTCATTTCCTGACTGCATGTGACCGAGCGAACAACATGGCTTACTGAATCATCATGAGGCATACATGAGCGAAAATATAACGTGAAGTGCGTGATGAGCTTTTTATAAAACATAGTAAGTCATAATATTAAACATAAGTACTTGATTAAGTCATGAATGCGGGCAATATCATAAATAAGCCAAACCGGCTAACCAACTCTGGAAGTCTAACATGACACTTGCCTTATCTATGAAACCTCTAACATGAGTCTGAAACACATAACATACTTGCTGGGACAAGGCCCCCAGCATAACTTTAGATGCAAAACTAAATAAAGAAAGACAATGCAAAACCCCCGAATGAGATGGGGCTCACCAATAAGCTGGTACGTGCAGATCCCAATGAGCAGAGGCGTCGTCCTGTAAATCCGTACCTGCATCGTGAAATGCAGGCCCCCGGTCAATAAAAGGGGACGTCAGCACATTGAATGTACTGGTATGTAAAGCAACTGAAAGAAATAACATGGGACATGGACTAACATGATAAGAACTGAAACTTAAAACCTGGACATGAACATGAGCATGAGCATGGGTACATATATATATATATATATAATATAAGTAAAACATGATAAGTAGGGAGAGCATTTCATAAACTGACAACATGATATCACCACGTGGATACGTGGAGTCTGGTACTTCGCCGGACCAGCAGAGCCCCCATACTTTGCCAGGGTATAAGGTGGTAACGTGCCTGACGGATCCATTCAATGTCAAATTGAGGAAATCATCCTAACTGGGCGGAGCGATCCTTGTCCTACGGTGGCTACGTAGTTTCAGGCTATCTGATCCTTCTCGATAATTCGTGCAACTCCCAAAAACATGAACATGATATAATTGGCTAAGAAGCCCATGATTTTCGTGAATTAACTTGTACTTGTCTTGTAATCATGATTTCACGAAATAACTTGTAAACATGGTTTCATGAAATAACTTGTAAACATGGTTTCATGAAATAACTTGTATTTAGCATGTATGTATCTTGAGTCACGGCACGAAGATAGTTATATAATACAATTGCATGAAAACTTGTAGACATGTAGGATATTCATGAAATAAGCATTTTTATTTAAAAACGTGCATGCAAGAACCCATGGAATACAAGATATGGGTTTTCATGGATTACGGACGGATTCTCAATAATCATAAAGAAATATTAAGAACTCAATGATGGAATTATAATAATTCATACATAATATAATCATGGACATGGACCTAGGGTTATCATGAGCATGGTATAGAAACCCTAGTTTTAGTAGAGAATCATAATTTATGGATTATGAGCCGTGGGGAAGAACAATGATGTTCCCACACGTAGATAGTAACTCTACATACTTGGTAATGCTCCAAACTTGAATCAAAGACTTTAACTTTGAAGAAGATTTCCAAAATCTTGAATCATGAACCTTGAGATGGGTTTTCTTGAAAACCCTAGGTTAGGAATGATGATTTCTTGTTTAGATTACAAGGATATATATATATATTAGAATTGATTTGGAATTATTAGAATAGGCTTACCGTGGTGTTCTTGATGATGGGAGAGAATAGAAGGTCGTTCTAGGGCTTGGGGTGTGAAGAATGAAGTGAAAAAGCCTTAAAATGAAGTTTTAAAATTGCTGTCGGACCGATTTTACGCCCTATTTTACGGCCCATAAAAGTTTTACGGACCGTATATTCCACCGCAAATCAATCACAGTGATTTGGGCTTTCTGGGCTAATTTTACGACCTAAATCTACAGCCCATAGATTCCGCCGTAAATCGGCAGAACACTGTTTTAGTAAAACGGGCATAACTTTTGTACAGATGTCTGTTTGACCTCCATAATATACCGTTGGAAAGGTATTTCAAAGATCTACAACTTTAAAGAAGGAAGAGTTCCCAAATTCCTTACAAATTTTTTCGTATACCCATTTTAATTGAGACATGATGCAAACTCACTTGAGAACACGCTCCGTAGGGTAGTTTCCGACTTTCCTTTGCTCAAGGAATCTTCTCATGTCTTTATTGGGTTTCAAACACCATTTATACACTACTCAAATTGGTTCATTGTACTCCCGTCTTATGAGTCAAATCTTAGCCCGAATGCACGAGGTGTTACAAATACCCACACTAGTTGGACACAAATCGATCTTACTAAAAGAGTGAATTCGGTCATCTCTAGGATCAACTAGTGGGTTAGCTATCATATCACGTGATTATGTAATAAAATGCAAATCACAAGTGTCAACACTAGGTGGACACAAATTTACCTTACAAGAAGATTCAATTCGATCATCAATAGGATCAACTAGTGTTGGAGCACCCCTATCAATCACATTGGCAATATTCATCAAAGACCAATTAAGCTCAACACATAGTAAAGGGTCATTAAGCTTAATGCATGGTAAACTATCTTTCATACTCAATTCGGCATCAAGATCACTCAAAGAAGTAGGAGTATTAGGATACGCTTCTTTTCCTCGATGTGCATTCAAAGGATCTTCTTTACCTTGAGCTACCAATGGTAAACTCACTTGACCAATTGGAGGGATGGTCTTGGCCTCCATTCTTTCTTTCAAGCATGGGAGTTCTTCACATGAAGACTTCTTTAGTAATTTATCTCCTTAAGTACCTACAAAAGAGTCTTCATAACAAGACAAAGAAGTAAAAAGATTAGAATAATGTTGTGACAACTCCCTCACGTCACTCCATACAACCTCTCCTTTTTCCGCTCTAGAGTTGTCACATAGCTCGCCTTTCTCCTCTCAACTTTGTATCACTCATGTTCTTTGAAAAGGGAATGAGCTCCAAAAATGCCCTTCAAACGGTTAGGAATTTTCTTGGTGTCTTTTTTTCTTTCCATATGGATTGACAAAGAGACACCTCCAAAATTCCATTAAGGCGCTCCAAGTCTCAAGTAGGTCCCCCCCCCCCCCCCCCCTTCCTTTCTCATGCTCCCAATGCTTTATAAGAATCCTTTTGAGGGTGCTAGAAGCTAGCTCCACTTTCTCTTTTTCCAAGTAGTGGTAACATTAAAAATCTCATCCAACTTGTGTTCCCATTCGAAGTAACCTTCTTCATTAGATTTTGGACACAAGGTTGGCCACTCCACGTTGGAATTTTGCACATTTGCAACAAATAGGTGCTCTATTTCTTGCACAAGTTGAGCCATGTACGCCTCGATATTACAAGGAGGCAATGCCAAATTCCCTAACTTAAACATTGTACCTGCAAAACTAGCAAACACGTTAGTAGCAAAAATTCCTCACGTCACTCGTATTTGCACTCCCTTACCTCCCAACCTAGTGCTTCTTCCAAAGTTGGTAACGAACCTCTTATCCCAAATCAATTCACAAGCTTGCTAAGTTTTGTGGAAGAATGGATTCTTGTTTAATGAATGACGGACGACTCAAAAACTAACGGAAAGAGCCAAAGAAATTCCAACAAAATTAAAACAAGAAAAGCTTGAAAGAATTGGCATGAAAGAAATACAGACTCAAGAACTAGTTAACAACCAAGTAAGGATCAATTACTAGTTGTTAATTAGCTAGGAGAACCAAAGAAATGAGAAGAAGAAGAAGTGAACAAACCTTGGCCAAACACATAAACAAATTTGAGAAGTTTTTGGCCAACACTTAGAAAATTCGGAGCTCCTTGCAGCATCTTTTTAAAACGCACATATCTATTTCTACAGAGCTCTGATTGACGAACAGCTTGTAGATTTGGAAAGTAGACTCTCTGAACTTGAATTTAGATATATTATGGGTCCTGTAACTCCTTATACACACAAAGATATGTCCCCTTAAAGTTGGACCAAAATCTGCTAACACTTAGAAAATATTTCTAAGTGTTGAAAAATTCAAGCCTCTGAATATGGGCCCCACGCGCGGCAGGAGCTGATGTCAGTAATGACGTGGCAGATGACATGGGCACTTTTTTTTTTTTGAAAAATCAGAAAATTTCATTTAACATTTCTGTTTTTTTTTTTTTTGTAGACTTACTTAGGTCCACAAACACCTTTTGACCTTTTGAGTTGAAGAACTTTGAATCATACACTCTTTTGGGTCTTCTTCACTATGAAGATATGAAGATGCCTATAAACTTGAAGAACACCTAAATTCCAAATCACCTTCAAATCAACTTGTTTTTGCACCAAAATTCGGATCTAATCTCCCCTCAACTAGGAGAACAAAGCCCAACACAAATTGAAGTCAATTTCACCTTCAATCTCCAAGACCCACTTTCAAGTTTCAAACCTTCAAGCTTCAACAATGGTAGAATCTTCAAAACACCTCCAAATGCCATGAAATTTGAAACCTAGGGGTTTTTAATATCAAGGAACTCAAATTTGACCTCAAATCCACAAAAAAACTCCAACAATTTTTCGGATTTTTTTTTCAAGAGCTTTAAACCCTAACAATGGTGAAATGCTCCAATCATCACCAAATCACTCCAAACTTCGGATTTATAGATTTTAGATAGCAATAACACAGATTCAACCTCATATCCAACAAACAAACATCAAAACATCAATTTTTGAATTTTTCTTTCATTTCATTTTTTTTTTTTTGGATTTTCAGATTTTGAGCCTGGGATTAGAAATTGTAGGAATAATCTCTTGGCCTATGCTCTGATACCAAATGATACGATCCGGCTTGTGGAAGACATGGATTCAAACAACAAAAATGCGGAAACAAAGATAATAAGGAAATTAAGGGATGAGAAGTGAAGAATTTTAGATGAGAAGAGAAAGGATAGGAGCAAGACCCAATTAGTAAAGGAATTATAGGCAAAGTTAGGTATATGAAACCAAACCCTCCTAATCGATTCCTACTGAAGAACCTATACTATTTGAAATCAAGGCAAGAAAAATTCAATTTAATCCACAAATGAACAACCCTTCATGATATCAATGGAAATCGGTTCAAAACCAACAATGAAATCCACCATTAACTATTACTGATCTAAAGCTAATCCTAGCTAAACAATCTTTCTCCAAAGGAGTTTCTCAATCCATCATTCAACTTAATCTAAGTAAATGAAATGTCTAAGTCTAGTATTTATACTCTCAGACTAAAAAAGACTAAGTTTAGTATTTATACTCCTAGACTAAAGAAGACTAAGTTATTACAAAAATGTCATTAATGAGGTAAGGGCCTTGTTTGGCTAGTCTTCTTAGTGTAGTCTTCAATTCAAGGATTGACCTTCAATGGACAAACAAATCCCTCCTTCATAGATGACCCTCTAATCAACCTTGCATGCATGGCCTTCTTGCAAGCATAACCTTTCTTGCGCCAAGTAGCCACTTGCACAAATAGCCTTTTGCGCAAATAGCCACCTCTAGCTCTAAATCTCCCAACCAAGCAATCTCCCAAACCTTGTAGGATTCCACCTCTATGAAGCTCGTAGAGACTTAGCTCTCATCAATGATGATCATCAAGTGTGTAGTGTGGAAATACACACTTGAGGCCCTTTGCAACGCTCCAAATGTGGTGAATAAGCTCCAATGAAGATCATAGACTCTAAGTTGAGCTCCACCATGAATCATAGGCTCTATAAATGCACTCGAGCCAATGAGAATCATATCACTAGGGGATCACCAGAACCCTTACCTAGAACTTTGGATTACAAAGGTTTTTTCCACGATGTTTGAATAAACCTTTTGAACCCGATTTTCCTGATTTTCTAAAAATTAGATGGCGACTCTTTTTTAATACAAGCCCGAAAGAGCACTAACATGTTCTTAGTAGCTTTCTGAGCGCTAACCCCACCCGCTAAATGCAAATAGTAACAGTTCCATTTACATATATTTCTCTAATCGGAGTCTAAACATGAGTAAGTCGTAACCTACCTCTACGTTAGTACACTAGTCTAAGGACACCCATAGTGCTATACTTCTAAAACGACTCAATAATGACATTAGAAAATGACCCCACGCCCACAAGGGCATAATCTGAAATTTGTGGAAAAATTACTTTACCCAAGGTCTAAGTAGTCATAATATCAAGTTTCATGCAATTCTAACCCCAAATGAGCTTTGATTTCGTCAGCAAAAAAAAGAAACCCAATTTTGGAGAAAACCCTCAACTTCCATATTGAGATTCTTTAAAAAAAAAAATGAGATTCAAGATTAGGGACTAGTTACCCATTAATTAAATGCCTAAAATCTAAGAAATTTCTCAATAAAGTCCATATTAGATTGAAAAAGGTTCCAAACAAAATCAACTTAGGGTTCATAACCCAAAACTCCCAACTGAACACATGATTTCTAACATGGATTCTCTAACTACAAGTAGATATAATCATAGAGTAAAGGAAAGAAGCTTTCCTACTGGAAGAACCTTAAGAAACCCTTCACTTTTCCCTTCTATCGAGCTATTAGGTCCAAGAAATGGTTTAGGGAGAATGGGATTCTAAATCAGAAAAGATGGCATTAAAAGAGATTTTCAAATCCAGCGATCCCAAATATGCAGACATTCCCTTCCAGATAATGGATCGCACCTGCAGATGATTGTCTATAGAGGCAAACCCCGCTTAAAATGTCCAAGGGCGCAGGTGTGGCGATACTCCGCAGATGCAGTCCCGCTCCTGATGAAAATACACCACAGGTGCAGAACCCGCGTTGACCACCCATCGCCGGGCCTAAGGACCAACATCCGCTATTGCTAACCTGCAGGTGCGAATAAAAACTAGCAGGTGCGGTGCATTAGAAAACTAGAAAAATCTGGTTTTCACCAAGTTCGCCCCGAAACTCGAAACTCATCCGAGACCTCCCGGATACAAAACAAACATGCAAACCAATCCAAAAACACACTACGAACTCATCCGAGCTCTCAGTTCCCTAAAGAGGTTATTTTAACACAGTCAAGCCCCAAACGCCCAAAACAAGCTTCGCAACCAAAAGACCAAAATACCCCCCGAGTGCCTCGGGAACCAAACCAATCACTCTACCTAGTTATAATCAACCTTCAGACCTAATGGAACTGATGAAGTCCCTAGGAAGACTAATTAACCCAACGGTCAACTATTGATCAACACTTTTTCACTTATTTAACGTAAAAACTTCTGAAATTCTCAAAACAAATGACGACTCACCCTATTACCTCAGGAATCGTGCTGCCCATCCCCACGAGTCAAATACACTCTAAAGAAGCTAGGGGAAGGGTAAATAGTGGGAAAAAGGTGAAATGCCATGAACGACCAAATGGGTCATTACACCATTGGAGTGGAACGTGGAGTTACTCGCTCAACTATCATTAATAGCAGTGTAACATAGGAGATAGATGAGAGAAAATTATAGCTGCAACCGTTAGATTTCCTTTTGACGAGGTGTAAACTTGAGGTAATTTCACTGGAGTTGATCCTGACCCGATTGTTATGGACTGAATGAAGATTGTACAAAAAACTGCTATAGAGAAGTGAATAAAAATTTCGAGGGCAAATTTAGAAATAGGCAGCGGTGTTAGTAGAAGCAGAGGGGAGAGAAAATGGATGAGCTATTTGAGGAATGAGGGACAAAGAAGACGAGGGTATAAAGGAGAGACCAATAGAGAGAGGAAAATGGAAAAATAGTGTTTAATTTATGGGAAAAAAACAAACTAAAGAAAGTTCAATGTCACCTGATGGTGTAAAAAATTCATACCATGACAAGACTTAAACTCATAAGAAGTAATTACAGGCGATAAATTTTATTTTGTGAGTGACATAACAAACATTTACTTATTTGAGATAGATTATTACTTGGTGGATCATGGGTCCCACAAGCCCTTCTAACTTAGATTGTAGAAAAGACAAAATAGACAACATTAAAGTCTATAATGTTTTCCTAATTAGGATGATTACCTAGAGGATAACAAAATAAAATTAAAGTGTTAAAAAGATCTCAAATCAGCGATGACGGCGTAGTATCAAAGTAGGCAGTTTGGACTTTTAATTGCTACATATTTGTTTTCATTACTAAATGAACTTCGATTTCTTTTGCCAATTACATTTTGGCCCAGAAATACTTAAACCTTTGTTTTATTGTTTAAATGAAAAGCGGGGATCATTTTATGATTTCAAAATTTGTGGGTAACCTGTAAAGTTTAAATAAACCAACTTCAATTCTTGTCCATCTCTCTCCGACTCTGTTATTCTGTATCTACTCAGAACCCATCTATTGACCCACTCCACCACTTAGGTTTAGGTATAACACACGACGATTTCGGCCAGAATCAAGGCCATGATTCACACTCTCTCGTCTATATAGATTCCTCAGCATCGTAAATTTAGTGTTTCACTCTCATTATCATTGTAATCGTTTTTTATTTTGTCAGTTTAGAGGTAATCCCTAAACTCAATAATTTTGACCCTAAATTCCTCTAGCCATTTTCATTCATCAGTTTAGAGGTAAATATTTTAGTTTTCTTAAAATGTGATTTGGGTTAAAGAAAGGGACTTTGAAGCCAATGCATGTGTTGATGATATTTGTGTTTGGTTTTGTAACATCAGATCTTCTTTGAATTTTTGTATTTCAATTGTCGTAGTTGGCGCGAACTACGTTCTATTAAGAAGCGTGTGGTCTATTAATGGTTATCTTCTGTTATTAATTGTAACATTTTTTATATCTATGTATATAACATGGGGAAGAAAAAACATATTCTTACGAAGCTTTATACTCCAGAAAAGAACCCACCAGGCCCCGTATGTAGCAAAACTAAATCTCCTAGAGTAGTTGAGGCTTCAAAGCCTAGCCACAAGAGTGAAAATTTTGAGGCTAAAAAGCCTCGCCGCAAGAAAATAAATGATGAGGATTCAAAGCTGGCCAGCAGAAAACGATATAGTGTAGCTTCAAAGCCTGCCAGCAAGGAAAAGACCAAGAACAAGATCAAGATTAGTCGACGAAGCCACTAGCCAATAATGATGACATTCTAATATATAGTCTCAAATTAGTGATCAGTTCTCAAAGGGTATTATAAATCAATGGTCGGGTGAGTCAATTTAACTTTCATCTATTGTAAATCAATGATCGAGTGAGTTAACATATAGCAGATCTGGTGGTGAAATCAACAGAATCCAAAATGTACAATAATGGAAAAGAATGTCACAATCGTTGGACATCAATTGGACATTAATTGTTATCTTAATTTATTCTTTATTTGATATTCGGTATGGCTAACGGTATTCTTTTTATTGCATTGAAAGCAGTGGAATGGATATCTTCTTAGATAATATGGCACTACTAAAAAATCACTATTTTCCTACCGAAAAATGTTCAGTGGATAATTTTAGTTCCCACCGACAAAAACCTAAATAATATTGTTTTCATACAGAAAAATTAGAAAGTTTCTCAGCGTTTCAATGAGAACCTATTTCCCACCATGCGTTTTTCCGGTGAACTGGTTCGGTAAAAATGAGATGGAAAAATGATGTTTTTATAACACAAATTTTCCACTGAATGTAGGTGGGGAAAAACTTTGTTCTAGTAAAGTGGAACCTTCTTGATTCTATTGAACATATCAATTTTGATGGTTGATGTTGGAACTATTTGCTTTTATCCTTGGTGTGTGGAACACCTGTGTTGGAATGTACTTTGTCTAATGTGCATTTGTTGGTCATGGAACAACTATTTTGTAATGTATATACTATTATCTTCATGGCCATCATCGGGATTATTTTCTTTGAAAGGAAATTTAGCCAACTTAACAGACGTAACAAGTAATTGGCATATTAGATTTGATGATGACTGATTTTCATTATTACCTTATCGTTAAATATTTGAGCTACCAGAAGACAAATCGCCAATGTCACATCTAAATTTGATTGAGTCTTTGTGCGTGTCTCTATGTGTGTGTATATATGTATATATAGATAAATGACTTGGCATTTCCATCTAACTTCCTATGAGATACCATGAAAATTAAACTATATTTCCACTCTTTCACTTGATAAAATGTTCTCATATTTGAGCTCATTAGGACAGCAACATTTTCTCTTGGAGAAACAAATTCCCATAGAGGAGAAAAAGTGCAAAATCTATTACTAGAGCCAGAAAAAAAAATCAAATAGTATAATACTAGTAATACTACTAGTAATAGTAATAATAGTAATAATACTAGTAATAGTAATAATAATGTTAATGATATTAATAATAGTAATAATAATACTAATAATAATAATAATACATAAATAGTCTCAAAATCATGTATCAGCATGGAAAGCAAGACATGAATAATAATAGGAAGAGTCTTCAGGCAACGAACGTCCTCATGCTCACCCTGAAAAGACTCGAAGCAGCAACCCTCGAATATCAGCCACGAGGAGTAGAAGCGGATCCAACCTAGTACTCTGCATTCATAAAAGAATGCAGCAAGTGCAGGTCAGTACAAATAACAAGTACTGGTAGGTATCATAGGCCAACTAAGACTAGCTAACTTATATAAAGACAACAAAGAAAGATAAACACGTAAACCAACAAAGTACAAGTCAACACAAATCCATATCCATGGTACAAGTCATCACCTATGTTATAGCATCTAAACCCAACTGTGCCAAGTCTCAGTATAATCAATTCGAACCAATACAACATGATCATACCACAACAAGTCATCACCTATGTTATAGCATCTAAGCCCAACTGTGTCAAGTCTCAGTATAATCATTCCGAACCAGTATATCACAATCGTTTCACAACATATCATAGGAAACCAAAAGGTACAATGCAATGCAATTATGCATGTATGATGAACGCAATGCATATGCACCATACACATGTACTCCGACAATGGAACATCATATCTCGACAGCATAACACATGGGGGACCACAAAGTCCATGTACCACTCGTCCCGGCAATAACCTCGGCGACGAGCACTCTCTTGATCCCAGCAAGAGACCTTGGGCATCGATCACTCATTCTTTCCCGGCAAGAAACCTCGGGCAACGTACACTCCATTCGCTATGGTAAATGACCTCGGATCACGGACTCTCCTTTCTCTTTTATGCTCTCCGGCAAAGACCTCAGAGGCTACACTCTCTCACTTATCATCATCAGCACCATAACCGTGCAATATCAATGTATTATGGAAATGAGTATGAATACGATGCAATTTAATGTCAACAACTAATTCAATCCCAAACAGTACCACACATCGCACACAAGAAATATCAATAATAAGGCTACACAATAAGCCACAATGGAATCACAATTCTCATCTCAATATCAATCAAGTCAAGTACCGCAATGTCATAGCCATAATATATCACTAATCACCAATATCCGATGTATCAATGTGGCAACGAGCCAATAAGTAAAATAGTACAAGATAAGTCAACAACACAACGGGGTGGCTAGCCCCCAAATCATACAACAAGGCCCAACCTAAGACAATATCCAACCCAACTTCATACCCGAAGGTTTACATGCATTCTCCGATAATATTAGCTAAACATACGTTTTTCTAATCGAAGTCTCACCATAACGTAAACTGTAACTGTCACGACCCAAATTGGGCTCGTGCGGGCACCTACCTTCCCACTTTGGTAGGCAAACCCTCTCATTTATGTAACGCCTCGATCACACAACATTGTATTTAAAAGCGTTTCATAATTATGAAATACAGCATAATTCCATTTATAAATATTCAATAAACACAAGGTTTATATGTTTACAACAACACCAATGTATAGACTCGATACGACTTCCCATGACCTGGTCTAGACTAGTACAAAAGCAACTAATAATTTTAGAATTTTCACTACACTCTAAGAATCAACCCCCGTCTCGAATGAAGTGGGAGGAGGCCTTCCAGATAGGCACCACACATTCCGCATCATATCAATCGAATACCTGAAAAAATCTACGCCCAAAAAGGGTGTAGCAAGTGCAATATTAGTACAAACACGCGTACTGAGTAAGTATCATAGGCCGACAATGGTTAGTAATACATATTGGTAAAGAATTCACGAATAATGATGATAATCACTAAATCAAATCACATATCCATATACAGTACATCACAACGTCAATATACCTTAAGACACTACTCTCTAATGAATTATAAGTTGGTCAATCGCCTACACAGGTTCTCAACAAACATGTAATTCCACGTCGTTCATTTGTGTTTAGGGGCGAGCTCATCGTTACACCGCCTTTTTAACCCACCTCACTTAGAAACAATTTACGACTAATTTTCGTTTAATTTAACAGGCACAAGTCAATAATATAATTTACATATAATCGAGTCCAAATATTTGTCATTGTCAATGTAAGCATCTAACCCCAAATACGTCAAGCCCAAATATATACGATTCAATTCAATCATCACAGTCCAGTTATCAGAATCCAATCATCACAATCTAATCACCAAACATCTAAGTTAAGTCATGATGCAATGCAATACAATAATAGTGTGAATGCGATGCCATGCCATGCAATGAGATGTACATATGTACTTCGGACGGAAATATCAATGTCTCAGTATCACAACCCAGCGTGACTCGCGAAGTCTAAATGCCACCCATCCCGAATCTTTGCCCAATAGACAGACGGGACCCTGGCTAATTGCTCACAGGGGGAGTCTCACCGGCACCACCCTAGGGGATCCGCGGAGTTCATGCACTAACAACGATTTTGAGATAACATCGGAATTGTCCATGCAACCACGATGCCGGAATAGATCATCGGACATCGACCATCTCACAGTCACTTAAGTAAAAGAGTCTGTCAAATATCAGTTTCACACAATCAACGATTCCGGAATTGAACCTCGGACATCGACCTTCTCACAATCACTCAAGTAAGAGAGTTCGTCAAAATATCAGTTCTATATAAACAACGATTCCAGAATGGATCTTCGGACATCGGCCTTTTCACAATCATTCAAGTAAAGAGTTTATCAAAATATCAGTTTCGCTCAATCAATGATACCGGATCATCACCGGGTATCGGCCATGCATCATGAATATGAGAAAATGTGTGCAATGCGTATATAAATCAATTAAGTTCAATACCACAAGTACCACAATGGGGTACACCAACCACGTATCACATCACAATACCAACAGTGGGTATACCATCATGTATTAATAACTCAAGTACCAACAACGGATAGGTCAAATCTATCCAAATTGGGATGACAAACAGAATCCGATATCTACCAACTACACATGGCATCAAGCCAACACAGTGGAAAAATCAAGGTACTCATAACGGGGTGGACAATCTCAACACCCAACAGATCAACCAATTGATATACAGTGTTACCATTTACCTACATTAATCTATTAGATTAGGACAGGAATCTCACCCTACACTCGAGTCATTTGTCACAATTTAACTAGAACTCAATCACTATCCTGATACATTTTATCCTCCCATCTAGCATTTAGATTCATTACAAATAATCACGTATAACAGGAACTGTTCATCGTTAGGCACAATTAGATTTCGCCCGCAACTCCCAAGTTACATAAATCCGCCGATAATCAAGAAAAACCACATCAATACCTAAAGAGTCTACAGGACACAAGCCCGAACAAACAAGTCATACACAATAATACCACCCTAAAGTTCCATCTCAAATCTCTGATTTCCTATACATGCATTATCCGTTTCTTCTACACAATAATACGGAAAACTAACCGGAGTCTATCGAAAGGAAGCCATAACCTACCTCATGGCCAAGCGGGTGTCACGATCATGCGTTGATCCGTCAACTTGACCACCATAGCGTAACCACACAAGAAATTGGAGACACCCATGAGACCCAAGAGTAGGATTCCCCATTTAGCGCGTTTATCGAGTATCTCGACATTGATAAGATCTATATGGGATCTATTTTGTCTTTAGATTCACCTTCACTATGCTACTTGATCAATCAACCTTTATTTAGGATGATAATGACCATATTCAAGTCACTAATTTGGTCAATTTGCCATTTTAGGTTTATTTTCAAGAAACCTATTTTCAAGATCTAAAGTAGAGACTTATTTGTGTTTTCAATGGGAAAAAAAGGATTAGGTTAAGAACAAAGTTGGTATAATGAACAAGGGAAAAGTAATCCAAGGGTTTATATCAAGAAGATAAGGATTCATCTTTTTGGAAACTTAAGAGATTTGAGAAACCCATTTGTGATTCTAGGAAATTGATCTTTGATGAGAATCAATACTAGGAAGAATGATGGAAGAAGTTAAGAGGATAAACTTCCCCAAGAAAACATCATTTTTGGCTCCTAAACTTCCTCATGGACGGCTGGATCCTTTAGGGTTCGGAAAAATGAAGCCAAAACCCGAAATGTCACTTAAATAGGTGGAATCACTATTCGTGACGGCTGAGGCGGTCTGGCCACTACTTCAGCATCAAAGGGACCGTTAGGGTGGTCAATGAGGATTCTCTGCTATGCTGCTTTTGCGGGTGCCAAGCCGCTGGGCAGCCTGGATGGCGCTGAAGCGGCAAAACTTGGCCCGAGGGGCCCGGATCTAATTTTTCACGCACAACTCATATGATTTCCCGATCAAGTTAACAATTCCCATGTTGTAAGGGAAGGTTCAAGATTGTCTCCAGGGTCCGGCGTCACGAATATTTCAAAATTCACCGTAACGACGGAACGGATCGTTACAGTAACCTACCTGGAGAGGAGAACAACAAAGTCTCCAATAATCAAACCTTAGTCTTTCCTTTCCTTTGAGCGTCGAGATAATCGAAGTCTAAACATATCTGAATCATGAAATTAGAATAAAAAAGAAACATCATTCAAACCATACTTCTATTCAATAGCCAAATCCCAACCTATGGAATGGGGTTTATGAACTAGAAAGATGTAATAAGGAATCTCTAGGTCTGAACATGAAATTAATGTTCTAGGCGATCAATTCTCATCAATTATACGCAAGAAAAACCAAAAAATCACTTAAATTTGGATTTTAGGCAAAACCCTCAAATTTGGGTATAAACCCTAACTTCCAATTCCATAATTTAGCCACTAATTAGGAAGGAATCATGCAATAATAGATTCTAATAATAAATTCCTTGCTTAATGAAGCTAATCCAATCAATAAATCAAGATTTAATAGCATAGAATTAAGAACCCATTGAACCCTCTTTTAATCCTCAAGCTCTTAATGAAACTATCATGATAATGGATTCCTAAGGTAAGTAATGGAATATGGAATAGCAATGAAGATGGAAGGACTTACCACAATGATTTTCCCCCAGGAAATGCCTTGAAATGGTCCCAATTGCTCTATTTTTGGAATGATAATGAATGAAGGATTTAGGGTTTTTAACACTCATTTAATGAATCTGAATGCCCATCACCCGCTTCCGCGCTCCGTTCATGTAACATCCCGTAAATCCGAGTTAGGTGTCAATGTGAAATAATTGGGGTTTAGATGAAATTTTAACCTTGGATCCCTTGGGATGGATAATGGTGTTAAATAATCTTTTCGGGGTCAAATGAGATAAGGAAGTTCCTTAGAAATCTTTAAATTCGTCAAGTTTGAGACAGTTTTAAGTTATGTCCAGTTTCCAGTATTTGCGTTTGACATTAGGAAAAACTCAAAACATATAGGTTGTAGGGAATTAAAATACCTTTTCAAAAATATATTATGCAGCCCAAACAGACATGTGAGTAAAAAGTTATGCCTGTTTTACATAATACATGGAAAATAGAAATTCACGATTCTTGTAGGATTAGGTTTTAAAGCCCAAGCCTTTATTATAATCTATAAATACACCCCAAAAACGTCCAAGGAGAGGGTATTTCCACCAGAGCCATATGTCATCTCTCTAAGGTGAGTTTTAACTCAAATACCTAAGTTAATTACCTTAACTAATTAATAGATTAACACCGAATCATTATATGAAATCGCTAGATTGTGGAAACTTCATTCAAGGTCAAATATGGGATGAAGCTTTGGGATTTCTTCAAAAAGGTAACACCCTCACACTTTTATGGATATATGGAATTATTACTATGTTTTAGACATGGAATAGTTGGTAGAATCATGAAATAAGATTGGTTTAGATGCAATTTATTAAAAACAAAACCCTAGTATTTTTGCTGTAGAATTTTCTCCGACCAGCCCTATTAAATTGACCTTTTCCGCTTATCTAACCGTTGGATCGATCCCAAATCTTAACGGAGTGGTCCCAACATATTGGTTTTAAATATGAACGGTGAAGATCGGATTTCAAGGTCTGTAGCTGTGCGTTTCCAGCTATGAACAGTAGCTGCGAATTTGGTGAATATCTATAGTTTATTGGTCATACAAACCT
Organism: Lycium barbarum; assembly: GCF_019175385.1. NCBI lineage: Eukaryota > Viridiplantae > Streptophyta > Magnoliopsida > Solanales > Solanaceae > Lycium > Lycium barbarum. The sequence continues at coordinate 90,053,024 of NC_083343.1, forward strand.
CAATTAGGTGTAGAATGATTCTTTGAAGCATGGAGCTTACATTTGGAATATTTTAATGGGATTTAAGGTATGTATCTTTTGAAAATACTCTTTCAATCGATTTTTACGAACTCTTTGGTTGTGATTTCTATGTCTCTTTTAAAATCATTTTTGACTATAAAGGTGATTTGTATGTCTCTCTTTTGAAAACTTGTTGTGAATGAAAATCACTTTTTGAAACTATTGTTGGAAGTATAAATTTTATTCAAGATTCTTTAATGAATGAAAGGAAAAGTAATCTTTTCATGTTTCTTGAACCCTAATTCATGTCTATATGATGGTTAACGTGTGTGAGGGGACAAACCCACATTAAACCTAGATTGTAACAAACCGTATATATGTATAAGATATTATGAACATTTTCCTCTATGAGAGATGGTTAACAATGATGGTTAAGAGTTGGTAATGACATTCTCATTGATGAATTGGGACATCGAAATCTTTTGTAAAGAAGTTATATGTTTTCAAAACGTTGATTGGAATGACCTATTCTTTCGATATGGCATAATGAACTTTAATGTTATTGATGGTGTGACTACTTTGAGATAAATTGTGAATCAGCTTCTATGCCATGGACCTTGTTGCGTTTTCCTTGCTATTCGGGAGGAAGAGTAGCCACTATAGATCCTAGTGTATTAATTGCCTTGCTATTCAGGGGGAAGAGTGGCCACTTCCGGGTTCGTTACCTGGGGTGTATTAATTGCCTTGCTATTCGGGAAGAAGAGTAGCCACTGCAAATCCATATTTGGGTGTATTGCGCAGTGTGCCTTGCTATTCGAGAGGAAGAGTAGCCACTGTGAATCCATATTCCGGTGTATTGCGCAGTATTGTTGATATTGAGTTGGGCCTATATGTGCAATTGTGATATCCATCTTTATATTGGAGCTGGTATTTATGCCTGATTGATTTAAAGCATAATTGAAACTGAGATTTTGAAATGGCTTTATAAACTGTTTAACAAATGATATTAAGAATCCCAAAGTGGAATGACTATTTTTATACTATCTTTTCAGAACTGATTTCTTTATGTATTATTATATTTTATTTTTATATTACTTTTTGTCCCCGAGGGAGTCACTAAGTACGAAAGTGCTCAGGCATACCATTGTTTTTTTTATGGTATGTTAGGTAACAGAGAAGAGCAGGTTCGTGATACTCTCGACACTTAGGAGAACTTGCTGCTGTTGATTTGGTGAGCCCACATCCTTGTTCGTGGGACACTTCCTGTTTCATTTATTATTGTAGATTTCCGGGCTGCGTCCCGAAGTTAGATGATTGTTGTGTCTCTTAGAAGCTCCATAGATAATTGTCAGAATTGTGGGTAGAATGTTAAAGTGTCGTACAACTTAATGGGTGTTTGGCACGTTTATGACTATTTACTTATATTAGACTTCCGATGATTTTATTCCTTAATTGTAATCCTCATATATGCAGTTACTTATAACTTAGTTTAATTTAATAAAGAAAGATTATTAAAAAGGAACTTGATGTTTAATTATTTTATAAGGTGCTTCCGGTGTTGTTTATAGCATCGGATGCCTGTTATGTCCAGGGTGGGTTTTGGAGCGTGACAAGTTTGGTATCAGAGCCTAGGTTTAGAAGTCTCCTAGGATTTGTCTTTGGAGCTGTGTCTCGTGGAGTCCTCTTTATGCAGACTGGCCACATGTATGGATGTGTGACTACCAGGACATTTTAGGTGTTTCTCATTCTTCTTGATTCTAGATTGCGCGATAGAGCTTGAACTTCTTTTAGGATATTTCTGACGCGTTTGTCACTCGTGCTTATGGAGATGACCTTAATCCGTGTTGCATATTTAATCCAGTGGACAATGGTATTATGGAGTGCACATGTTGTGATGTGTAATTTGAGGGATGGTACATAGTCACAGGAATTGCATTGTAGGTGTTTGGTATATAAATGGTCGTTGTAGTGTTTGGTTGTTGATAAATTGAGACAGATTTAGAAACAGAAGTAGTCCTTGTTACAAAGTCTTGTTAAGCATAAGGGAATAATTAAGTTAGTGATATATTTCAAGTACTGGAGGTTAGGATGAAGGGAACAATTGAAGGTATCTTGTAGTGAATTAAGAATTATTGCACATTGAGTCTATATTCATATTGGGTTAAAAGATCTATATTGCTTAGATGTTTAGTGGAAGGACTATACTATAGGCTTGAAATTGGAGAACTACCGCTTGTGGAAGAATGATTTAAGAAGATGAGGGAGTTGATTTAGGCGTTAATTTATTATTCTTGGCTTTGATATAAGGTAAGTTAGGCTTGTATCACGTGTTGTTAAATTAGCCTCCTTGTCGGATTATATTGTCCAGATTGATATATTGTGAGCTTTCTAGTCAAACCATATATGTGTTGAACCTTCTTGTTATCGAATCCTAGGTAAAGTGTAGACTAAAGGTGAATCTCTTATTTTATGTTTAGGCTTTTTCGTTGTACTTGTGGGAGTCCTTGTGAGAACCATATTGTTAATTTTATGGTATTAACAAAGTCTTATGATGTGATACCTTTCTATACAAAATAACTCGAGCGAAAATTTCTAAGACTTGAGGTCTAATGGAAAACTTAGGCCATAACTTTCATTCGAGGACGAAAGATCCTAAGGGGGAGATACTGTAACATCCCGTAAATCCGAGTTAGGTGCCAATGTGAAATAATTGAGGTTTAGATGTTATTTTAAACTTTCGGATCCCTTAGGATGGATAATGGTGTTAAATAATTTTTTCGGAGTCAAATGAGATAAGGAAGTTCCTTAGAAATCTTTAAGTTCGTCAAGTTTGAGACAGTTTTCAGTTATGTGTAGTTTGCGGGTATTTGTGTTTGACATTTGGAAAAACTCAAAACATATAGGTTGTAAGGAATTAAAATACCTTTTCAAAAATATATTATGCAGCCCAAACAGACATGTGAGTACAAAGTTATGCCTATTTTACAGAATACATGGAAAATAGAAATTCACGATTCTTTTAGGATTAGGTTTTAAAGCCCAAGCCTTTATGATAACCTATAAATACACCCCAAAAAGGTCCAAGGAGAGGGTTTTTTCACCAGAGCCATATGTCATCTCTCTAAGGTGAGTTTTAACTCAAATCCCTAAGTTAATTACCTTAACTAATCACTAGATTAACACCAAATCATTATATGAAATCGATAGATTGTGGAAACTTCATTCAAGGTGAAATATGAGATGAAACTTTGGGATTTCTTCAAAAAGGTAACACCCTCACACTTTTATGGATATATGGAATTATTACTATGCTTTAGACATGGAATAGTTGGTAGAATCATGAAATAAGATTGGTTTAGATGCACTTTATTAAAAACAAAACCCTAGTATTTTTGCTGTAGAATTTCCACCGACCAGCCCTATTAAATTGACGTTTCCCGCTTATCTAACAGTTGGATCGAACCCAAATTTTAACTGAATAGTCCGAACATTTAGGTTTTAAATGTGAACGGTGAAGATCGGATTTCGAGGTCTGTAGCTGGGCGTTTCCAGCTATGAACAGTAGCTGCGAATTTGATGAATATCTATAGGTTATTGGTCATACAAACCTCAATTAGGTGTAGAATGATTCTTTGAAGCATGGAGCTTACGTTTGGAATATTTTAACGAGATTTAAGGTATGTATCTTTTGAAAATACTCTTTCAATCGGTTTTTACGAACTCTTTGGTTGTGATTTCTATGTCTCTTTTAAAATCATTTTTGACTATAAAGGTGATTTGTATGTCTCTCTTTTGAAAACTTGTTGTGAATGAAAATCACTTTTTGAAACTATTGTTGGAAGTATAAATTTTATTCAAGATTCTTTAATGAATGAAAGGAAAAGTAATCTTTTCATGTTTCTTGAACCCTAATTCATGTCTATATGAAGGTTAACGTGTGTGAGGGGACAAACCCACATTAAACCTAGATTTTTAAAAACCCTATATATGTATAAGATATTATGAACGTTTTCCTCTTTGAGAGATGCTTAATAATTATGGTTAGAGTTGGTAATGACATTCTTATTGATGAATTGGGACATGAAAATCTTTTGAAAAGAAGTTACATGTTTTCAAAACGTTGATTGGAATGACTTATTCTTTCGATATGGCAAAATGAACTTTAATGTTATTGATGGTGTGACTACTTTGAGATAAATTGTGAATCGGCTTCTATGTCATGGACCTTGTTGTTGTGTTTGCCTTTCCATTCGGGAGAAAGAGTAGCCACTATGGATCCTAGTGTATTAATTGCCTTGCCATTCGGGGGGAAGAGTGGCCACTTCCGGGTTCTCTACCTGGGGTGTATTAATTGCCTTGCTATTCAGGAGGAAGAGTAGCCACTGCGAATCCATATTTGGGTGTATTGCGTAGTGTGCCTTGCTATTCGGGAGGAAGAGTAGCCACCGTGAATCCATATTCTGATGTATTGCGCAGTATTGTTGATATTGAGTTGGGCCTATATGTGCAATTGTGATATCCATCTTTAATATAGAGCTAGTATTTATGCCTGATTGATTTAAAGCATAATTGAAACTGGGATTTTGAAATGGCTTTATAAGCTGTTTAACAAATGATATTAAGAATCACAAAGTGGAATGACTGTTTTTATCCTATCTTTTCATAACTGATTTCTTTATGCATTATTATATTTTATTTTTATATTACTTGTTGTCCCCGAGGCAGTCACTGAGTACGAAAGTGCTCAGGCATACCATTGTTGTTTTTGATGGTATGTTAGGAAACAGAGAAGAGCAGGTTCATGATACTCTCTACAAGGAAGACTGGACTCTTTTTTTCCTCCTCCCTTCAGTCCAGTTTGAACCCGTCGACGCTTAGGAGAACTTGCTGCTGCTGTTGATTTGGTGAGCCCACATCCTTGTTCGTGGGACACTTCCTGTTTCATTTATTATTGTAGATTTTCGGGCTGTGTCCCGAAGTTAGATGATTGTTGTGTCTCTTAGAAGCTCCATAGATAGTTGTCAGAATTGTGGGTAGAATGTTAAAGTGTCGTACAACTTAATGGGTGTTTTCCACGTTTATGACTATTTACTTATATTAGACTTCCGCTGATTTTATTCCTTAATTGTGATCCTCATATATGCAGTTACTTAAAACTTAGTTTAATTTAATAAGGAAAGATTATTAACAAGGAACTTGATGTTTAATTATTTTATAAGGTGCTTTCGGTGTTGTTTATAGCATCGGATGCCTATTACGTCCAAGGTGAGTTTTAGGGCGTGACAGTTCAGCGCTTCAGCGGCACTGCTTCAGCAGTCCCATGACCGCTTCAGTAGTCCTGCCCAATTTACACATGGCCGCTACAGCGGCAGGGTAACCCCTCAAGCGGTACTGCTGCCGTCATAGCCGGCACCAGACACCAGAAATTCCCAAGTTTCAAAAATCCAACCCAAAATCCCGACTATCACCTGAGGCCATCTGCTCACATACCATATATGCATACATACACAAAAAACCTCGACGAACGCACTTGTGGCCTCAAAATTTCCAACGAAGATCTCGTTGACCGAGTCAACCCCCGATTCCTCAAAACCAATTTCCAAACCCAAGTCCCAAAATGCACCCGAGTGCATTGGGAACCGAACCGAATATACACACCAGTTCTAAAAGACCATCCGGACCTCTTGGAATCGCCGGATTTCCGAAAAAGGTCCCTTTATCCAAAGTCAACTTTGAGTCAACTCTTTTCGCTATAAGCCCAAATTTCCCATAGAGTCACCCAAATCTTATCCGAAGATCTTGGGAAGCGTGTCAATGGTCCCCTAGGGTCAAATGTGCTCTAACAAATCTCGAAAGGGTCAAAAACATCAAAAAAGCCATAACGACCAAACGAGTCGTTGCATCAGATGCCAATTTAACAATCACTTGTCCTTGAGCAACACGGAAGAGAACGAGGAAAGATACCTGAGCCCGCAACGACTGGGGATATCTGGAACACATATTGGGCTCATCCTACTAGGAAGAATTCTCATCGCTCAGGACTGATCCCAATGAATGATACAGGAACCATCAGAATGGTACTTCTTCAACATAAAACCATGGAAAACCAGATGAACACTTGACCGGTTTGGTGGAAAATTAACTCGTAAAATACAGGTTCAATGGAACAGATAGTCTCAAATAGGACAATATACCCGGGGCTTACTTGCTTTCCTTCCCAAATCATGTGACACTCTACATAGATGTAACCTTCAGAAGAACCTGCCTGTTCCCTTTACTAGTGACAATTCTCTAAACTTAGCTCAAGCTCCAATTCTCATATCTCTTTATTAGAATTTCCCCCACAATTGATCCTCGAATAAACGAATTGCTTTTGCTTGAATTCTCTGATTTGATAAAATCAAAACTCTAAATAAGATCAATAGGTCCCACAAACACTTTCTCAAACCAATGCAATCCTTCGAAACATGGCCACAAACCATAGCCCATTCTGAGCTGGGAAGATATTCTGATTCCGTTAACCTTTCCTTCACACTTGCTAAAGCCATTTTTCGCACCACGATTTCTTAAAAACACATGAACACACACACACACCACAAACCTGAAACCATGAATTACTCTCGCTAGAAATAATCCTTAATTCATCTGAGTTCTCTATGCAATTCCATGAAAACAAGACTTGGAACAACCAACTTGGCTAGTTCCAAGTCTTGTTAAACCTTCAAACCACAATACAAGAACCATACCACTGAATATCTCGCTGAGAAAAGTCCGTCGGAACCCAACTGGTCACGATAAAGACTTTTCGTACAATAGGTCCTCCTCAAATTTGCACTAAGCTCATTGTAAACCATTATTCTATCCAAGTAACTGTTCTTAGAAAATATCATCAAATCCACTAGAAAACCCTGACTAAGCTCGGTAAATCTGTCAAACCTCAAATCTAAGCTGAAACGCTTCGAACCCTTAAATATATTCCTGGAAATATAACCATAGACCATTTAGATTAACTTGAACAATGCTGACCCCGAATGAATGCACAATTCTCGAATATCACCAATAGTCATTTGAACTGACTCCGCATTTTCAAAACCAATCATAGTCCTATCGCGCATTTGTGGCGGCCAATTCTAGTCTTTTCCTCCCGCATAACAAATCATTTCTATCACCCTCAACTCTACTAGTTAAGTCCTATCTAAGTTATCAACTTAGTACCGAAGAGCTATACCTTACGATTCCAATCTTCATGTTCCTCAACCTTTACCGGACACGCAAATCCGATACAACCCCGAACTTTTCGACGCAAAATTTAAAGTCTCATATAATAATCATTTAACCATCGAGCCTCTCATTGTATCACCTCGATATGCCTATAAATTTTCTTAAAGTATTCAATCCTACACTGCCGCTCTAAATCTCCCGCAATTACCCCCAAGTCTTTAATAACCAAAAACACTTACCAAAATTGTCCAGTCAATATTACTTGCAAATTAATATATTGCCAAGAGTAGGGTCTCACCCCGAAAATATAACTCTAGTCCTCACATGATAAGGATTCCACAAATCTTCTCTCTTAAAGCATGCTAACTCATCCACTGTAGAGTGTTATGAAACTTATCCAACGGTGTACCACCAAGCCACTTCTTATAAACCTCAACATATCGGTTCACTGAAATATGCTAGTCATTAGTTGCCGATCACGAACCTCACGAAATTTCCCTCATACCACTTTGTCCATTTCTGTACACTTTCTTCCTTAAGCTCACACAACAATCACATCTCATCTGAATATGCAAGACAACGATGCCCCAATCTAAATAGGCTCAAGTAATCCCAAGATGTACCTCATTCTTGTTGACTCTCGATCAACTGCACCTTTTATCGACTTGTCAGTTTCCCAATTTTTAATCAATTCCCTATCATCAGTAACATAATCAAACCTCGAAGCCACTTAATTGAACACCGCATAATCATAAGTTTTGCAAGCTAGCTGAATCAATCCTAGGGATAGGATCATACCACTCACTCTGCACATTAGAGTTATCTTAACGCTTACAACTCTAAATTGAACACTCTCTAAATCCAGTGTTTCACATAACAGTCTTACCAATATCCTCATGTATCGAACCGAATCGTCCTTACCCAAATTGTCTTAATCAATCTCCAAAATGTTATCCCCAACTTAACTCATTTAACCCATCGCTAATCTACCATTTCAAGCATTCTTTTTTACTAACCCCTTACTCAAAATATGTAACGTTGCTAGCCCTCGAAGAATCACTTCTTGTCTCATTTATTGAATCTGAACACCTCTAACCACTCGCACGACTATCCCTTATATTTATTCACATAAGCCGAGTAATAACACCTCTAGTAGCGGGATCAAGTCAAATTTAGACAATGAATACAAGGCCCCCAACCTTAGTCCAACATTAGGTGCAACACCTTATTAACCCTCCTGAGTACTAAAATTTCAAACTAGCCCAACACTGATAATCATTCCATTAGTCAATCAGTGGCCTTATTAGCTCACGACATAATTGAAAATTCTAACTCATCCTCAAACTCTCAAGCCCACTCTGCACTGAACAATCACAACCGAGCCTCACATCACTAATTCTTGTCTCAATGATTTCCTTTCTGCCCTTAACGTTGAAGACACCGATCAACCTCATCGGTCACACATTATATAGAAGGTTATGATATAATGCCACCACAATCCAACATGACTCAAGTACCCATACTACCTCACCTCAAGTTTTACGAACCTTGATCCCCTAAACCTGATAGCAAGATGCCTCATTGTAATCCTTCAGTTCCCGTGTTTCATTTCAAATCACGTTTATCACTATCAACCAACAAACACTCAAATCCACTCAATCCTCAAATGTAAGTGAAACAACCAGTAACTTTTAGAGTTATTAACTCATCGCATTCGTCCATAATTAAAGTCATTCTATCAGCCGATTACTAGCTCCTCAAAAGTCTACAACCTAGTCAAATTACCGATCAAACGATATGCCCATAGCATTCACTTAATAACAGAGTAGTCCTTTAACATCCACAAGCTTATATCAAGAATGACTTTTAGTACCATAGCCCCTAGATATCACGTGAATCTATAAGTACGACTGTTACCAAACCATGCCTAATTATTTCCATAAGATCCAATACTCAATAATAACCATAGCTCAGATGACCACTTCCATTGGTACCAATTTGTTATGCCGAACCCCCTTTACCTTTCACAACCGGACACAAAATTCGACTTCGCATCAATTGCAACCTTATCCTGACAACCATGTCAGATACCAATTTTTCCATTCCTAATCTCACGAAAAGTACTCATGTCTAAGATATTCTATGAAGTCTTACTTCGCTACACGTTTTCCACAAAAGTCTTCCTTCATGTCCTTATTGTTAACTTCTTTTCTTTATTACATGCGATCACAATACGTTCGCCCAAATTCGATGGTCATTACTGTACTTACACTTAATCCATATACCGATGTTTAATACTCTACCACTGCTGAATGATCGACCCACCATTGGTACACCAGTGTCACACACACCATCATAAAGCCTTAACGAATCTGAAGTTTCTCCCAAACCGATCTTATAATCGAGCAACCCACTATTATTAAGCCATCAATGCACTTGTCATTTTTGAGCACCCAACACTGAAGCATGGAGATCATGTAACCCTCTGAACTGTCTTTCCCATCACGAACCCTCCCAATCAACAAGTCTAATAGCAACCTCACTCGATAACCGAGTCTAATCGCGACTCCACACAATTGAATCCTTGGGTCATAACTAGAGACTGAATTTGATCACATGTCAAAATCAGAATAACGCATCTCGTACAATACCACAACACACCATAGATCAACCATTCACATAAGAACTTAAAGACGAATTTACACCCTCCGTGGGTGATTAAGATAAGAAAGCTCATATACCAATTTGAATAAAGTAGCACGAAAGAATGAAAGAAGGTGAAGTTTCCTAAATGTCCTATAGCCTCTCGCAAATAAGTACAGAGCTCATCATACCAACACACAAGATCTACTAGACACGCTCTTGTATTATAGACTGGGTAACCTACGGCTCTGATGCCAACTTGTCACGAATCAATTTCACTAAGACGTGCGGGCACCTACCTTTCCCACCTCTGTAGCCAAACCCTTAACTCAAAATTCATAAATAATATAAAATAGCAGAAGAAAGTAAAATAATGTAAGTCTCACGATATAATATAGATAAGTATGAAAATACATAAAATCCACCCAGTTTCTGGTCTGGTCATACAAGAGCATCTAAACTAAATTCTACATGTCTGAATAATAATAATACATAAATAGTCTCAAAATCATGTCTGATAATGGAAAGTAAGACCTAATAATAGGAAGAGTGTCACGACCTGGCTAGGGGCCATGACGGGTACCCGGAGCTGACTACCGAGCACCACTCATCCTGCTAGTCATCATACTCAGCCTGAATATATATACAAACCCCAAAGCTATAAATGGATATACATAAGCCTGAATGGCTACAAAAATGATATACAAAAATGTACACTGACATCATCATGGGACACAACTTTCCCACACGTATGTATCTACGTGCCTCTACTAGAGTACTAGACATAAGGACGGGACAGGACCCCGTCATGCCCAAATATGTACACAAAATAATGTATCAAAATAGCACCTCCAGAATAATAGAGTGCCCCTAATAATCTGCTGATAAGCTCCTACAGATCCGCACCGTCTCCCTGTCTACCTGTGGGCATGAACACAGCATCCAAAAAGAAAGGACGTTAGTACGAACATTGTACTAAGTGTGTAAAGCATAAACAACAATAATACATCGATGAAACAAGGAGACATCAAGTAAGAGACAACCTGTAACTGACTGTCACTTAAGACTGAATAATGCATGCTAACTTACTTCATAAACATCATCATATCATGTATGCATATATAAGTTGCCCGACCATATAGGTACGGTGTGATCATCATTAGCCCACATCCAGGCCTCCCGCGTCCGGGTTAAACATCTCATGCCGCCCACTAGTGGTGTCTGCCCATGCCATCTAGACATGGTGTATACGCTGCCCGGCCATATAGGCGTCTGCCCGGCCATATACGCATGGTGTAATCTCCTTATCATATACTTACCATGAATCATGCATAAAACTCAAAGACAACTATAACTCTATTGGGGTGACGTAAGGTCGTGAACCCCAGATTCCGTTATGGAGTATTCATAAGCATCCTGCCTCACCTTGAAGGAACTAGTATTATAAGGTGAGTGTAACAACAGTAGATAATATCAAGGAATCATTTACTTCATAAGAATCACATCATGAGCTTTGGAATTCTTGACTTAAACTCATCATCATCATTTTCATAACATATTTCTTAACTTTATCTCATGAGAAGCTCTTTATATCATAAGCTCATAATTTTCGGAAACTAAGAAAGTCATGGAGAGATAGGGAAAATCATGTTGTAAGAATCATGCCTTAGAAAGAAGGGACTAGCCTTACATACCTTTTCGTTTAGTTACTTTATCACTTGAACGTTCCCCTCCAATATTCACGTTTCTACCTTCAAGAGAGTTCGTACTAATATTAGATAATCGATAACGTAAGCATGCTTGAACTAAAGCTAGAGAAAATTGGGCAGCATCTCTTTTGTTTATACAACTTTCTCAATATCATTTATCAACTTCCAAACGTCAATAACAATATCCATAATATCATACTCAATAATCTTCATCAACCATACATTATTCAATTCTCCTACTTCCATTTCAAGGGCATCCATAACCATGGTCATAATACAAGATTGCCTTCATCCCCATATAATGTTTCTCCCATGTTCTTAATATCATTTATAACATAACTATACTCGTAACATACAAAGAATCACGATTCCTATTAAGCTACTACTCAAAATGTCACTATTCTCATATTTGTAACCCATTTTCTATTTCCTTCTATAATCCAAGTCTTTCAACCCCTCAATAGTCTAAACAGCATGGAAGAATGTAAAACTCACCTTTGATTGTGTAGGAGCAAGTTTTGGATGATAATCTTTCACTTAAAGAAAAACCCTAGCTTCAATCCAAAGAGTTTTCTTGTCTTGTATGAACCCTAGTGAGCTTCTTGCACTTGATTTCCTTAGTTTGATGAAGTTGATCCTTAATTTCTCTTGGATTCTTGTAGATGAAGTGTAGAGAGAGTTCTAGAGACTTCTTGAGGTGTGGAGAGAAAATGAAATGAAATAAATGAACTTGGGGTCCCTTATATCAATTTAAAAATCTATCCCGACCGAGTTATACAGACACACATACGGTCCATATGTGTGACCGTATAATGGTTCCTGTGAAGACCCCAATTCTGGGCAGGTTATATGGTCATGTATACGAGCTGTATCTTTTATACGGTCCGTATAGTGAATCGTACAATCTACAGTTTTCCGAAGCTTGTCCTCGTCAACTCGTTTTGCCTCCAATCTTTATGGAAGCTTCTAAATACTTGTTTAGCACTTCAGTAACAATCTAAGGGGTGTTATAACTCTTCTTTAAGACATCATTAATTTCACGTTAACTTGGTGCTTTGCAAACCTCTTCTCAAAACACGGCTTATGCTTAGCATTCTTTAATGAACTTTCTTCTCGTGCTTGAAACGTCTTTGGAAACTTAATAGAAACCGTTAAGTACTACTTCTTACTCGTAGAAACATCATACACTTATTTCCCTACATTAATCTATTCACTGTGCAATGACATAAAAAATTTCGAGGGGTAACAAAGAGTATTCGGGCAGCTAACGTCCTCATGCTCACCCTGAAGAGACTCAAATCAGCAACCCTCGAATATCAGGCACGACGAGTAGAAGTGGATCCAACCTATTACTCTACATTCATAAAAGAATGCAACAAGTGCAGGTCAGTATAAACAACAAGTATTGGTAGGTACCATAGGCCAACTAAGACTAGCTAATGTATATAAAGACAACAAAGTAAGATAAACACCTAAACAAACAAAGTACAAGTCAACACAAATACATATCCACGGTATTATCACCTATGTTATAGTATCTAAACTCAACTGTGTCAAGTCTCAGTATAATCAATCTGAATCAGTACATCCCGATCATATCACAAAAAATCATCACCTATGTTATAGCATCTACGCCCAACTGTTCCAGGTCTCAGCAAAATCATTCTGAACTAGTATATCACTATTGTAGCACATCATATCACCAGAAACAAAAAGGTACAATGCAATACAGTAATGTATGTATGATGAATGCAATGCATATGCACTTTACACATGTACTACAACAATGGAACATCAGATTTCGGCAGCACAACATATGGGGGACCCGCGAAGTCCAAGTACCACTCGTCTCGGCAACAACCTCAGCCACGAGCATTCTCTTGATCCTGGCAAGAGACCTCGAGCATTGATCGCTCATTCGTTTTTGCCAAGAAACCTTGGGCAACATACACTCCTTCTGCTCTGATAAATGACCTCAGATCACGGAATCTCCTTTCTCTTTTACGCTCTCCTGCAAAGGCCTCAGAGGCTACACTCTATCACTTATCATTATCAGAACCATAACCATTCAATATAAATGTATCACGGAAATGAGTATAAATATGATGCAATGTAATATCAACATCCAATTCAATCCCAATCAGTACCACACATGGAACACAAGCAATATCAATAATAACGGTACACAATAAGCCACAATGGAATCACAATTCTCATCTCAATATTAATCAAGTCAAGTACCGCAATGTCAAGGCCATGATATATCACTAATCACCAATATTCGATGCCTCAATGTGGCAATGAACCAACAAGTAAAATAGAATAAGATAAGTCAACAACACAACAGGGTGGCTAGCCATCAAATCATGCAACAAGGCCCAACCTAAGACAATATCCAACCTAATTTCATACCCAAAAGTTTACATGCATTGTCCGTCAATATCTTCTAAACATACGCTTTGCTAATCAAAGCCTCACCATAAGGTAAACCGTAACCAACGTGGAGAGCCGAACTGTCACGACCCAAATTATCGATCGTGTAGACACCTACCTTATTATCACTAGTAGGCGAACCCTTACCCGTTAACCCATTAATCACTAGCCAATTTCAACTTCTTTAATCATTTATACTCTAACAATCAATAAATAAGTAAATGAACAAATAGTCTTACCAAGCCATAAATATTAATTAACATAAGTGCGGAAATCTTAACTAATACACCCCCAAAATATGAAAGTCATCGTACAAGGACTCTAACCAACAATGTCTAAAGAATGAAGTATATCTCAAATATAATAGCAAATAATGTCTGGAATGAAAGTAAACAATTGAAAAGAGAGAACTTCAGGTGGCATGGCTTGGACAGAAGGTCACCCTCGGATCTGATCAAGATAACTAGCTTCAAGCTAGAGATGTGGTCTGGATGAAATCTCTGGAACACAATCTGTACTCAACAAGGGTGAAGCAAGGTAGAATCAGTACAAACAATATGTACTGGTAAGCATCATAGGCCGACTAAGATTAGTTCACGCATATAAGTAAAAAATAAACGAGATAAACAGATAGGCACTTAATACTCAAATTCAAGTCACAGAATATCCCATAACAGAGTCACAACTTAAGATAAAGCTTTTAAACCACAAATATGTCAAGTTTCAATAATCTCACATGATAATCACAAGTCCAAGTTCCGTCCCTAGGTAGAGTCACTAATCCATAATTTAACTCAATGAATGGTCATATTTATATCACAATAGGCATGCAACATCCCTACAAAAATAAGAACCAAACGAGCATATCATAATGAAGAATAAAATGTAATGATGTACAATGCAAAATATGATGAAGTGCATGCAATGCGCTGGCCAAATACACACCATACACATATGCTCACTGGTGTCATTGCCCAGAAGTCATGACCTGGAAGGACCCATGGTGTCCATGTACCACTCGTTCTGAATCCGCTCCTCGGACCCGAGTTCACAACTAG
The DNA here is from genome assembly GCF_019175385.1 of Lycium barbarum. Taxonomy (NCBI): domain Eukaryota; kingdom Viridiplantae; phylum Streptophyta; class Magnoliopsida; order Solanales; family Solanaceae; genus Lycium; species Lycium barbarum. The sequence continues at coordinate 90,068,088 of NC_083343.1, forward strand.
GTCGCATCCTTACCCCCGGTCACATGTACCTGTTCATATATATATATAGACACACACACACGCATCACTTTCAATGATCTATTATCAAGTAGTATATCATTTTCATCAAGAAGATCATATTCACTTCTTGCCACAATTGCCATCAAAGAATATCACAAGTTCAACAATAAGATTATATTAAATGCTTTACTAATTTCACATCACAATGTGTGTCTCCACGTATTCCTGTTCATTAGTATATATGGACTATGAACAACTACCAATATCAATGTCAAACATAAGGCATGATGCCACAAGTCTTTCATGAATCCTTACTGAACCATTACGATCATGTATAAGTGTATGAATGCATAAATGTGTGTAAACATGGTATATCAATGCAAACCAATAAAGCAACAACGAAGGTACAAGTCACAAGCCACAAGTCATTTCAAGACTTAGATCAACTTAACCATGAAATGGATCATACAAACCTCTCACCCAACATAAGAGTCTATGTCCCTCTTTACTTCCACCCATAGCAAGTACGCCTCACAACTAAGTCTTGAATCACCAAGATGCTACATTTTTCTATATATTATCATCAACAGTAAATCATACATCATGTTTTATTCTATGTACCGTCATATGTTTATATCACAATTCAAATCTAAACTCATTATCCTTCCTTTCTCTGATAATGTGTGTCACAATTAGAGAGAAATCAGTACAACATGACAATTTAAGCAATAAGTCTAATCACAATAACAGGGCAATGAGGCACCATCAACAACAATCTACCAAATAGAAATCCATCCCGAATCGCCACAGTATGAATACACTGCACCTCATATTGCAGTACATAGAGTAGTATTGACGAGCCCACAAAAGCAGAAGTCCTACCAACCTAGCTAATATCTAACCAAACACCATGTCCGAAGACCTAGTCATGCTTTTTCCCGTCAATTCTACACAATACATGTGTTTCGCTAATCAAAGTCTAACTAAAGTAAGCCCTGACTTACCTCGAATGCAGAACAGGAGCCACGAACTACTCCACACGAGCCTTCTATTTTCAAAACGTCTCAGAATAGTCAAAGTCTAATAATATAATGCTAATTAAGCAACAAACTATGTATTTAAACAAGAACAACAATTCAGGGGAGAAGATCCACTTACTTCTACCCTTTTCAATGGATGAAACCATCCATTAATGGTGAATTTATGATAACTTCTACCTCTACAATCATTAACCTTCAATTCATGGATTTCTAATCAATTTTTCCTTTTCAAACATATTTTCGAAAAAAGCTCCCATTTTTATTAGAACTCTAAGTCTCAACATGCAATTTCAACCATAAGAAATCAAATTCCTTTCCCAGAAAGTGATAATCTATACTCCTAGATGACTAATCAACAACCCATCAATTATTTAAGGGTTTACTACTTCTAGGGTTCTAGAATTTTCACCCACTATTGATGGATCTTAAACTAATCATGGAACTTGAAGCAAAAAGGAAAAGGAAAAAATAAAGGCGGGGACTTTCCCTCCAAGATGCTTTCACCAATGAATGGAATGAAGTTTGCCTATTTCTCTCTTGAAAATGGACTTTGGGGTCTTCTGGGTAATGGTTCAGAGTTGGACTATAAAAATAGGGTGTTCTGCCCCCGTCGGTGAATGTGGCGGTCAGCAGGTTCGCTGCAGCGGAACCGCTATAGCAGCCATGGATCCGCTATAGTGGACCTGCTGGAACCGCCAGAACGAAAAAGGTCATAACTCCCTCATACGGAGGCGAAACGCGATGATTCTTTTGCTATAGATTTGTAATTATGATATAGATCTAATGGTTCAAACCTCACTAAAAAAAGGTCGTTTGATCAATGTATAACCCTTTCTAGCGTACCTATGGCAAAAACATCGAATTTGAGGGCGACAAAACCCAAAGCCATCTTAAACTGTTCAGAACCTCACCAAAACTTTGGACAAGTTCAAAATCATCATATTAACTTGTTGGAACTTCCAAAACATTGACACGGGGTCATCCTAACCCGACGTTAACCATGGTCAACTCTAACTCGTTAACTTAACTAGCTTGTTTATAAATGACTCAATTTATACTCGAACCTTGCGGGAACCGACCCAATGACTTCATTAAGGCATTGATCATGATAATGGTACTTGGGGAAGGGTCAACAAGGGTAAATGAGTCAAAAACTCTATAGTGAAAAGGCGGGCCATTACATCAGATTCCAATTTACCAATCGTTCATCCTCGAATGAAGAAGGTGAGTAAGAAGGCTGACGATACCCCAAGAACATTTCTCAAACTAGCTCAACCCTTTAATTATAGACATAATTATAGCGCACTCTGAACCAATAAAATACTCTAATTCCGCTAACCTATCTTTTACCTTTAGAGCTGTTCTTAACACCACGATTTCCTAAAAACACGTAAATACGCACCACAAGCCCGAAACCAATCACAGTCCTATCTGGGGTGACTAATTCTAGTCCCTGATATTCTAAAAATTCTCACTCAAGCTATCCGATTAGTAATGTCCATCACAGAACCCACTATTACGAATACGTCCCCATCTCGAAAATATAACCCTAACCTTCACATTATAGGAATTTCCACAAACCTTCCCCTTTAACCCACACTAACTCATCTACTATAAAGTGTTACAAAACTATCTATCTGCGGACCACACAAACCATTTCCTTTAGCCTTAACATGTCGGTTACCTGAAACTTACTTCTCACAATTCCCTAATCCCGAACCCTCACAAAACTATGTCATATCGCTTAGTTCCTTTTGTAAATTCCTTTCCTTAAGCATAGTAACGATCACACCTCGTCCAAAATATGTAAAACAACAACCCCACAACCTACACTAACCTAAGTAATCCCGACTTCTTGTCACGACCCGACTAGGGGCCATGACGGGTACCCGGGGCTATCCACTGTGCACTGCTCATTCTGCTACTTATCATTCGTTAAACGTTCATTCATCAAATTCATACTGAAATCATAGGAAAATCGTTTTTCATTTGGAAACATAATTACCTTTATATACGTAAGCCCTTCGGCTATCAAATAATACACACATACATATATACATAAATATGCTTATCAAAATCATGAGACCGTACTACCCACACATACGTATCTACGAGCCTCTACTAGAGTATTAGACATATGGACGGGACAGGACCCCGTCGTGCCCAAAACATACATGTACATAAAATGGTAAATCAATGGCACCTCCGGAATAATGGAGTGCTTTCAAAACTCTGCTTATCGACTTTTACAAATCTGGGTCTCCTCCTTGCTTACCTGTGGGCATGAACACAGCGTCCAAAGAACACAGACGTCAGTACGAATATTGTACTGAGTATGTAAGGCATGAATGAAATAAACATAATTGAGAATCATAAGACATAAGATGAAGACATGACCTGCGTAACTTTTAAGTGAGGATACCTTTCAAGCCTATATCATACTTTATCACGGTACATGTATCATCATAGCTCATACATCGTCGTATCATACATGTATCATAATACCGTATCTGCTCATACACATTAACATTATCCGCATTCGGCCACGTAGTGGCTCGACAATATCGCATACATACTTCCCAAGGGGGGAAGAATGTTACATCTCGTATGTCTTGCCTCCTCTTGGGAACTTTCTTCTCTTACTTCGAATGTCTTTGAAATCTCATTTAGAATCATCGAATGTTATTTCTTACTCGTCAAAACATCGCATACGTCATACCCTTCGTCTGTCTATTCACTGTGCATGAACGGAAAATTTTTCCGAGGTGTAACATTCTTCCCCCCTTGGGAACATTCGTCCTCGAATGTTAAGCTATCCGGGATTCTACGAAAATTTCGCCATATATTTTCCTTCGACTGACCCGGAGTATCATGCTCACACTATTCTTGCTCACCTCTTACTCCTCTCTTTAAGTTCCCACTTGGTTTCATTGGCGACGCATAAATACTTGCGAATTACATAATCGTTCTTGCGTGGTTCGTGTACATACATATCTATACATATACACGTATCCACATCCGTCTCTGTATTCATAATCATACTCATTTATATATCGTATCCATAGTCATATTCTTATGCATATCATTTACATAGCATGCCCGACCACGAAGGTTCGGCGTTTCGCGTGCCCGACCATGGCTAGGCTCGGTGATTACATATACTAAAACTCTTTTGTCTATCCGTAGTAACTTATCTCGTCATACTCTCTTTCTTCCTTCATTGGCTCGTATAAATAGCAATATCATTAAAAACCACTCTATCGTTAGTGCCTTTGCCTCCATTCTAGTATCACATCGCCCTCCTTTGCAATACCCCTTGAGTTACTTGCTCTCAATGTCACGTGGTTCAAGGTCTTCATGAATGATTTCCCGTACAGTCTCAGATGCTTGTTCAATTCGTGTTCATTCATTTACTATTCATTAGACTCATTTCTCACTCTTTGTTTTATAGTCTACACCTGTCGCATCTTAGAGTCCATCATTTCAATCTCTACACTCGTATTCTCTTTACTCGCTTCCCCCCTATAAGGGTTTTACTTGTACCATTTTCAAATCCGTTGCCTCACCTTCAAATCTTGAATTCATATATCCCTTACTATACTACATCTCATTTATGCTGTTTCCCATAATTTATAGCTACGATAATTCACGTGTGGAGTCTTAACATACTCACCTTGCAGTTTATAATCAAGTAATACAACCAACATAGCAATCCGAACAAGGATGTATTTTACTTAGCTCATTTGGTCAATGTCTACATCCGCTCCAATTAACAACCTTTTGCCCCATAGGGATGCACACAATAGTAGTAGGCCTAGTTATCCATACAATCCATATAATGTCACTTTCCCTCTTCTTCGGTGCTCAAAGTTCACTTGTAGTGTCATCTTTGTTTTCCAGGGCCTAAGTCTCAGACGCACCGATACTCTTTATGCCTCATACTCTTTTACTATTGTTTTGCACTCAACATTAGTTTCAAAACTAATCATGGTCATATTGCGTTTGTCGTTGGTGATAGCTTTATTCTATCATTTTATCGTCGTACGGTAAACTTCATAACTCATGATCATCTTTCCTTTTCAAATTATTACTTCATATACTCTACTCGTTCTAACTTGGTATAGGATATTCGTAGGAGATGCATCTTCTTTTAATCATAACACGACTACTTCTTAAGCGCGCGTACTTAGCGGTGCATTTCCTTCTCTTTCTAATCCCATTCTCATTCCTTTACATTCCTTCCTTCTCAATTTATCTTATTTCCTTCCGTTTTATAATCAATCCTTGATTCTTCGCACGAGGAACCTTATTCTCAACTTAGCACCGCTTTGTCCTTTAGATTATACTACCTCTGTACAATCCATTCTTCGCATCAAAACTTATCCTATTCATTCTTATCATCCTATCTCATCCTTATTGTGTTGATCCTTTTCTAACAATTGTCCTATTTCGTTATTCATCTTTCTGTAGTCTTGGTCTTTTACATCCAGCTAAATATATCACGTATACCCTTGATTATACAAATCACAAACTACTACTGCTTTACCATATTACATTTCCCTAATTTCCTTTCAAGGTGACTTCCCCCCATTGTCATTGCTTGCTATCATTTCTGTCATCGAGGAACCTCTATGCTGGACTTCCCCTTAACAAGGTCTTATAAGCTTTCTCATCTACTGCCTCATGTCTCGCTTGTTGATTTCACACTTACATACACTCTCTATTCATATAGAACATGTCACATCTTTAGGCGTTACCTCGCTACACTTTGTATTGCAATTCTTGTTACATTCTCATTATACCTTGATCATAACCAATTCTATAGGGTGACACTTCTTGATCTCATTCACAATTCCGCTTATGACATAGAATAAACCTCATGAAGTAAGTATACTCAACCTGTTACTCTTTCTGATTATTCCTATTTCACTTACCACATAAGCCATCTCACCAATGTATTCACATTCATTATAACCCTTCATATTCGTACCTCCGTCTCCGTGACGCTGCTGCTTTATTTTGCTAATAAACTTATCGTATCCTTCTCATGCTTATCCCTCCAATCAATACTTCAATATCACACTCTATTGGAGTTACCCTTTCTCTTCTATGTCATGCTTTAGTGCTATCAATCTCTTAAATTTACTCTAGCATTTCTCTTTACCGTATCAATGTCGCTCTTATAACTTCCATTACTATCAATTCAACAACATTTAGCTCATCTCTTATAATCGTCAATGATACTCCTAACTTAATCTCGTCCTGCCCTTACTTTTGCACAACATATTTTCCCATTAGGACATATTGCAAAGCTTATATCTTATCTCCTTTAGATTCTAGGAAAATTTCGGCAGAGTTTCCTTTATATTTCTTACTATCTCAAAACCTGCATGCAGCAAATACCAACAATGCCTCACAGGGCCAATATATATATATATATATATATACACGACATATCTCAGCCACACAGGGCTCCCACTTTCAAGTAAAAGCACAAAGGTGTCGAAACTTACCTCACATAGCACGCTTCAAGATGTGCCTGATCCTTTAGCGATCTTCCCTGTTACCTCTTCCTATTTACTTTCTCTTTCATTCTTCACCTTTACATTTCGATCATATCTCAATATTCTTACTTTATTCGACACATATCTTTCGTACCGTTGCTTACCTTTGTTCTGATTCATTCAATTTGCTTAGTTCTCAACTTATAGCTGAACTTATCATCAAGAGACACATTTAATCAATTTCTCTGTCATATGAGCACTGACTTACTTTCACGACAATCGATTTATCATCATATAATTACATATTTCGATAACATAGCCTCAACGAAAGGGCTTACCTCCGTAGCTTTCAATGTCATCTATCACTTTGTTCTATCATTACTATTCTTCAGCTGCAATCAGGGGTTAGTATAAGGAATCTCATTTCCTATGGCTTAGCTCTATCGCACGATCTTAGAGATGAAAGAAGAGTAACCATCCTAAATGCCCTGTAGCCTCCTGTTTATAGATGTGGCGCGCAACACACCATAAACAAGACTCTACTAGACACGGCTCGTAGACACTTCCTTGGACTGAACTGCTCTGATACCACTTTTGTCACGACCCGACAAGGGGCCATGATGGGTACCCAGGGCTATCCACCGAGCACCGCTCATTCTGCTACTTATCATACTCGTTAAACGGTCATTCATCAAATTCATACTAATATCATAGGAAAATCGTTTTTCATTTGAAAACATAATTACCTTTATATACGTAAGCCCTTCGGCTATCAAATAATACATGCATACATATATACATATATACGCTTATCACAATCGTGAGACCATACTACCCACACATACGTATCTACGAGCCTCTACTAGAGTACTAGACATATGGACGGGATAGGACCCCATCGTGCCCAAAACATACATGTACATAAAACGACAAATTAATGGCACCTCCGGAATAATGGAGTGCTTTCAAAACTCTGCTTATCGACTTTTACAAATCTGGGTCTCCTCCCTGCTTACATGTGGGCATGAACACAGCATCCAAAGAGCACAGACGTCAGTACGAATATTGTACTAAGTATGTAAGGCATGAATGAAATAAACATAATTGAGAATCATAAGACATAAGATGAAGACATGACCTACGTAACTTTTAAGTGAGAATACCTTTCATGCCTATATCATATATTATCACGGTACATGTATCATCATAGCTCATATATCATCGTATCATACATGTATCATTGTCACGACCCAGCTAGGGGCCGCGACGGGTACCCGGAGCTAGTTAGCGAGCACCGCTCACTCTACTACTTATCTTGCTCATTTAATACTCTTTTATCAATTTTACATACCAATAGTAGGAAAATCATTTTTAATAGAAACATAAATACTTTATATACATTTGCCTCTCGGCCATCAAAATAATAAACATACATATGAAAACCTCTTGTGAGACCATCTAACCCACACTGCATATCTACGAGCCTCTACTAACATAATGAATACATGGACGGAATAAGACTCCGTCATGCCCAAAATATGCATATATGAATGTACATCAAAAGAATAGCCATAAGCACCTCCGAACAATGGAGTGCTATCTAACAGCTGACAGCTACTGAGGACTTGAGCCAAGCTCTCCTCCCTGTCTACCTGTGGGCATGAACACAGCGTCCGAAGAAAGGACGTCAGTAAAAATATTGTACCGAGTGTGAGAGGCGTACATAATGAAAGGAAACATCAGTAATATGAGGATAACATCAATATGAGACAACTGAATCTGACTGATAATCATACATGAAGTAATGCATGTTGTCTTACTCATCATCATAACATGTATGCATCATATGCAAGTTGCCCGTCCATGTCGGAACGGTGTGATAATCAATAATATTAGCCCGCGTCCAGGCCTCCCGCGTCCGGGGTACCATCTCATGCCGCCCACTAGTGGTGTCTGCTCACGCCCGTAGGTCGTGGTGTATCCGTATCGCCGCCCGCCGAAGCGGTGTCTGCCCGGCCAACTAGGCCCGGTGTGAAATGCTTATGACATGCTCAATGTAAATGCTCATAGTAATATGCTTATCATAAAATACTTATCTTATCATAATGCGTATATATGACTCATGATCAACTTTACTCTATCGGGGTGACGTAAGGTCGTGATCCCCCGATTACATTATGGAACCATCGTGGACATTCTGCCTCACCTTGAAAGGACTAGTACATAAGGTGAGTGTAGGCAAGGAATAACATCATCATCATTCTAGTGTCATCATATCGTATAACTTATCTCGTATAGACATTCATAAGTATAAGCTTTTAACTTCTTAGCATGTAAGAACTCGCGAAAGAAATAGGGATTCAAGTTAAAATATTCATGCCTTTAGAAAGAAGGGCTAGCCTCACATACCTTGGTCGTTTATCTAAGATATCGCTCGCTTGTTCTCCGTCGATATCACGTCGTTACCTTCAAAAGAGAATCCGTATCAACATTAGTAAACTAACTACAATAACGCATCGCTAATTCTAGGAAAAGTTGGACAACGCTTCCTTCGCTTATACCATTTTTCTCATGTTTTATATCAACTCCCAACATTCATAATATTACTCGCAATATCATCATTGACAATCGTCATTTACGTACATTTGGCAAAATCTACCATTTTCCTCCAATTTTCCCTTATTTCTACTTCTAGCTCATCCTTGCGTTTTCATGCATTTAATGCTTGTTTCATGGTATAAACATCATTTATAACGTATTTGTATTCACAACACTTCAATATTCATAGTTCAATTCCACTATCATTCATTTATGTCACTATTCACTCAATAATGACCCATTTCTATGTTCTTCTACATTTCAAGTGTCTAAGCTTTCCAATACTTCAAACAATATGGAATAATCATGAAACATACCTTGGAGGATGGTTGAACAATCCTTAAGTTGAAATACTTCAATTAGCCACAACCCTAGTTCCACCTTCTTGGGAATTTCTTAACTTAGAAGATCCTTTGATGTGTTCTTACACTTAATTTCATGAAATTAGTGTTGTTGGTCTTGATATTCCCTTTAATTCTCTTGAATTCTTGTGGAGGAATTATTTGGAATGTTCTAGAGGTCTCTTGAGTTGTATGGATGAAAAATGAAGTGAAATGAGGCTTAAGTCCCTTTTTAAAATCACAAAATCTGATCTTTAATGAATTCTTGTCGGGGTGAACAGTGGTCGTAAACCACCATATACGGACCGTATTTTGATTTACGGTCCATCCACTGTGGTCGTATTTAACCATTTCAAAGACAGAAAGTTTTGGCTGATGGACATGGTTGTTTACGACCTGGTTTACGGTCCGTAAACCAGTTTACGGGCCGTAAACTGGGTCGTATTTAACCATATTCAACATTTACAGAAAGTTGGGATTTTTGACAAGCTGGATGACGATTGCACTATACGGTCCGTAAATCACTTTACGGGTCGTATAGTGCCATATACGACCACTGGCTGAAAATTTTCCGCGACTTTCTTATTTCCAAAAATTCTTAATTAGCCATTCCCGACTTAACAAAACATCATTCACTCAACTTTTTATCATTCCACTCATCATACAAGTACGGAGAAACTTCTGAGGTGTAACATTCTTCCCCCCTTTTGGAACATTCGTCCTCGAATGTTCGACACTCGGGGATTCTGGAAAAGTTTTGCCAGAGTTTCCTTTGTAAATTGGATACTACCTTTCCATTACAACAACCCACAATATCTTTGCCTCACAGGGCTATATCACAATATCAACACATTATGGCCACACATGACCAAAAACATAAAACTAAAACATACATACCTTACCCCATCGACGTCTCATCTTGAATCTCTTCTGGGGATTGGAACAAATGGGGGTACGTAGATTTCATCTTCTCTTCCGCTTCCCAAGTCATTTCATCCCGATTATTGTTCCGCCATAGAACTTTGACTGAAGCAACCTCTTTATTCCGAAGCCTTCGTACTTGTCTATCCAAAATGGCAATGGGCATTTCCTTGTATGTTAACTTCTCTGTTACTTGCACATAATCAACCGGAACTATTCTTGTTGGGTCTCCAATGCACTTGCGGAGCATCGAAACATGGAATACTGGATGCACGGATTCGAGCTCTGAAGGCAAGTCTAATTTATAGGCTACTCGACTCACCATGCGAATGATTTGGTAGGGTCTGATATATCTGGGACTTAGCTTTCCCTTCTTGCCAAATCTCATCACTCCCTTCATCGACGATACCTTCAGGAACACCCAATCGCCCACTTGAAATTCCAAATCTCGTCGGCGATTATCTACATAAGACTTTTGGCGACTTTGAGCTGTTAACAGTCGGTCTCGAATCACTTTAACCTTTTCAACTGCTTATTGGATCAAGTCGGGGCCTATCAATTGTACTTCTCCGGTTTCAAACCATCCAATTGGAGATCTGCATTTTCTTCCATATAAGGCTTCATACGGGGCCATTTGAACGCTGGAATGATAGTTGTTATTATAGGCAAATTCAATAAGAGGAAAATGCTCATCCCAACTACCACCAAAGTCCAATACACATGCCCGTAGCATATCCTCTAAGGTCTGAATAGTGCGCTCGGCTTGTCCGTCAATCTGCGGATGGAACGCCGTGCTGAGCTTAACTTGGGTACCTATACCTTCTTGGAAGGACTTCCAGAACTTGGCTATGAACTGTGCCCCTCTGTCTGTGATAATGGCCAAAGGAATACCGTGAAGTCGTACAATCTCCTTGAGATACAATTTAGCATAATCTTCCGCTGAATATGTGGTTCTAACGGGGAGAAAATGAGATACTTTCGCGAGTCTATCCACGATCACCCATATAGAATCATACTTCCCTCACGTACGGGGTAATCCTACCACAAAATCCATGTTAGTTTCTTCCCATTTCCACGTAGGAATTTCCATTGCTTGCAATAACCCTCCTGGCTTTTGATGCTCGGCCTTCACTTGCTGGCAATTCAGACACTGTGCTACAAATTCTGCTATGTCTCGCTTCATGCCATCCCACCAGTATACCAATTTGAGATCGTGGTACATATTGGTTGCACCTGGATGAATAGAATACCGGGAATAATGTGCTTCCTCTAAAATCCGTTGGCGCAAGTTTGCCACATTCGGTACACATAGCCGGCCTCGATATCTAAGAACCCCTTCTATGGAAAATTTGAATGGAGACTCTTCCTTTTCCTGAGATAGATCTCGATAGTGGCTTAACTGAGGATCTTCATATTGTCGTTCCTTCACTTCTAGATTCAATGATGAAACTGTGGGGTCATTGATGCTAATACCTGCATCTCCTGAATCAATGGGCCGTACGCCGAGACTTGCTAACCGATGGACTTCACGAACCATTTCTCGCTTTTCCGAAGGAACTCCACATAAACTACCCATCGATCGGCGGCTAAGTGCATCTGCTAATACATTCGCCTTCCCTGGATGATATAGAATGTTCACATCATAATCCTTCAATAATTCTAACCATCTCCTTTGCCGCAGGTTCAACTCCTTCTGTTTGAAAATATATTGAAGGCTTTTGTGATCCGTATAGATGTCCACGTGCACACCATATAAGTAGTGTCTCCATATTTTCAATGCATGAATGACTGCAGCTAGCTCAAGATCATGAGTGGGGTAATTCTGTTCATGTTTTCGCAACTGTCTCGAAGCATATGCAATAACATTCCCATTCTGCATCAATACACATCCTAATCCCACACTGGAGGTGTCACAATACACTACATAGCCATCTGATCCTTCTTGAAGTGTTAGCACTAGCGCTAAGGTCAACCTGTTTTACAGCTGTTGGAAGCTACGCTCACAGGCATCACTCCACTGGAATTTAGCCGACTTCTGGGTTAACTTTGTCAATGGGGCTGAAATAGATGAGAAGCCCTCTACAAATCTTCTATAGTATCCTGCTAACCCAAGGAAACTACGAACTTCTGTAGGCGTCGTAGGTCTTGGCCAAGTCTTTACAGCTTCTATTTTCTGAGTGTCGACTCGGATACCATTATCTGAAATAACATGACCTAGAAATGCCACTGAGCTTAGCCAAAACTCGCACTTCGAAAACTTTGCATACAATTCCCGATCTCGAAGAACGCCAAGAACAATTCTTAGATGATCTGCATGTTCTGACTCTGTGCGAGAGTACACCAAAATATCGTCAATGAACACTGTCACAAAGAGATCCAAAAACGGCCTGAACACATTATTCATTAAATTCATGAACACCGCCGGGGCATTCGTCAACCCTAACGACATTACTCGAAACTCGTAGTGACCATATCTTGTCCTGAAGGCGGTCTTGGGAATATCTGCTTCCCTAATTCTCACCTGATGATAACCCGATCTCAGATCTATCTTGGAGAACCATTTAGCACCTTGCAATTGATCGAACAAGTCGTCAATTCTAGGAAGAGGGTATTTATTCTTTATTGTCACCTTGTTCAGCTGTCTGTTGTCGATGCACATTCGTAGAGATCCGTCTTTCTTCCTTACGAACAGGACTGGTGCTCCCCATGGCGAGGAACTAGGCCTTATAAACCCCTGCTCAAGTAAATCTTTTAGTTGTGCTTTTAGCTCTTTCAATTCTGCTGGAGCCATTTGATATGGAGGAATAGAAATAGGCTCGGTGTCTGGTAGTACATCAATAGCAAAGTCGATCTCCCTTTTTGGAGGAAGGCCTGGAAACTCGTCGGGAAACACATCTGGGAATTCATTCACTACCAGGACAGACTGGAAAGTTGGAACCTCCGCTTCCGTGTCCTGAACCCGAACTAGATGAAAAATATAACCCTTGGCTATCATCTTTCTCGCCTTAAGGTAGGAAATAAACCTACCCTTTGGGGAAACTGTATTACCCTTCCACTCGAGTATGGGCTCTCCCGGAAATTGGAATCGAACTACCTTTGTCCGCCAACAAACATTAGCATAGCATGATGCCAACCAGTCCATACCCATAATTACGTCAAAATTTATCATCTCAAGTTCAATTAGATCAGCCCTTGTCTGACGATCACCTATAATGACTACATAGTTCTGATATACTTGCCTCGCTATTACAGGATCACCAATTGGAGTGAATACCTCGAAAGGTTTAATTGGCTCAGGTCTTACCCCAACACAATCAGCGATATACAGAGTAATATATGAGAAGGTAGAACCTGGATCAATCAGAGCATATACGTCACAGAAAAATATAGTCAAGGTACCTGTGACAACATCTGGGGAAGACTCAAGATCCTGTCGCCCAGCTAAAGCATACACACGGGGCTGAACATCACCAGAAGTAGATGCTCCCCCTCTACCTCTGCCCCTACCTGCTTTAGTCTGAGGAGTCTGTGCTGAAGAAGAACCCGCTGCTGAACCTGTAGGCTGAGTCCCAGCTCTATCTCTCGCTGAGGGGCAATCTCTCATCATGTGACCAACTTGCCCGCAAGCATAACAAGCATCCGAACCCTGACGACACTCTCCGGAATGTAGTTTGCCACACTGGCTACACCGCGGTACTGGAGGTCTCCTCTGGCTAAAGTCTCCCCTAGACTGCGAATCTGAGGACCTCGAACTCTGCCCCTGGCCTGACTGAAAAGAACGGTCAACCCTCCTATCTGAGAATCTAAGAGGTGCACTAGTCACTGACTGACCTGAGTGCCTAAAATATGTCTGTCTCGGTCCCCCTCGGTACTCACTGCTCTCCCCCATAGATCTAGCCCTCTTACCTTGTCTTATGTCACCCTCACGATCATTTCTCTGCTGTCGTTGTCGTTCCACGAGGTTCTGAGCATGGGCCTGTATTCGGGAAATATCCATCCCGTCTTGCAAAGAGGCTGTCAGGCAATCTCTGAACAAGTGTGGTCCTAAACCACTCACAAATCTATAGACTCGGTCCCCCATGTCAGCCACCATAGTCGGAGCATACCGGGCCAATGAGTTGAATTGCATACTATACTCTCGGGCACTCATGCTTCCTTGTTTCAAATTCAAGAACCTGTCCGCTCGAGTTCGGCGGACTTCAGGTGGCAAGTAGTGACGAATAAAGGCATCTACAAACTCTTGCCACATGGGAGGTGGTGCATTCTCCCCTCTTGTTATCACCCAATTCTTATACCATAGTACCGCCACGTCGCGAAGTCTATATGAGGCCAACTCTACAGATTCAGTCTCAGAAGCATGCATAAGTGTTAACGTCCTCAGCATTTCATCGATAAAACCTTGTGGGTCCTCATCCGGCTTCGACCCGAAAAATTCTGGAGGGTTTAGAGTAAGGAAATCACGGGCTCTTGTACTAGCTGAACGATCACTTGGGCCCGCATTCTGTCGTTGTGCCTGAGCGGCAACCAACTGCGTCAATAAATGTATGGCCTCAGACACTTGTTGACCCGTAGCACCCGGTGGAGGAATCGGAGCTGAGGCTCCCCCCTGCCCTTCTACATTGGGCACGGCCTCACTTTGCGATTCACTTTCCTATACATTTGCCGGAGGCTCTCTTTCCGCCTGCCTCTTTTTCGAAGCTTTTCCTTTTTGGGCAGCTGTAGCTTTTCCTTTTGGCGGCATTTTCTGAAACCATAACGCACTTTTAGGAATGATATAATCCTAGACATGGCTCTATTGCACGATCTCATGAGAAGAAAGATGGTCATCTTCCTAAATGCCCTGTAGCCTCTTGTTTATTAGCGTGGCGCGCAACACACCATAAACAAGACTCTACTAGACATGGCTCGTAGACACTTCCTAAGGTGAACTGCTCTGATACCACTTCTGTCACGACCCAGCTAGGGGCCGCGACGGGTACCCGGAGCTAGTTACCGAGCACCGCTCACTCTACTACTTATCTTGCTCATTTAATACTCTTTTATCAATTTTACATACCAATTGTAGGAAAATCATATTTAATCGAAACATAAATACTTTATATACATTTGCCTCTCGGCCATCAAAATAATATACATACATATGAAAACCTCTTGTGAGACCATCTAACCCACACTGCGTATCTACGAGCCTCTACTAACATAATGAATACAAGGACGGAACATGACTCCGTCATGCCCAAAATATGCATATATGAATGTACATCAAAAGAATAGCCATAAGCACCTCCGAACAATGGAGTGCTATCTAACAGCTGACAGCTACTGAGGACCTAGGCCAAGCTCTCCTCCCTGTCTACCTGTGGGCATGAACACAGCGTCCGAAGAAAGGACGTCAGTACGAATATTGTACCGAGTGTGAGAGACGTACATAATGAAAGGAAACATCAGTAATATGAGGATAACATCAATATGAGACAACTGAATCTAACTGATAATCATGCATGAAGTAATGCATGCTGTCTTACTCATCATCATAATATGTATGTATCATATGCAAGCTGCCCGTCCATGTCGGAACGGTGTGATAATCAATAATATTAGCCCGCGTCCAGGCCTCCCGCGTCCGGGGTACCATCTCATGCCGCCCATTAGTGGTGTCTGCCCACGCCCGTAGGTCGTGGTGTATCCGTATTGCCGCCCGCCGAAGCGGTGTCTGCCCGACCAACTAGGCCCGGTGTGAAATGCTCATGACATGCTCAATGTAAATGCTTATAGTAATATGCTTATCATAAAATACTTACCTTATCATAATGCGTATATATGACTCATGATCAACTTTACTCTATCGAGGTGACGTAAGGTCGTGATCCCCCGATTACATTATGGAACCATCGTGGACATTCTGCCTCACCTTGAAAGGACTAGTACATAAGGTGAGTGTAGGCAAGGAATAACATCATCATCATTCTAGTGTCATCATATCGTATAACTTATCTCGTATAGACATTCATAAGTATAAGCTTTTAACTTCTTAGCATGTAAGAACTCACGAAAGAAATAGGGATTGAAGTTAAAAGATTCATGCCTTTAGAAAGAAGGGCTAGCCTCACATACCTTGGTCGTTTAGCTAAGATATCGCTCGCTTGTTCTCCGTCGATATCATGTCGTTACCTTCATAAGAGAATCTGTATCAACATTAGTAAACTAACTACAAGAATGCATCGCTAATTCTAGGAAAAGTCGGACAACGCTTCCTTCGCTCATACCATTTTTCTCATGTTTTATATCAACTCCCAACATTCATAATATTACTCGCAATATCATCATTGACAATCGTCATTTACGTACATTTGGCAAAATCTACCATTTTCCTCCAATTTTCCCTTATTTCTACTTCTAGCTCATCCTTGCGTTTTCATGCATTTAATGCTTGTTTCATGATATAAACATCATTTATAACGTATTTGTATTCACAACACTTCAATATTCATAGTTCAATTCCACTATCATTCATTTATGTCACTATTCACTCAATAATGACCCATTTCTATGTTCTTCTACATTTCAAGTGTCTAAGCTTTCCAATACTTCAAACAATATGGAATAATCATGAAACTTACCTTGGAGGATGGTTGAACAATCCTTAAGTTGAAATACTTCAATTAGCCACAACCCTAGTTCCACCTTCTTGGGAATTTCTTGACTTAGAAGATCCTTTGATGTGTTCTTACACTTAATTTCATGAAATTAGTGTTGTTGGTCTTGATATTCCCTTTAATTCTCTTGAATTCTTGTGGAGGAATTATTTGGAATGTTCTAGAGGTCTCTTGAGTTGTATGGATGAAAAATGAAGTGAAATGAGGCTTAAGTCCCTTTTTAAAATCACAAAATCTGATCTTTAATGAATTCTTGTAGGGGTGAACAGTGGTCGTAAACCACCATATACGGACCGTATTTTGATTTACGGTCCGTCCACTGTGGTCGTATTTAACCATTTCAAAGACAGAAAGTTTTGGCTGATGGACATGGTAGTTTACGACCTGGTTTACGATCCGTAAACTGGGTCGTATTTAACCATATTCAACATTTACAGAAAGTTGGGATTTTTGACAAGCTGGAGAACGATTGCACTATACGGTCCGTAAATCACTTTACGGGGCGTGTAGTGCCATATACGACCACTTGCTGAAAAATTTTCCGCGACTTTCTTATTTCCAAAAATTCTTAATTAGCCATTCCCGACTTAACAAAACATCATTCACTCAACTTTTCATCATTCCACTCATCATACAAGTACGGAGAAACTTCCGAGGTGTAACAATCATAATACCGTATCTGCTCATACACATTAACGTTATCCGCATTCGGCCACGTAGTAGCTCGACAATATCGCATGCATACTTTCCGGGCTTATCCTACATATATCATATAACCTATCAAAATCATGTACATATCCATATCGTATACGTACTCTTATATCATATACCTATTCATATCATATACATACCTGGCCAACCAAGGCTTCAGGGTTACACATACCTAGCCAACCAAGGCTTCAGGGTTACACATACCTAGCCCTACCAAGGCTCAGTGTTGTCCGTACCCAACTGCAGTGGTGCGCGTGCGTTACATAAACATACATACATATTCTACCCAGCCTTATAAGCTCGGGGTTCCATAATAGTCATACATAGACACATATATACATGAAAGTCCATAAATATCTTTAGTGTCATCATTATCATCATTACTATCAACATCGTCATTATCATCATCACATATATCTCATAAACTTATCATAGAGCATACATTTGTATTTAAAGACAATCTATGAAAATCGCATCGTATTCGTAGCATGAACTTCGTAATGATATCGCATAATAGACTTATCATCTCTAACTTAGGCTCATCATTACTATCATCGTATCTATGGCATATCTCCTATCTTAATCTCATATGGAACCCCTTATGAACATAGGCTCGTAACTTTTCAGAACATTGGTCATAGGACAAGTATTAGAGCTTATAGTCAATATATAACAATGTCGGGGTGACATAAGGTCGAGAGCCCCCGATTCCATTATGGAGCATTCATAAGCATTATGCCACACCTTGAAGGAATTAGCATATAGGGTGAGTGTAGTCAATGAACAATATCAATGGATCGTAATATGGATCATTATCCTTGTAGAGCCATAATATTATAGGCCTTATAATCTTTAGACTTAGACTCATCATCATCATTATCGTATTCGTAACATATCTCTTATCTTATCCCATATGGCTATTCATAAACATAGGCTCTTAGTTTTCCGGAAGGTAGGAAAGTCATGGAGAGGTAAGGGAAATACTATCATAGGAATGATATAAGGATCATTAGCTCCGTAGGAATACCATATCATGAGCTTTATGACTTCTAGACTTAGATTCATCATCGGTATCATCGTATTCGTAACGTATCTCTTTTTTTTGTCTCATATGAAATTCTTTATACTCGTAGATTCATAGTTCCCAATATGTAGGAAAATCATAGAGAGATAGGAGGATTCATACCATGTGATTCATGCCTTATAAAGAAAGGACTAGCCTTACATACCTCTTTCGTTTAACAATTTCCATCGCTTGGTTGTTCTTCTTCAATGCTCACGTTTCTACCTTCAAGAGAATTCGCATTCACATTAGCCAATCGATTATATAAATGTGCCTACTAGAGTTAGAGAAAATTGGGCAGCATTTCCTTTGCTTATACAACCTTTCCCATATTGTATATCAACTCCTAAACATTTATAATAACGTTCACAATATCATAACAATCAATCGTCATTCATCTACATTACCCTCATTTCACAATTTCACTTCAATTAATCCATAATCATGGTCATAGTATACTAGTGCATTTTATTGCATATAATACCTATCCCATGTCCTCAATATCATTTATAACATACTTATAATCACAACATATCAAAATTCATAACTCATTCCAAACTACTACTCAAAATCTCATTATTCTCATGTTTATGACCCATTTCCTATGTCCTACAATCCAAGTGTTTCAACTTTCAAATACCTTAAACAACATGTAAATACCATAAACCTTACCTTAGATGGTGTAGGAATGAACCTTGAGTTCAAAAACTTCACTTGAGCAAAACCCTAGTTTCACTTCCACTTGGATTCCTTGTCTTGGGCGA
Organism: Lycium barbarum; assembly: GCF_019175385.1. NCBI lineage: Eukaryota > Viridiplantae > Streptophyta > Magnoliopsida > Solanales > Solanaceae > Lycium > Lycium barbarum. The sequence continues at coordinate 90,087,686 of NC_083343.1, forward strand.
ACTTTAATGATTTTCTTACATTTGATTTCCTTGGTTTGATGTAATTGATCACAAATACCCCTTGAATTATTGTTGGAGAAGTGTAGAGAGATGTTTTAGAGAGAAGGGGTATGAAGGGAAATGAAATGAAAAGAACTTGGTCCCTTATTAAATACACACAATTCTATCCCGACCCATTTATACGGACACACATACGGTCCGTACAATTTATACGGTCCGTATGTGTGACCGTATAATGGTTCCAGTGAACACTGCCCATCTTGGCTAAATATACAGCCATACCTACGGTCCATATAATGGACCGTACAGTCCACAGTTTTCCGAAAATCATTTTCGTCGACTCGTTTGATCTCCAATCCTTATGAAACCTTCTTGACACTTGTTTATCACTTCATTAATAGTCTAAGGGTCGTTATAACTCTTCTCCAAAGCATCATTAAGTCATCGTTAATTAGTTATTCGTAAATCCTTTCCGATACATCTCGTATGTCTTGCCTCCTCTTGGCAACTTTCTTCTCTTACTTCGAATGTCTTTGAAATCTCATTTAGAATCATCGAATGTTATTTCTTACTCATCAAAACATCGCATACGTCGTACCCTTCGTCAGTCTATTCACTGTGCATGAACGAATTTTTTTTTCGAGGTGCAACACTTCTATTCAAATCACAATCATCATTACCAACTAATTATTACTCAAAACCCCTCATAAGGATACCACAAATCACAAGTCTTGCAAACTAGCCGAGTCAGTGTTGGAGAAAGTAGCATGCCACCTACTCTACACCCTAGAGTTCCCTTAGCTCACTCAACTCTAAAACATAAAATTTCTGAATCCAGCCGACCACATATACCGTCCTATTACTGCTCTGACATATATCTACCAAGGTGCCTTTGCTTGAATTCCCTTAATCTAAATTTCTGAAATGCTCTCTATAACTCGAGTTTATTCAACCTTCATCACTAATTTACCACTACGTTGCCTTACTCATTTTACCAGAATACCCTTAACCATTCGTGATATTATCCCTTTCTATGTGATTAACTAACCGAGTAGTAACACCAGTAGTAATAGGAACTATCCGAACTTAAATAATAAGTACAAAGATCTCAAAAATCCCCTAATTATGCTTAAAGAACTATGAAGGGAAATTACAAGGGTTTAAGGGTTTTAACTTAGGAAGTATCCAGAACAACTGCCCGTCATTCCCTGCAGCGGTCACCAGGTACGTTGCGGCGGACTGGCTGTGGCCAGTCAGGCCCCGCTATAGCGATTTTACCATTTACTAGATTCCCGCTATGGCGACATATTTTCCGCTACTACGGTCTCGCCACAGCGATCCCTCTCCCGCTACAGCAGAACGTTCTAACCAGCAAGTACGGTTTTCTACTCAGTTTTTCACTACACATCCCAACTATTTATCTGAGGCCTTACAACCACAAACTAAATATGCAGGTCAATGTAAAAACATGCTACGGACTCACCCGTGGCTTCGAAATTCCTAGCGGAGGTCCAATTTATCACCTCACCCCCTAGCAGTCACTATACTTTTGTCAAATCTAAAAATCCCTACCAAACTTACACTCATGCCACACCCCATCATAACACCCCAACGAAGTTCTAAAATTATGCCCTAAACTAATCATATCGCTAACATATCATACTCGTTTAAGACATAAAAGCACTCATGTGACTTTCAAGCAAACTAACACCGAAAACAGGGAGACCATGTAACCGTTCGTACCATCTCTCCTATTTTGAAAGAAAACACACACAATGAACAAGTCTTAACTACCATTCCACACAACGGAAACCTCAAATCATAACTAAATACTGAACATAGTCATGCGTCCTAATCGGGAAGACACATTTGGTACCATATCGAGTGATATAACAAAACCGCTTGCATGAGAGTCTAGGAAACGAGTTTCCACCATCCGTGGAAGAATAAGACAAGGAAGCAGTTACTAATTGGAATCGACTAGATACCAATTTTGTTACATCCCGTGTTCTCATGCGTTGGAAAGTGTGCGAGCTAAAAGATATTAGTAACGGACACGAGGTTATCCCCTAAGCTTATAGGTGATTAAAGTAATGGTACACATGTATCGTAAGGATTTGAAATTAAATCAATTGAAGAAAATAAGTTTTGTCGAGTTTCAACACTTATTTGAGTGAAATACGGTTCAAGCTATGATACCCCGTATTTTTAGACTAGAACATTTAATCGTCCAACATGAGCAAATTCACCCAAGCCAGGAGAATTTGGTTATATTCAAGCATGAAAATAAAGAACTCAGTTTATACAAGGAATGAAGTCCCGAAATGATTTAAGACGAAAAAGTGTGACGGCGATGATTGCAAATAATATTTTATGTGTGGCAAATGAGGTTATGGACTAGTGCCATATCACATGAGTATAACAATGAGTATATAAGTATTATTCAAGTGGATTGAGATCAAAGAATTAATTATGTGGGTAATTAATTAAAATGATTAGTTGGATAATTATTTCATAGCCATCAACGTGGCAGCCTTTAAAGAGGAAGTAAGGTGACTATTACCTTGTTAGGTATTTTATTGTTGCATGAAATGATTAGGTGTCCTTATCTGAAGTAAGGAATAAGGTTATTGACACCCCAACTTATGAATAAATATTATAGCACATCCATATTAGTAGATATGATCTCAAGTGCAAGGCAAAGCCCCATATTCCATTTCAGTTAGTTCGAATAACGTGTTCTTATGAAAAGCAAAAGAGAGACCAAGTTCTAGGTGCTGCCATACATATTGGTTACTTATCATCTTACTATGGATGAATTTTACTTACGAGGAAAAAGCTTGCAGCGATGTTACTTAATTTTGTTTCGGGTTTTGCTCATCGCTTCAATCTCGTTATTTCGCTTGGTCGCGTTGTTAAATTCGGGCTTTCTTTTAAGTGAAGTAAGGTGGACGAAGATTATTTCTTGGCATATGAGGTAAGAATTCTCCAGTATATTTAAATTCGTCCAGGTCATAGTTAAAGTGTGAGACGGGAATTACGAAATTAATTGCGGGAAATCGGATAAATTGTTGTTGTTATTGTGTGGACTGTTTGGTGGTTGTTATGAATTGTTTCGTCAGCTGGAATATTGTGGGATTGGCTGTAGTTGTTGTTGTGCTTGTTGTTATATATGTATATACGAAAATAAAGGAGTGTATACAAGTATCGGTATAGAAATGTATATTGGGCTGTTTTGGAGGTGATTTAAGAATGGATTTGATTCTGTTTGGATATGTATTTGTTGATATTGTTATTGGTATTGTGATTGATATTTTGGCTAACTTGTGGGAATTGATGAAATAAACACGAACTTGAGAATAAAATCGTCATTTGGAAAGAGTTGAGTTTGTGGGCTGTTTTCTTCTTATAATCATATGATATAAGGATAGAATTTGTAGTAAATGACTTCCTTATCTTGTTGAGGACGTTATTAAGTTAAGAAAAGAGCATAAAAAAGGTGACATGGATTGTACGTATCCGACTTCGAGCTTGACGATCATTATAAAGTATTATGAAGTCATTATGGATATATATGTTGTGTTGTGGAGATTTATTTTTGTTATTTTGGCTGTTATTGTGATATATGGAATTTGGAGATACTAGCGATATTGGGGAGATGCTACATGTTTCGTTGTAGGATCAAGTTATCAATTGAAATACACGATATACGAAAGCCATCTAAAGTCATACATGTATTTCCTTGTTATAGGATTAGCATCAGCATTACGACGAGTTCGTTTTGGGTTTATATTGGCAACTTAAGGTACGTAAAGCTGTCCCTTCTTTCTTTTGGCATGTCTTAGATTTAAGTGACGAATGATATGAACTTTGGGGTAATTCTATTCATAAGTCTTGAGTGTGATTCATGATTCTTATTCACTTCTTGATGCTAGAACTCTTAAGTGATTGAGTTTCCCCTCGAGTCCTCTATACATTGGATAGTAGTTGGTGTGTAAGAGTTCCTATTCTTAAAGACTCTGTAATGATTAACGGCCTTGACTTCCAATAGCTGTTTTGCATTATCTTGGCACTTGACGTATGATTCCTGAGGCTCTATTGATATAGTTCTTATTGACATCCATACTTACCATGACTATTGTCTTGATATTCGAGTGTTAGTTAGTCCACTTATTCTATTGAGTCTGAGATGATGATGTAGTGGCAAATGGTTGCTCATGATATTCTACTCGTGCATACTGTTATTGTATCATTCACCGAGTCCTGGGCCGGGTATGTATTCGTGCACAGTTTCACTGCATTGTTCACCGAGTCCCTCACTAGAGGGCCGGGTACGTTATATGATGATATGATGATACGATGATATGATTATGGCACCGAGTCCCATGATGGGCCGGGTACGGTATATGTATATGATGATATGATTTTATTCACCGAGTCCCATAATGGGCCGGGTACGGTATATGATAATGATATGCATGATTTTGTTTCCTAAGGCACATGTACAGTGATTTCTTGATTATCATACTTGTCTCCTGGAATCTCTACTTCAGTTATGATCTTCCTTATTGTATTTCATGCTTTATATACTCAGTACATATTCCGTACTGACCCCCTTTCTTCGGAGTGCTGCGTTTAATGCCCGCAGGTACAGATAGTCGGTTTGGTGACCCTTCAGCATAGGGCTTCTACTCAGTTGTCTTGGAGAGCTCCGTTGTTCCGGAGTTTAGACTTTTGGTACAGATCTTATGATATATATATATATGTATGTTTATCCAGGGGTACGACGGGGCCCTGTCCTCTTAGAGGTCTGTAGACATGTGTGGGTTGTGTATAAGTTCTGTTCAGCTGTGTGGGTTGTGTATAAGTTCTGTTCAGCTGTGTCTACACGATGTGCTATGATATGATGTCCGTCTGTAGTGGCAGCCTTGCCGGCTTGCATATGACATGATATTGATGTGTAGTGGCAGCCTTGTCAGCTTGCGTATCATATTATGATTTGATCAGTTGTGACTCCTTAAGAGACAGTTTATCTGGGTATATATATGATGTCGTTTTGAACCTTCGGAGTCCTTTTATGAGTTTCGATATTGTTCGAAATTTCAGTTTGACTATACCCGATAGGTATGTATACGGGTGTCCAGGTCGGGCACTAGTCATGACCCACGGGGTTGGGTCGTGACAAATTTGAATAAAGTAGCGCGAAAGAATGAAAGAAGTGGAAGTTTCGTAAATGTCCTATAGCCTCTCGCAGGTAGGTACGAAGCTCTTCGTACTGATCCGCAAGACTCTACTAGACACGTCCTTGTACAACGAGATTCACAAACCTAGGCTCTGATACCAACTGTCACAAGCCAAATTATCAATCGTGTGGGCACCTACCTTATTATCACTAGTAGGCGAACCCTTACCCGTTAACCCATTAATCACTAGCCAATTTCAACTTCTGTAATCATTTATACTCTAACAATTAACAAATAAGTAATTGAATAAATAGTCTGACAAAGTCATAAATAATAATTAACATAAGTGCGGAAGTCTTAACTATTACACTCCTAAAATCTGAAAGTCATTATACAAGGACTCTAACCAACAATGTCTAAACAATGAAGTATATCTCAAATATAATAGCAAATAATATTTGGAATGAAAGTAGACATTTGGAAAGAGATATCTTCAGGTGGCATGGCATGGACAGAAGCTCACCCTCGGATCCAATCAAGCTAAATAGCTTCAAACTAGATGTTACACCCCGGAAAGTTTGCGTCACCAAGACTGTCGGCGGCTTAGTATGAGCTCAAGGGAGAGCAGAGTTATACAAGAATTAGGGATGAAGATTGTATTATCTGCGTATAAGAGTATTCATGTGACATTTGGAGATCGTATGCAATAAATCAGTTAACAAGTTACCTGATACTAGCCCTCGTAACCATAAGTTAAGGTGGGGCCCACATGTCGGGATTTTATAAAAGACAAATGATGAGATATATGGGTAGTACAAGTGAAGATGAGAAAGTCCTAAGAAGGACCCACAAGCCAAATATGGACATAAGCCCTCCAAAAGGACGATTTAAGGAAACGTTTTCGGATGATCTGGCTTGGAGGGGCAAAAACAACATTATAAGTTTGGAATTTGGGAAATCCCCCAGACATAACAGTTGTAGATAATTGAAAGAGATTTCCAACCATAGGTCGTAGGCCCTCACACGATATCGGGTTCAAGAGTTATGACCTTGTTACTGAACGAAGGTCCAGTCAGACAGTTTAACTCTGCGCGAACGCGCCCAAAGGGGGCGCGAACGCGCAGAAGGATTTTATGTCGGTTCTGGGCAGAACCCAGAACCTTATATAAAGGGGTAAACCCCCCATTTTTCAGCTAAACCCACCCAAAAACACCCCAATTCTCTGGAAAGTTCCCTAACAACTCCACACCCACTTTTAGCCTAAACCAGGTATAATTTTCAAATTCCAATCCGAGTAGCGTATAGTTTTCGTTGCAAAATCATATAGCGGCGTGTGGTGGCCTAAGCTTAGCGTGGAAAAGTGAAGATAAAGAAATATTAAAGGGAGAAAGGTATAAATCTTTTTCAATTTGTGTTAATACCGGTTTATTTACGATGAAAACGTGATTAAATGATTGTATACTGAGTTGATTATTTGTGAAAGTTGGAAAACAGTGTGTGGGCTGTCCTATGGAATATTTTGGAGTTAGAAGTATTATTATTAATGTTGGTATTGTGATTGTGTTGTTGGTTGTTGAATTGAAAATTCGGGCTAGGCATATAAACAGGGGAGATGCTGCCCGATTTTCGGCCGAATATAGAATAGTAAAAATTTGAAACTCGGAATAAGCGTGTGATATGAGACTAATGTAGTGCTAATCCTCTCGAATGTAGATTTACGAGCTTGGACGAATAAGCGTAGCTAATAGGAGGTTGAATAGGTATGTAAGACTTACCCTTTCTTTCTTTGGCATGTCCTAGAGCTAAGTAAGATATGACACGCACCTTGGGGTAACTCTATTCTTTAGTTCCGAGCTTGTTTATGATTCTTATTCACTTCCTGATATGAGCATGCTTAGTATGGTCGAGCTTACTGTATGATGGAATGACGAGCAAAGCATAAAGAGTTTCTGTTTCTAAAAGGGTCCTATAAGGATTGATGCCCTTAACTTTCATATGCTAACTCGGATTGCTTTGAAACGTTCATAAAGGTTTCTGTAATGAATAACGTCCATAACTTTCTTATGCTAACTCGGATTGACTCGAGACGTGTTTATGATCCTTCAAGTGTCGATTAGTGTACTTACCTATTGAGTCCTAAAAACTGATTTATATGCATATGGTTTTACTAATGATTTCGAGGAAATTGGTTTTATACTAAAGGAAACATAAAGATAGACTTTCAAAACCACTCCGAATGGGGTGCGAGATTTTACTATTTAGACATTAAAAACCACTCTGAAGGGTGTGCGAGATTTTACTATTTAGACTTTCAAAACCACTCCGAAGGGGGTGCGAGATTTTACTATTTAGACTTTCAAAACCACTCTGAAGGGGGTGCGAGATTTACTATTTAGAGTTTCAAAACCAGCCCGAAGGGGCCATCATCATTATTAAGCCGGAAGCGGCTGGGCCATCATTATTATTAAGCCGGAAGCGGCTGCCCGAAGGGGCCATCATTATTATTAAGCCGGAAGCGGCTGCCCGAAGGTGCCATCATTATTATTAAGCCGGAAGCGGCTGCCCGAAGGGGCCATCATTGTTATTAACCCGGAAGCGGCCGTCCGAAGGGAATATTTTATTAACATGTCGGAAGCGGCACGTGTGTTAGATTGCATCATTTACTTAAGGAATGTGTGTTAGATTGCATTATTTACTTAAAGAATGTTTGTTGGATTGCATTATTTACTTAAAGATTGTTTTGAGACCTCGTGTATACATTTATGTTTCTTCCAGCGAAGGCTGCAGGTATTGAGTTTGATTGTGATTTCTTCTCTCCTAAATCAAGTTATGGTTATGATTTGTTACCACCTTACATACTCAGTACATTATCCGTACTGATGTCCTTTTGCCTGGGGACGCTGCGTTCATGCCCGCAGCCCCAGATTGTTTGGCAGGTTGAGTATACAACTAAGATGCTCTGACATCTGCTGGGATTGGCAAGTTCCACCTCATCCTGGAGCTGTGCTGAGTCATGTCTAAATATGCGTGATTATGGGTACGTTGGGGGCCCTGTCCTGACTCATAATGTTCAGTTCACTTCTTAGAGACTTCTGCAGACAGTGTCCTGTGGTATGTTTGTCGAGATGTCGACAAAACGATGTAAGGCGAATCATTTGTAGATTTTAAAAGAGTATGTATTTTAGATTATTTCAATTGGTTTAAAGTACTTAATTGATTGAAAGTTTTCATAATCATTAGAAAGATAATGATCTGTATGTGAAAAAGTTTCGTGTTTTTAAAAGTTTTTGAAATGACAGGTTTTGATAGAGCGAATGTTTAAGGGTTCGCTCAACTCTGATGAGAGTTGGGTGCCCGTCATGCCCTACCATTGCTAGGGTGTGACAAAGTGGTATCAGAGCAGTTCGTCCTAGGGGTTGTCTGCAACGTCGTGTCCAGTAGAGTCCTGTTTAAGGTGTGAAGCGCGCCACATTTACAAACAGGAGGCTACGGGGCATCTAGGGTGGTTACTCTTCTTTCACATCTAAGATCGTGCGATAGAGCCAAGTCATAGGAAATGAGATTCCTTATACTAACCTTTGATCTCAGTAGAAGCGCAGTATCGACGGGAGAAAGTGAGTGATGACATAGGAAGTCACAAAGGTAAGTCACTTCGTCGAGGCTACGTTATCAGAATATATATATAGATATGATGACGGATTGGTTGACATATAGGTAAGTCAGTGTAAGAACAAGTAGAGGAATTGATTAAATGTATCTCGTGATGATGAATTCATTCATAAATCTTTGACGGGACAAAGGTAAGCAATGGCACAAAAGATGCATGTCGGGTAATGTAAGAGTATTGCATGTATGATTGAGATGGAAAGCTAAAGAATGAAACGGGAAGATAAACAAGAAGGTATAACAAGGCAGATCGCTAAAGGACCAGGTACATCTTGAGGTGTAATATATGAGGTAAGTTTTAATATCCCTGTTCTTCTACTGGAAATTGGGGGCCCTGTGTGGCATTGTGCTGTTAGTTTACCGCAAGACAGGTTGAAAGTATTGCACAAAGGGAGCTATGCTGAAATTTTCATAAGATCCTCGAGAGTTTAACATTCGAGGACGAATGTTTTTAAAACGGGGAAAGGATGTTACACCCCGGAAAGTTTGCATCACCAAGACTGTCGGCGGCTTAGTATGAGCTCAAGGGAGAGCAGAGTTATACAAGAATTAGGGATAAAGATTGTATTATCTGCGTATAAGAGTATTCATGTGACATTTGGAGATCGTATGGAATAAATTAGTTAACAAGTTACCTAATAATAGCCCTCGTAACCATAAGTTAAGGTGGGGCCCACATGTCGGGATTTTATAAAATACATATGAAGAGATATATGGGTAGTACATGTGAAGTTGAGCAAGTCCTAAGAAGGACCCATAAGACAAATATGGACATAAGCCCTCCAAAAGGACGATTTAAGGAAACGTTTTCGGATGATCTGACTTGGAGGGGCACAAACGGCATTATAAGTTTGGAATTTGGGAAACCTCCCAGAACTAAAGGTTGTAGATAATTGAAAGGGCTTTCCAACCATAGGTTGTGGGCCCTCACACAATATCGGGATCAAAAGGTATGACCTTTTTACTGAAAAAAGGTCCAGTCAGAAAGTTTAACTCTGCGCGAACGCGCCCAAAAGGGGTGCGAACGCGCAGAAGGATTTTATGTCGGTTCTGGGCAGAACCCAGAACCTTATATAAAGGGGTAAACCCCCCATGTTTCAGTCAAACCCACCCAAAAACAACCCAATTCTCTGGAAAGTTCCCTAACAATTCCACACCCACTTTTAGCCTAAACCAGGTATAATTTTCAAATTCCAGTCCGAGTAGCGTATAGTTTTCGTTGCAAAATCATATAGCGGCGTGTGGTGGCCTAAACTTAGCGTGGAAAAGTGAAGATAAAGCAATATTAAAGGGATAAAGGTATGAATCGTTTTCTATTTGTGTTAATACCGGTTTATTTACGACGAAAGCGTGATTAAATGATTGTATACTGAGTTGATTATTTGTGAAAGTTGGAAGACAGCGTGTGGGTTGTCCTATGGAATATTTTGGAGTTGGAAGTATTATTATTAATGTTGGTATTGTGATTGTCTTGTTGGTTGTTGAATTGAAAATTCGGGCTAGGCATATAAACAGGGGAGATGCTGCCCGATTTTCGGCAGAATATAGAATAGTAAAAATTTGAAACTCGGAATAACCGTGTGATATGGAGACTAATGTAGTGCTAATCCTCTCGAATGTAGATTTACGAGCTTGGACGAATAAGCGTAGCTAATAGGAGGTTGAACATGTATGTAAGACTTACCCTTTCTTTGGCATGTCCTAAAGCTAAGTAAGATATGACACGCACCTTGGGGTAACTCTATTCTTTAATTCCGAGCTTGTTTATGATTCTTATTCGCTTCCTGATATGAGCATGCTTAGTATGGTCGAGCTTATTGTATGATGGAATGACGAGCAAAGCATAAAGAGTTTCTGTTTCTAAAAGGGTCCTATAAGGATTGATGCCCTTAACTTTCATATGCTAACTCAGATTGCTTTGAAACGTTCATAAAGGTTTCTGTAATGAATAGCGTCCATAACTTTCTTATGCTAACTCAGATTGACTCGAGACGTGTTTATGATCCTTCAAGTGTCGATTAGTGTACTTACCTATTGAGTCCTAAAAACTGATTTATATGCATATGGTTTTACTAATGATTTCGAGGAAATTGGTTTTATACTAAAGGAAACATAAAGATAGACTTTCAAAACCACTCCGAAGGGGGTGCGAGATTTTACTATTTAGACATTAAAAACCACTCTGAAGGGGGTGCGAGATTTTACTATTTAGACTTTCAAAACCACTCCGAAGGGGGTGCGAGATTTTACTATTTAGACTTTCAAAACCACTTTGAAGGGGGTGCGAGATTTACTATTTAGACTTTCAAAACCAGCCCGAAGGGGCCATCATCATTATTAAGCCGGAAGCGGCTGCCCGAAGGGGCCATCATTATTATTAAGCCGGAAGCGGCTGCCCGAAGGGGCCATCATTATTATTAAGCCGGAAGCGGCTGTCCGAAGGGGCCATCATTATTATTAAGCCGGAAGCGGCTGCCCGAAGGGGCCATCATTATTATTAAGCCGGAAGCGGCTGCCCGATGGGGCCATCATTGTTATTAAGCCAGAAGCGGCTGCCCGAAGGGGCCATCATTACTATGCCGGAAGCGGTCGTCCGAAGGGACTATTTTGTTAACATGTCGGAAGCGGCACGTGTGTTAGATTGCATCATTTACTTAAAGAATGTGTGTTAGATTGCATTATTTACTTAAAGAATGTTTGTTGGATTGCATTATTTACTTAAAGATTGTTTTGAGACCTCATGTTTACATTTATGTTTCTTCCAGCGAAGGCTGCAGGTATTGAGTTTGATTGTGATTTCTTCTCTCCTAAATCAAGTTATGGTTATGATTTGTTACCACCTTACATACTCAGTACATTGTCCGTACTGACGTCCTTTTTCCTGGGGACGCTGCGTTCATGCCCGCAGCCCCAGATTGTTTGGCAGGTTGAGTATACAACTAGGATGCTCTGACATCTGCTGGGATTGGCAAGTTCCACCTCATCCTGGAGCTGTGCTGAGTCATGTCTAGATATGAGTGATTATGGGTACGTTGGGGGCCCTTTCCTGACTCATAATGTTCAGTTCACTTCTTAGAGACTTCTGCAGACAGTGTCATGTGGTATGTTTGTCGAGATGTCGACAAAACGATGTCAGGCGAATCATTTGTAGATTTTAAAAGTGTATGTATTTTAGATGATTTCAATTGGTTTAAAGTACTTAATTGATTGAAAGTTTTCATAATCATTCTAAAGATAATGATCTCTATGTGAAAAAGTTTCATGTTTTTAAAAGTTGTTGAAATGACAGGTTTTGATAGAGCGAATGTTTAAGGGTTCGCTCGACTCTAATGAGAGTCGGGTGCCCGTCATGCCCTACCATTGCTAGGGTGTGACACTAGAGATGTGGTCTGGATGAAATCTCTAGAACACAATTTGTACTCAAAAAGGGTGAAGCAAGGTAGAATCAGTACAAATTCTATGTACTGGTAAGCATCATAAGCCGACTAAGTTTAGTTCACGCATATAAGTATAAAATGAACGAGATAAACAGATAGGCACCTAATACTCAAATTCAAGTCACAGAATATCCCATAACAGAGTCACAGCTTAAGATGAAGCTTCTAAACCCCAAATATGTCAAGTTTCAATAATCTCACTTGATAATCACAAGTCCAAGCTCTGTCCCTAGGTAGAGTCACTAATCCATAATTTAACTCAGTCAATGGTCATATTTATATCACAACAGACCTTCAATATCCATACCAAAATCAGAACGAATCGAGCATATCATAATGTAGAATAAACTGTTATGATGTACAATGTACATCATAATGTAGAATAAAATGTTATGATGTACAATATGATTAAGTGCATACAATGTACTAGCCAAATACACACAGTACACACATGCTCACTGGTGACACATACTGTGGTGATTCGGGATACAATTTTAATGATATATATATCACATCACTTTTAATGATCGATTATCAAGTAGTATACAATTTTTATCAAGAAGATCATATTAACTTCTCGCCACAATTGCCATCAAATAGTATCACAACTTCAACAAGAAGATTATATTAACTTCTTCACAAATTTCAAATCACAAGGTATGCCTCCACGTATTCCAGTTCATTAGTATGTATGGTCAATGAACATTTACCAATATCAATGTCAAACACTAGGCATCATGCCACAAATCTTTCATGAATCCTTACCGAACAATTTCAATCATGTATGGGTGTATGAATACATAAATGTGTGTAAACATGGTAAATCAATGCAAACCAATAACGCAACAGTGAAGGTACAAGTCACAAGCCACAAGTCATATCAAGACTTAGATCAACTCAACCATGAAATGGATCATACAAACCGTCTCACCAAACATTAGAGTGTATGTCCCTCTTTACTTCCACCCATAGCAAGTGCGCCTCACAACTAAGTCTTGAACCTCCAAGATGCTACATTTTTCTATACATTATCATCAACAGTATATCATACATCAAGTTTTCGTCTATGTACTGTCATAAGTTTATATCACAATTCAAATCTAAACTCATTATCCTTCCTTTCTCTAATAATATGTGTCACATTAAGAGAGAACTGGGTGCAATAAGAAAATTTAGATAATAAGTCTAATCACAATAATAGGGCAACGAGCCACCATCAACAACAATCCACCTAATAGAAATTCATCCCGAATCACCACAGTATGAATACGCTATACCTCATATTTCAGTACATAGAGTAATAGTGACGAGTCCACAAAAGCAAAAGTCATACCAACCTAGCTAATATCCAACCAAACACCATGTCCGAAGACCTAATCATGCTTTCTCCCATTAATTCTACACAATGCATACGTTTCGCTAATCAAAGTCTAACTAAAGTAAGCCGTAACCTACCTCAAATGTAGAACAGGAGCCACGAACTACTCCACACGAGCCTTCTGTTTCCAAAGCATCTCAGAAATGGTCAAAGTCTAACAATATGATGCTAAGTAAGCAACAAACCATGTATTTAAACAAGAACAACAACTTGGGGAAGAGGTCCCACTTACTTCTACCCTTTTCAATGGATGAAACCATCATTTAATGGTGAATTTATGATGACTTCTATCTCTACAATCATTAACCTTTAATTCATGGGTTTCTAATCAATTTTACCTTTTCAAACAAATTTTAGGACAAAGTTCCCATTTTTATTAGAACCCTAAGTCTCAACATACAATTTCAACCATAAGAAATCAAATTCCCTTCCTAGAAACTGATAATCTATACTCCTAGATGATTAATCAATAACAAAATCAACAACACATCAATTATTTAAGGATTTACTAATTCTAAGGTTCTAGGATTTTTACCCACCATTGATGGACCTTAACTAATCATGGAACATGAAGAAGAAAGGAAAATGAACAAATAAAGGTGGGGACTTACCCTCCAAGATGCTTTCACCAATGAATGGAATGAAGTTTGCCTCTTTCTCTCTTGAAAAATGACTTTGGGGTGTTGTGGGTAATAGTTCGGAGTTGGATTATAAAATAGGGTGTTCTTCCCCCATTTGTCACTGCGGCGATCAGTAGGTTCTCTGCAGCAGACGCGCTATAGCGGCCATAGATCCGCTACAGTGGGCCTGCTGGAACAGCCCCAACGCAAAAGGTCATCACTCCTTCATACGGAGATGAAACGCGACGATTCTCTTTGCTATAGCTTCATAATTACGATACGGATCTAATGGTTCAAACCTTACTCCAAACAAAGGTTGTTTGATCAATGTTAAGCCCTTTCTATCCAAAGGCCTACGGCGAAAACATCGAATATGCGCACGACAAAACCCAAACCCATCTAAAAGTCTTCGGAACCTCACCAAAACTTGTGGACAAGTTCAAAATCATAATATTAACTTGTTGGAACTTCCAAAACATCGACACAGGGTCATCCTAACCTGACATTAACCGTGGTCAACTCTAACTCGTTAACTTAACTAGCTTCTCCATCAATTACTCAATTTACACTCGAACCTTACAAGAACCAACCCAATGACTTCATTAAATCATAGATCATTCTAACAGGACTTGAGGAACGGTCAAGAAGGGTAAATGGGTCAAAAACACTATAACGCCCAGGCGGGTCGTTACATGAACAACAAAGTATCCAATAATCAAACCTTAGTCTTTCCCTTCCTTTGAGCCTCGAGATAATGGAAGTCTAACCATATTCAAATCATGAAATTAGAATCAAGAAGAAAAATTATTCAAACCTTACTTCTACTCAAGACCCAAATCCCAACCTATGGAATAGGGTTTATGAACTAGAAAGAGGGAAAAAGGAATCTACAGGTCTCAACATGAAATTAATGTTCTAGGTGATCAATTCCCATCAATTATAATCTAGAAGAACCAACAAATCACTTAAATTCGGATTCTAGGCAAAACCCCCAAATTTAGGTATAAACCCTAACTTCCAATTCCATGATTTAGCTACTAATTAGGAAGGAATGATGCAATTATAGATTCTAATCATCAATACCTTGCTTAATGAAGCTAACTCAATCAATAAATCAAAATTTAATAGACTAGAATGAGGAACTTGTTGAACCCTCTTTTAACCTTCAAGATCTTAATGAAATTAGGCTGATAATGGATTCCTAAGGTGATTAATGGAATATGGAAAAGCAATATAGATGGAAGGACTTACCAAAATGATTTTCCCCCAAGAAATGCTTTGAAATGCTCCTAACAGCTCTATTTTCGGCTAATGAATGAAGGACTTAGGGCTTTTAACACTCATTTAAAGAATCTAACTGCCCGTCACCAGCTTCTGTGCAGCCTTCAGCGCTTCAGCGGCACAGCTTCCGCAGTCCCATAATCGCTTCAGCCATCCTGCCCAATTTACACATGGCCGCTACAGCGGCAGGGAAACCCCTAAAGTAGTACTGATGCCGCGGTCTTGGTACCGCTACAGCGGGCTCCAAACACTAGAAATTCCCAAGTTTCACAAATCCAACCCGAAATCCTGACTATCACCCGAGGCCATCTGCTCACATACCATATATGAAGACATACATAAAAACACGCTACAAACACACTTATGACCTCAAAATTTTCAACGGAGGTCTCGTTGACCCAGTTAACCTCGATACCTCAAAACCAATTTTCTAACCCAAGTCCCAAAAATGCACCCGTGTGCATTAGGAGCCGAACCGAATATATATATAACAGTTCAAAAAAGCTATCTGGACCTCTCGAAATCAACGTATTCCAGAAAAAAATCCGTTTACCAAAGTCAACTTTAAGTCAATAAGCCCAAATTTCCTACAGAGTCACCCAAATCATATCCAAAGACCTCGATAAGCGTGTCAACAGTCCCCTCGGGTCAAATGTGAGCTAACAAAGCTCGGGAATGGTCAAAAGCATTGAAAAAGCAATAACAACCAAACGGGTCGTTACAACGAGTATTTCCATTATGTTTTTTTGCTCTGCAAAAAAAAACGAGTTCTTTTTAACTTTCTTTTCGTGTCAATAAACTTTGAACAAACAATAATATTTCTTTTTGGATGGCCTAAGAAACAACTAATTTGGATTTGATCATACATTAATATTTCTAAGAACTTCTCCTTGAATAATTATCATGTTTTAATAGTACAAGTACATGTAGAGAAGACCAAAAGAGCTATACGAAGTTTTAGCAGTCACTAAATGTAAGGTGTATCCCTAATGGGAGATTTGTCCGCTCTAGGAGGAGATATGCGTTTCTTAATTGACATTTCACCTCTAGTATTTTGTACAACAAACAGGTTTGAAGTTTAGAAGAACCCCAAATAGTGCGATAATTATATCGGTAAGAAGTCTCACAATCTTTGTCGTATCTTAAAGGCTTAAATATGGTATTAAAATCAAAAGTAAAGTTTACTATTTCTTAGAGATGTTATGATTTTTGAAAAAATGAAAAAAAAAAACTTTGATATCACATAATTAAATCATTAACGACATTCGTAAAAGATATTTATAACACATATATACGCTATAGATGAAACTTTACAATGTTAAAATCTTATTAAAATAATACAATGAATCCTATCTTCTAATATTTTTAAACAATGAATATGTAAAGATCAACTAAAGAAAATTTCTTCCAATGATAGATCTACACACCACCTAAAGTATAAACATTTTTCTCTAAGCTTCTTGGATTTGAAAAAAAAAAGGGAGCTCAACATTACAACCTAACCTCCGTCTTCCTACTCACGTTTATCTACTTTATACATGACCACATGATAACAACTGCAACTACACGTCACCTTCTACATACGTCTCTCCCTGAAATTCCTAAATCAGAATTCGAGAAAGGTCCAACCTTGAAAAAGCTTGAAATTCCAAGTGTGCCAAAGCACGAGCATAGGTCTTGGAAAAAGCCGGAGCTACCTACTGCCCCCAAAGCCTAAGGTCCCAGCAGCGTAAAAGCCCGATTTTCCAAGTTAGTTGAAGCCCTAGCTTCTATCTTGGCCAAAGCCTGAGGTCCCAGCTGCATTGAAACCCGAGTTTTCGTCTTGGCCAAAGCCTGAGGTCCCAGTTGCGCCATAGTCCATGTTTTCATCTTGGCCAAAGCCTGAGACCCCAGCTACACCGAAGCTCGAGTTTCCATCTTGGCCAAAGGCTGAGGTCCCAGCTTCGTCGAAACCCGAGTTTCCATCTTGGCCAAAGCCCGAGGTCCCAACTTCCATCCTGGCTAAACCCTGAGGTCCCAGCTGCGCTGAAGCCCTAGTTTCCATCTTGGCCAACTGCGTCGAAGCCCGACTTTCCATCTTGGCCAACTGCGCCGAAGCCCGAGCTTCCATCTTGGCCAAAGCCTGAGTTCCCAGTTGCGCCGAAACTTGAGTTCCCATCTTGGCCAAAGCCTGAGGTCTCAGCTGCACCGAAGCGTGAAATCCCAAGTGTGCCAAAGCCGGAACTTCCAACTTGGTCAAAGCCCAAGAAACCTGCTACTCCAAAGCCCAAGTTCCCATCTTGGTCAAAGCCCGAGGTCCCAGCTGGTTGAAGCCTGAGATGCCAAGTGTACCAAAGCCCGAGCTTCCAAGTTGGCCAAAGACTGAGCTTTCTCCACCACACAAACCCTCTACTCCTTGAGTGACTAAGGTGTCATTTGTTTGCCGTGACACACGTATTTTGTCGGCTGAATAATTCATTTGTAGTATTTGATCTAGAATGTACCTTGTTTCGCGGGTTATTACACGAGTTATTAAGTCTTACAAATATGTGTTTCTTATATAATGTATTAAAGCTATAATAAATGTGATATTCAGGAGTTATTTTGAGATATATAAGTTCTTGTCGTCAGCTGTTTCAGATTTTGCTCAAGCATTGTTATTCGTTGATTCTTTACCTCTCAGCTTTTCAGCGAAATGTTACAATTTTGGCAATCTCATATATATATATATATATATATACCTATTCATCAGTACAAATTTTTAAAACGGTATAAGTAATATTAAAACACGTATGTAATAAGTAATTGTAAATTTGGAAGGAAATAGTACAGTTGAATTGGATAAATAGCCCCCCCCCCCCCCCCTCCCAAAAAAAAAAAAAAAAGAAGATAAATGAAGGGATAGGGATTTTTTTTTTCTTTGGATTGAAAAGGAATAAAAAGAAAAAAGAGATTAAAAAAAGGTTAAAGATAAAGAAGCACATGCAAGAAAACATTCTTCTATAGAAAACAAACTGATATATATATACCAGTTTTGACCATACCTGGCATAAACAACAACATTAGAGAGTGACCTCTACTGCTTCTTCTAATGGAGAAGTTATACGTACTCTTGATTGATAAGTCCATCTATATAAATTGATTAGTGTGCAAAACTTAAGATATCAAATAAGACAATTCATCTATTTAATTTAGTAACGGAAGAAAATAAAAAAATAAAAATCAAGGAGGAATGGTTCCATGATAAAATAACTATTGGAAAATTTGTAATTTTCTTTATTATTTAATTTTCTATTGATTAACCAATAACTGGAGTAGCATTCAATGCTGGCCAAGCATTATAATGACACTTTAACAATTTAATAATAAAAGTAATTTATATCAAATGTTAAACGTTAGCTGCAAATGACACGTGGAAGTGGATAAGTTTAATTTTTGTAAGAGGTTAAAGGATATTACTATATAATATAAGAGGGAATTATAAGAGGGAATGTGAGGACTTTTGTAGTCCTCACAAGAGTTTCTCAAATTTTTAAATTTTTTTTAATTAATTACTTTTATGTCCTAATTTTATTTATTTAAGTAAATTTTTTATTTTTTTATTTTTAAGGTCTACTTTTCAAAAGCTATCGAACCTGGGGACTTTTGTAGTCCTCACAAAAATTTCTAATTCTTTTAAAAAAGATTTAATTAATTACTTTTAGGTCCTAATCTTATTTATTTAAGTCAATTTTTTTATTTTTTATTTTTAAGGTCTACTTTTCAAAAGCTATCGAACCTTCTACCTCATTTTTCATGTTCTTTGATTTTCTGGTTCGTGCTCGATATCCGCATTTAAGCCCAATTAATCTAGATAATTAGCACTGTATCGCGCCTATTCGGAGGGAACGCTTCCGCCAAAGATTTTTTCCATATCCATGTTCGAACCCCTAATCCCTAATTAAGAGAGGAGCAGCTCTATCCGCTGCACAAGTTAAATTATGTATTTGTCTTAAAAGTTCATTAACTATGTATAGATTATTTATTTAGAACTAAATAACTTCAGAAAATTAGGATACATAAGTTATAAATGTCAAATTCTGGCTCCGCATTTGATTTGAAGTAAATAATTTTATCAAAATGGAAGTTAAAATATTAAAGCAGTGGAATGAAAATTTTGCTTTTATATAATTACCCACTTGTGGGACTACAATTGGTATATGGTTGTTGTTGTTGTTGTACACTTATACTAACACAGATTATATTTTTTTAGTTAAAATATCTACTTTTATATCTTGAGTTTGGGCCCGGGCTTAGCACGGACCTCACATAACTAGTATGTTAGAAGAAGAGAAAAGGTTAACACCAATTGTTAGAAGATGAAATTTTCCTTCTCAGTAATTAGAATGCACATTAAGTACGTAATTTAAATTCTTCATTTAATGGGTGGTAATTATAATATTACTATTTAAAATTTATTAGATTAGACGTTTTATGTTTTATTATATTTTAATTAATAATTTAAAGCATGGGTAAAATCGTAATACAACTTTGAAAATAGGAGCTTCCCACTTCTAGAATTATATATATATATATATATATATATATATATATATATATATATATATATATATATATATATATGACCGCTCCGAAAATGCGCTTCACACATTTTGGTGTATGTTACACCTAGCGTACTAAAGAATTAATCGACCTTTTCTCGATAAATCTCCATATTTAGCATCAATTTTTCAGTTATATAAGAGAAAATAACTTCTTCACTAGTAGAACTTCATTCCTGATAGTTATCACTTATCAGACCAAGATACTGTAGTTAATTTTATCAAAATTAAATTATCAATTTGTTGTTGTTTAAAAAGAATTTTGAGGCATGTGATCTATGAGCAAATAAGGACATGTTTGTTATGAATTTACAAGGTTTCTTGGTATATAACAAAGGTCACAATGGCTAAAAACTATATATACTCATATATAGGCCTAGGCAAAGAGACAGGCCGGCGTTGCTCGGTTCGATTTCAATCAAAATTTAGTTCGGCTAGATTAAAGTTCGGTCAAAGCTCGGGCTTGGTTAGCCGGCTCGACCCAGCTCGGTTGGCTCATTTTGCTCATGTACTAATTACGTTAAAACTAAAATTAATTCACTAATCTTAATGAAGTAAGCAAAATATCAATTTAATAATTATTATTTATTGTAATAAATTTATAAGGTTGTATTTCTTTAATTAATTTGACGTAAGTGAACTTTTTATAGACATCATTACTTAAGAATATTTTATGGGCGGTGCAAAATCTAATTAATATTTTACATTTAATAGTTCAAAAATTAAGGAAAATTAATATTGTACAAAGTTGATCTTATGTTCAATATTAAGTTAATGTCATTTAAATTTGAGTTATTGCTCAAACTAATGATGTATATATTTCACTCATACTTGAATGCAATTACCAAATTAAACTAGTAATGCATACATTTTTCTTAATCAACCAATTTATATGTATAAATTTATTTTTTAATGGTGTAGCACTACATAGAATAAAACATTAAAGATCTGAGTCAGGCTCAGCTCGGCTCGACGCGAGTCAGTTATAATTTGACAAAGCTCGCTTGAGCTCAGCTCGGGCTTGGCTTGGCTAGGTTGGGCTCCGCCCGAACTCGGCGAGCTCAGCTCGATGCCCAGGCCTACACATATACAAATAAAATTTTATTTACCGCAGCTTTTGAAAAACTATTTTGATTACTCTATAGCCACGAATGGCTAAAAATTCCTATCTTAGATTAGTACATTTCATTTGAAACAAAAAAGAAGAAGAGTTTAGTACATTTCATATAAAACCCATAATTCTAGATAGAGTACGAAAGAACCACCAACACGACAATCATATTAACATTGTGCTATATATCCTGTTAAAGTTCTATTCGTTTTTTACTAGGTGTAAGCTGACTCTCTTTAGCCCTATTTTACTTCATAAAGGAAGGGAACACAATATAAGAAACGTCATAACTACATTGTGATTTATCAATTTAGTGGTGTACAAAACGCGAAACCAAGCTCCTCCCCCTATACTATGTATAATAAGGACTATGTCTATATTCTCCTTCTATCTTCACCGTTAAACTTTTTATAGCTAAACTGAATCTCTATATTAAAATTAGTAATGGTGGAGGATGTAACATTTCGTCAACGGGTTCAACTAATTCTAATATTTTTGATGCAGAATGTAGATACATATGTGAAACATTACTAAAATTGCAAAAAAAAAAAAGAAGAAGAAGATAAATTTTGAACCTCTAATTTTTTATTTTTTATTTTTTTTAAAAAAAGAAGATAAATTTTGAATTTACCAGGGACCATTATAAATTTAACAAAGTTCCCTTTTGGGAATTAGATGTCCCGTTTTATTCGTCTATTCAAACAAGTTGTGATTTGCATCCAAGGGTGTGACCTAGTGATCAATAAAGAGAGTTTAACACCATGAGGTATCAGTTTCAAATCCCAGCAGAGACAAAAATACTAGGTGAATTATTTCCATTTGTTCTAGATTGGTGGACAGAATTATCTGGTACTTGTTGCTAGTGGGAGGTGGTAGGTATCCCGTGGAATAGTCGATCCACACGCAAGCTGGCCCATACACCACAATTATCATATTATACTAAAAGTGGGAAGCTCCTATTTTCAAAGTTATATTACCATTTTACCCTTGCACTAAATGAAAATGAAATTATATATTCCAATAACTCATGCTACAACATTAGATATAAACATTTTAGTATAATAATTGAGAGAATTAAATATTGTGGAACGTGCGTGTATGTGTACCTGGTGAATTGGAAGTTCAAACACTAATTCAATGAATACAATTAATGATGGTTGAGGCCATTCATTGTCTACTTCAGTTACTTCTCAGAACGTTTCTCAAATGAATAATTTGAGCTGCACTATTTTAATTATTATCATAATGTTTAAATACATTACTTAATTAAACGGCCCAAATTAAATGACAAAGACATTAAAGAAAATGAAAGATGAAAAGATATCATTTCAAGACCCTCATTTCCAAAAACTAATTTTTTAAAAATTCTTGTCTCTTCATTTTCTTATTTTGAACGTGTAATGATCCGTTTGGTCATTACTGCGATTTTGATCTTTTTGATCCCTTTTCGAGCTTTATTAGCTCATGTTTGATCCGCGGGGGACCGTTGGCATTCTTCCCGAGGTCATCGGAGTTGATTTGCGTAAGTTTTGGGGAAATTTGGCTTAAAATGAAGAATGGACGACTCAAGTTGACTTCTGGGTAAACGGATCTTTTTCAGGAATCCGTCGATTCCGAGAGGTTCGGATGGTCTTTCAGAACTTGTGTGCATATTCAATTCGGTTCCCAATGCACTCGGGTGCATTTTGGTACTTGGGTTGGGAAGTTAGTTTTGAGGTATCGGGGGTTGACTCGGTCAACATGACCCCGATGGGAATTTTGAGGCCACGAGTGCATTCGTACCATGTTTTTGTGTATTTCTACATATATGGTTTGTGAGCAGATGGTCTCGAGTGATAGTCCGAATTTCGGGTTGAATTGTGAACTTGAGTTAAGATTCCGGTGTCTAGTGTCCGCTATGGAGACACCATCACCTCTATAGTGGCACCGTTGTTGCGGTGCCATGGCCGTAAAAGCGGCGTAGAGGGAATCTGGGTAGACTGCCATAGCGGTACCGCCATAGCGGTACCGCCATAGCGGCCCCGATGCCGCTGAAGCGGTGATGACTGAATCTGTGACTTAATAGTGATTAAAACCCCAGCCTCTTGTCATTATTTCATATTCATATCTTGAGGCTTGGGAGGCAATTTTTAGAGGGTTTTGGCTATTTCTTCACAAAAGTAACTTCCTTGGTCTTACAATCCTCCTTTTACTTCTCTTAATCCTTAATCTAAGGCTAGAATTCCTAGAATCAAGAGGAATCAATTTGGGTTTTTCATGAAAGTTCATAAAAATGGTTTAGACTCTCTAAGTTGTTTATGTTGACGAAAACTGGTTGGGTTATTATAGAATTAGATATGTACATGGTCGTTGATCATGAATCTTCCATTATTAGTGATGAATTCTTGAATTTGAAAGTTAAGGTTTATACCCGAAATTGGGGGTTTCACCTAGAATCTGAATATGAGTATTTCATTAGTTAAACTTGCTTATAATTGATAGGAATTGATCACCTAGAACATTAATTTCATGTTGAGACCTATAGATTCCTAATTTCACCTTTCTAGTTCATAAACCCCATTCCATAGGTTGGGATTTGGGTCTTGAATAGAAGTAGGGTTTTAATGATGTTCTTCTTGGTTCTAATTACATGATCCGGATATGCTCAGACTTCCATTATCTCTAGTCTCGAGGAAGGGAAAGACTAAGGTTTGATTATTAGAGACTTTGCTGTTCGGCTCTCCGGGTAGGTTATGGTTTACCTTATGGTGACACTTCAATTAGCGAAGCGTATGTTTAGATGATATTGCCGGAGAATGCATGTAAATCTTCGGGTGTGAAGTTGGGTTGAATATTGTCTTAGGTTGGGCCTTGTTGTATTATTTAGGGGCTAGCCACCCCGTTGTATTGATTTACTTATCTTGTTCTATTTATTTATTGGCTCGTTACCATGCTGAGACATTGGGAAATTGTGACTAGTGATATATTATGACTACGATATTGCGGTACTTTATTTGATCAGCATTGAGATGAGATTGTGATTTCTTTATGGCTTATTGTGTAGCCTTATTATTTATATTACTTGTGTGTCCTGGGTGGTACTATTTTGAATTTAATTAGTTATTGATGTTACATTGCATCGTATTCATACTCATTTCCATGATTCATTGACACTGTATGGTTATGGTACTAATGATGGAAGTAAGAGAGTGTAGACTCTGAGTTTTATGCCAGAAAGCGTAAAAGAAAGATGAAAGTCCGTGATTCGAGGTCATTTACCTGAGCAGACTGAGTGTACGTTACCCGAGGTTTCTTGCTGAGAACGATTTAGTGTCCGATGCCCAAGGTATTTACCGGGATCGTGGGAGTGGAACATGGACTTCGCGGATCCCCTATGGGTTGTGCTATCGAGATGTGATATTCCATCATCGGAGTACATGTGTACGGTGCATATGCATTGCATTCATCATACATACATTGTTGCATTGCATTGTACCTTTGATTCTGATGACTTGTTGTGATACTATTGTGATGTGCTGGTTCAGATTGACTATACTGAGACTTGGCACAGTTGGGTTTGGATGCTATTGGATACTATAACATAGGTGATGACTTGTACTATGGATACAGATTTATGTTGACTTGCACTTGTTGGTCTACGTGTTTATCTTGCTTTGTTTTTCTTTATATACGTTAGCTAGTCTTAGTTAGCTTATGATACCTACCAGTACTTATTGTTTGTACTGACCTTTACTTGATGTATTCTTTTATGAATGCAGAGTACCTGGTGGGATCGACTTATACTCTTCGTGGCTGATCTTCGAGGTTGTTGATTCGAGTCTTTCAGAGTGAGCACGAGGACATTCACTACCCGAAGACTCTTCCTTTATTATGTCTTTATTTCCATCCTGAGACATGATTTTGAGACTAATTATATATCACTATTATTCAGACTTGTAGTATTTACTTAGATGATCTTGTATGACCGGACCAGATACTTGGGTGTATTTCGTTACTTCTACATTTTCTTATACCATTATGGTAAGACTTACGTTATTCTATCTTCTTCCGCCATATTTATGTTTTTTATGATTGTTGGGATAAGAGATCTCCTATCGAGGTGGGAAAGGTAGGTGCCCGCACGACTTAGTGAAAATAGGTCGTGACAGAATGAAAATGGTCTTGCAAACTATGAATAAAAACACCAAATAATAATAGACAGATGTCAGGAAAGGTAAGTTGTACATTTGTTAATTATAGAGCCTTTACTTTTATTCGATTCCTTTTTATTTTTTATTTATGCTATCTATATCATCACATTTCATTGCATTTATGTTTGTCATTTTTTCCCCTCAGTTTTGTGCATCAAGATTACAAACAACTGCAATATATGATGATAACTTTCATAATTTGTTGTTTTTGTTTGTGATACTTTCTTAACATAATTATTGTTGGACAACATCAATTTCTGGGGTTCCAAACATTGTTGATTGTGTGCGAAATGTGTGAATATAGTATTGTATGTGTGATTGATTAACCAATGACGGACAATTTTCTTCCTTTTAATTGTAACTCTTGTGTTGAGAGTAATTAGGATCGATTACTGGTATGAAATCACAACTACCATGTGAGCTTCAAGCTTGCTCATCAACGGTGATTTAAGAATTGCAGGGAATAGAAATGAAGAAGAGAGACAACACAAAATTGGGAAATGAAAACTTAGCTTCATTCACTTGTGTGTTTCATCGTATATACATAAACAACCGACTAAGAATCAGAAAATATCCAAGCTACACATGACAGCTAAGCAAAGTAGTTGAAGAATAAATTCTAACTAAATGTATGCTAACTACCCTTTTAATAACTAACTGTGATGATCAGCACATATACAAATACATGGTGTGTATCTCAATATCCCGCCTCAAGCTGGAAGTGGTAAGAACACAACCAACTTGCTTAGAATAGAAGAATGTTTGATCCCAGTGAGTGCTTTAGTAAGAACATCTGCAAGTTGCTGGTTAGTGCTAATGTGGTGAAGAGAAATGAGACCAGTCTGTAGTTGAGATCTAACAAAATGACAATCGACCTCTATGTGCTTTTTTATTTCATGGAATACTGGGTTCCTTTCAATGTGCAAGGATGATTGATTGTCACAAAACACAAGAATTGGACTAGGAAAAGGGACGGTCAGACAAACCAATTCTCCAACAACCTTTCTCAAGGCTCTATACTCTGCTTCAGCTGAAGATAGAGAAATTGTTTCTTGTTTCTTGGATTTCTAGCTAATAGGTTGTTTCTTGGATTCTAGCTAATAGGATTGTCTCCTAAGAGAACAATATAACTAGAGACAGATTTTCTAGAACTAGGTCAAGATGCCCAGTTTGAGTCACAGTAGGCTTTGACATTGTAATCAGCAGTGTTGGACATAAACACATCTAGTGTAGGATCCTTTTTCAAGTGCCTAAGCATGTGCATAGTAATCTTACAAGTGGGGTTGTCTATGATCTTGCATAAATTGGCTAAGGTGTTGCACTCCATAAGCTATATCAAGTCTTGAATTAGTGAGAAAATTGAGCTTCCCCACCAGTTTCCTGTAATAAGAACGATCACCAAAGGGCTCACCTTCTTTGGCCCTCAACTTGACATTGGGATCCAAAGGTGAACTGAGAGTCTTATATTGATGACAATCAAATTCTTTCACAAGATCTAAGAGAAATTTTCTTTGTTAAATCACTGCATCATTTGGTTTATACAAGATTTCTAAGCCTAAGAAATAATGCAGCTTTGCTATGTCATTGATATTGAACCTATCATCCAGAAATTGTTTAAGTTGAGTGATTTTATCCACATCAGTCCTGTTAATAACACATCATTCACATATATGGCAAGAAACACTATAAAAGTCCCTTTCTTTTTGTAAAACAAAGAATAGTCATACATTGAGTGAGTGTAACCCCTTGAGTTCAAAGCTCATTAAGCTTTTGATACCACTGTATACTTGCCTATCTTAGTCCATACAAAGACGTATTAAGTTTGCAAACCCACCCAATGTGCCAGTATCCAAACCTGGTGGGACATCCATGTATACTTGCTCATACAAGTCTCCATCGAGAAATGCATTATTGACATCCAACTGAAAAATGTTCCATTGTTTCTTTACAGTTATAGCAATTAGGGACGTAACTGTTGTCATTTTGACAAGAAGTGAGAAACTTTCTATGTAGTCAACTCCTTGGTGTTGTGTGTAGCCTTTCACCATAAGTCTAGCCTTAAACCTTTCTATTGAACCATTTTCTTTGTGTTTGATCTTATACACCCACCTACAACTTATAGGCTACTTTCCAGGTGGTAAGGGTACCAAAGTCCATGTGTTATTAGTATGAAGTGCTTCAAATTCTTGTGTCATGGCCTATTGCCATGCATGATTCATAGTTGCTTCCTTATAAGAAGTTGGTTCACTACCATGATAGACCTTCATAACAAAGTGCTGTCTTTTAGGACTCAGAGCCTCAGAAGCAATGTGCTGGTTAAGAGAAAAGCATGCATGCCGTGAAGAGGGATTAGAAGTGATGGGGATGGTTGGCTTAAGGTTGGGTGTTGCATGTTTGTAATCTTGCAGGTACACTGGAAGTTTAGGGATCCTGTGTGATTTCCTAAGTTTTGTATTAGGTTAAGGACAGCTGGGGTGCTGAATAGGGTAATTGTGTCTAGGTGGAAATACACTAGATGAAGGCAAAGGTGAATTGATTTGTCTAGGTGGGGATGCACTAGGTGAAGTCAAGGGTGAATTGATGTCCATGGTTACAGTGTTTGGTGAATGTTTTGGGTGTGCGACACCATCATTGTTATCATTATTCAGAGGATTATTGCCATGACCCAGAATGATGAGTCATGACGAGTGTCTGACCTTTTGCAACCAAATACCCCTATACTCATGTCTGAATATTCCTAAACATCAAGGGCCCATAAATGGCATAAACTGATCTCATAAAAGGAAAACATCAAAACTCTGTACAATCTGTATATACACATACATACTAAAGAATAGTGCAGGCCAACTAGGCCGCTACATATACTGTACACAAAAGAATAGGAGTCGACAAGGCTATATCATCAGACTAATACATACAACTGTCTACAGACCTCTACTAGTATGAAAGTTGTAGAAAGGACGGGACAGGGCCCCGTCATACCCCTATGCATATACATCCAAAAGGCTAGCATACCAAAATAAACTGCAACCCCGGATCAATAGAGCGCACTGACCACTGCTGGATAGAAGTCCTACTAAGCTGGACCACCTGTCGGTCTACCTGAACCTGAGGGCATGAATGCAGTCCCCCGAGCAACGGAGAGTCAATATAGATAATCTACTGAGTATGTAAGGCATAAGAACAATATATATATATATATATATATATATATATATATATATATATATATATATATATATATATATATATATATATACAAGAATCATGAATAAGAGCTGAACTCATAAGCTGAAATGACTATCTGCATGTACTTGTATGAACTAGTATCTGTACAAATCTGTGTAACTGATAATGCCACTATGGGCACATAATATGCATGCTCATGCCTATCAATGAAGGCCATACATCTATAAATATATATATATATATATATATATATATATATATATATATATATATATATATATATATATATATATATATATATCGGCCTCGCTGCGGCCATCATCATACACATTGTTGCAGTACGTGCATCCTGATTCTCATATCATCATCATGGTGGTAATGCATGTATAACGCCTGTCTCTCTTCTCATACTCCATATATATCTAGTACTCGCGTATATAACGCCTTCTGGTCATGGGTCAATGTACATAAATATATAATGAATGTAATGCATGAATAAACCGTATACATAGAATTGGCTACATAAAACTGGACCCATGAACAGAAGAAACACTCATAAACGAGGTACATGAACATCAAATACTGAAGTACTTCTAATGCTTCTAAGAGTAGAGTAATATGGAAGTTCGCTTACTTGCTTGTTGGCTCATATCATAGGATCATCAAAGGAAAGAAAGGATAGACTTAACATACCTTATAGTATATCCAATTGCCCAACTTCTATCTTTTGAACTTATAAATCTACAACTCGCTTACTACCCATCCTTAAATACATATAGAGTTTAACAAATTATAGACAATGATTTCCCTTGTAAGCTTACAACTCTTTAACTTCTCATTCGATCCAAAATTAACCACAATACCCACAACAACAATGAAAACACATATATATCAAAATATACATAAATCCATTTCCAATCATCTCTTAAAATAACCCCATTTACTATCTTAACCTTCATCAACTTACCACTTCCACAAATACCCTCTCTCTACTTAAAATCACTAAAACTCTTGATAATTAGCTTAAATACAAGGGTAGAAATCATTTACATACCTTGAGAGGGTCTTAGATTCCAAAGATCAACTTCAAATCCAACTCCCTAAACTTCACAACTTCAAGAAACCCTAGAACCAACCTTCCTCTTTACGAGCACGGGTTCACGGGGCTCAGATCTTACCAAATCTCCACTCATATGGTATAAAATGTTGGGAGAGAAAACATTAGGTTTTTTCTCTAACTTGGAATGGAGAAAATATGAAATAAGGTCATGAACCACATATTTATACTCGGAATTAAAATGGAAAAAGCAGTGGGGTTCGACGAGCGGGTCGATGACCCGTCGACGTGTCAACGGTCCGTCAACTTGCTCCGTCGACCTGCACCTGCAGATGTAAGGCTGCGGAACCCTGTCGATGCTGCACACCGATGGTCCGTTGACCATGTCGACAACTCGTCGATGATGATTGGTGTATGCAGATTTTCATAGAGTCAGTTCAGATCGCGTCGATTCGATTCGCTCAACTTCGAATCCTGCAAACTGCCAGGAATACCTGCTGGTGCCCTCATACGCGGGGCAAGATACTCTCTACCTCCAAACTCGAGTTCGGGTCTCTATTCCAAAGGCATAGCCGACTAGGAAACCATAGGTTCTCTTACGACAAAAATGAGAGGTGTAACATTCTTCCCCCCTTAGGAACATTCGTTCTCCAATGTTCGAACAGCCATGGGTTATAGAAATTCCGGCAGAGTTTCCCCTGTACTTATACCAATCCGCCCTGCACACAACAACCCAAAATAATACCACACAGGGCCACATACTATAACATACAATGCTATGGCCTCACACGACCAATCACGATAACTAAAATTAAATAATACCTGGGGGATATGATGCCTCAGACTGCACCTCCTGTACTGCTGGGAAAAAATGCGGGTACTTAATCTTCATTGCCTCTTTCGCTTCCCAAGTCACTTTCTCAACATTCTTATTCCTCCATAAAACATTAACTAAAGCTACATTCTTGGTTCGTAACTGATGAACCTGCCTGTCCAATATAGCCACTGGAACCTCTTTGTATGATAACTGCTCAGTCACCAGGACATCATCCACTGGTACCACTCTTGAAGGATCTCCGATACATTTACGAAGCATAGATACATGAAATACCGGATGTACCAACTCTAACGCAGAAAGCAATTCTAGCTCATATGCCACCGTGCCGATAGTACGAATGATCTTATATGGCCCAATATATCGAGGGCTCAACTTACCCCTCTTTCCAAACGTCACCACTCCGTTCATAGGGGAAACTTTCAGGAACACCCAATCGCCTATCTCAAACTCTAGCTTACGTCGCCGATTATCAGCATAGGATTTCTATCGACTCTGAGCTGTTAGTAATCTCTCTCTAATCACTTCACCTTATCAAGTGCTTGCTGAATTAAGTGTAACACTCCGTAAATTGGGGTTAGGTGTGAATATGTAAAAATCTAGTGTTAAGAGGATATTATATCTAAAAGACAGCCCGAGAAAAGTTATGCCTAAAAAATTATGTCCGTTTTACTGAAGGGCGCAAAAGCTGGAGATTTCACCCAAAGTACTCCGGGAAAGTACGGGACGTCCTTTTAGGATGTACTTCTTCCATTTCTGGAAGAAAATAGGGTTTAAAATGGGTATGGTCTTATTTTGTTCCCATTGTTTTTCATCCTTCCAAACCCTAAGGACGAAAATCATCCCTCCAAGTCTTCAAATCAAAGGTAAGAACACCCTTAACATTACTAATCTATTCTAACATCAAACCCATGATTCTTAACATGATTCTTGTGACCAAAACCTAGGGTTTTCAGCATAATTCCTCCCAAAGTGATTTAAGCTAGGGTTTAAATGTTGTTCATTACAAAAGTGAATTGTTAAACTTTGTTTAACGTATTAAGGTATGTCTCTTTTAAAAATCATTTTTTTTTCTATAAAGATGATTTGTATGTATCTCTTTTGAAAACATATTTTGAATGACAATCACTTTTGAACCTATTGTTGGAAGTATAAATTTTATTCAAGATTCTTTAATGAATGAAAGGAAAAGTAATCTTTTCATATTCCTTGAACTCTAATTCATGTCTAAATAGTGGTTAATGTATGTGAGGGGACAAAACCTACATTAAACGTTGTTTGTAACAAACCCTAGTATTTTACTGTAGAATTTCCTCCGACCAGCAATATTAAATTGACGTTTTCCGCTAATATAACCGTTGGATCGAGCCCTAATTTTAACTGAGTTGTCCCAACATGTAGGCCTTAAATGTGAACGGTGGAGATCGGATTTTAAGAGCTGTAACTATGCGTTTCAAGCTATGAACAGTAGCTGCGAATTTGGTGAATATCTATAGTTTATTGGTCATACAAACCTCAATTAGATGTAGAATGATTCTTTGAAGCATGGAGCTTACGTTTGGGATATTTTAACAGGATTTAAGGTATGTCTCTTTAAAAATAAAATCCTTTTGAATATAAAGGTAAAATTATATGTCGCTTTTGCAAACTCTCTTGAAAGATTGATTCTTATAAAAGCATGTTTTGAATGATATGATGAATTGGTTTTACACTCTTGAAATCTATTACATGTTTTGATTAATGGTTAATGTGCGTGAGGGGACAAGCCCACATTAAACCTTGATTGTATTATCCTCTGTATACGTATATTAAATCATAATCATTTTCTTCTATAAGAGATGATCAGTGATGATGGTTAATTGTTGGTATTGATGATTTTACAAAGGAACTATGACAAAAGAATCTTGTTTAAAGAAGTGGAAACGTTTTCAAGATTATCTATGAAATTATGGATTTTCGTAATAGCATAATGAACTTTAATGCTATCTGATGGTGTGACTACTTTGAGACAAATTGTGAATCGACATATATGCTATGAACTTTGTTCTGTGTTTGGCGTAGCTACTCGGAAGGAAGGGTAGCCACTACGGATCCTAGTGTGGTAATTCCCTAGCCATTCGTGAGGAAGAGTGGCCATTACCGGGTTCGCTACCCGGAGTGTGGTTTATGCTAGCTATTCGGGAGGAAGGATAGCCACCAAGAATTACATGTTCCGGTGTGGTGTGCTGTGTTTAGGGAACATCTACGGTCATCCCTTCGATGTGATTGATTCTTGGGCCTGTATTGGCATGTGTGATATTCTTATTCTCTCATGGGAACTGTTTTAGACAAACGTGATCAATTTCAAAGGCATAATTGAAAGTTGTAACTTGACAAAAGGCTTTATAATCGGTTTTGATAAATCTTATTAAGATACACAAGCTGAATACCTGTTTTTATATTGATTAATGGCTTTGTAAACTGTTTAACAAATGATATTAAGAATCATAACGTGGAATGACTGTTTTTATACTATCTTTTCAGAACTGATTTCTTTATGTATTATTATATTTTATTTTTATATTACTTGTTGTTCCCGAGGCAATCACTGAGTACGAATGTACTCAGGCATACCATTGTTATTTTTGATGGTATGTTAGGTAATGGAGAAGAGCAGGTTCATGATACTCTCGACGCTTAGGAGAACTTGTTGCTGTTGTTGATTTGGTGAGCCCACATCTTGTTCGTGGGACACTTCCTGTTTCATTTATTAGTCTAGACTTTCGGGCTGCGTCCCGATGTTAGATGATTGTTGTGTCTCTTAGAAGCCCTATAGATAGTTGTCAGTATTGTGGGTAGATTGTCTAAGTCTCCTACGACTTAATGGGTGTTTGCCTTGTTTATGACTATTTACTTATATTAGACTTCCGCTGATCTTATTTCATAATTGTGATCATGATATATGGAGTTACTTATAACTTTATTTAATTTAATAAGGAAAGATTATTAAAAAGGAACTTGATGTTACATTTATTATATAAATTGTTGGAGGCGAATATTGAACTTGGCGGGTTCAAATGTTATTATTGTGTCGTTTAGGTTCTTCCGATATTGTTCATGATGCCCGATGTCGGTCACGTCTAGGGTAGGTTTTGGGGCGTGACAAGCTTGGTATCAGAGCCTAGGTTTAGAAGTGTCCTAGGATTTGTCTTTGGAGCTGTGTCTAGTGGAGTCCTCTTCATGCAAACTGCCCACCTGTATGGATGTGTCACTACCAGGACATTTTAGGTGCTTCTCATTCTTCTTCATTCTAGATTGTGCAATAGAGCTTGAACTTCTTTTAGGATCTTTCTGACACGTTTGTTAATCGTGCTTATGGAGATGGCCTTAATCCGTGTTGCATCTGTTAATCCAGTGAACAATGGTATTATGGTGTGCACATTGTTGTGATGTGTAATTTGATGGATGGTACAGAGTCGCTGAAATTGTGTTGTAGGTGCTTGGTATATATGGTCATTTTAGGGTTTGGTTGTTGATAAATTGAGGCAGGCATAGAAACAAAAGTAGTCCTTTTTATAATGAAAACTCTACCAAAATCTTGTTAGGCTGAAAGGAATAATTAAGGTGTAATATGTTTCAAGTGCTGGCGGTTAGGATGAAGGGAACAATTGAGGGTCTCTTGTAGTGAATTAAGAATTATCGTACATTCAGGTTATACTCTTATTGGGTCAAAAGATCTGTACTATTTTGATGTTTAGTGGAAGAACTCTATTTGAGGCTTGAAACTCGAAAACAACCACTTGTTGAATAATGATTTAAGAAGAAGATGTAGTTGATTTAGGCTTTAATTTGTCATTTTCAGTTTTGGCATAAGGTAAGTTAAGCTTGAATCGTGTATTGACGAATTAGCTTCCTTGACAGAGTATATTGTCTAGATTAATATATTGTGCGCTTCCTAGTCAAAGTATATACGTGTTGAACCTTTTGAGTATCTAACTCTTGGGAAAGTGAGATGAAGGTAGAGAACCCCTTATTCTTGTTGAGACTTGAGTGTTCTAGTCGTTAGAATCCCTGTGAGGACTATATTGCTCTTATTTGGGTGTATATGTGTTTTTATCTTTCCGGGTTCGTTTAGTACAAAGAAAGCTCTACTTCATGATTTGGCACGTAAGGAGGTGGCTGGAGTCTCAGATGTTGTGGTCACAGGTATTCTTACTACATGTTCTTTTGAAGCGTATTCGCTGATCTATTCGAGTTCGACTCTTTCTTATATAACTCAGTATCTTGCCCTTGATTTTTGTGTGGAAGTCGAACAATTGTTGACACCCTTATTCTATGAATAGCCATGCGTCTTTGTTATCGCTTCTATAATGTATAGAGACTGTGTCATTGTAGTTAAGGTCCGTGAGATTACTTTTGATGTGCTTGAATTAGAAATGATGAACTTTGATGTGATTTTTGGGGATAGACTAGCTTTCCGAGTGTTATGAAACCCTTGATTGTCAATCAGAAATAGTTAGGCTTGAATTTGCTGAGGGACTTGTTATAGAGTGAAAAAGTGATATTGCTAAAACCTCGGGGTAGACTTATGTCGTATCTTAAGACTTGCGGGATGAACTCAAAGGGGGAGTAGTTATATCTAGTTGTTGTAGTGTCACTCAAGCCGTGTTACCTTCATTTATTCCCTACCGCAGATAGGTGTTGAACCTTTCGACTATGTATTCCCTATGAAAATTTAGATTAGAGGTATGAATCCCTCGTCTATGTGTTTAGGATTGAATGATGTATTCATTATATGGTTAGTCGTATGTTACCTCTGAGAATGATCCTCTTTGCTAAAGAACTCTAGAAATTTTGAAGACTTGAGTTTTAGTAAAAATCTTAAGCCATGACTTTCATTCGGGGACGAATGATCTTAAGGGGGGGATAATGTAACACTCCGTAAATTGGGGTTAGGTGTGAATATGTAAACATCTAGTGTTAAGAGGATATTATATCTATATGAATCCATTCTTGATGAATTCGGGTGGAAGATGGTCGTTTTGAAGTCAAACCAACAATTGAAGTTCTTAAGGGCTCTTAAGTTCGCCTAAGTTTTAGTAGGTCTGTCTTCTGGGCGATGTTCATGCAAATGTGTTTCGAATTTGGAAGAACTTCCTTGATGGAAGTTGTAGATCTTTAAAATATCTTTCCAATGGTA
This sequence comes from Lycium barbarum, assembly GCF_019175385.1. Taxonomy (NCBI): domain Eukaryota; kingdom Viridiplantae; phylum Streptophyta; class Magnoliopsida; order Solanales; family Solanaceae; genus Lycium; species Lycium barbarum. The sequence continues at coordinate 90,123,392 of NC_083343.1, forward strand.
GGTCTCCCAGCCCGAGAAAAGTTATGTACAAAACGTTATGTCCGTTTTACTGAAGGGCGCAAAAGTTGGAGATTTCGCCCAAAGTACGCCTGGAAAGTACGGGACGTCCTTTTAGGACGTACTTCTTCCATTTCTGGAAGAAAATGGGGTTTACAATGGGTATGGTCTTATTTTGTTCCCATTTGTTTTCATCCTTCCAAACCGTAAGGGCGAAAATCATTCCTCTAAGTCTTCAAATCAAAGGTAAGAACACCCTTAACATTACTAATTTATTCTAACATCAAACCCATGATTCTTAACATGATTCTTGTGACCAAAACCTAAGGTTTTCAGCATAATTCCTCCCAAAGTGATTCAAGCTAGGGTTTGGGTGTTGTTTATTACAAAAGTTAATTGTTAAACTTTGTTTAACGTATTAAGGTATGTCTCTTTTAAAAATCATTTTTGACTATAAAGATGATTGGTATGTCTCTTTTAAAAATCATTTTTGACTATGAAGATGATATGAATGTCTCTTTTAAAAAATCATTTTTTTTCTATAAAGATGATTTGTATGTATCTCTTTTGAAAATTTATTTTGAATGACAATCACTTTTGAACCTATTGTTAGAAGTATAAATTTTATTCAAGATTCTTTAATGAATGAAAGGAAAAGTAATCTTTTCATGTTCCTTGAATTCTAATTCATGTCTAAATAGTGGTTAATGTGTGTGAGGGGACAAAACCCACATTAAACCTTGTTTGTAACAAACCCTAGTATTTTGCTGTAGAATTTCCTACGACCAGCAATATTAAATTGACGTTTCCCGCTAATATAACCGTTGGATCGAGCCCAAATTTTAACCGAGTTGTTCCAACATACAGGCCTTAAATGTGAATGGTGAAGATCGTATTTCAAGGTCTGTAACTGTGCGTTTCAAGCTATGAACAGTAGCTGCGAATTTGGTGAATATCTATAGTTTATTGGTCATACAAATCTCAATTAGATGTAGAATGATTCTTTGAAGCATGGAGCTTACGTTTGGGATATTTTAACGGGATTTAAGGTATGTCTCTTTAAAGATAATATCCTTTTGAATACAAAGGTAAAATTATATGTCTCTTTTGCAAACTCTCTTGAAAGATTGATTCTTATAAAAGCTTGTTTTGAATGATATGATGAATTGGTTTTACACTCTTGAAATCTATTACATGTTTTGATTAATGGTTAATGTGTGTGAGGGGACAAGCCCACATTAAACCTTGATTGTATTATCCTCTGTATACGTATATGAAATCATAATCATTTTCTTCTATAAGAGACGATTAGTGATGATGGTTAATTGTTAGTATTGATGATTTTACAAAGGAACTATGACAAAAGAATCTTGTTTAAAGATGTGGAAACATTTTCAAGATTATCTATGAAATTATGGATTTTCGTAATGGCATAATGAACTTTAATGTTATTTGATGGTGTGACTACTTTGAGACAAATTGTGAATCGGCTTCTATGCTATGAACTTTGTTGTTGTGTTTGGCCTAGCTACTCGGGAGGAAGGGTAGCCACTACGGATCCTAGTGTGGTAATTGCCTAGCCATTCGGGAGGAAGAGTGGCCACTACCGGGTTCGCTACCCGGAGTGTGGTTTATGCCTAGCTATTCGGGTGGAAGGATAGCCACCGAGAATTACATGTTCCGGTGTGGTGCGCTGTGTTTAGGGAACCTCTACGGTCATCCATTCGATGTTATTGATTCTTGGGCCTGTATTGGCATATGTGATATTCTTTTTTTCTCATGGGAACTATTGTTGACAAATGTGATCAATTTGAAAGGCATAATTGAAAGTTGTAACTTGACAAAAGGGTTTATAATCGATTTTGATAATTCTTATTGAGATACACAAGCTGAATACCGGTTTTTATATTGATTAATGGCTTTGTAAACTGTTTAACAAATGATATTAAGAATCATAAAATGGAATGACTGTTTTTATACTATCTTTTCAGAACTGATTTCTCTATGTATTATTATATTTTATTTTTCTATTACTTGTTGTCCCCGAGGCACTCACTGAGTACGAATGTACTCAGGCATACCATTGTTGTTTTTGATAGTATGTTAGGTAATGGAGAAGAACAGGTTCGTGATACTCTCGACGCTTAGGTAATGGTGAGCCCACATCTTTGTTCGTGGGACACTTCCTGTTTCATTTATTATTCTAGATTTCCGGGCTGCATCCCGAAGTTAGATGATTGTTGTGTCTCTTAGAAGCTCTATAGATAGTTGTCAGAATTGTGGGTAGATTGTCAAAGTCTCATACGACTTAATGGGTGTTTGCCACGTTTATGACTGTTTACTTATATTAGACTTCCGCTGATCTTATTTCATAATTGTGATCCTGATATATGCAGTTACTTATAACTTTGTTTAATTTAATAAGGAAAGATTATTAAAAAGGAACTTGATGTTACATTTATTTTATAAATTGTTGGAGGAAAATATTGAACCTGGCAGGTTCAAATGTTATTATTGTGTCATTTATGTTCTTCCGATATTGTTCATGATGTCGGATGCCGGTCACGTCTAGGGTGGGGTTTGGGGCATGACATTAAGTCTGGGCCTACTAACTGATTCTCCCCGACATTAAACCATCCTACGGGCAACCTACAGCTCAGCCCATATAAGGCCTCATCGGAGCCATCTGAATACTGGAATGGTAACTGTTGTTATAGGAAAACTCGATGAGAGGCAAATGATCATCCCAACTACCTTGGAAGTCAATCACGCAAGCTCTCAATATATGCTCAAGTGTCTATATAGTACTCTCCGCCTGTCCATCTATCTGCGGGTGAAATGCGGTGCTAAGACTCACCTGAGTCCCAATCCCTGCTGAAAGGACTTCCAGAATTTAGCTGTGAACTGTGCTCCTATATCTGAAATAATGGTTGTAGGAAAACCATGAAGTCGAACAATTTCCTTGAGATAAAGCTTCGCATAATCCTCTGCTGCATAAGTAGTTTAGACAGGCAGAAAAAAGGGCTAACTTTGTAAGCCTATCAACGACTCTGCTTGCACATCTTGAACTCGAACTAGGTGAAAGATATACCCTTTTCTGATCATCTTCTCTGCCTTAAGGTAGGAAATAAACCTACCCCTAGGTGAAGCAGCATTGCCCTTGCACTCTAGGGCTGGCTCGCCTAGGAACTGAAATCGAACCATCTTTGCTCTACAATCAACATTAGCATAATAAGAAGCCAACCAGTCCATGACCATAATATCATCAAAATCAATCATATCTAACTCAATCAAATCTGCTACGGTGTGGCGATCACAAACTATAACAATACTGCCACAGTATACTCGCCTAGCTATAATCGGATCATCGACTGGTGTAGACACCTCAAAAGGTTTAATCAACTCGGGCTCTATCCTAAACATGCCGGCAACAAAGGGCGTAACATATGATAAAGTGGAACCTGGATCAATCAGTGCATAAATATCATGGGAGGAAACTGATAATATACCTATGAAAACATCAGGAGAAGTCTCGTGGTCCTGTCTACTAACCAATGCATACACGCGGTGCTAAGGACCGCTTGAGCTAGATGCTCCACTCCTCCCTTTACCTCGCCCTGCTGGCGTCTTAAAAACCTACTCTGAAGGGCGCACTGCAGAAGAAGAGCCAGCCACAGACCTTGTAGGATGAACCATACCTGTACCAACCCTCATCGGGTACTCCCTCACCTTGTGGCCTGACTGACCACAAGTATAGCAACCATCCAACCCCAATCGACACTGCCCAGCGTGTAGCCTGCCACACTGAGCACACCGCGGTAAGGGTGGCCTCGCCTGGCCTGACTCTGGTCAGTGCGGAGAGCCTGATACCCTGGAACTCTGGCCCGCTCCAGAATAAGAAGACCGATGAAACCTCGGACCTGAAAATCGCGGAGATGCACTCCCTGCTGAATGGAAAGGATATCGGGGATACTGCTGTCCCTGTCCTCCCCTAGACTCACCCCAAATATCTAAAGATCTGACCCTCTTGCCATGGCCCCGATCACGGTCTGTCCTTGGCTGACGCTTGCGGTCCTCCAAATTCTGTGTATATGCCTGTATATGGGAGATATCCATGCTTGGATATAATGCGGCAGTCGTACAAACATCTATCAAATATGGCCCTAGACCAGCCAGAAAGCGATGAACTCTGTCCTTCATCTCAGCCACAATGGCTGGGGCATATCTGGCCATAGAATCAAAATACACGCAATACTCTTGGACACTCATACTGCCCTGCTCAATACATAGGAACCTATCTTCTCAGGCTCCCCTGACCTCAGGAGGCAGATAATGGCGAATAAAAGCATCTGAAAACTCTTGCCCAACCGCTGGAGGGGAATTCTCTCTCCTAGATAACTCCCACGTCTGATACCGCTATATTGCAATATCACGGAGCCTGTACGAAGCCAACTCTACAGACTCGACCTCATGCACGTGTATATCCCTGAAGGTCCTCTGCATACCATTAATGAAATCCTGGGGGTCCATATTTTGCTTCATCACCGAGAACTCTGGAGGACCTAACCCAAGGAAGGTTTTAACCCTCGAACTACCAGTCCTATCTGCCTGGTTAAACCCAACCCCCTGTTGCTGAGCCTGGGCGGCTACTAATCTGGACAACAACAGTACGACATCCAGCACATCCTGGCCCCGTGCCTCCGGCTGAGGAACAGGGGCAGGTGTTGCCGGCGGGGTATGCGATGTCTCAGACGACCACTCACATTGAATCTTATATTGGGCCCTCATGGCCTGCCGAGCAAGGTGTTACACCTCGGATATTTTTCCGTACTTGTGTGATGAGTAGAACGATGAAGGGATTGAGTGTATGATGTTTTACTAAGTCGGGAATGGCTAATTATGAATTATTGTGTCACGACCCAACTAGGGGCCGCGACGAGTACCCGATACTTGTACCGAGCACCCCTTATCTATCATTTTACCTCTATTTCCGAGTGGGCCGTATGAACTATACCATATCTCTTTTTTTTTGTTACTAACAGTAACATTAGTAGCATAATTATAAAACATAGGCTAATAAACTTTGCTAGCACATTATACCGCGACAAGGACAATCAAAAGTACAAAACATCTAACTGTACATATCTGTCTACGAGCCTCTAAACAAAGTACACATATACATAGGAGGGACCGGATTCTGCCGTGCCTGAATATATACACAAAATAGTGCCAAGGAACTGAGGCTCCGGAACAACTGGAGCGCTCCCAAGTACAGCTGATAAAGCTCCTAGGAATCAAATCCGCCTACCTGCTGACCTGCGCGGCATGAAACGCAGCGTCCACAAGAAGGGACGTCAGTACGAATAGTGTACCGAGTATGTAAGGCATGGAAGATAATACAAACAGCAACATAAAGTATGAATAACAATATCATGGGATCATCGGACATATAATGAGATAAGAAGTAACCTGTACATAGGAATACCCTTTCAGGCCGGATACCATGCATGCTTGTCTTTCCTTTTTTTTTGAAACACATTTCTTTTTCATAGACATAGAAGATAGAACTTATATCATGTCATGTCTTATCATATCATATCATATCGTATCATATCATATCATATCATGTCATATCATATCGTGTTATATCATAGCATGTTATATCATATCATGTTATATCATAGCATGTTATATCATAGCACCGAACAATGTCGGCTTGCCCACATAGCACCGAAATACGTCGGCTCGCCCATATATCCCGCGTCCGGGATGATAACGCCAGCTGACCAGGTGGCAATGAAACATGTGTCCCTTCCCATCCCCCATGTACATATTCATATCTCGTATACATATGTCATATAAGCATGCAGGAGAGCCCAAAGAAAATCATGTATCCATCGGAGTGAGGTAAGGTCGGTGACCTCCGATTACATTATGGAATAACCGTGATCGCTTTGTCTCACCTTGAAGGAACGAGTATTTATAAGGCGAGACTATCAACGGAGAATAGCGTTGAAAGAAACATAGAATGAAGTCATGGATGTCATAGAAATCAATTCATCTGCTTTGGAATCATTAGAAGATAGTGTCATAACCAAGGAATGGAATTAAAGATCAAGAACTAGTTTGATACTTTCATACTCATATTGAGTCCTTAGCTTAAGACTCTTAGTCATGGAATCATTCTTGTCATACTTATCATAGGCATATTCTCTTTCTTAACATCATCGTTATCATTATCATCATAGATGTATTCTCATTAGGATAGTTATAGTACTTATCATTTGATAAACAGAACAAGGATCAAAAGTTTCCTTTGGATTCTACTCCAAAATAAGTCAAACGAAACAATAAGGAAAATCCGGGAACAATGGGCCCACCTCGGATCAAATGAGGCAGCGTACCAAATTTACGTACATTACATTTCATGACGTCACTTGTGAGGGTTTTAAGGTAGTCGGGTCCTATTTATGCAAGTTCTAGATGTTTAGGAAGTTTTTCCAACATTTCACACAATTTCTAATTCAATTTTACTGAATGAAAAAGGGGTAACTTTAGGTGCGGATTCCAGAGAATAGAGTTGTCCCCGAGGCTCGTATCTAACCTAGTATGCCTAAGACATGCCAAGGAAGAAAGAGTAAAACCTTACATACCTTTTTCCGCTCCTTATGCTATTCCAAATTCAAGTTGCAAATCCGCCAAAATCTACAATTTGGTCACATTCACCAAACATTGATTAGAGCATTTAGAAGTTGAATCTTAAGATATCACTTGTCTACCGAAATTTCGGCAGCACTTCCTCTGTAAATACACCATCCCCAAAACTCAACTTAGCCAATTTTTAATCAACAACAATCCGGGAATTCAACCCGGCCAAACTATCAACATAATGTCAACAACCATACTAACAATTTCCATATTCAATCCAAGATACATTATAACAACTCAATCAATATACTACTTCCTTCAAAGCCTTCCAACTCTAATAAAAACAATAACAACTTAATAATTTACGCACTAACAACTTCACACTAACAACATTATATTTCCATACATGCATGAACATCATATTTAATTTACATAATCTTCCAAGACAAGCCTCCAACTACTAATACTTCACTAAGCTCATTAGGCTTTCATTTGCAATATAAAATTCACAACACAACAACCAACATACTAAATAAAACTTACTCACCATTCCTTCATGATTCACCAAATATACACGACTATACATGTGATATACAACTCACGGCCAACATCATACACACGTGGCCACAACTTCACTAAAATCATCCAACTTCCATTATTAACATAGCATTCATTACAACCACAACTAACCACGAGATAAAATAATTAAGACATGATTCCTACACACACACATACATGCACGGCCACACCCCCATATTCATATTCCTCATGAATTTCATCCATTTTTGTACACTACAACATGCACCAATATCCATAACATATAAAGAAAGGAGAAGAATGAATTCCTACCTTCTTCCTTAACTTCCCACTTAGTTAAGACTTGTAACTTGCAAGAATATGAATTTCTCTTGTTCCAATAACCACTCCACCTTGCTAGGAACCCTTCAATTGGTAGAAAATGATTTTTGAAGAAATTGTTTTCCAAGGTTTTGTTGGATCTTACTATGGCCGAATGGCCTTGGAGATTTGTTTCTCCTTTTTCTGTTCTTGAGACTTCTCAAAGTTTCTAGGAGATATTATGAGGATAAAGATGATTTAGTCATCTTTTAAGTGTTGTCCATTAAGCCTTTAATTGGGCCAAGCCCACCCACTTGGATGGCCAACATGGTCTAATGACCCAAGCCCATTTTTTTTTTGTTCTATTTTGCACTTCATGAAAAATAAATTTTTCTGAATTCCACATTTACCCTTCGTCTTCCTCCATATCTCCACGAGTCATATTGCGAATTTCCCTTTATACCTTTGACCTTTCTCAACATTCCCACTTCCAAATTTTTCATAAACAACTCATATGCCAAACAAAAATAAAAATGAAGCCTTGTTTGTCATCTTCCCGCGATTATCTTGAGTTATCCGATTGCACAAAAATGCAGGATATAACATCCTCCCCCCCTTTAGAACATTCGTCCTCGAATGTTAAACTGGTCTCATAATGTATTATAATGCTTCGGGGAGGTCTCCTTTGTAGATATCTCACACGTCGCTGAACATATTCCTTTTAGGAGCTTGGGTTTCTTGTAGGCCAATTGACTTAACTCCGCTAATACCAATCCAACCGATTAATGACTTACTCTTCCTAAGATACAAATCCCCACCTAGTACCGTCTCAGTTGTCGTTTATGTTCGGCGACCTTTCCAGGTATCCCTCGTATGGCCTCCTGGTTTCTACCTCATATTACATCCGTTGCCAACTTATTTCTACGCTCTTTCATGACCCTCACGATATGCCAACATACTCCGAACTCTGGCCCTACGTTAATAAGCCCTCTTTATTGGAACTTGAATCGTCATAGTCCATTTTAGGCCTAACATGTTCTCCCCCCCCTTTATTAAGAGGGTCTACACACGCCTATGCCCTTAAAATAATTGTCGCCTTCCGCGATCTTTTACAATTGTAATCCCTTTTTCGTGGAGTCTGTCGCGTCTATTCCCTCGCTAGATATGTTCCCGTATATCACCGCATTAGGGCCTTCTAGCCTTAACTAGTGTGGGTTCGACATCGGTCTTACCCTGTGACATCCGTACTTATATCCTTCATCACATCTTTTGAATTTCATTCAGCTAGCATATTCTATGTATTGCGACACTGTTTGTTAGTGTTCTACAGTCACAGATAAGATGTCATGTACATATATACATTTCCACCACTACTTTACTTACAAACACTTTCAAACACTAATCAAACCATCTCTAGTCCTGAAGCTCTGTCATGCTTTCTCCCCTTTTGCTAGTCTAGTCCGTCTCAGCCTACACGACTTCTACAGGGTTCTTAACCACTTCACACACTCTAATTTACTTTAGGCTACCTCATTTCACATTCGTCTCTTGTTCCCACATTTATGAAATTTTCAGCATATTTCCTAGGGGTTACCCATCCTCCCACCTTAGCACGCTTAACCTCGAAACTTTGGTGCATTTAAATGCGTGAATGCTGGTATAATTATATCGACTGCCCCGCACGACCTTTGTCACATAATTTAAGGTAAGTCGGGGTTCTAACAACTTCCCAAAACGTCCTCACAGCGGGTCCCACTCCTATCTTCACTTTCCTGACCATACAATTACCATATTGCCTTTGTTTAAATCTTCACTATTTACTCCCATCCATACATATGATTATCTTTTATCCGGGGTTTCTAAATTCGCACTGGTGGCGGAGACATCTCAATCGCCATTATTCACAACCGCTAAGTCTTTGGCCCCTTTTGAATTTTTGTCTGCCGTCACTAATTAGTATTTTGCAAAGATTACGTATACATAGAAAGTTTCAAAGAAAATCTCATATACCTGTAGCCGATCAATCTCGGGCCTGGTCCAGGGAGCTGCCATGTGAAGTGTGCTCTTCATCCTCATCTGTCTGCTCTCCACTAGTTTGACTCCTGTCATTTCCCGCATCCGAATCGGAGGAGTATAGAAAACCAGGCGATTCCTGGTTCACTGATGACCAGGACAAAGGACAGGAGTAATCCGTAGCACTTTCCGGGGAGGCCTGTCTGACATAGTGCTCCAACACAGGAGCAGCTGGCATATCCCCGGAAGTCTCCTCCTCCGGTGTCCCAGAAGAATGCTCCGATGGGTCAGTGTCATAACTATCCTCCTCCCTGGAGGTAAGAAACTCTAGAGGAATCGTCGCCGGATCCTCCGAGGGATCTGTATCATAGCTACCCTCCGTGGGGTCCTCTACTCTAGGGGTCAGAAACTCTGGAGGAATTGTTGCTGGGTCCTCCGACGGATCTGTATCATAGCTGTCCTCCGTGGGATCCTCTGCTTTGGGGGTCAGAAACTCTGGAGGAATTGTTGCTGGGTCCTCCGACGGGTCAGTCTCAATCGAATAGCCGAGGCTCCCCTTACTCGGCTCTGGAGATATTCTAGGGGCCTTCTTGGTTTCCCCACTCTCTGAAGTTGCTCTCTTCATCGACATTACTGAAACCATAACATAGAATTAGGAAGAGAATAAGGAAACTTGATAGCATAGCTCTATCGCATGATCTAGAATACAAAGAAGGTCATATTTCCTAAATGCCCTGCAGCCTCTTGTCTATAAGTGTGGCGCGCTACACACCCGTAAACAGGACTCTACTGGACACGGCTCGTAGACAAACCCGTAGGACCGAACTACTCTGACACCACTTCTGTCACGACCCAACTAGGGGCCACGACGAGTACCCGATACTTGTACCGAGCACCCCTTATCTATCATTTTACCTCTATTTCCGAGTGCGCCGTATGAACTATACCATATCTCTTTTTTTTTTTGTTACTCACAGTAACATTAGTAGAATAATTATAAACATAGGCTAATAAACTTTGCTAGCACATTATACCGCGACAAGGACAATCAAAAGTACAAAACATCTAACTGTACATATCTGTCTACGAGCCTCTAAACAAAGTACACATATACATAGGAGGGGCCGGATTCAGCCGTGCCTGAATATATACACAAAATAGTGCCAAGGAACTGAGGCTCCGGAACAACTGCAGCGCTGCCAAGTACTGCTGATAGAGCTCCTAGGAATCAAATCCGCCTACCTGCTGACCTGCGCGTCATGAAACACAGCGTCCACAAGAAGGGATGTCAGTACGAATAGTGTACCAAGTATGTAAGGCATGGAAGATAATACAAACAACAACATAAAGTATGAATAACGGTATCGTGGGATCATCAGACATATAATGAGATAAGAAGTAACCTGTACATAGGAATACCATTTCAGGCCAGATACCATGCATGCTTGTGTTTCCTTTTTTTTTGAAACACATTTCTTTTTCATAGACATAGAAGATAGAACTTATATCATGTCATGTCTTATCATATCATATCATATCGTATCATATCATATCATATCATATCATGTCATATCATATCGTGTTATATCATAGCATGTTATATCATATCATGTTATATCATAGCATGTTATATCATATCATGTTATATCATAGCATGTTATATCATATCATGTTATATCATAGCATGTTATAACATATCATGTTATATCATAGCATGTTATATCATAGCACCGAACAATGTCGGCTTGCCCACATAGCACCGAAATACGTCGGCTCGCCCATATATCCCGCGTCCGGGCATCCCGCGTCCGGGATGATAACGCCAGCTGACCAGGTGGCAATGAAACATGTGTCGCTTCCCATCCCCCATGTACATACTCATATCTCTTATACATATGCCATATAAGCATGCAGGAGAGCCCAAAGAAAATCATGTATCCATCGGAGTGACGTAAGGTCGGTGACCTCCGATTACATTATGGAATAACCGTGATCGCTTTGTCTCACCTTGAAGGAACGAGTATTTATAAGGCGAGACTATCAACGGAGAATAGCGTTGAAAGAAACATAGAATGAAGTCATGGATGTCATAGAAATCAATTCATCTGCTTTGAAATCATTAGAAGATAGTGTCATAACCAAGGAATGGAATTAAAGATCAAGAACTAGTTTGATACTTTCATACTCATATTGAATCCTTAGCTTAATACTCTTAGTCATGCAATCATTCTTGTCATACTTATCATAGGCATATTCTCTTTCTTAACATCATCGTTATCATTATCATCATAGATGTATTCTCATTAGGATAGTTACAGTACTTATCGTTTGATAAACGGAACAAGGATTAAAAGTTTCCTTTGGATTCTACTCCAAAATAAGTCAAACGGAACAATAAGGAAAATCCGGGAACAATGGGCCCACCTCGGATCAAATGAGGCGGCGTACCAAATTTACGTACATTACATTTCATGACGTCACTTGTGAGGGTTTTAAGGTAGTCGGGTCCTATTTATGCAAGTTCTAGATGTTTAGGAAGGTTTTCCAACATTTCACACAATTTCTAATTCAATTCTACTGAATGAAAAAGGGGTAACTTTAGGTGCGGATTCCGGAGAATAGAGTTGTCCCCGAGGCTCGTATCCAACCTAGTATGCCTAAGACATGCCAAGGAAGAAAGAGTAAAACCTTACATACCTTTTTCCGCTCCTTATGCTATTCCAAATTCAAGTTGCAAATCCGCCAAAATCTACAATTTGGTCACATTCACCAAACATTGATTAGAGCATTTAGAAGTTGAATCTTAAGATAACACTTGTCTACCGAAATTTTGACAGCACTTCCTCTGTAAATACACCATCCCCAAAACTCAACTTAGCCAATTTTTAATCAACAACAATCCAGGAATTCAACCCGGCCAAACTATCAACATAATGTCAACAACCATACTAACAATTTCCATATTCAATCCAAGATACATTATAACAACTCAATCAACATACTACTTCCTTCAAAGCCTTCCAACTGCAATAAAAACAATAACAACTTAATAATTTACGCACTAACAACTTCACACTAACAACATTATATTTCCATACATGCATGAACATCATATTTAATTTACATAATCTTCCAAGACAAGCCTCCAACTACTAATACTTCACTAAGCTCATTAGGCTTTCATTTGCAATATAAAATTCACAACACAACAACCAACGTACTAAATAAAACTTACTCACCATTCCTTCATGATTCACCAAATATACACGGCTATACATGTGATATACAACTCACGGCCAACATCATACACACATGGCTACAACTTCACTAAAATCATCCAACTTCCATTATTAACATAGCATTCATTACAACCACAACTAACCACGAGATAAAATAATTAAGACATGATTCCTACACACACACATACATGCACGGCCACACCCCCATATTCATATTCCTCATGAATTTAATCCATTTTACTACACTACAACATGCACCAATATCCCTAACATATAAAGAAAGGAGAAGAATGAATTCCTACCTTCTTCCTTAACTTCCCACTTAGTTAAGACTTGTAACTTGCAAGAATATGAATTTCTCTTGTTCCAATAACCACTCCACCTTGCTAGGAACCCTTCAATTGGTAGAAAATGATTTTTGAAGAAATTTTTTTCCAAGGTTTTGTTGGATCTTACTATGGCCGAATGGCCTTGGATATTTTTTTCTCCTTCTTCTCTTCTTGAGACTTCTCAAAGTTTCTAGGAGATATTATGAGGATAAAGATGACTTAGTCATCTTTTAAGTCTTGTCCATTAAGCCTTTAATTGGGCCAAGCCCACCCACTTGGATGGCCAACATGGTCCAATGACCCAAGCCCATTTTGTTTTTGTTCTATTTTGCACTTCATGAAAAATATTTTTTTTCGAATTCCAAATTTACCCTTCGTCTTCCTCCATATTTCCACGAGTGATGTTGCGAATTTCCCTTTATACCCTTGACCTTTCTCAACATTCCCACTTCCAAATTCATCATAAACAACTCATATGCCAAACAAAAATAAAAATGAAGCCTTGTTTGTCATCTTCCCGCGATTATCTTGAGTTATCCGATTGCACAAAAATGCGGGATATAACATTTTGGAAATAAGAAAGTCGCGAAAAATTTACAGCCCAGTGGTCGTATATGGCATTATACGGCCCGTAAAGTGATTTACGGACCGTATAGTTCAATCGTCTGCCATCGTGCCAAAAATCTCAAATTCTGCCAAGTGTTGATATGGTTAAATACGACCCAGTTTACGGCCCGTAAACTTGTTTACGGACCGTAAACCAGGTCGTAAACTGCCATGTCCCTCAGCCAAAACTTTCTGTTCTTGAAATGATTAAATACGGCCATGGAGGACGGACCGTAAATCAAAATATGGTCCGTATATGGTGGTTTACGACCACTGTTCACCCCGACAAGAATTCATTAAAGATCAGATTTTGTGATTTTAAAAAGGGACTTAGGCTTCATATTATTTCATTATTTATCCAACAACTCAAGAGACCTCTAGAACATTCCAAATAATTCCTCCACAAGACTTCAAGAGAATTAAAGGGAGTATCAAGATTAACACCACCAAATTCATGAAATCAAGTGTAAGAACACAATAAAGGATCATCTAAGTGAAGAAATTCCAAGGAAGGTGGAACTAGGGTTTGGCTAAGTGAAGTATTTCAACATAAGGATTGTTCAACCATCATCTAAGGTAAGTTTCATGGTTATTCCATGTTGTTTGAAGTGTTGGAAAGCTTAGACACTTGAAATGTAGAAGAACATAGAGAGTGGGTCATTATTGAGTGAATAGTGACATAAATGAATGATAGTGGAATTGAATTATGAATGTTGAAGTGTTGAGAGTACAATTACATTATAAACGATGTTTATATCATGAATCAAGCATTAAATGCATGAAAACGCAAAGACGAGTCATAAGGCTAAATATGGGGGAAATTGGAGGAAAATGATGGATTTTGCTAAATGTACGTAAATGACGTTTGTCGATTGTGATATTATGAGTAATGTTATGAATGTTGGGAGTTGAGATAAAGCATGAGAAAAGTAGTATAAATGAAGGAAGCATTGTCCGACTTTTCCTAGAATTAGCGATGCATTCTTGTAGTTAGTTACTAACGTTGATCGAAATTCTCTTATGAAGGTAACGACGTGATATTGAAGGAGAGCAAGTGAGCGATAGTCTAGCTAAATGACCAGGTATATGAGGCTAGTTCTTCTTTCTAATGGCATGAATCTTTTAGCTTGAATCTCTATTCTCTTCATGAGTTCTCACATTCTAAGAAGTTAAAGGCCTATGCCTATAAATGTCTATATGAGATAAGCTATACGATATGAGGATGTTATTCCTTGCCTACACTCACCTTATGTATTAGTCCTTTCAAGGTGAGGCAGAATGTCCATAATGGTTCCATAATGTAACCGGGGGATTACAACCTTACGTCACCCCGATAGAGTAAAGTTGATCTTGAGCCTTATACACATATCATGATAAGATGAGTATTTTATGATGAGCATATTATTATGAATATTTTGCATTGATCATGTCATGAGCATTTTACACCGTGCCTAGTTGGCCGGGTAGTCACTGCCAAGGCGGGCAGCTATACGGATACACCATGACCTTCGGGCGTGGGCAGACACCACTAGTGGGCGGCATGAGATGGTACCCCGGACGCGGGCTTATATTATTGATTATCACACCGTTCCGACATGGACGGGCAGCTTGCATATGATGCATATATGTCATGATGATGAGTATGAGTAAGACAACATGCATTACTTCTTTTATGATTATCAGTCAGATCCAGATGCTTCCTGTTGATATTATCACTATATTATTGATGCCTTCTTTCATTGTTTATGCCTCTCATACTCAGTACAATATTCGTACTGACGTCCTTTCTTCGGACGCTGTGTTCATGCCTACAGGTAGACAGGGAGGATAGCTTGGCCCAGATCCTCAGTAGCTGCCAGCGGATAGAGAGCACTCCATTGTTCGGAGGTGCTTATGGCTATTCTTTTGATGCACATATAAATATACATATTTTGGGCACGACGGAGTCCTGTTCTGTCTGTTTATACAGTATGCCAGTAGAGGCTCGTAGATACGCAGTGTGGGTTAGATGGTCTCACAAAACGCTATTACCATATATATTATTTTGATGGCCGAAAGGAAAATGTATATAAGTATTTATGTTTTTATTTAAATATGATTTTCCTACAATTGGTATGAAAA
The DNA here is from genome assembly GCF_019175385.1 of Lycium barbarum. Taxonomy (NCBI): domain Eukaryota; kingdom Viridiplantae; phylum Streptophyta; class Magnoliopsida; order Solanales; family Solanaceae; genus Lycium; species Lycium barbarum. The sequence goes on from NC_083343.1 coordinate 90,139,182, forward strand.
GTTGATGAAAGAGCATTAAATGAGTAGTAGGTAAGCGGTGCTCGGTAGCTAGCTCCGGGTACCCGTCGCGGCCCCTAGTTGGGTCGTGACACATGGGTAGTGGCCTCACTGGCCGCTCTCTTGCCCTTCTGGGCTGCTGTAACTTTCTTGTGGGGCATCGCTGAAATCAGAGCAATTCATCAGAAGCGAACGCTTAACACATGGCTCTATCGCACAATCTAAGAGAGAAGGAATGATATCATCGTAAATCTCCTGTATCCTCCTGTTTATAAGTGTGGTGCATAACAAGCCCATAAACAAGACTCTACTAGACACGGTATATAGACAACCCTAGGACGAAACTGCTCTGATACCACTTCTGTCACGACCCAGAACGATGAGTCATGACGAGTGTCTGACCTCTAGCGCCCAAACACCCCTATACTCCATAAATGGCTTAAACTGATCTCATAAAAGGGAAACATCAAAACTCTGTACAATCTGTATATACACATACATACTGAAGAACAGTGCAGGCCAGCTAGGCCGCTACATATACTGTACACAAAAGAATGGGAGCTGAAAAGGCTACATCATCTGACTAATACATACAACTGTCTACAGACCTTTACTGGAATGAAAGCTATAGAAAGGACGGGACAGGGCCCCATCGTATCCATATGCATATACATCCAAAAGGCTAGCATACCAAAATAAGCTACAACTCCAGATCGATGGAGCGCACTGACTACTGCTGGATAGAAGTCTTACTAAGTTGGACTACCTATCGGTCTACCTGAACCTGCGACCATGAACGCAGCCCCCTGTGCAACGAAGAGTCAGTACAGATAATGTACTGAGTTTGTAAGGCATAAGAACAACATATATATACAAGAATCATGAATAAGAGCTGAACTCATAAGCTGAAATGACTATCTGCATGTACTTGTATGAACTAGTATTTGTAAAAATCTGTGTAACTAATAATGCCACTATAGGCGCATAATATGCATGCTCATGCCTATTAATGAAGGTCATACATCTCTCTCTCTCTCTCTCTTTCTATATATATATATATATATATATATATATATATATATATATATATATATATATATATATGCGCGTGTATAACGCCTGATATATGTGCGTGTATAACGCCTGTTTCTCTTCTCATATCATCTCGGCCTCTCTGCGGCAATCATCATACACATTGCTGCGGTACGTGCAGCCTGATTCTCATATCGTCATCATGGTGGTAATGCGTGTATAACGCCTATATCTCTTCTTATACTCCACATATATATCTAGTACTCGCGTATATAACGCTTTTTGGTCACGGGTCAATGTACATAAATATATAATGAATGTAATGCATGAATAAACCATATACATAGAATTTGCTACATAAAACTGGACCCATGAACAGAATTAACACTCATAAACGAGTTACATGAACATCAAAGATTGAATTACTTCTAATGCTTCTAAGAGTAGAGTAATATGGAAGTTCGCTTACTCGCTTGTTGGCTCATATCATAGGATCATGCCAAAGGAAAGAACGGATAGACTTAAGATACCTTGAAGTATATCCAATCGCCCAACTTCTATCTCTTGAACTTATAAATCTACAACTCGCTTACTACCCATCCTTAAATACATATAGAGCTTAACGAATTATAGACAATGATTTCCCTTGTAAGCTTACAACTCTTCAACTTCTCATTCGATCCAACATGAACCATAATACCCACAACAACAATGACAACACACATATATATATAAAATATACTTAAATCCATTTCCAATCATCTCTTAAAATAACCCCAAGTCACTATCTTAACCTTCATCAACTTGCCACTTCCACAAATACCCTTTCTCTACTTAAAATCACTAAAACTCTTGATAATTAGCTTAAATACAAGGGTAGAAATCATTGACATACCTTGAGAGGGTCTTAGCTTCCAAAAATCAACTTCAACTCTAACTCCCAAAACTTCACAACTTGAAGAAACCAAAGAAAGAACCTTCCTCTTCACGAGCACGGGTTCACGGGGCTCGGATCTTACCAAATCTCCACTAATATGGTACAAAATGTTGGGAGATAAAACATTCAGGTGTTTCTCTAACTTGGAATGGGGAAAATATGAAATAAGGTGGTGAACCATATATTTATACTCGGAATTAAAAAGGATACAGCGCTGCGGTTCGATAAGTGGGTCGACAACCCGTCAGCGTGTCGACGGTCCGTCGACCTGTGCCTGCAGATGAAAGGCTGCAGCACCCTATCGACGCCACATATCGACGGTCCATCGACCTTGTTGTACGACCCATCGATGATGACTGGTGTCTGTAGATTTCTCATATTCAGTTTAGATCGCGTCGATTTGATTCGCTCAACTTCTAATCCCGCAAACTGCCAGGAATACCTGCTGGTACCCTCGTACGCGGGGCAAGACACTTTCTACCTCCAAACTCGGGCTTGAGTCTCTATTCCAAAGTCATTCCCGATTAGGATAGCATAGGTTCTCCTACGACAAAAACGAGAGGTATAACAATTATTAGGAAAATTCCAAGTTGTATATGGATCATCATTATCAAGAAAAAACAAAGAATCATTATAAAAATTGTTCTGTGACTTATACTTAGGCAAAGAAAAAACAAAACAGTTTCACAAAAAGTGACATCTCTTGAAATGTGTATTTTTTTGGTGACCAAATTTAGGACTTTGTAACCCTTTGTAGCATGGGGATATCCAATTAATACATGAGAGGAAGTTCTTGGTTCAAACATGTCCTTGTGAGGTTTGGGTAAAATAGGATAGCATAAGCATCCAAAGCTTCTCAAATGAGAATATAGGGGTTTTTGTTCGTGCAGTAATTCAAAAGCGCATTTATTAGTCAATATGGTAGTGGGTAATATATTTATGATATACGTAGCTCTGAGTATGCATTCTCCACAATATTTTAAAGGAAGTCTAGATTTGAATAGAAGTGGTCTGGCAGTCTCAAGAAGGTATTTGTGTTTTCTCTCAACTACACCATCTTGTTGTGGTGGTAAGGGTCATGTTTTCAGTTGGATAATTCCTTTGGATTGAAGAAAGTGGTTGCTTCATTGTTGGTGAATTCTAGGCCATTGTCTGATCTGACTACTTTTATTGTGGTCTTGAATTGGTTTTCTGTCCTGTACATAAAAGCTTTAAGGACATGCAGAGCATTGCTTTTGCTTCTAAGTAGGTGAGTCCAAGTGGACCTGCTATAGTCATCTACTATGGTGAGGAAGTATTTGCAATTTTCATATGTGACTTCATGATAGGGACCCTACAAGTCAACATGAATGAGTTCAAAAATTTCTTTGGTGTTAGTGGTTCTGGTTTGGTATGCCAATTTAGTTTGTCTTGCCATGGGGCAGATAGAATAAAGAAAAGGTTGTTTGGTAGACAATTATACTGGAATAGATGATATCCTTTTTATTTTGCTAAAAGGTACATGTCCAAATCTATAATTCCATAACAAATCCATCCTATTTGTATGAGAAATTACACTATTAGAAGTAACACTATCTATGGTAGGTTGTGCGCTCACCAAACAGTATATGAGGGACCTGGTTGTGTACCAGTTGCCTTGTGCAATGCAGTAAGTAATGAAGGCACTATTTTTACCGTGGCAAACTCCTTGCTCAAGGGATTAAAAATCATGACCAACCCCAGTAGGTTTTCAACTCTACTATACGGGCAACTTCAGATTACAACATATTGTAAGCTAAGAACTAAGTCCCATAATCCCTCAAACCTAACAATAGTAGCAACCTAGAAACTAACTATCATAGTCCCCCAACCTTTATAGTACACCGATTTCAAACACCTCCACTTGACTAACTCTCACAAAGAAAACTAAGGTTAACTACCTCTAGCCAACCCAACCAATACATCTTAGACTACACACTAGCCATTGGTACCAATTAATATATTGAAAGGTAAACTGCCTAACAACTACTAAGAATTTGAAATACCTATAACAGCTTCCTATAAGAGGAGTAGATTTACAAGTTAAAGCACATAAACAAAGCTTAATGAAAACTAAGAGAATAAAGCATCCTCATTGTTGGAACAAATCCTTCCGTTTGTGATTAGCTTTGTTGAACACTTAGAGTGTCTTGTGATGACTGCACCTTTTGAGTGATTTTTAGGTTTTTCATGTGATACACAATATATTGCAATATGTTGTATATATAGTGTGAAACATGTAGGATGGATAGACACCACTCATTCAATATTTGACCAAAAGCATGCGCCAGCTCAACTGCTTTACTTGTGCAGTATGTAACTCGGCTTTACAGCTGTCTCTGCTTGTCGTGCAAGGTGCACAGAGAGCAGATCACAAACCAGGTCTCTATCTGGTTCTAAATCAGTTTGACAATCATCAAAACATGAATGAACTTGAGCTTATCAATTTCCCCCTTTTTGATGATGAAAAACTTATAGAAAATGTTCCCCCTGAGAACCAGCTTCCTAATGTTCCCTCGACGAAGCAGACCATCATTGTCAAGGCACCTGCAACATGTTAGCAACATAATACCAATTTCAACGGGAAGACAAAAAAAATGCCAAAATATCTTCACATATCAGTCTTCCAGTTCTTTCCCCTTTCTCAACAAATCTTCCCACAGTTGTGAATTTTTAGTACGATTATTTGACATGTCTTCCCCCTTAATCACCGCACACTTCTCATTACTTACGAGCATATATCCAGCTCAGCGCACACACATTACTTTCTCATTTCAGCATAATCTCACTAACACATGAATCAATCTTCCCCCTTTTGGCATCATCAAAAATAACTAAGGCACAGTCAATAAGAAGGGAAAATGCATCAACACATAGCCACAAGGTGATTAACGATGATTCGAGAAATTTAGAGCAAGCTAGTAAGAACAAAGTGATCACATGACAGATAGTAGTTAAAGCAGTACAAGCATATGTTAAATTAACTATTATTGTATCAACAGGAGGAGATAGGGAAACAAACCATCACAGAACTAGACAACAAAGGAAAGAAATGACAGAGACTGGAAAGTGTTTGCTTAGGAGCATGTTACTGGGAATGATTTAGATCATGAAGAATCCCATCAATTATATCAATAATTTCACCCTTATCCTGAAGAATTTAGTGCCAGAGTTCTTCCACTCTTTCTTTTAGCAGATCCTTTAGAAGAGCATTCTCAGCCTTTAGCTGTTCAATTTCGTAATTTACTGCCTTTAGGGCTTCGATCAGGATAGAGATGGTGGAACCCATTCCTTCAGCAACATAATCACTATCTTCTAGATTAGCTATGGAGAATGTGTTCTGTACTGCTCCTAAGGTTTCTTTTCCAGTTTCTAAGTTGAAGTGCTCCAGTACTTTTGTCAAGAAGAAGCCACAAGGAAGACCGGGTTCATCTTCCCTAATGCGCGCTGTTTTGATCATTTGTCCGATCATGATGGTGGGTAGATTGGTCGGTTCAAAAGCTGATAGAGCTTCCATGAGAACCAAATGTGCCAGAGTGATGTTATCAGTTGCTCCAGTTCTTGGTATGATTACTTTGTCCATAAATTCAAGGACTAGTTGATAGACAGGCTGGATCTCTCTTTTGAAGAGTTTTCGATGCAAGTTGATGATCTGTTTTTAACAATCACATTTTTTAAGGAGGTAGAAGCTCTTCCAGTCACATCCCTTACCCCTACAGCTGGTACTCACAGAATATTTGTCGGCGTTGATTCATTCAAAACAAAATCTGTCACATTTACTGTTGGAGCCAATGTGCTATTATCAAGGTGACATAGGTTTGCATGCAGTTCATCCACTTCAGTTTTGTATACGCAAAGAGCCGGTGGAGTAAAAAAATGAGTCCAATTTTAAAATTCCAACGTTTCTATCAATTTCATGCCACTCTCCCCCCCAGGCTTGTATCGATCATCATTCCAAAAAGAACTTTCTGTTTCCAAAGGGATGCGTTTGATGTTGATAGGTATGACTTTTCAACACTATCAGTGGAGTAGTGTGGTTAACTTGAGTAGAACAACTCCGAGAGAGATATGGACTTGCCCCAGGTTCTATGGTTACCACCTCCTAGAGAAACAGAGTCGCTAATATTGTGGTCTGAGGAGGTTGGATCATATGAGAATGATGACACGGGAACAATTTTGCTTTAGTTAGATGTCAGTATGTCACACTAAGCAGTATTTAGCAGTGGGAAAGAGATGTGAAGTGATGTGAACCAGAGAAGGTATTATGTAAGAGAGAGAAAGATTGACGGTGCACAAATGAGAGATCCTGTAGTTGCGGTTAAGTTGTCAAAGATGACTGTTTAGAGTAGATATAAGAGAAGAGGTATTGGTTTAGAATTGAAGCATAGATCCACGAGATTCGTGTTTGTTTTTGACTTTTGAGGTGGGAGAGGCTTGACTGACTTGGTACTATAAGTAGTTAAGAGACATATGAGAGTGCTGAGAGATCTACTAACCTGAGTCATAGGGAGACCGGGTCTCTGGACAATCTTCACCATGCTGAGCAGCAATTTTGAAAACTTGAACTTGTTCATGAAATGTATTGTACTTCTCATGTGTGCATACTCCTTTTTCGGTCATATCCACTTTTGACCCAGCATTTTCACGCGCTGCTTTTTCCTCTTGCTTATCTTCCTTCTTACTTCCCTTGGTTTCACGACCACCCGCCATGACTGGCACCCATACTAACTCCTAGTAGGCGAGCCAATACATCTAACTATCTATTCATTCAAGTCCATTTTTATTTAACCTATCCATTTTTATTTAATCAATTCATAACAGTTAAACACAAGATAAATCAATAAATGGTTATGCCATAAAATAATAACGTAAATGCAGAAGTCCTAACTATTACAACCCCAAAATCCGAAAGTCACCATACAAGGACTCTAATCCAAACATGTCTAAGGAATGTATAATGTCTGAAATAAATAACCGTCAATGTTTGGAATGAAAATAGACATTAGATAAAGAAGATCTTTGGGCGGCCGGGCATGGACAGAAGCTCACCCACAATCTGTCAACAAATGGCCTCAACGCTAAATATGAGGTCGAGTAGCTGTCTTTGGATCACAATCTGCCCTCAAAAGAATGCAGCAAGGTAGTATCAGTAGAAACACTATGTACCGGTAGATATCCTAGGCCGACTAAGATTAGTATCATGCATGATTCATAAAATCAATAGAATAGACAGACCAGTCAACAACACAAAATCAAATAGCCCAACCACAAGTCAACCAATTCTCACTACCCAAATCGATGAGCCGTGACGAGCGCCTGATCTCTAGTGACCAAACACCCCTATACTGGTATCTTGACAATTCTGAATAGCAAGGGCCCATACATAACTCAAACTGAACTGATACTGACTAATGAAAGAATGACATCATGCACGCTATACAATCCGTATGTGCATATGCTGAAAGAACAATGTGAGCTGACTGAGCCGCCACATATACTGTACACCAAAGAAATAAGACCGGCAAGGCTACATCATCTATCAAATATGTAAAACTATCTACAGACCTCTACTGGAATAAAGCTGTAGAAAGGACGGGATAGGGCCCCGTCATACCCATACATATACATGCATATACGTCTCAAAATAGCATACCAAAATGGTCTGCAGCTCCGGATCAAGTAGAGCGCACCGACAACAGCTGAGGGGATATCCTACTAAGTTAGATCGTCCATCTGTCTATCAGTACCTGTGGGCATGGACGCAACCCCTCCTCCGAGCGCTAGGACAGTCAGTACAAATAATGTACCGAGTAGGTAAGGCATGAATGGTAACATGAAAATAGTATGAAGAATAACATAAAATGATTGAATCATTTATACCTCATATCAACTCTTAAGACGTGCATTATACTTATGTAACCTTCCTTTGAAGAAAGCATTTCATACATGTACATATACTGATACCATACTTGATCATATAGGTTAGGTGTCATCCATACTCGGCCGTAACAAGGCTCGGTATCGTCTGTACTAGGCCATAACAAGGCTCGGTATTGTCTGTACTCAACTGCAGTGGTATGCGCGCAATAGATATCATACCCAGCAATATAAGCTCGGTTTCACAACATAATTACATACATATATAACATACATAGATATCCGAGAGAAACAGTACAATTCTACCGGGTTACATGAAGTCGATAACTTCCGATGTGTCACTATGGAATCATCATCATAGTTAGGTCTCACCTTGAAAGGACAACTATCATAAGGTGAGATCGACATCACATAATATAATCGACAATCATGTGACAACCTCAATAGTGACTTGAAAGCATCAAGAGCTTTAAACTTGGCTTCTCTAGATTTAGAATCCTTAATATAATCATCATCTTCCTATTTCACTTTGAAGGAACAATAGCATAAGGTAAGGACAATTGTGAGAACGAAATCAAGAATCATATGGTAAGCTCATTTACATCGTAAAGTCGTCTGAGCTTTAGGCTTGGGTTCTGCTAATCGTGAAGTCATCCTAGGACTCTTGAGAATGAGGAACTTCTAGCATTTCTAGGAGTAAAAATAATGTGGAGAGCACATATGGAATCATAATATAGAAATCAGGCCTTTGAAAGAAGGGTTAGCCTTACATACCTTATAACGTATCTAATCGTCCAACGTCTACTTCTTGTGCTCGTAAGTCTTTAAAAGTCTAGGGTTCCAAGAATCAAAGATCAACTTCAAATTCCAAAGCTCAACAACTCCAATAGAACTGTAGGAGCAACTTTCCCTTCACGAGCTCGGGTTTACGGGGCTCGGATCTTGATAAATCTTCACAATGATGATGGAAAATATTGAGAGGAATATTCTAGGGCTTTCTCTGATTTGGAAGTGGAAAATAATGAAAATAAAACGTGAGGGCTAAATATATATAGATGGATCAAAAAGGTTGTAGCGGGGCAGTTCGACGTGCGGTTCGACGGCCCGTCAACACGTCGCTGGTCCGTCGACTAGCGCCGTCAATCTGCCACCTGAGAATCAGAGAGGGGTGGAGTGTCGACGACTGGATTGACGCCACCGTTGACTTGTCAACGGTCCGTCAAAAGGGACTTGTTTTCTGCCGGTTCCCAGAGTTATTTCGGCTCGCAACAATTCGATTCGTTTAACTCCTAATCCCACAAATTGCAAGGAACACCTGCTGGTACTTTTAGTACACGGGGCAAGACACTTAATACCTCAAAACTCGGGTACGGATCTCCTTACTAAGGGTATAAACCATACATAGCCAAGTACTTTTTTGCAATGGAGACGGGAGGTGTAACACGAATGATATTAACAATCAAGTCACCCAATGATATCAAAATCAAGTCAATGGCAAACAATAATTGAAATAAGTCTCCCGACAACATTCTTACTACTCAGTCAGTGGTCACTCGTGTACATGCATGCTAATTGGTTTCATTGCCCAATAGTCATGACCTGCAGGGTACCCATGGTGTCCATGTACCACTCATTCTGGAACGAACCTCGGACTACTAGCTCACAACTAGGCCACATCCTCACCCCCGGTCAAATGTGCCTGTTCATACATATAGGTCACATCCTCACCCCGGTCAAATGTGCCTTTTCATATCTATGAATATTTATGGTCACATCGCTTTCAATAATCGATTTATCAATTTGTACCACAATGTCACCAAGAAGATCATATTAAATTTTCGCCACAAATTTTATCAACTTGTAGGTCATAAGATATAGAATAGTGGCACTAAGCCCACATAATCAGTTAATCAAAAGCATATAGGAATTTTAACCACACATTGTACCTGAAGACTAGACATGCTTTCTCCTATCAATTTCATAATACATACAATCAACTAATCAAAGTCTAACTCAAGTAGACCGTAAAATAACTCAACTGTAGAACTGGATCGTTGCAAATCACTCCGCTATAGCCTTTCCCTTCCGTAAAGCCTCGAAACGCTCAAAGTCTAGAAATTAAGATGCTAAATAAGTCACAACCACTCTAGTCAACAATATCAATACCATGAACACCCTTCTCCCATACCTCTTTCTAATGGGTAAATGATTACTAGGTTTAAATCATCCTAACGTTGGCCTTAGCAACCAAAAACTATCAATTCATAAGGTTATTCAATCAAGTTATCTCTTACAAGCTATTTCTTTGGTCAAGCTACAATTTTTATGAAACCCTAAGTCTCAATTCATATCATGTTTCTGATTAACCTCTTTATACGAGTATTTAAGACATTGTATTTATACATTCTAGTATTTAATAATTTTAAACCAATTTTGTTTTTGGTTTTTCGGTCTTATCACAATTATGAGATTCATTCTTACAAATATAAGATACAATCTTATTGGTATAAACTACCTTATGGTCACTTGTTCATATCTCTAATGATTCAATTCATGATTAGAATGTGATAGCCCAAGCCTTTAGATGATAATCCCACAATAACAATCATAACACACCAATTATTGAAAGTCTACTAAGTTCTAGGGTTATTATTCCCAATTCACCGTTGTAGACCTATTAGAAGGATGGTAATCTTAGAGATGAACGCGTAGTGAAGGAGGAAATGGTTGAGACTTACCTCTCAAGAATATTCTTGCCCTAGCTTACAATTTCGCCCTAGGTGCTCTTTGGAAACTGTTTTGGAGTTTTATGAATAAAGAATTCAGAACTAAGTGTTTAAAACTCGGTATTCTGTTCCCGTCGATCTCTGTGGCGGTCAACCCGTTGCTGCAGCGGTCCCGCTATAGTGGGCAAGTTACCGTTGTAGCATACCTCACTAAATTCTTCCCTCGGGTAGGCCTGATCACGCTATATCGCTATCGCTACAGCGGTCAAGTGCTCATTATAGCGGACCCACCCAAAACTCGACTGATCGCAGAAGCGAGAGACCCGTCGCTACAGCGACTCCCCTGTAGCAATACCTCTGAGGTAGTAAGCTTGCTAATTTCACAGTTTTTCACTCTACCAGGAAACACTTCATCCGAGGCCTGACAAACATAGACAAAACATACACATAAATGTAAAAACACCATACGAACTCACCCGTGGCCTCGAAATTCCCAATGGAGGTCTAATTTTCTACGTCAACCCCCAACGGACCCAACACAAACATACCAGTTTCCCGGCTCATAGGTTTCTACATTTGAGTTTCTGTTAGCTCATTCTACCCTTGGAAAGGTTTTATTTGGTTGGGTGATCCTAGATTTTTCAAAACGACCGGGAGGGTCTTTACATCAGATACCAATTAAAACACCATTCTTCCCCGAATGGACAAGGATGAGGAATCTAGGAAATAAAAGGGTACCTATCTTGGCGAGAAGCTAGGGATACTTGCTACGCGTATCCGATTCTGTTTCCGAAGTAGCTTCTGCAACTGGGCGATTCTTCCACTCAACTTTCACGGAGGCTATTTCCTTCGACCTCAACATACAGATGTCTCTATCTACGATAGCGATCGGCTCTTCCTCATACATCAAGTTCTCATCTAGCTAAACCGAATCCCAGCGGATTACGTACGAGCCATCACCGTCATACCTCTTCAACATTGATACGTGAAATACTGGATGAGCGCCTGATAAGCCCGGAGGTAAAGCCAACTCATAACCTACCTCCCCACCTCCTTTAGAATCTCAAATGGCTCAATGAATCTCGGGCTAAGATTTCCCTCTTCCCAAAAATCATCAGACCCTTCATGGGTTAGACTTTCAACATCACTTGCTCTCCCTCTCCAAACTCAAGATCTCGGACCTTACGGTCCACATACTTATTTTGCATACTCTATGCTGCTAGAAGTTTAGCTTGAATCACCTTCACCTTCTTTAAGGACTCTCTCAGAAGGTTTCTTACCCCCAAGGTCTTACCTCAAATGCATCGAACCAACCAATAGGAGACCTACATCTCCTCCCATACAACACCTCGAATGGAGCAATGTCGATACTCGAGTGGTAGCTATTATTATATGCAAATTCTATCATGGTAAGAACTGATCCCAATGTTGACCAAAGTCTATCACACAAGCCCGAAGCCTATCCTCTTGAACCTGAATAGTCCGCTGGGACTGCCCGTCAGTCTGAGGGTGGAAAGTTGTACTAAGGTCGAACCTAGTACCCAATTCCTCATGCAGATACTTCCAAAACCGAGATGCAAATGTTGTGTCCCTGTTGGACACGATGAAAATAAGAACTCCATGTAGCCTAACCACCTCACGAATGTAGATCTTGACTAATTTCTCAGCATCATCAGTTATCTAAACCAGAATAAAGTTAGCGGACTTAGGCAACCTATCGAAGATAACCCAGATAGAATAAAACTTCCCCAATGTCTTCGAAAGACCAACCACGAAATCCATTGCTATTCTTTCCCACTTCCACTTAGGAATGGGCATCCTCTGAAGTGTACCCCCAGGTTTCTGATGTTCATACTTCACCTACTGGTAGTTTAAACACTGAACAACAAACTCCACTATGTCGCGCTTCATCCTAGCCTACCAGTAATGTTGTCTCAGATCTCGGTACATTTTAGTAGCACTAGGATGAATGGAATACCTTAAACTGTGAGCCTCTGCCAGAATAGTCTTGATCAAATTGCCCACACAGGGCGTGCAAACTCGCCCTTTAATTTGTAACACCCACTCTTCGTCGATCACGACCTCCTTGGCTTCACCACACAACACCTTGTCGCGAATTTTACACAACTTAGCATGCTTAAACTGCTTAGCCTTAATCTTCTCCAGAAACGATGATCGAGCCTCAACACAAGCTAGCATCCTGCTTGTACTAAAAATATCCAGCCTCATATAACAGTTACCAGAGTCTGAACCTCTTTAGGAAATGGACATTTCGAAGAGATCAAACGAGCCAGACTTCCCATACTAGCTGACTTCCTACTCAAATCGTTGGCTACCACATTTTCCTTACTAGAATGATAATGTAATAATCCTTCAGTAGCTCAATCCATCTCCGCTGCCTAGAGTTCAGATCCCTCTGGGTTAACATATGCAGCAAGCTACGATGGTCAGTGTACACCTCGCAATGGAAACCATACAAGTAGTGCCTCCAGATTTTTAGTACGAACACCACTGCTGCTAAATCTAAGTCATGAGTAGGATAGTTCTTCTCATGCACCTTCAACTGTCTAGAAGCGTAAGCAATCACGTTTTTTTCCTGCATCAAAACAACACAAAAACCAGAGCATAAAGCATCATAATAAACAATAAAATCCTTGCCCTTCACGGGCAATGCTAGAATAGGAGTTGTCGTCAACAATGCCTTGAGCTTTTGAAAGCTCTCTTCACACTCGTCGGACCACTAAAACGGTACCTTTCTGAGTCAAATGGTCAAATGAGAAGAAATAGAGGCAAACCCCTTCACAAGCCGATGTTAATAGCTAGCCAGACCCATGAAACTACTGATTTTAGTCACTGATGTGGGCCTAGCCCATTCCCTGACTGCCTGGATTTTTTGCGGATCCACCATAACACCCTCTTTTGAGATTACATGCCCCAAGAAAGACACAGAAGACAACCAAAATCCACACTTGGAGAACTTAGCATAAAGCTTCTCCTCCCGCAATACCCCAAGAGCAATCCTCAAGTGTTTCTCATGCTCCTCCTCACTTTTAGAATACACCAGGATATCATCTATGAACACAATCATGAAAGAATCTAAAAAGGGCTTAAAAATAATGTTCATCAAATACATGAACACAGTTGGGGCATTAGAAAACCCAAAACAAATAACCAAGAACTCATAGTGCCTATACCTGGTCCGGAAGGCTGTCTTAGGAACATCTTCTGCCCGAATCTTTAACTGGTGATACCCTCACCTTAAGTCAAGTTTAGAGAACAAAAAGCTCTATGTGGTTGATCAAACAAATCATCGATACGAGGGATGGGATACTTGTTTTGGATAGTGACCTTATTCAGCTGACGATAATCAATACACATGCGCATAGACCCGTCCTTCCTTTTTAACGAACAACACGAGAGCATCTCAAGGAGATGCACTCGGGCGAACAACCCCTTACTCAAAATATCTTGCAACTACTCTTTCCACTACCTTAATTCTGCTGGCACCAACCTATAAGGTGGAATAGAAATAGGACGAGTACATCGGTCTAAATTAATCCAGAAGTCAATGTCACAGTCAGGTGGCATACTAGGGAAGTCCACGGGGAATACATCCGCAAACTGGCGTACCACTGGAACTAAACCAATAGATAGAGTATCTGTGCTGGGATCACGGGTATGTGCCAAATAAGCTAAAAATTTCTTCTCCACTAGCTTCTTAGCATGAATGAAGGATATGACTTTCTTAGGGAGGGGACTAAGGTTACCTTCCACTCAAGTCTAGGTACCCCGGGTATAGCTAAGGTAACTGTTTAGAGTGACAGTCTAGAATTGCATAATGCGGGGACAACAAACCCATGCCTAAGATTACATAAAAATCTACCATATCTTGGATCATTAAATCCGCCCAAGTACAATATCCCATAAATGCAATCGCGCAAGAAGGGTAGACTCTATCTACCACCACAGAATCCCCGATCAGAGTAGACACATGGATAGGGACATGAAGAGTGTCATAAATCATATCCAAACCCAAAGCAAAATGTAAAGACATATATCAAAAAGTAGAACCCGGATCAAAGAAAATAGAATCCATCCGGTCATAAACTAAGATAGTACCTGTGATAACGGCATCGGAGGCCTCAGCCTCAGGTCTACTTAGGAAAGCATACAAGTGACCGCGCTATCTTGTAGAATGTGAATCATTGCGATTACATTGTCCAGTCTGAGCCCTACTCCCGTTGGGTTGTTGTCCACTTCTGCCTGCCAGAGGACCGCCTCGGTTAGGCTGAGCACCACCCTTACTCGCGGTGTGGCCTCCCTGTCCTGCCAGTGCATGATCCTTGCCTCCTCTATTTAGTGTTAATAGAGCTCAGAGAGCCTGATACTGAGTCCCCTGACCACCCTATCTGAGTCTGGGGAAACACCTCCTAATATGTCTTGGCTCACCACACTCGTAACAAGAACGGTCCAATGTAAGTCGCTGAATAGAAGCTGATGAAGCGGTATAACCCCCATGCTGACCAAAGACTAGTAATTGGCTCTTTATAGGCCCTCACCAGACACCTGCATAGCGGACTGAACCAGATGCCCCAAATACACCAGGAAGTCTGACCCCTAGAGAAGGGGTTGCTGAAATTTCCAACCCTTCAGGCTTTCTTCTCTATCTGCTTTGCGTGACTCTCCTATCTAATCCCCTAAACAACACGGACATGCTCCACTACCTCCTGGAATAAAGCCCCAGTGGCTACAAGCTGAAGTCCTGTATTCAATCCCTTTACGAAATGTCTAATCCTCTCCTCCTCAGTAGGCTACAACTGAAGATCATATCGAGACAAGAAATGGAAACGAAACTCATAAATAGCAACAGACGAGTTCCCTTGATCAATGTTAGAAAGCTCATCTTTCTTTATATCCCTCAGAGTACACGGAACGTACTTATCTAGGAACACTTAATAGAATTGAACCCAAGTCAACGGAGGTGACCCAACTAGCCTGTTCTCCAAATATGCCCTCCACCATAACTTGGTATCACCCAAGAACCGAAAGGTCACAAACTCAACACCATACTTGTCCACCGCCCCAATTTTATGGAGGCTCTTATGACAATCGATAATGAAATCATAGGCATCCTCTGACTCAAAGTACCATAGAAAACAAGAGGCTTAATTTTAGTAAACCTCCAAAATAAATCATACTCCACACCGGTCGTCACTGGCCTAAAAATGCCTCGAAACTCAAAACTTCATCCAAACAAGGTGCCACTGGCGCGACATGCTGAAATCTCAGAGCTTGAACTTTGTCTAGACCTGGGGCTGCTATCCCTGCACCCCTACTTACTGGAACGGCCGGTATCCCCTCTACCTGCTCCTCTACCTCTAGCTCCTGCCGCGTGTGTTCTTGCCATTTGGTAGAGAATTAAATATGGTCAGATACCAATTTGAATCATCTAGATACCAATTGGAATCAAGTAGCACGAAAGAAAGAAAGAAAAGGGAATTTTCCTAGTGTCCGGTAGCCTCCCGAAGATAAGTACAGACATCTCCATACCGATCCAAATGACTCTGCTATACATGTCCTTATACGATGAGATCGATGAACCTAAAGCTCTAGTACCAACTATGTCACAACCCGACCCGCCATGACTGGCATGCACACAAACTCCTAGTGCGCAAACCAATAAGTCTAACCATCTACTCATTCAAGTCCAATTTTATTTAACCAATTCATAACAGTTAAACACAAGATAAATACATAAATAGTCATGCCATAAAATAATAACATAAATGCGGAAGCCGTAACTGTTACCACCCCAAAATTCAAAAGTCACCATACAAGGACTCTAATCCAAATATGTCTAAGGAATGTATACTGTCTGAAATAAATAACCATCAATGTCTGGAATGGAAATAGACATTAGATAAAGAAGATCTTCGGGCAGCCTGAAATTGATAGAAGCTCACCCTTAATCTATTAGCAAATGGCCTCAACGCTAAATATGAGGTCGAGTAGCGGTCTCTGGATCACAATCTGCACTCAGAGAATGCAATAATGTAGTATCAGTATAAACATTATGTACCGATAGATATCATAGGCCGACTAAGATTAGTATTATGCATGATTCATAAAATCAATAGAATAGACAGGCCAGTCAACAACACATAATCAAATATCCCAACAACAAGTCAACCAATGATATTAACAATCAAGTCATCTAATGATATCAAAATCAGGTCAACGGAAGCAAACAACAGAAATAAGTCTCCCAACAACATTCTCACTACTCAGTCACTGATCATTCGTGTACATACATGCTAATGGTGTCATTTCCCAATAGTCAAGATCTGCAGGGAACTATGGTGTTCATATACCACCTGTTCCGGAATAAACCTCGGACCACGAGCTAACAACTAGGCCACATCCTCATCCCCGGTCAAATGTGCATGTATGCATAGGTCATATCCACACCCCCGATCAATTCTGCCTTTTCATAACTATACATATATATTTATTATCACATCGCTTTTAATAATCGATTTATTAATTTGTACCACAATGTCACCAAGAAGATCATATTAACTTCTCACCACAAATTTCATCAACCTGCAGTTCACAACATATCAAATAGTGGCTCTAAGCTCACGTAATCACTCAATCAAAATCATATAGGAATTTCAACCACACATATTATGCCTAAGGACTTTATGCTTTCTCCTAACAATTTCATAACACATACAAACAACTAATCAAAGTCTGACTTAAGTAAACCGTAACCTACCTCAATTGTAGAGCTGGAACAGTTTGAATCACTCTGCTATAGCCTTTCCCTTCCGTAAAGCCTCGGAACCTTCAAAGTATAGCAATTAAGATGTTAAATAAGTCACAACCACTTTTGTCAACAATATCAATACAATGAACACCCTTCCACCTTACCTCTTTCTAATGGGTGAATGATTACTAGGTGTAAATCATCATAAAATTGGCCTTAGGAGCCACAAATAATCAATTCATAAGGTTATTCCACGAAATTATCTCTTACAAGTTGTTTCTATGGTCAAGCTACTATTTTTATGAAACTCTAAGTCTCAATTTACTTAGTTCATGTCTTTAATAGTTCAATTCTTTATTAGAAAGTGATAACCCAAGCCCTTGGAAGATAATCCCACAACAACAATCGTAGCCCACCAATCAATGAAAGTCTATTAAGTTCAAGGGTTACTATTACCAATTCACCGTTGTAAACCCATTAGAAGGATGATAATCTTAGAGATGAATGCTTAGTGAAGGAAGGAATGGTTGAGACTTACCTCTCAAGAATACCCTTCCCTAGCTTAGATTTTTGCTTTAGGTGCTCCTTGGAAACTGTTTTGGAGTTTTATGAATAAAGAATTCTGAACTAAGTGTTTAAAACCTGGGATTATGTTCCCGTCGACCGTTGCGGCGGTTAACCCTTCGCTGTAGCGGGCACTTACTCGCTATAGCGGACCTTACTAAATTCTTTCCTCTGTTGTGGCGGGACTGATCCCGCTATAGCGCCATCGCTACAGCGGTCCACTGCCCGCTATAGTGGACATACCTAAATCTCGACTGACCGCAGTGGCGAGGGACCCGCCGCTACAGCAGCCCTAGCGCAGCGGTACATCCCTTGCCACAGTGGTACCTCTGAGCCAGTAAGCTCGCTAATTTCACCGAATTTCACTCTACCACACAACACCTTATCGGAGGCCTCACAAACATAAACAAAACATGCATAAAAATGTATAAACACCATACGGGCTCACACGTGGCCTTGAAATTCCTAATGGAGGTCTAATTTCCTACGTCACCCCCCAATAGACCCAATACAACCAAACATTAATCATAAACAGACCAGTTTCCCAACTCTTAGGCTTCTACATTTGAGTTTCTATTAGCTTATTCTACCCTTAGAAAGGTTCTATTTGGTAGAGCGATCCTAGATTTTCCATAATGACTGGGAGGGTCGTTACACTTGGAGTGATTGAATTTTGAACTACACCTTCTGATATTGAGATGTGTCCTTTCCATTAGATGACAAAGATACATCCTGTCGTGAAGGCTTTGAGGATAGACTTCTCAAGTTAACGTAGAATATTAATTAACTATTTTCTTTCTTCTCTCTCTCCTCAGCCTGCACAAGATGTCAGTGTTTGGATTTGGGAACCTAAACAAGCTTGGGTCCCTTATAAATATAGAAGGGATGGATCAGGTTCCTTTTTGCCCAAACAAGTCGCACATTCCCTTTCTCCTTCTGAGGTCCTTTCTTTTGAGAAACAATTTCTTTTGGACCCAAACTTACTCTCCTTGCTATAAACTCTCTGTTCCTCTTAACCGATTTGATTCTTTCTTTGCAAGACTCCTTGTAGTGACCTGGGCGTCCACAATGGGTGCATAAGCAATTTTCAGTGGTGGAGACATTCTTGCCGTGGGGATTTTTGGAGGTCTTCTCTTTCATAAAAACACTTCCTTATTTATCACTTCCCTTACTTTTTTACATGGAAGTGATCACATCAGAAGACCATGTCCACTTGAGAGCTCTGTCAAGATCAAACTTGATTTTATTCAAGTCTTCCTTTAACTACTTGCTTCTCTCAATCTCTGCAATGAGACTCAGTTTTGACTTTTTGAGTTCATCTTCAAGTTCTAAGTGAGCTCTACTGGCTTCACCCTTTCCTTTAAGACACGCCTTTGTATCCCTTTTTAATTCGCTTTCCAGCATGATATTCCGCTGATTAGTCTCATCAACTTGTTCCCTTATCTCTCCAATTGACACCAATATTTTGTCTCTTTCGAGTTTAGAATCACTGATTTTATGAATGAGTGCCTCTTTCTCAGCGATTATGGCATGATATGCATCAATTAACAGGCATGACAGTAACCTGAGTTTATTCTGAGAGTAGGCGTTTAGGTTCTTCAAGAAGATATACCTCTGCGCCCTCATTACTCTCTTCACTATCATTTGAGTCTGATTTTGCCATGAGTGCAAAAATTAGCTCATACTTAGAGGCTTCATTTTTTATGACTACCATTGATGTGATCCTCTTTTCATCTTCTTCTTCAGACCCACTGGAAGAGTCCCTCAACACAGCAAATGCTTGTTTTATTACATCATTGGCAGCTTCCTTTCTATTAGGAAACTGGTTCCTTCTTGCAATTCTTTCATAGTTGTTCTGCTTGTTTAGAGGACACTCTTTAGCAAAGTGACCGGGTCTTCCACACCTACGAAAAAAATGTTCATTTCCTTTGAAATTCTTACAGAAGCTTCCCATCCTCTGGATTCCACCATTTTTACGAATCAATTTATGGAATCTCCATGTGAGATATGCCAACTTTTATTTATCGTCACTTGAGTCTTTCCTAGCCACTTCGAGAGCTAGGCTCCTTTCCTTTTTGATTTCATTCTTTTCTTCCTTCTTCATAGACATCTTCATCTATTATGTCTTAAGGTTTCTGATGACCTCATCGACAGTCAATGTCCAGAGATCTTTGACTATGCAGATGGCATTTGCCTTTCTATCCCAGGAGTCAGGTAATAAACCTAGCAACTTTCTTACCAGTTTGGTGGTTGTGATGACTTCTCCTGGAAAATGAAGCTCATTAATAATAGAGGTGAATCTAGTGTGCATATCATGAATAGATTCTCCCTCTTTCATTTTGAACATCTCATACTCTATGGTGAGCATGTCGATCTTAGAGTTCTTCACTGTGTTGTTCTTTCATGGGCAGTTTGAAGAGCTTTCCAGATCTCTTTAGCAATTGAGCATGCTAAGACTCGATTGTATTCATCAGGTCCTATTCCACACATAAGGATCTTCTTGGCTTTGTAACTTTTCTCCACTGCCTTCCTGTCAGCATCATTGTATTCTTTCCTTGTTTTGACAGTGGTTTTTATACCATCTTCACCTCTATGCACTGGAATATAGGGACCATCACAGATGATATCCCATAGTTCTGAGTCTTCAGCCATGATGAAGTCATATATTTTAGTCTTTCGCCACCCATATTATTTTTCGCTAAATCTGTGTGGCCTAATGAAAGATTGACCTTCTTCTATATTGAGTAGAGCACTCATTTTGCAGATTCTTTCTAGGTGTTAACCTTTTAGAAAGCACCCGCTCTGATACCAATTATTTTAGGTTGTGCGCTCCCGAAACAATAAATGAGGGACCTAGTTGTGTACCAGTACCCTTGTGTAATACAGTAGGTAAAAAAGGCACTCTATTTACCGTGGAAAACTCCTTGCTCAAGGGATAAAAAACCTAGACCTATCCTAATAGAATTTCAACTCCACTATACGAGCAACGTTATATAACAATCTATTGCAAGCTAGGAACTAACTCCCTTAATCTCTCAACCCTTACAATAGTAGCATCCTAGGAACTAACTCCCGTAGTCCCTCAACCTTTGCAATACACCGATTGCAAACACCTCCACTTGACTAACTCTAGCCAATGAAACTAAGGTTGATTACCTCTAGCCAACCCAAATAATACACTTTAGACTACACACTAGCCGAGGGAAGCACTTACTAGATTGAAAGGTAAACTGCCTAACAACTACTAAGAACTTGAAATTCCTACAACATCTTCTTATAAAAGAAGAGTATGTTTACTAGTTAAAGCACATAAACAAAGCTTAATGCAAACTAAGAGAATAAAGCATCTTTGATGTTGGAATAGATCCTTCAGTTTGTGATTAGCTTTGTTGAACCCTTGGAGTGTCTTGTGACGGCTACACCTTTTGAGTGATTTTTAGGTTTTCCAAGTGATACACAATATGCTACAACTTGTTGTACATATAGTTGGAAGCATGTGGGATGGATAAAGACCACTCATTTAATATTTGACCTAAAGCATGGGCCAGCTCAACTGCTATAATTATGCAGTGAGTAGCTCGGCTTTACAGCTGTCTCTGCTTATCGTGCAAGGTACACAAAGAGCAGATCAAAGACCAGGTCTCTATCTGGTTCTGAATCTGTTTGACAATCATCAAAACAAGTATGCACTTGAGCTTATCATTGTCTTTATTGATGTGAAATGAATTATGTACATTTAGGAGCTGGGGAAAATGGGAATGACTCAAATGACTCAGACAGTGTGTTTTGCTTGCTTGACTAGAATTAGAAAAAACAACAAGTAGAATATAATTATTAGGGGTGCTCTTTGTTCCAGCTGCAGGGTGATTGTTCCTTAGGCGTAATCTGAGCATAGGAAGTATAACCCATCATGAACACTACCAATCTCCAGAGGCCTCTTCAGTGAAGGGCGCTGTAGAAGGAAAAATGTGTCAGAAAAAGATACAATACAATTAAGATGCATTGTCAAGGAATTGATAGAAATGAGATTGTATTTGAAAGACGGGATGGATAAAACTCTATATAGAATGATTTTAGGAGTTGATGTTACATTTCCTACTTCAGTCACCTTTACCCAATAACCATTAGGCAATTTCCCCAAAAAGGGGTAAGGCAGTATTATGATGTTGGTCAATTGTTGCTTGCTAATAGTCATGTGATGTGATGCTATTGAATCTCAGATCTATGTTTTAGCATTTTATTTAAAGCATCCATAAGTTAGTTTATCAAAATCTATAGATGAGGTTCAATTTACAGTACTTGCAAAGTTGACTGCTCTATCAGTGATGTTATTATTGTTTAATTGTTCCCTTGTAGTACCATTTTGGAAATGTTGAATGATACTCACCAGCTGGTCATACTCCTCTCTACTCAGAGTCACTCTTTGGTTCCCAATATTCTTAGTGTCTTCGCCCTTTTGTCCAGGAATCACATCTGCATTCATCTCTCTATGAACATTTTCAACTATGCCCTTTCCTCTGTTAAACCTGTTGTTCTGGTTGTAACCTTGGTTCTGGTACCTTTGGTTTTGGTTACTTGAGTGTTGACTGTATCCTTGATGTCCTTTACCTTTGTTGTTATAGTTGTTCTGGTTGTTTGTGTGGTAATTTCTCTGGCCTTGATGATTCTAATTTGGATATCTATGAATCTTAAAGCAGTTGTCTCTATTGTGGTGGGGTCTCTTGCACACTTCACAATACAACCTAGTTTTGCTTGTGCTAGCATTGTAATTATTACTACCAGAATAGCTAAAGCTTGGGCCATAATTTGTCTTGAAGTTCCTTGAATTTGAGGTGCTTGCAGTCAGTGAGATTGATTCACCAAAGGTCTAGTTAGTAAAAGTTTGGCTAGCAAATGTTTGATTACTTGGTCTTATTTCCCTTTGTTTTTCTTCTTGTACTAAGATAGCAAATGCCTGTCCTATGGAAGGTAAAGAACTCATCATAAATATGCACCTCATTCAAACCCATAAGTAACTGAATTAGGTGCCTAACCTGCTCAACTTTGTGCATCAACTCTTTTCCTCTACAACTGCACTTACAATTACATTCGTGTTTGGCTGTCAAGTTACTTATTTCTTCCCAAAGTTTTTTCATTTTAGTGTAATAACTAGTGATATGCAATGATCGTTGACTTAGATCATTTATTTCCTTTTGTATTTGGTACAACTTTGCCCCATTCGTTTGATCATACCTATCTTCTAGTTCATTCTAGAGTTCAACAAAATCTGTCACATATTCTAGAATATCTGCAATTTCTTTTGTGAGGGAGTTTAAAATCCAAGATGTGACCATATCATGACATCTTTCCCACAGTCGAAGTTCAGGTGATTGTAAATTTTGTTTCTTACGTTCACCAATAATGAAACTGATTTTATTTTTAACTGATAGTGAGCTCAGTGCACTTTGCTTCCATGAGCGATGTCCTATTCCATCAATGGAGTTGGCACCAACACAGCACCAGCATTATCAGAGGGATAAATGTAAAACGGGCTACTTATATCGATTGTGTTGCTTGTATCAGTTGTGTCTTGAGAATTGTCCCCAATTTGTTCGTTGTTCGTCATGATGATTGAATGCAACTAATGAATTGAATTATTTTCAATGAAACTAAGAATCGACCAGAACTTTATCAAAGAATCAAAGTTGAAACTGAGAATTAATCAAAAACTTGATCAAAGAATCGAAATTGAACGAATATTTTCTTTTTGGGGGAAAATGCAATTGCGTCAATCCATAATTGCAATTGCAATTTAGAATCGAAAATAATGAGCTTAATCCTTGCTCTAATACCATGTTAAGAGTAATTAGGATCGATTACTGGTATGAACCTACAACTACTATGTGAGCTTCAAGCTTGCTCATCAATGGTGATTTAAGAATTGCAAAGAATAGAAATGAAGAAGAAGAGAGATGACACAGAATTGGGAAATGAAAACTTAGATTCATTCACTTGTGTGTTTCATCATATGTACACATACAACCGACTAAGAATCAGAAAATATCTAAGCTACGCATGACAGCTAAGCAAAGTAGTGGAAGCTCAAATTCTAACTGACTAAATGTATCCTAGCTACCCTTTTAATAATTAATTGTGTTGACTCAGCACATATACAAATACATAGGGTGTATCTCAATATCTTGGCAATTGCTGTTTTCATTTCAGATAATCCTTCTTCTTCATTTTCCTTAATTATTATTTCCTTTTCTTGTTTGTGTTCTTTACTTTGCAGAGACCTTAAAGTTGTTTCAATTTGAAGCATGAGTAGATAAATTTTTCAAGTGCATAAGGTATTTGCTGGTATGATTTGTATTTACACATAATGCTGGTCATTATTTTATCTTTTTTTTAAGCATATTATAAAATCCCCAAAATTGTCAAATAATGTCGATTCACTCGTTAAGTTTGCATGATCCACTTTAATTAGGGGTTTTGATTGTCCAATTTTTTGTCTTTTGAAATACATATTTTATAATGACTGACATAAAATACACGTACATCGCACGTGTCCAATAAATTAGTCAGTTTGCAAGTTAAGATTATCTAATCAGCTTGAAACTGTCAAGTTTATCAAATAAGTTTACTTTATATATCTCTGAGCTTTTTTCTGTACCTTCGAACTTTGTGTTATACATCATACACACACATGTTTGGATAGTTTTTTTCCGATTTTAGGAAGTTTGAACATAATGACATGGAATACCCGTGCAACGTCACGTGTCCAAAAACTAAATAAAAAAATAAACAAGTTGGGATCTAGAGTATCAATTGGCGGGAATATAACAAAAGTAAGCGAGAAACAATGAACAATGATAATAAATCAAATAGTAATAATATCGGGAGTTGGATCTCCATAGTGGAAACTTTTTTGTACAAGCAAAAAAACATAATTCTTCATCATAGTCAGGGCCATTAGGGCCACAAGGAGGGTAAGCATAAGGGTTGTTGTAGTGAGGAGGGGAAGAACAGTGGTTGGTGTAGTCTTCTAAATTTCCTCCTCTAGCAGCTACGAGAATTGTGAGAATTCGCTCAAACCTATGCCATAGGAGCCACAAATCTTCTAAACCTATTCACTCCACCTATAGCTCTAGGTAAACACAAACAACCAATGCTCTCTTTGATGTTTCAACACTTTCAGTCCGCAAGAATATTCTACATAGGCTTGTAATCATTTTAGTAATCTTCTTAGGCCGGACAAAGCATTATAAGACAAGAACTTAATGATCTAGCATTTGATTCTGGTTATCATTCTCTCCACCAGAGGCATACACTACTGAATACTAAGCTTCTTGGATGAGAGGAGCACACCCAAATATCTGAAAGGCATCTCTCCTAATGAGAAATGCATCTCTACAAGGATTTCTTCTTTAAAAGTGTTTGTCACCCCAACCATGTATATAAAAATCTTCTCCAGGTTAGCATGTAACCTTGATACTGCAGAGAAATATGTAAAAGCCTTCACTATCAACTAGATACACCTTGGATTTAGTGTATATAAAGAGACAATTGATGATTGAGATGTTTATTCCTAAACAAGCTAGTTAGATTGTTAGGAAAATATTTGATGCAAGGAAGTGGTTAGGCACCAGGAATATATATGCAAAATTGATGAGCTATTGTATAATTGACAAGTTCAATATTAGGCAAGCATATCTAGCCTTGGCTCCTCAGAATTCTGGAAAAGTATTTTCCTTAGCTCAAGATCCATACCAAGACACAACTTCCAAAGTTGGCTAGCTCTGCATCAAAACCTTGCTACTGTGGACAAATTGGAAAGATTTATTCATGTTCCTAAATGTTGTATTCTCAGTGATTAAGCAGATGAAGAAGTACTACCACACTGCATTTTTACTACACTTACTCTAAACATATATGGGGAAACTCTTAGCCTGGATGAGTGAAAATAGGAAAGTCCATAGCTGGGGACAAGAAGTCCATTAGATAGCACAAAGAGGGAAAGGCAATAGAGCTCGAGCAGGTATATTGAAGTTTCTATTCGCAACACCAGTATACCATATTTGAATGAATGAAATTCTAGGCGATTTCAAGGCACAATGAGGACAATCCAGGACAAAATGAGAGAGATTGTGCATTAGCTGCATCTCAGAGGGAACCAATGACACAAATGGAAGCAAATGTTAACTCAATTGAGCACCTACCAATTATACATTAGTTGCTTTTGGATCTTTTATATAGATAGAGATATAATATGGAGTTTTTTTAGGGCTAGTTCTAGAGTACAATGAACTAGCATTTGTAAATGCTTCACTTGGTTGAATAAAAGTTGTTACAGTTTCGACCAAAAAAATCCCACTCAATTCTAGACAGAAAATTTAAAAAATTATTCATGTCATCTTTCAAGAGTGCAAGATCCCACCTTATATTAATAAGCCCATCAGCATTAAAACGACCAAGACTGTGATGATTCACTTACTCATTGTGATTCGAATAGTCATTCATATTTGTTGATTGTATTCAAACAAGATGAAATTTTTTAGAAGCAAAAATAAAGACTTTTGGAGAGGAAGATAGAAGTTTGCATGTTTTATGCGTAGTATTTACAAGTAAATAACATCAAGTATCTTTTAAGTTTCAGATCAATATAGTTATGGCTGCAACTTTTGAGTTCAAAATGTGCATTGGGACTGAAGATCACGTCTGTTCGAGATGGCCTTCTAGGTGTAATCATTCTAGTGCCTACACAATTAATATGCCAGGGGAGGAGGCATGCACATCTGCAGACTGCAAGGCAACTAGAATGTATTTTTGTTTATAATAAACCATATCAGGACTATTTAGTTTGGTTCAGATTGGATGACATTTTTTCAAAATGGAATAACCGATTTTTTTTTAAAACAAATATCAAACAGAACAAAACTAATTTTATTTTGATTATGATTGGATTGCATTTCTTCAAAACAAAATGACTGACAAAACAAAAACTAACCAAACTAAATTTATTTTGGTTTGGATTAGATAACAATTCTTTTCAAAATCTAAAATGAAAAATCAAAATAGAATAATGAAACACCCAATTGCAAAACCAAATGCACACCCCTAATAAAAATGAGGGAAAATTTATAAACACTGATTATAGACCCCTATCTTAATCAATTATCAATCGTTCGTGGAGTAGGTAAAATTCTATAGATAATACTGAAAGAATACTTTTAATTCTTTTTAACGATTTTTACAAAACATAGGACAGAAAAAATGATGTTACAAAATTTTAATGTGCAAAAATGCCATCCATACACCACTAGTTATAGTAGACCTCCTTTGTGGTCTATAATACCAAACCCCAACTTGAAAAAAAGAATCAAAGCCCAAACCCCAAATCCCATACCCTAACACCCTTTGTAGTCGATTTCTAACCACTAGTTGTATACTCAAGTTCTGTACAGGTTGAATAGAAGTTAGCAGTCCCATATTGGTAAAATTAGTGACTAAAGTATATTTTGCCATGACGTTAATGAAATTAAAACATTTACATCTTGCTATTATTTATTTTATAACATAACAAATTATGAGAAGTCGACAATTTCATAATACTAATAAGGATTTAGTCATTTTACAACAAGCAATGACTTAACAATAAGGATTTAGTAATTTTACAACATGCAATGACTTAACAATGTGTTATCAGAGTACACATTGAGTGTATAATGAAGGGTGTGATTAATCATTTGATATTGTACAATTTAGAAATTGACAATTTCATAATACCATAAGGACTTAATCAATTTACAACAAGCAATGACTTAACAATGTATAACAAAATACTCAATAATGTGACATAATTAAGTGTTACAACTATAAAGACATAAGTGTGAGACTTGAAGTAGATAGAGATAAGGTGAATAATTAGAGTAGATGAACTGTTGAACTCAAAAGTACAATAAGACTAAACAACAAGAGCATAATAAAACAAAGTCACGATAAAATAGGTATGATTGGTAATTTTATGTCACGACCCATATTACGAATCGCGTGGGTACCTACCTGATTACCTCCTAGTAGGTGAACCATCACCAACCAGCCCATTATTAAAGCTCATTTTTTTCCATTCAATAGCTGATAATCATAAACACTAGGTGAGAAAACATAAATGACACTCTTTATACAATTTAGATCTTACAATTGCCTAGGACCTAGTCTAGACATATACAAGAGCTTCTACAATGCAGAGGAATAAACTTATAATAAAACGACACAACTTCTGCCTTGGAACGTGATGCATAGAAGCTGTAGGAAGATGTCTGCCACTCCGATCTATGAAACCTTCAGCAAAAACCTGAAAACACATCTATACCCAAAAAGAATGTAGCAAGAGTAGTATCAGTACACCACATGTACTGGTAAGCATCGTTGGCCTACTAAGATTAGTCCACAGAATACGATATACAATCAATCAGAATAACAGATAGGTACAGTCGTAACACTTTTTTAAATCCTACCCATACTTAAACAATTCTTACATAAACCTGGTCATATCCCACTACCATGTCAATGCAACACTAGGAAGTAAGGACCAACAGACAACAACAGTTACATTCAAGATAGACTCCTCGACTAGCTAAACCACAAAAATTTATGAAGGACAACCCTCAACCTCCATATCACCCGACACTAAGTGTGACCACTAATTATTACCTTTTTCCTTCTTAATTTAACAGACTCGTAATTTGACCAAGAGACACAACAACACGACAGCCCACATCAGACATTGGCCGATATTAACTTCAAGCAAAACTAAGTGGAAACTATATAACCAATGACGGTATCTCAACCGCATTCCCAAACCTGAATCATGCTAAATAGAATCACTCCGATACAACCTTCCCTCATTAGTCAACGGAGCCATGAAGTTACATATAAACACAACCGCTCAATAATAAGGACAAATCAAGTATGAAAGCACCAAAATGAGTCACGATTCAATGTAATGCAACCAAGACAAGTATCACCTCTATCACACAAATGGAAGTAATATAATGTAATGCAACCCAAGTTAGTATCACATCCGTACACACATACTCTTGTATTATTTTCCCCAAATAATCATGACCTGTAGGGGACCCATGGTGTTCATGTACCACTCGCTCTAGAACTGACTTCGGATCACGAGCCGATAACTAAGCCACATCCTCACCCTTGTCAAATGTGCCTTTTCACGTATATCTATATATATATATATATATATATATATATATATATATATATATATATATATGTTTCTCGTCACAATGTGTATTTCACGTATTTCTAGTTCATCAATAAATATTAAATATGATCAGTCAATAATATCAATATCAAAATCACAAGACATCATGTCACAAGTCATAACAAGACCCAAATAACTCTGTTTGTTATGCACACACATGAAATTCGCTAAATTATAACATTAATACTCTAATGAAGACACATGCAATTACCACACAAGTCACCCCGCCCAATCGTACAACACGCTCTATATTGATCAACTCAGTACGTAGTCGAAAATTCGGGTTGAGTTGTGAAACTTGGGAAATTTTTTGGTGTATGGTTCCGGCTTTGGCAGTACTAGCACCGCGACAGTGGTACCACTATAGCGGTCACCCTGCCGCTAAAGCGGTCTGTGCCATTTGGCATGACCGCTGTAGCGGTCATGGGAGCGTTGGGGCGGCGCCGCTGGAGCAGTAATCTTGTCGCGGAAGCGGGTGACGGGCAGTGAGTTGATTAAATGAAGTCTTAAAAGACCTTAGTCCCTCATTTATTTCTATTCCAAAAATTGAGCTCTTGGGAACAATTCTAGAGGATTCTGGGAGAAGATTCTTGGTGGTAAGTCCTTCTAATCTCTTTGCTATTCCATTATTCCTAATCATCTTCAAATCGTTTCTTTTGTTCCTTCATTATGTAATTCATGTTTAAAGTGGGTTTGATGGATATTTTATCTAAGCTTCTAAATCATGATTTATTAATTGGGTTAGCTTCATTAAGCATTGAATTAATGATTAGAACCCTTATTTGATAACTTCTTCCTAATTAGAGGCTAATTTGTGAATTTAGAAGTTAGGGTTTATACCCAAATTTGGGGGTTTTGCCTAGAATCCTAATTAGAGTAAATTGTTGATTATTATAGCTTGTTAATGATGGGAATTAATCATCTAGGCGTTTAATTTTATGTTGGGACTTTTAGATCCCTAATTTCACCCTTCGAGTTCATAAACCCTATGCCATAGGTTGGGAATTTGGGTATTGATAGAATTAGGATTGGTTTTGATGTTATTCTTGATTCTAATTCAATAATTCGAATTTGCTTAGACTTTCTTGGTTTCGAAGCTCAGCGGAAGGGAAAGGCTAAGGAGTGATTATTGATGATATTGTTGTTCGGCCTTTCGGGTAGGTTATGGCTTAGCCTATGGTGAGACTTCATTTAGCGGAGCATATATTAAGATGATATTGTCTGAGAAAGTATGTAAACCTTCGGGTATAAAGTTGGGTAGGATATTGTTTTAGGTTGGGTCCTTTTGCGTGATTGGGGATAGCCACCCCGTTGTGTTGTGACTTGATTTGTTCTATTGTGGTTAGCTTGATGCCACGTGGTGATAATAGATATTGAAGACTATGGTTGTACCTTTTCATGATATTGTGGTATCTTACTTGTTGACATTTGATACGAGGATATAGTTCTATATGGCTTGTGTAGCCTTTTCATGATATTACGGGCGTATCCATGCTTGGTACTTGTGATATTGATCGGACTGTTGATGATGAGATCATGCTTACCGTTGAGTTGATTTATATAAGTCTTGACAGGAATTATAGTGTTGTGGCTTCCATAGCATATTCATTAGCAATATTGTATTGATTTAGCATTATGCATTCATACATTCATACATGATAGAATGGTTTGGAACTGATTTATGAGAGACTTATGATATCTATAAGAGAAAATGTTTTAAATGCCCGATGGGAAATGGTTTCGGATGATGTGATATTATATGATTTGATTTGATAAAGATCCTTCGTGGACAAATATTCAGAGACTCGTTCGACCGTTGGTCAAAGATCCGGAATGAGAGGTACATGGACTCCACAGGTCCTCCATGGGTTGTGCCGATGAAGATCCTCCATGGGAAAAGATCCGGAGTCTCGTTTGAACGTTGGGCAAAGATCCAGAATGAGTAGTACACAGACTTCGCGAGTCCCCCATGGGTTGTGCTACCGAGACGTCGATACTTCCGTCCTAAGTACATGTGTACACTACATAACATTGCATGGCATTTGCATTCATACATTATCGCATTGCCTTGCATTATGGCTTACATTGTGATGATCTAGTGATTTTCGTGTGTTATTTTGATTCAGATTGGATATATTGAGACTTAGCACATTTGGGTTTAGATGCTACAACCTAGGTGATGACATGAACTTGGTTCTGGCTTGTGTTTGACTTATACATGTTGATTTATCTTCTTATATTACTTTATTATTTGGATTATGTTTGCTAACTTAGTCGGCCTATGATACCTACCAGTACTGTGGTTTTGTACTGACCTGCACTTGCTGCATTCTTTAATAAATGCAGAATTCCAGGTAGGATATACCTGCACTTCCTCTGGAAAGAGATTGATTTCGCTATTGATGTGTTGCCGGATACCAAGCCTAATTCTATTCCTCCTTACCGCATGGCTCCGGCAGAATTGAAAGAGTTAAAGGCACAGTTGAAGGATTTGCTTGAGAAGGGGTTTATTAGACCCAGTTCATCACCGTGGGGAGCACCAGTCCTATTCGTGGGAAAGAAAGAAGGTTCCTTACGGATGAAAGAAAGAAGGTTCCTTACGGATTTGTATTGATTATAGGCAGTTGAATAAGGTGACGGTAAAGAATAAATATCCTCTCCCAAGGATTGATGATTTGTTTGATCAATTACAAGGTGCCAAGTGGTTTTCCAAAATAGACTTGAGTTCAGGTTATCACCAAGTGAGAGTTAAAGAAAAAGATATTCCCAAAACAACTTTCAGAATGAGATATGGCCATTATGAATTCCGGGTGATGTCATTTGGGTTAACTAATGCTCCGGCAGTGTTCATGAATTTGATGAATAATGTATTCAGGCCTCTCTTAGATTTATTCGTAATAGTATTCATGGACGATATTCTGGTATACTCTCGCACAGAATCAGAACATGTTGACCATTAACGTATTGTTCTTGGAATTCTTCGAACTCGAGAATTGTATGCAAAATTTTTAAAGTGCTAGTTTTGGCTGAATTCGGTGTCATTTTTGGGTAATGTTATTTCACATGATGGCATTCTAGTTGATACTCAGAAAATTGAAGCTGTGAAGACTTTGCCAAGGCCTACGACGCCCACAGAAGTCCGTAGTTTTCTGGGATTGGAAGGTTACTATAGAAGGTTCGTAGAAGGATTTTCCTCTATTTCAGCCCCATTGACGAAGCTAACCCAAAATTCAGCTAAGTTTCAGTGGAATGATGCTTGTGAACGCAGCTTCCAAGACTTGAAGGACAGATTAACCTCATGTTACACCTTGGAAATTTCATGTCATCATGTAGTGCATGAACCACTGCGAGCTTAACGATAATAGGAAGTTCTTGAGACTATAAGATGGATAATTAGTGGTCTTAGAATGCATACATTATGATTTTGAAGTCATATGAATTGACAAGAATAAGGATTAGTAAGGGCCAGTGGCGTATAAGTGGGGTTTTGGAAAGGTTTCATAAATCATCGCGTTAAGAATTGTTTCGCAAGGCCTTGAGGGCAAGTTATAGGGATGTTTAGATTAGTAATGAAGTATTAAACAAGCGTTAAGATGGTTGTATAAGGATTGGAGATCAAACGAAACGACGAGGACAACTTCGGAAAAACTGTGAGTTGCACGACCACATTATACAGCCCGTGGAACTTTATACGGATCGTATAACCCAACAACCACAAGTGTTCCATGGTGGTGAACCACGGACACTTATACAGATTGTGAAATGTTATACGGACCGTATAAGTCTCGACGGGCTAAGTTATTCTAAGTATTTAAATGTGATCCCACTTCATTATATTCATTCTCCTCACTTCTCCACTTCTCTTCAAGCTTCTAGAGGGTTCCACACAAACTTCATGTACAAGAATACAAAGGAAAGCAAAGATCAATATCAAGAATTTAAGTGAATCAAGTGCAAGAAGCTCACTAGGGTTCCTCCAAGTCAAGAATTCTCTTGGGAGTGAAGCTAGGGTTTTCTCCAAGTAAAGTATTGCCAACCAAAACCCGTTCCTACGCATTCAAAGGTGAGTTTCATGATTATTTCATGTTGTTTAAGGTATGGAAAAGTTGAAACACTTGGATTATGGAGGAAAATGGAAAATGGATTACAAAAAATGAGATTAGTGGCAATTGTGAATAGTAGATTAATATGAATCATGAATCATGATATGTTGAGATTGTAATCACGTTATGAATGATGTTAGGAGTATGAGAGAAACATTAGATGAGAATGAATGTAACGTTGTAGTATGATTATGACTAAGGATGACCTTGAGAGGAAATTGTAGGAATTGGATAATGACGAATTTGACTAAAGTCATTGATGATGATACTATGAATGTTATTATTGACGTTTGAGAGTTGAAATGTGATATGGGGAAAGTTGTATAAACAAAGGAAATGATGCCAAAATTTCTTTAATTTAGTAAGCACGTTCAAGTAATCGATTAGCTAATGTTAATGCGAATTCTCTTGAAGGTAGAAACGTGAATATTGAAGAGGAACGTTCAAGAGATAGAGTAACTAAACGAAAAGGTATGTGAGGCTAGTCCTTTCTTTCTATGGCATGAATCCTATGACATGATTTTTCCCTTCTTCTCCATGAATCTCCTATATTCTGGAAAAACTAAGAGTCTATGTTCATGAATAGCCATATGAGATAAGAGATATATTATGAGCCCAATAATGATGATGATGAGTTTAAGTCTAAAGATTCTAGAGTTCATGATACGATGGTCCTACAAAGTTAATGATGTTATTCATTGTATACACTCACCTTATATACTATTTCCTTTAAGGTGAGGCAGAATACTTATAAATGCTCCATAATGAAATCGAGGGTTCATGACCTTACGTCACCCCGATAAAGTATAGCTGTCTTTGAGTTTCTATGCATGCATTATGATGAGTACATGTTGATGATATTACACCGCGCCTATATGGCCGGGAAGACACTGCTAAGGCGGGCAGCGTATACACCATGTCTAGGTGACATGGGCAGACACCACTAGTGGGCGGCTTGAGATGGTACCCCGGACGCGAGAGGCCTGGAGGCAGGCTAATGATTATCACACCATACCTATATGGACGGGCAGCTTATACATTTATGCATATATGACAGGATGATGATTATGAAGTAAGCCAGCATGTATTATTACTTTTATAATTGATAGTCAGATACAGATGTTCCTTATTGATGCTTCATTTATTTCATTGACGTATCATTATTGTTTATGCCTCTCATACTCAGTACAATGTTCATACTGACGTCCGTTTTCTTTGGACGCTGTGTTCATGCCCACAGGTAGACAGGGAGGTGAACTTGATCCAGACTCGTAGGAGCTAGTAGCTGATTTGAGAGAACTCCATTGTTCCCGAGGTGCCTTGATTATTCTTTTGTGTACATATGTATATTTTGGGCACAACGGGGTCCTGTCCCGTCCCTATATCTAGCACTCTAGTAGAGGCTCGTAAATACGCAGTTGTGGGTTATATGGTCTCACGAGATTGTTATTATGTATATATGCACACATACTATTTTGATGGCTGAAAGGTTTATGTATACAAAAGTGTTTATGTTCTCAAACGTAAAAATGATTTTCTTATGATGAGTAGTAGAACGAGTGGTACTTGGTGGTTAGCCCCGGGTACCCGTTACGGCCCCTAGTCGGGTCGGGACATCTCAGCCCCAGTCTTGACACTCCTAGAAGGGCCAGATGGCTATGTTGTATATTGTGATGCTTCCGGTGTGGGGTTAGGATGTGTGTTAATGCAGCACGGTAAAGTCATCGCTTATGCTTTGAGACAGCTGCAGAAACATGAAAAGAACTACCCAACTCATGATCTCGAATTGGCTACAGTTATTCATGCACTAAAGATGTGGAGACATTATTTGTATGGCGTGCATGTTGATATCTATACAGATCACAAGAGTCTTCAATACATTTTCAAACAGAAGGAGTTGAATCTGCGGTAGAGGTGGTGGTTAGAATTATTGAAAGATTATGATGTGAGGATTTTATACCACCCCAGAAAGGCAAATGTAGTAGCTGATGTGCTTAGCCACCGATCAATGGGCAGCCTATGTGAAGTTCCTTCGGAGAAGAAAGAATTAATTTATGAGCTCCACCAACTAGCTAATTGTCACGACCCAACCCCGTGGGCCATGACTAGTGCCCGACCTGGACACTCGTATACGTACCTGTTAGATATAGTCAAACTGAAGCTAAAATCAATATGGAAACTTGCAAAAGAACTCCAAGGGCTCATAACGTTATCATATATACATATATCCAAATAATCTGTCTCCTGGAGAGACACAACTGATCAAAACATAATATGATACGCAAGCCGACAAGGCTGCCACAATATATCAACATGATACGCAAGCCGACAAGGCTGCCAATACATATCGTCACCATACGCTAGCCGACAAGGCTGTCACTACAGACGAACATATCCATAGCACATCGTGTAGACACAGCTGAACAAAACTTATACACAACCCACACATATGCCTACAGACCTCTAAGAGTACCGATAGCGAAACATGACGGGACAGGGCCCCGCCGTACCCCTGGATAAACATATATATATATATATATACATCATAAGATATGTACCAAAAGTCTAGGCTCCAGAACAATGGAGCTCTCCAAGACAGCTGAGTAGAAGTTGTATGCTGAAGGGTCACCAAACCGACTATCTGTACCTGTGGGCATGAAACGCAACCCTCCCCCTCCCCGAAAAAAGGGGGGTCAGTACGAGATATGTACTGAGTATATAAAGCATGAAAAAAAATAAAGAGGATCATGATTGAAACAGAAATTACAGGAGACAAGTATGACTTTCAAAATACCAATACACTTGCCTTATAAAGTGTGAAACATGCATATCAATATCATATATCATATCCGGCCCACTATGGGACTCGGTGAATAAAATCATCACATACCATCCATGGCGCCACAATCATATCATCATATCATATATATATATATATATATATACCGTATCTTGGCCCTCTAGTGAGGGACTCGGTGAATAATGCAGTGAAACTATGCACGAAAACATATCCTGGCCGGGGACTCAGTGAAAGATATATTGAGGCATGCATGAGCAAAGTAGTGAGCAACCATATGCAAACTAAATCATATCCGAGACTCAATAGAATAATCAAAATGAACCACCATTTGAAAATCAAGACAATAGTCATATCAGGTACCCTTCGAATGTCATTATGGATTACATCAAAATAGGACGGCTGGAATCACAAACACGTATCAAGACATAATGAAATAGGTTCTGGAAATCAAGAACATTAACCATCCTAGTATCTGTAAGAATAGGAGCTTATTTGGAGTCATACACACGTCGTCTATTTGTTTCATAAAGATCATGCCAAAAAGAAGGAAGGGTTAGCTTTACATACATGTTATAGGTTAACCGTAACCAAGTTCGCTTCGTCGCCCCTTTAGCCTATTTAATATGAAAGTAACGCTATCGTTAGTAGACTATAATTTCTATCTTATAAATCTACAACCAATCACTTATAGGGATCATTCTTTAGTTCATATATTTTTTATTAGGATTTTGGTTGGTTAAGAACTCAACTGAAATCGGGCAGCATTTACCCTATATAATTCATCTAACCCGAACTTCCAATTAATCTCCAATTATCACAGCAATACCAACAACAACAGTAATAGAAATATTCATATCAAATCCTTAAAATTCAGCCCATAAACAACTCAAATAACCCAATAACCTTTCTTAATCCTTTTCCAATCCGAATCACTAACATCTAAGATTATACACCAAGCAGACCAACATACACTTTATATACGATACGTTATACACTTCTTTCTTCCAGATTTAGAAGCCACATCACCAACAACACGACAACAACAAGAACAACAACACATGAACATAAAACCACACTTTTAATCTTTCAATTCAACAATTCCATATAACAACTACATCTTTAATTATCATGATTCCTTCACTTTTAACACACCATCAACGACACCATTAATTCAATCATACCATGAAATGAGAAGATCTTACCTTAATTTAATCGGAGCCAATTCTACCCTCACTTGCACCAATTGCACTATTTCTTCTTCCTCAATTCAATACCCAATGTCGCTATTACCTCCTTGGACGTGCAAACTACCTTGGAACTTTAGCAAGATTGTTTTTTTAAAAAAAGGGTTGCCATGGCCGAGAGCTTGGCAACCATGGCAAGCACCTCTTTCTTTGCTTTTAATCCAGTTGAAACTTGCAAATGATGATGACTACCCAACCTTAGTCATTAACATATATATATATATATATATATATATATATATATATATATATGTTGTGTCCCTCCATAGGACACATGCCCCCCGTAATGACTCATCATTTTTCTTTTTTAATTAAATCGGTGGGGCCACTTAATTATCTACTTAGCTAACTTAATTAATATTTAATTAATCACTAATACCCACTTAATAATCTAATCATAGTTAATTAATCCCTAATCTCCATTAATATTTCTATATTAATTGAAATTTATAACAAATCGTGCACTAATTAAAATCGAGGGTTAAAAGTCCTTATTTCATATCCCAAAAATAATCTCGTCCTTAGCTTATGTTTATTAGCTTACGAATAATTCGACGTACAAAAATATGGGGTATATCATCCTTTCCCCCTTTGGAACATTCGTCCTCAAATGTTAAACTAGTCCTCCGCTCCCAATATTTCCTTAAATGTCCTTTTTATTTAATTAAGCCCTTCACATGTCTCTTTCGTTTGTCGATTCCCTTCAATTTGTTATAATGCATTCCAGATCTCTAAGTAACTGTTTCCATAATATTTCCTCTTTCTGTTGCTTCTCGAGGTAACAATTCCACGTCATTGTCTTTATGGTTGATAGTTGTATTGCCAGCTCTTCTGTTGAAATGTTACTCTCTCTCGTCTACATATTGCTCAGTTGTCTCAGTCATAACTTAGCTCTCTTTCTTCTCCTATAGTTACTCTCTTAAGATGTATCGTTCACTCCATCTTTACCTCTTAATCCTTAATTAAGATTTTATAACGCGTAGATGTTCCTCATCGATTTATTAGGCTTTACAACCCTTGGAGTATTTCATACCTCTGGTAACTTGTAGACCCTTCGCAGACTCTATGAATAAAACGACATTTCCCAGGGTGTAACATTATTTTACTCCAATAACCTTGCTTTGCTATGCTATTACAGTCCGTATTCTGGAATCTTCAGCATCCTGTATCACTTCTCGACTTTCTCTTTAAAAGATTTTTAATTGTCACTTTTCTTTTAACTCTTAATCTCCATCTTTAGAGTTGGTTATCAAGTAGCGCTGAAGTTTCCCCATAAAACAACTTTACACAGCTGCCCTGTGCTCTGACTTTTATTAACTGGTATAATTCTGCAAGAGTTCCTTATTTGACATATAAATTCACTGTCTCCTAGTAACCAACTCGTTCCGATCGCCTCGCTTAAGCTAATTCACAATTTCTCTTAACCCAACTTGTAACACTTTAGGTGTGTTCTATTGCCCCTTTACCCAAATTTTTCTTTTAGTTTTACTGTCACACATTATGTTGCAATCTTTACGCAAATATGTGAAGGTGCTCAAATTAGCTCGAGAAATACCTTAGCATCGCTTCACTAGTCTTTACACTTTACCTTGCATTCTTACCTCGTGTCATTCAATGGTATCGGGCTCACCTATGGCCATGTCCTATTTGCCCTCAGTATTAATTCTATCTCGGTAATTTTGCCTCACACCATCTTACACCTTTCCGTAATGTATCCAAAATATCGCAACCGCATTGTTATTACTGAATCCTTACTCTTCCTATCAAGTACTCACTTGGTCTCATCCTTAGCTTACAAATACTCGTAGGTTGTATAACTATTCTTGTATAACTTGTATAAAATATATCCAATCTTAGTCCTAGCTTTTCCTCCTCCTGGTTCATTTTGCTTTACATATCTTATTTGTACTAAAACTCACTTGCTGTCTATCTTGTCATACTCCCTTTCTTTCCTTTATTCACCATTCAATTTTCTTTTATCCTATTATAGGAGATTTCCTATCCCTTCTCCTTTGCTATTTATAAGTCACAATATCACTAGCAAACAACTCCGTTGCCAACGTCTTAACCTCTAATCCAGTATAGCATTGCTATTCTTTATAATATCTCTTAAGTTACGCGTTACCATTTTCTTGTCGTATTCTTCCTTTTTATAAGCATCCACTTTCTAATGTCATATTATCCAAGATCTTTACAAATAATTCTCAGCACTATCTCAAATACCATCCTGAATTCTATCCGTTTATTGTTGGCTTTCAGATCTTACTAACTTGTTTTAGCAAGGGATCTCACTTGAAGTTTAAGTATCCATATAAATATATTGTAGTGTCAATTGTTTCCATCTTACACTTGCATTCCTTTTATCCGCTTCCCCCCTTAAGGGTGTACTTATACCATTATCTATTTATATTCTGCTCTATATCTCTATTTCCAATCTCAAACTCATCTGATCTCTTTTCCAATTCACTTGGTATACTGTACCATATCCATGTCCTTCTTTATCATCTATAGCTTTGATTATCCACATACGAAACCTTAATCAAAATCAGGAAACGACGAGAACCTCTCGATATATAGTACAAAATCTCATCTGATAATCTGTACTCGAGTAATGCAATCAATGTAGTAACTCACCCAAGGCCACATTCTACCTACTCCAATAAACAATTAATTAGCACTTGAAGTCGTCCCAAAATTTTCAATCAGGTAGCACTTATTTTCTGATGATAAGTGTCTCAAGTTATCTTGTAAAATTATCTTTATCCCAACCTGTATCATCTGTTTTCTTTAATAAATTCACACTGCATTAGTTGTTCCTCAGGCCTACAGTCCTTGTCCTTATGGATTTTACTGTTTCCGAGGTGAAGTCATATATACGCAATACTCCTTTATGCCTTATGCTCTCTTGCCCTTGTTGTGTACCCGCTACCGACTTCTGATTTACTCAAATTCATATCGGGTTCATCTAAATGACAATCTTATCTTATAACCTCATCGTTATACTATACCTTTAAGCTTGTAGCTGTATATTTCCCTTTCGTTCTATACCTATACTCAATAAATTACGTCTATCTTGGGTGCTTCCTTTAGTATTCCCTTACCATTTCTCCAGTCTATGTCCATACTTTATTCTGTGCACGAGGAATCTCATGCTATCTCTGTATCCTTCGGAAAACACTACTTCGGAATAATCCCTTTCTCATTCTCCAAACGTATTCTGTTCATCCTTATTTATTCTTATCATCCCAGTCATCTCTGGCACTCATTCTGCCTCATTGCTCATCTTTCTATAGTTTAGTCTTTCACAATTCCGTCACTTATATTACTCATTTTCTTGACTACACATGTCATAACCTATTACTAGACTGTTATTCCGCTCGCTTTCCTCTTGTTCCTTCCTTCAATTAACTCCTTCTTTTCTTGTGCTTACTTTCATTTTCATTATCACACAATCTTTATTCTGAACTTTCCCTATAGGACCTTATAAGTCCTTCTCATTCGTTCCATACCTTGACGATTTCACATTTGCCTTTACACTTTAGTCGCATAAATCACGTCATATCTTTTAGGCACTTCCTCACTAGGCTTTACTCATTTTTATAACAATCCTTATTATTTTCACGTAATATCCTGTTCGTAATCAATCCTATAGCGTAACACTTCTTAACCTTTTACCCTTTCTGGTCAATCTTATCCTTAATACCTCACCAGTTGTCTTATCAATACATTCATATTCGTCATAATTCTTCTTCCTCTGTATTCTTGTCTCAATCATACTATTACTTCTCCTAACTATAAACTCGTCGTAACTTATTCCTACTTTTCAGTTCACTCGATACCTCAATAAAACGTTCTGTTAAGATTTACCACCTTTTTCTAAACCATCCCTTAGTGTCACAGCCCTTTTCATTTCAGCAACAACACATGAAACACATGATCTAAGACAGCCCGCAAGCTTAAGTTTTCCTTCTACAAATTTCGTCTCCAATTAGTTGATTAAGAACTAATAACTCAAGGACATAAAGATATGATGAAATGTTACCTCAAGAACACAAGAACGCTCCAACTCCAAGATTACGTCACCATGAAGCATCCTCCAAAACCATCACAAGAAGAAGAACTAGAATCCGACAAGCACCACGGGACTTCTAACGCTTGATTCACATAGTTTACCGTCAGATTTGTTCTTGGGTCATGAACGAACTATTTAGTTCATAACTACTTGCCGTATGATTTGTACTCTTCAAATACAAATGACACTTAATTGTGGACGTTTTTGCTCTTCAACATGAGCCTCTTCTCAGGTAAAATGTGACTAGAAAGTATTCTGGTCCATTCAAATGAATTCCAAACTTTACTGCTCATATATGCTTCTTCGAAATAAAATTTACTAAATAGGAATGATGCCTCTTACGGATGACATGGAGGGTATCTCTTAAAGCTTTAATCCAACATGATAAATTTACCCTATCGATATCGACCTCATAATTACTATTACTATCAATTCAATAGTTAACTTTATTTCTCGAAGTCAGACTTGCAACTTGGTCAAATCCTATTATTACTATTGACATGACCTTTCAAGACATATTACAAACTTATATCTCATCCTCTTTTTATTTCTAGGAAAGTTTTGGCAGAGTTTCCTCTGTAGGGCCAACATATATACGTATATATATATCATATCATATCATAGCCACACAGGGCTCCCAATTTCAAGTAAAAGTATAAAGAAGTCGAAACTTACCTCACATATCCCACCTCGAGACGTACCTGATCCTTTAACGATCTGTCTTGTTATACCTTCCTATCTACCTTCCCTTTCATTCTTCGACTTTACATTTCAATCATACTTCAATATTCTTACCTTATCCGACATGCATCTATCGCACCGTTACCTACCTTTGTACTTTGTAACTTCCAATATCATCAGTCACTTTCTTCTGTCGATGCCGTTCTTCAGCTGAAATCAAGGGTTAGTATAAGGAATTTCATTTCCTATGGCTGGGCTCTATCGCACGATCTTAGATATGAAAGAAAGGTAACATCCTAAATGTCTTGTAGCTTCCTGTTTATAGATGTGGTGCACAACACACCGATAAACAAGACTCTACTAGACACGGTCTGTAGACACTCCGAGGACGAACTGCTCTAATACCACTTTTGTCACGACCTAACCCCGTGGGCCATGACTAGTGCCCGACCTGGACACTCGTATACGTACCTGTTAGATATAGTCAAACTGAAGGTAAAATCAATATGGAAACTTGCAAAAGAACTCCAAGGGCTCATAACGTTATCATATATACATATATCCAAATAACCGGTCTCCTAGGGAGACATAACTGATCAAAACATAATATGATACGCAAGCCGACAAGGCTGCCACAATATATCAACA
Organism: Lycium barbarum; assembly: GCF_019175385.1. NCBI lineage: Eukaryota > Viridiplantae > Streptophyta > Magnoliopsida > Solanales > Solanaceae > Lycium > Lycium barbarum. The sequence goes on from NC_083343.1 coordinate 90,181,913, forward strand.
TAATACGCAAGACGACAAGGCTGCCAATACATATCGTCACCATACGCAAGTCGACAAGGCTGCCACTACAGACGAACATATCCATAGCACATTGTGTAGACACAACTGAACAAAACTTATACACAACCCACACATATGTCTACAGACCTCTAAGAGTACCGACAGCGAAATATGACGGGACAGGGCCCCGCCGTACCCCTGGATAAACATATATATATATATATATATACATCATAAGATCTGTACCAAAAGTCTAGGCTCCGGAACAATGGAGCTCTCCAAGAAAGCTGAGTAGAAGTCCTATGCTGAAGGGTCACCAAACCGACTATCTGTACCTACGGGCATGAAACTCAGCCCCCCCCCCCCCCCCCCCCACCCGAAGAAAGGGGGGTCAGTACGAGATATGTACTGAGTATATAAAGCATGAAACACAATAAAGAGGATCAAGATTGAAATAGAAATTACAGGAGACAAGTATGAGTTTCAAAATACCAATACACTTGCCTTATAAAGTGTGAAACATGCATATCAATATCATATATCATATCCGGCCCACTATGGGACTCGGTGAATAAAGTCATCACATACCATCCTTGGCGCCTCAGTCATATCATCATATCATCATGTCATCATATATATATATATATACCATATCCCGGTCCTCTAGTGAGGGACACGGTGAACAATGCAGTGAAACTGTGCACGAAAACGTATCCTGGCCCGAGACTCAGTGAACGATATATCGAGGCATGCACGAGCAGAGTAGTGAGCAACCATATGCAAACTAAATCATTTCAGAGACGTAATAGAATAATCAAAATGAACCACCATTTGAAAATCAAGACAATAGTCATATCAGGTACCCTTCGAATGTCACTATGGATTACATCAAAATAGGACGGCTGGAATCATAGAAACGTATCAAGATATAATGAAATAGGTTCTGGAAATCAAGAACATTAACCATCCTAGTATCTATAAGAATAGGAGCTTCTTTGGAGTCATAAACACGTCGTCTGTTTGTTTCATAAAGATCATGCCAAAAAGAAGGAAGGGTTAGCTTTACATACCTGTTATAGGTTAACCGTAACCAAGTTCGCTTAGTCGCCCCTTTAGCCTATTTAATATGAAAGTAACGCTATCGTTAGTAGACTATACTTTCTAGCTTATAAATCTACAACCAATCACTTATAGGGATCATTCTTTAGTTCATATTTATTTTATTAGGATTTTGGTTAGTTAAGAACTCAAAGAAATTCGGGCAGCATTTTCCCCTATATAACTCATCTAACTCGAACTTCCAATTAATCTCCAGTTATCACGGAAATACCAACAACAGTAATAGAAATATTCATATCAAATCCTTAAAATCCAGCCCATAAACAACTCAAACAACCCAATAACCTTTCTTAATCCTTTTCCAATCCGAATCACTAACATCTAAGATTATACACCAAACAGACCAACATACAACTTTGTATACGATACGTTACACACTTCTTTCTTCCAGATTTAGAAGCCACATCACCAACAACACGACAACAACAAGAACAACAACACATCAACATAAAACCACACTTTTAATCTTTGAATTCAACAATTCCATATAACAACTACATCTTTAATTATCATAATTCCTTCACTTTTAACACACCATCAACGACACCATTAATCCAATTATACCATGAAATGAGAAGATCTTACCTTAATTTAATCGGAGCCAATTCTACACTCACTTGCACCAATTGCACTATTTCTTCTTCCTCAATTCAATACCCAATGTCGCTATTACCTCTTTGGATGTGCAAACTACCTTGGAACTTTAGCAAGATTTGTTTTTTTTTTTAAAAAAGGGTTGCCATGGCCGAGAGCTTGGCAACCATGGCAAGCACCTCTTTCTTTGCTTTTAATCAAGTTGAAACTTGCAAATGATGATGACTACCCAACCTTAGTCATTAACATATATATATGTATATATATATGTGGTGTCCCTCCATAGGACATGTTCCCCCCCTAATGACTCATCATTTTTCTTTTTTTTTTCTTTTTTAATTAAATCGGTGGGGCCCACTTAATTATCTACTTAGCTAACTTAATTAATCTTTAATTAATCACTAATCCCCACTTAATAATCTAATCATTGTTAATTAATCCCTAATCTCCATTAATATTTCTATACTAATTGAAATTTATAACAAATCGTGCACTAATTAAAATCGAGGGTTAAAAGTCCTTATTTCATATCCTAAAATAATCTCATCCTTAGCTTATGTCGATTAGCTTACGAATAATTCGACGTACAAAAATACAGGGTATAACACTAATCTTGGAGTACGTTTAATTGATTTAGGTAGTGCAGGGATTGGTATTAATAATGCCACAATTTCGTCCCTGAATATGGAAGTAAAAGAGCGTCAATATGAAGATCCTCAGTTGAGCCATTATAGAGACACACTTCATGAAAAAGAGAAGTCTCCATTTGAAACTTCTATGGATGGAATTCTTAGACACCGAGGCAGGCTATGTGTTCCGAATGTTGCAGAATTACGTCGTCGAATTCTAGAAGAATCCCATTATTCTCGGTATTCTATTCACCCAACTGCAACAAAGATGTATCATGATCTCAAGTTAATATATTGGTGGGATGGCATGAAGAAAGACATAGCAGAATTTGTAGCTCAATGTCCAAATCGCCAGCAAGTGAAAATCGAACATCAAAAGCCAGGAGGATTATTGCAAGCAATGGAAATCCCTACTTGGAAATGGGAAGTGATCAACATGGATTTTATTGTGGGGCTACCTCATTCCCGAGGCAAGTATGATTCCATATGGGTGATCGTGGACAGACCCACGAAAGCAGCTCATTTTCTTCTAGTCAGAACCACATACTCAGCAGAAGATTATGCAAGGTTGTATCTCAAGGAGATTGTGCGACTCCATGGTATTCCAATATCCATTATCACAGATAGAGGAGCGCAATTTACAGCCAAGTTCTGAAAATATTTCCAAGAAGGTCTAGGTACTCAAGTAAAGCTTAGCACGGCATTTCATCCGCAGACTGATGGGCAAGCTGAACGTACCATTTAGACCTTGGAGGATATGCTAAGAGCATGTGTTCTAGATTTTGGTGGTATTTGGGATGACCACTTACCTCTAATCAAGTTTGCATACAACAATAGCTACCATTCCAGTATCCAAATGGCTCCGTATGAAGCTTTATATGGAAGGAAGTGTAGGTATCCAATTTGATGGTTTGAAATAGGAGAAGTACAACTAATAGGCCCTGAGTTAATTCAACAAGCAGTAGAAAAAGTCAAGGTGATCCGAGATCGATTATTTACAGCACAAAGTCGCCAAAAATCTTATGCGGACAACCGCCGGCGAGACTTAGAATTGCAAGTTGATGATTGGGTATTCTTAAAAGTTTCACTAATGAAAAGAGTGATGAGGTTTGGTAAGAAAGGAAAGTTATGTCCTCGATACATTGGACCCTATAAAATTATCCGCAAGGTGGGTCAAGTAGCTTATGAATTAGACTTGCCTCCAGAACTTGAATCAGTCCATCCAGTTTTCCATGTCTCAATGCTCCACATGTGTGTTGGAGATCCTACGAGGATTGTCCCAATAGATGATGTTCAAGTGACAGAAAAGCTAGTCTACGAAGAATTGCCCATTGCCATATTAGACAGGCAAGTACGAAGACTTCAACATAGGGAAGTGGCCTCAGTTAAAGTCTTATGGAGAAATGACAACCGAGAAGAAATGACTTGGGAAGTAGAAGAGAGTATGAAATCCAAATACACGCACTTATTTCAGCCCCCAGAAGAGATCCACGATAAAACATCAGGATTATGAGGTATGTATGTTTTCTTTTATGCATATGGGTCGTGTGTGGCCAACTTATATTGCTATTGTGTTGTGGCCTTGTGAGGCAATATTATTATGGGCTGTTGTGACAGGATGATAGTGCTATATTATAGGGGAAGCTCTGGCGAAATTTTCGTAGAATTCCCGAGTGCTTAACATTCGAGGACGAATGTTTCAAAAAGGGGGAAGAATGTTACACCCCGATTTTTTTCCCGTTAATGCACAGTGAATAGAATAACGAAGGGCACAACGTATACGATGTTTTAATAAGTAAAAAATAACAATTTATGATTCTAAAAGAGATTTCAAAGACATTTGAGTTAGGAGACGAAAGTTGTTAAGGAAAGCAAGGTATATGTTGTGTGTCGGGCAGGATTTACGAGTATCAAATGAATGATGGCTTAATGATGTTTTGGAGAAGAGTTATAACGTCCCTTAGATTGTTAATGAAGTGTTAAACAAGTGTGAAGAAGGTTCCAAAAGGATTTGAGATCAAACGAAGTGACGAGAACAAAATCGGAGAAGAGATAGATTATACGACCAATTATACGGTCCGTATAATATTATACGGTCCGTATAATTGTTCGCAGAATCGTCACAGTGAAGGTCCCTCACTGATGGGATTATACGGTCACTTATACGGACCGTATAATGTGCCGTATAATGGTCACAGAATAAGTTGTTGCTGGGATAATTTTACAGTCACTTATACGGATCGTATAAATTTATACGGACTGTATAAGTGTTCGTATAATTTAGTCGAGATTGAATTTTAAGTTTTTAAATAAGGGACCAAGTTCATTATTTCATTTCCCATCTTCTCATTTTCTCTCCACACCTCAAGAACCCTCTATAACTCTCTCCACTCTTCATCTAGAAGAATCCAAGTGAAACTAAGGATAAACTTCATCAAATCAAGAGAAAAAAGTGCAAGAAACTCACTAGGGTTCATCTAAGGCAAGAAATCTCATGGGAAGTGGAACTAGGGTTTTGATCAAGTGAAGTATTTCCACTTAAAGCTCACTCCCACACTATCAAAGGTAAGTTTTATGATCATTCCATGTTGTTTAAAGTATTGAGAGGTTGAAAGACTGAATTGTAGAAGGAGATAGAAAATGGTAATGTAAGAATAGTGTCATTTTTGAGTAGTAGTTTGGACTGAATCATGAATATTGCGATGTTGTGATTGTAAGTATGCTATAAGTGACATTTAGAATATGGGATACGCATTATATGTGAAAAGACGCAATAGTGAACTGTGACCACGATTATGGAGGAATTGAAGTGAAATTGTGAAATGTGGAAAATGTAGATGAATGATGATTGTTGTTTATAATATTGTGAATGTTGTTACGGATGTTTGGGAGTTGATATGTAAAATGAGGAGATTTTATAAACAAAGGAAATTCTTCCCAATTTTCTCTAGCTGTAGTAAGCACGTTCTTATAATCGTTTAGCTAATGTTAATACGAACTCCCTTGAAGGTAAAGACGTGAGCATTGAAGGAGAACGATCAAGCGGTAGAACAGCTAAAGGAAAAGGTATGTGAGGCTAGTCCCTTCTTTCTAAGGCATGGATCTTATGACATGATCTTCCCTCCTTCTCCACGAATTTCATACATTCCGGAATACTAAGAATCTATGTTCATGAATAGCCATATGAGTTAAAAATAAGAGATATTATGAACATGATGATGATGAGCTTAAGTCCAAAGATTCTAGAGTTCACGAATATGATGTTTCTACAAAGCTAATGATGTTAACTACGATCCATTGATGTTGTTCATTGTATACACTCACCTTATATGCTAATTCCTTCAAGGTGAGGCAGAATGCTTATGAATGCTCCATAATGGAATCGGGGGTTCACGACCTTATGTCACCCCGATAAAGTATAGTTGTCTTTGAGTTCTATGCATGCATTATGCCGAGTACATGATGATGATATTACACCACGCCTATATGGTCGGGCAGACACCGCTAAGGCGGATAACGTATACACTATGTCTAGGTGGCATGGGCAGACACCACTAGTGGGCAGCATGAGATGGTACCCCGGACGCGGGTTAATGGTTATTACACCGTACCTATATAGTCGGGCAGCTTATACATATATGCATAGATGATATGATGATGATTATGAAGTAAGCCAGCATGCATTATTTCTTTTATAATTGGCAGTTAGTTACAGGTTGCTCCTCATTTGGTGCTTTCTTATTTCATTGATGTATTGTTATTGTTGATGCCTTACATACTCAGTACAATGTTCGTACTGACATCCATTTTCTTTGGACGATGTTTTCATGCCCACAGGTAGATAGGGAGGTGATCCAGACTCGTAGGAGATACTAGCAGACTTGAGAGCACTCCATTGTTCCGGAGGTGCCATTGATTTACTCTTTTGTGTATATATATGTATTTTGGGCACGGCAGGGTCCTGTCCCGTCCTTATGTCTAGCACTCTAATAGAGGCTCGTAGATACGTATGTGTGGGTAGTATGGTCTCACGGTTTCTTTTCGTATGTATATGTATTATTTTGATAGCCGGAGGGCTTATGTATATAAGGTAAATATGTTTCAAGTGAAAAAAAGGGTTTTCCTATGATTTGAGTATAAGATTAATGAATGAACGTTTGATGTGTACGATGGGCAATGGTATGAGCGGTGCTCGGTGGTTAGCCCCGGGTACCCGTCATGGCCCCTAGTCGGGTCGTGACATTACCGACCTTACGTCAGTCTGATGGAGTTGTAGCTTTTGATTGGGCTCTCATGCATGCTTGACGTAATTTAATAACACCGTGCCTATATGGCCGGGTAGCACCACTGCGGTGGGCGTAGTGAGCGGCTATGGATAATGATAGTAACACCGTGCCTATATGGCTGGGCAACACCACTAGTGGGTGGCGTGCGATGGTTACCCCGGTCGCGGAAGGCCCGGACGCGGGCTAATGATGATATTATGTTATGTATGTACGAAAAATGTTTTTCTTAAAAGGCTAAGCATGCATGGTATTCGCCTCAAGAGGCAATCATATATATAGGTTATCTCTTTATCTCATGTTATGTTATATCTCTCTTGTATGTTGTTATTCATGCCTTACATACTCAGTAAATTATTCGTACTGACGTCCTTTCTTGTGGGGGCTGCGCTCATGCCCGCAGGTAGGCAGGGAGATGGATTAGATCTATAGGTCTTTTATCAGCGAATTCTTAGGAGAACTCCACTTACTTCGTAGCTACAGTCTGTTTGGTATTGGTCCTTATGGTCGCTTGTATTCTATGTAGAGGCTCGTAGATATATGTGTACAGTTAGACATTTCATAACCCTACCGGTTTATATCGTTGTCTATCTTTTTAGTAGCCTTGTCGGCTAGTGATGATAGGAATAATTGTTGAAGATTATATAGAGATGTGCCGTTATGTTATGATATATGTCCTTACAGATTATGATATCCATGAGCTACCTTTATGGTCCACCAGAGATGATTATGAGATGTATATTTAGAGGTGCTCGGGGATGTTAGCTCCGGGTGCCGGTCATGGCCCTCTGGTTGGGTCGTGACAACTTGCATATCATTTTTTTTTAAAAAGATTTGAATATATCCCCTTTATATATAGGGTAGTTTAGGTTCGGATAGGATATCCGGATAAGAAATAGGCTCCTATATATAAGGATAATGCATATTTTTGTTTGTAAAAGAAACATTAAAACGTTTTAGTTTTGGAAAATGTATATGTATATATGAGTATAAATATTCATGTCCAATCACACATTTTATTTTGGGTCCACCCATATAATACGTGTAGAACGTCTTATCCTAAAACCTCGTATTTACAAGCGCATTTCCAATTTTGAATAAGTAATGATTTGATTTCTCTTAATCCGTGTACATGTGTATGAAGTTAATTCCATTTCAGGTGTTGGGTTTAATCCCAAAATATTTTTATGCATATAATAGGATGTTTTAATCTGGGCTTGACCCAAACTCTCTTCACATATATATTTTGGAAAATCGGTGGGGCCTTTGCCCAAATTCTTGGTTCTTTTCCACTGGGCTTGGGCCCAAAACTAACTCAGTTAGTTTTTGGGGCTATTTTCTGTCCAAAACTCATCCCAATTCATGTAAAAATATGCACTTTTAATCTTTGAAACTAATTAGATTTTAATGGAAGGCCGTAATACTTTTGATTTTTTTTTTTAAAATAGCCCTTTTCCGATTTAGACTTGCATTTATCAAAGCTGTTTTGTTGTTCTTGAAGTGAAAATCGTTAGGTCTATTCCAGGATTTTGAAAATTCGTTTGGGATCCTAAAGTCTACTAAACGGCATATGTACCGTTGTCCTAAGGCGACTAGTTCTAACATAAAAATTCCAATATCATGTGATGTTTTACAAGTTCATACAAATAGAACATTCTAGATTAAAATAACGTAAGCAAAGAGAGGATTAGGCCAGGGGTGTACGAAACCCCTAGTTAACCATTTTCACCCATGGCAAGGCCTTCATACGCATCTATAATATTTGCTTCCTTTTCTCTTTGTTGGACTCGTTTGTGTTATGGAAGAATTGAAATGTTGAGCCTTGTCCTAACAGGTTTGGCTTGGACCGGCCCAACTGGCCCATGCAGTGGAGAGGGAAAAAGAAAGGGAAAACTCGGTTAGTTTATATTCATTGAACTTATCGTACACATAACTATACACATATATATGTATCCCATTCATTCACAAGTCATGCGATTAATTATTTGTACATGTGCTATTGGGCTTCACTAGTGGGTATTTAGGCAGTAAAGGGGAAAAGTCATCACCATCCGTATTCCTGATGATGCACAAGATCTCCAAGAGGTTTCATGAACCTCAGGCATGGCAAGACACCAGGGGAAGGCTAAGACTAGACCCCAGAATTACCTTAATTTCCCAGTCAGTACAGTCATGGAAGGAAAAAATGATAAAAACGGGGTCTTACACTCATACACAAGCATGATATAGATTGACACATATGGACATAGTATAGCAAGAAGAAAACAGAGGTAAATAGGTATGGTATGGTCAGAAACAAATTGACATTCTTAGGTTTAGTATAACTAGTAGCAAACTGAAACAAATGGGCATGGTGTAAATAAGAGAAAAAACCAAAACACATGGTCATAGGGTAAATAAAAACAACTGCAACATATAGATATGAAGTAAACAGAGGCGAAACCAAGACATATGATCATGGGTGAACAAAAAAAAAAATGCAAACTTCAGTACTGATATAGTGCAAACAGAGGCAAACTATATGTTCATATTCATAAGGATAATGCAGATTTATTCACCATGTGGCCATGATACAAGGAAAATGTATATGCTTTATACAAAAGCAAGGCAAGCAAACATATAACTAAATTATGCCAATGCTTTAAGCTTAGATAAACTTACACATAATATAGGTTTGCAGGAAGACATGGTCTATGACTCTAATGGACATGTCATGGATAAAACTTAAGCAGATGGGATTAGATTTCCTAGTTGGGGGAAATTACTTATAGGATAAACAACACACTAAAACAAATAATTGATCTCCAACTACTGTGATACCAACAGAAGTAGAGCACAGGCAGATCTTAATATGCAAGGGAGATACAAGAAGGGGTCAGGGTCTTACTGAGCCTAATGGCCACCAGAATGATGCAACGCTACCTTAGAAATAAGTAGTTGCAGATAAGGAAAGTATCTATGGTGCAAACAGGGTCAGATGTAAACAATGTCAAAATGTTCTAAGTCCAAGTGACCTTATGTAAGATATGCTGTCTTCAGGAAGGAGCAACCATTTTTAAACACACATATTATGAGCAAACAAAATGCAGCAGTCCCAGACATGTGCAGATGATGCAAAGCTATCATTATAGATTCCAACTGATTCCATTATGACAACAAACATGGATCAAATAACAATATGAACCTTATGGAAGATACAAATGTAGAATGGAATGAAAAGAGTGTAAGAATAATAGTGCATGCTCCTTATCAACGTTCTTACAGAAAAAGACAAGTATTATGTGACCCCTAAAAAATACAGTAGTTTAACGTTCATACTTTTGAATCCCTTTTAGAACTTCCCCATTTAGTCCTATTTCATTGCAGAAAACAAATTAATCCCATAATAAAATGCGCATGAATTAGCTCATCATTCATAATTAGTAGTCTGCCCTTAACTCTCTCGCCTTTTACCTAAACTATATTCACAATTCACCTGGGATCATTTCAAAGCTCACTTCTGTTACTATTATGCCCTTGGCTAATACTTAATGTTGTTCTAAGGATCATTATATTATTCAAACAAGGCCAAACCCACTCATTATCCTTTAACCAGGCTTAGGCTAGTAGGATTAGGGACTGTCACGACCCATTTTAACCTAGGTCATGCGGGGACCTACCTTTTCCATCTCGGTAGGCGAACCCTAAACTCAACATTCACAATCAATAAAATAATAATACAGGAAGTAAAATGACGTAAGTCTCACAACATAATATAATATAGATAAATGTGGAAGTACTGAATCCACCCCAGTATCTGGTCTGGTCATACAAGAGCATCTAATCCGAATACTAAGGTATGAATAATAAATACATAAATAGTCTCAAATCATGTCTAGAATGAAAAGTAATACATAAGTAGTAGAAGAGTCTTCGAGGTCAGCGGACGCCATGCTCACCCTGGAAAACTCAAGTAGAAGCTAAGGAGTCAATCAGTCACGAGTCAGAGAGGTAGATCCGACCTGATACTCTGCATTCGTAAAAGAATGCAGCAAGTGAAGGTCAGTACAATCAATATTACTGGTAGGCATCATCGACCGACCAAGCATAGATAACACAATTCAGAAAATAAGTAGATAACAAGGAAATCAACAAGTACGAAATAATAAGATCACAACCAAGTGTTCGTCATCGCCTACGTAAGCCTCTAATCCCAAATACACCAAGTCAGGAATATATACATATCCAATTCAATCATCACAACTAATCACCATGAATCGCAATCAAGCAAATACAACGCAATGCAATGCAATAATGGAATGGATGAGATGTAATGTCATGCAATTGAGTGTACATATGTACTCTGGACATAAGTATCGACACCTCGGTAGCACAACCCAGCGTGACTCGCGAAGTCTAAGTGCCACCCGTGCCGGATCTTTGCCCAACAGAAAGACGATACCCTAGCTAATTACTCACAGGGGGAGTCTCACCGGCACCACCCTGGGGGACCTGCGGAATCCATGCACTAACAACAATTCCGGGATAACATCCAAATCAGCCATGCAATAATGATGCCGGCATAGATCATCGGTCATCAGCCTCTTACAATCACTCAAGTAAGAATCGCTCAATCAACGATACCGGATAATTACCAGCTATCGGCTATGCATCATAAATGTGAGGGAATGTATGCAATGCACATCTCAACGATTCCAGAATTGAACCTCGAACATCGGCCTTCTCACAATCACTCAAGTAAAAGAGTTTATTAAATATCAGTTTCATACAATCAATGATTCAAGAATTGATCTTCGGACATCGGCCTGTTACAATCACTTAAGTAAGGAGTTGATTAAATATCAGTTTACTCAATCAACGATACAGGATCATCACCAGGTATCGGCCATGCATCATGAATGTGTGAGAATGCGTGCCATGCATACATCAAGTATCAACAACCAAGTGCAAGATCATAATTACCACAAGATAGGTACGCCAACAATGTATTATATCACAATACCAACAATGGTATGCCAACAATATATCTACATCACTAGTACCAGCAATAGGTACGTCAACAATGTATCATAATGAAAATACCAACACAGTATACCAATCATATCTCATTCATGACATTAGCACATATTCAGATATCTACTGCTACTCGTAGCATCAAATCATCAAACTGGAACAGTAAACACACATAACGGCGTGGCTAGTCCCAACACACAACAGGCCCAACCTAAGGAAATATCCAACACAACTTCATACCTGAAGGTCCGCATGCTATCTCCGACATTATATTCTAAATATGTGATTCTCTATGCATAGTTTCACTAGAGGTAAACCATAACCTACCTAGATTGCCGAATTGCAACACCAACAAGTCACTCTTTTGCCTTGCCCTTCCTCTGAAGTTCAAAACCAAAGTAGTCTAAGCATAATCGAACTCTATGTTAGAAATCATGAAGAATGATACTAATATTGCTATGATATCAATTAGGTCCATTTTAACTCTAGAAATTGGAGAAACGGTCCCACAAGGGCAAAACGGGAAGTTCGAAGGCAAGATGCCAAATTAAGTCCTAGATGATCATAACCCAACCATTAATTATTAATTTAACTCAAGAATTGGTCTAAATCTGATTTCAAGTAAAAAACCCCAAATTGGGTATGAACCCTAATTCTCTAATTCGAAATTCAACGTTAATAGTGGAAGATATAGGGTTAGTAAGCTTAGATTCATCATATTTTAGTATCAACATCAGCCTAGAGAGGAGTTTCCCAAAACCCTCCTTTAAATACCATTTCTAGGGGATTGAAGAGGGAAGGGGAATTCTAGGATGATAGTGATTAGAGAGGAGTAAAGGATTAGACAATGTTTTACCGCTAAGAATTTCTACAATTTGTCTCCAAGAACAGCTTTCCCAAGCTCCAATATCAAGATATGATAAAATGAGGGTCTAAGAGTTATTTAAGACACATTAGATGAAATACCACTGCTCATGACCGTCACGGCGGAGGGAGTGTCGCTACAGCGGTAAAGCATAATTCACTCGTGAGGCGGCCCTGGTGTCGCCGTTGCGGGCACCAGACACCAGATTCCCCCTAAATTTTCTAAGTCTCGATCGAAAATTTGGTTTTTTCTCGAGGCCATCTGCTCACAACCCGACCATCTAAAATCATAGAAAAATACGCTGCGGACGCACTCGTGGTCTCAAAATTTCCAATGGAGGTATCGTTGACCGAGGCAACCACCCGTGCCTACTTCCTATTTCCCATCGAAAGTCTCGAAATGCACCAAAATGCATTGGGAACCGAACCAATCATGCATACAGGTTCCGAATAATCATCGGAATCTCTCGGAGTTGATGAAACTCTGGAAAAGGTTCGTTTGCCCAAAAGTCAACCTCGGGTCAATAGTGAGTCAGTTAATGCTCAAAAGTGGCGAAAATTCCAAAAGAGCTATAACGACCAAGTGGGTCATTACTGTTATAACCCGTATTTTGTACGTTCGGATATTCCGAGATAGTCGTGGTAAGTTAAGGGCAAGACCATTTTCAAAAATTATTTTAATGTACAAGTTGTTATGAATATTATTAGTATGGAAATATGGAGAAAGGCTAAGGGTAAAAAGGAAAATTCGCAAAATGGTTCATGGTAATATTGTGGAAGGCTAGGGGAAAAATGGTAATTTCACAAAAAAGTTCAAGAGAGCTCTTGGAGAACCCCTTGGCCGTGTGACATATGCATATATATATATATATATATATATATATATATATATATACATGGAAGGGTGATGACAAAAATAAAATAATTAGTCATCTTTTATTTTAATGTTTAAGAATCTTCAAGAAAAGGCCATGTGTTCACTTGGTATTGGAAGGAGATATATATATATATATATATATATATATATATATATATATATATGTAGAGAGATGACCAAAGTAAGACCATTATTCATCTTTACCATTCAAGAAATTTGAAGAATAAAACATAAGAGACCATTTGGCCACCATGGCCAAAAATTTGAGTCCATGAAATTGATCAAGAAAAATTATTTTCTTGTAGTATTCCAACTAATTTGAAGGTCTTAATTAACATGGAGTGGTTGTTGGAACAAGCAAAGTACTCATGGTGCAAGATGGAAGCTCTATCCGAATAAGAGGAGCCAAAGAATAAAGGTAAGGTTTCACCCCTCCTTTCATGTGTTATAGATGATTTGTGAATATTGTAGCATGAAGAAACGAATGAAATTCATGAAATAGATGTATGTTGGGGGGTGGCCGAATGGGATTGAATGATGTAGGAAAGATGAATTGATTTTTATTTAGTAATTTGATTGTTGTTGTGTGGATTTCATAATAAAAATGAAGATTTAATGGCTTGAAATGAAGTTGTAATCGTGGATTACGGAAGAAGCTAATGTGATATTAGTATGGTTTCTTATGATTATAAGAATGAATGATATTGCTAAAGTATAGATTGTTGGTGTAGTTTATGAATTTGGAAGAAAGAAAATGTGTTGTTAGTGTTCTTGTGGAATTTTGAAGGTTTTGGGTGAAATGGCATATTGGCTAGATTGTTTTGAATATTGTATGACCTGTTTGAAGTATTCTTGAATTGTTGTTGTAAGGTCTTGGGCAAGTATTTGAATGTGTAACCATTGATGTTGGCTTGACTATATGTGGTGGAATTGAATATAAATGAAATGCCGTTGAATTGTGTGGCAAGAGTTGTTAGTGTTAGAATATACTTCGAAATAATTGTTGAAGTTGGAGATATGATTGTCGGTATGGTTGTTGATAATTTGGCCGAGTTGAATTCTCGGATTGTTGTTGATAAATTGGTCGAGTTAGATTCTCGGGGATGGTGTACGGACAGGGGAGATGCTGCCGAAATTTCGGCAGAATCATACGTGAATCTATTTGAAAGACTTTGAAAGACTAAGACAAGTGTGTGTGACGATGAATTTAATGATTATGTAAATCTTCTTGAATGTAGACTAGCGATAACGAGCTTGGATATTAAGTGTAGCTAATTGGACGTGGGACAGGTATGTAAGGCTTACCCTCTCTTTCTTTTGGCATGATCCTTATGAAACGAACATATGACGTATATCTATGATTCCAAAGCAACTCCTATTCTTAGGGCCACTAGGATGGCTACTATTCTTGACCTCCATGAGCCATTTCATATGGTTGTGATACGGATCCATGATTTCCAAAGTTCTATTGGATATGTTTCCGAGTTTGTCTCTGATTCTTATTAGCCTATCGATATGAATATACGTAGTATGGTTGAGTTTGTTGCGTGATTGGATAACGAGCCAAGTGTAAGAGTTCATGTCCTTAAAATGGTTCTGTAAGTATTAATGTTTCTAACTTTTGCATATAGTCTTGGATCGGGCCGAAGGTTCCTCGAAAGTAATACAATATATTTATGGATCGGGCTGCACGTTTCGCAGCAATACACTATATGATGTTCTATGAGTACGCATGCAAGAATCTGTTATATGTATATATGATGTATGATGTCGGTATATTGATTTGGTCCATAACGATATTCGAAAGGTACCTAACATGATTGTGGCTTTAATTTTCCAAAAAATGGCTTCTGAAACGCTTGTAGAAGGTTCTGTACTTCAAACGCTTATAACTTTCTTATACTATGTCGGATTGACCCGAAACTTATTTCTGAGCCTTCACGTGTCGGTAAGTATACTTGTATATTGAGTCTTGTTTTGTGTGCATATGGTTTCGCACTACTCTGTTCGTGCAAGCCTCAGTATGTCTTTCACTGAGCCTGGGCCAGGATATGTTCTCGTGCGTACTTCTCTGCATTGTTCACCGCGTCCCTCTCACTTGCGGGCCGGGGCACGATATATATGATATGATGACATGATGATATGATGACGTGGCGGTGGCTAGGATGGCATATGATGATTCTATTCACCGCGTCTCGTAAAAGAGGGCCGGGGCACGTTACATGCATCTATGATACATGACATTGGCATACATGATATATGATTTACCGCGCCCCTCACTGGAGGGCCAGGGCACGTTATATGCATACATGATATATGATTTACTGCGCCCCTCACTGGAGGGTCGGGGCACGTTATATGCATACATGATATATGACTTACCGCGTCCCTCACTGGAGGGTCGGGGTACGTCATATGCATATGGGATATATGATTCTGACATGCATGATCCGTGTTTAAAAAGTAAGCTCTTTTGGCACTCTGGATGATTCACCTATTTTCTGTACTTCTTCGGACATACGGCATCGGTATACATGATTTGTGTCTGGAAGGTAAACATTTTGGTATTCTGGATAGTGTACTTACTCTAGTACTGGTTGTTTCGGTTATGGTTCTGCCTTCTGTATTTCATGCCTTACATACTCAGTACATATTCCGTACTAACCCCCTTTCTTCGGGGGCTGCGTTTCATGCCACGCAGGTACACCCAGATGAGTAAAGGACATTGCTAGAAGATGCTTCAGCTGGATTGGCAACTCCAATTGCTCCTGGAGTGTTGCCGAGTCAGAGTATATGTGCTCTGATGTTTTGTTCGAAGTTAGAGACTTCGCAGACAGAGTCGTGGATATAGAATGTCAGTGTTGTAAGCGGCTCCATCAGCCGATGTGTCATTTGTGTTATGCTATAAGTTTTATATGATCACAGATTTTGTTTGATTTGAAAACAACGAAAAAGAATATTTCTGAAAGTTGTGCTATGCGTTTCATCTTTATTTGATTTAGAAGTCCAAAAGATTACGTATGTAATAAGAGTCAGCGGGTTCGCTCGACTCCGAGTATGGGGACGGGTGCCCATCACGCCCTAGTAAGGTTAGGGTGTGACAATTACAGGGACACATCTTAAAGGTTCAAGACATGGTACATTATTTAGAGTATACTATAGAAAAACTAAATGCATTCCCATGTCATCATACTACTACATTAAAGTAATATTAAGCTACTCCTTTTTTACTTTATTTAGCATTCTAGTGTTTTAATAAACCAATTAAAGCATATACAAGACTAAACTAATGCATACACACACCCTATGTGAGTCTTAGTCATAAATTAGGCCTAAACAGATATTAAAGGGTACTCACAACTTATTATAATATCCAAATAAAACATTTGACTTATTTTTAGTAATCAGTAAGCATACACCTACTCGAAGTCCTTCTCACTTTCCAGGTTTAATTAATACCTACAATCCTCTAGCTAATGTGTATTACCTATTTCAGTCAACTAATCCCTACGGTACACTTTAGTAAGTCAGTAGGTTTATTTGAATCCAAACATCATGTATTATAACCAAGTTTAATGATCTAAGTGAACAACCATTAATGCAAAGGGAAGTTCATTTTAAACACCATTTGACTCAATGATGAGGAAAGGAAACCAAGTGTATAAATATGGTAAGTTTCACCCTATGGACCTGTGGGATATGCCATGACAATATTTTATTTGGGAAGAAAGATACTTATGAACCAAGTGGGAATTGGTCCTTTCTCAATTTTCTCTTAAGATGTCTTAAAAAGACTGCCCCATTGTCAAGTGGTCTATACTTACATATCTACACTCATGGTCCTCTCCTTTCATCCTTGAACTAATTCAAACATGCTAAGGGGGGTTGGACAACTCAGATTGTAAAGCCAAATTAACTTAAAATTTTACCTACAAACCTATTTTAAACTCTCTTTATCCGAACAAGACTTAGAGGATCTTATATGTTCAATCCCATTTTAGGCCTAAGTAAACTGTGTTATCAACAGTCATTTCCAGACCCTGTTCCCTATCTGTGTACAAAACCAGGTTTCATATTTTAAAAGGAAAACCTCAATCTCTTAACTATTCAAGACCTAGCAAAGTATAACTAGACTTGCTTTACTCTACCATCTTCATGCTACTTTAAATTGATCAAATTTGACACTTAAGGTCACCTATTAAACCATAGTCAGTCCATGAATAAACATTAAAGCAGATTCAAGAACTTATAAAATACCAGATTTGATATTTGGCACAAATATCATGTTTCATGTCATTTTACATCCTATTCTTATAACTTTTATCGGTTAATCTATGATGAAATCATCGTACTTGGGCTTATGTTGTTATATTTCATGTGTATAGGCACGATGAAGACAAACAATGGAAAATCGGGCTAAAAGTGGTTGATTTTGTAGCATATGATGATTACTCGAGATGACGAGTCGAAGACCACAAGTGATAAACTACAAGAAAACAATTGAACTAAAGGAAGAATATGTGACAGTACCGTAGCACGTGAAGAGCGAGTTGCGGGAAATTGAAGTCCCGCGCTGCAGGCGCGTGGCAGACTTGGCACATTCATCAGCTAAAAATCACTGAAGGGTCCCTGCTGCGCCCGCGACGCGCTGCCATCATTGGATGGGCTCAACCTGTTCGAATTTAATTAGGATTTTGTCTATTCTTGAGTCATTAAATTCGTAGACTATAAATACTTATTTGAAGGGTTGAGAACGGTATGCTGAGATACTTTGAGACACTTATAAGCCATGATTAACCCTTTTCTTCTCTGTTTTACTTTTATCTTCATAAACCCTAGGCTAATCATGAATTCTTTTGTCTATGATCGAATCATGAGTAGCTAATCTTGTAATTCTGGGGTTGTGGCGAAAGACATGATAGTTGGTTTGACGACAATTTTTATCAATTAAAGTTTCGTATTTTGGGTTGATTATTTATTCTTAATATTAATTGTTTTATTATTTGGCCAATAGTTGAACACTATCTATGGCGTGTGAATTGAACTGGGGATAGAAAATTTGCATGCGTAATAACAATAAATAGGGCTTGTTCGATATAATCATTTCGCTGATGAGGATCGAAATATACCCTTTTAGCCTTGCTTAGTTGAATATGGAGAAGTAAATGTGTTCTTTTTACCTCTGGTAACCATAGGGATATAGGCGTTATAGTAGCATCTACAGGCTGGTGAGCAACTCGAAAGATACTCATAAAGTTATAATTAACCTTTCAACTAGTAACCTAGGAAATAAGATAGGTAGAATTGTCAGAAGATCAAGTGGATTGTCGAAAGCCATGTCCCTGGAACTCTCCATCATATGATAAACCTTACAATCTTTGTCAAAATATTCTCAGTCACAAAAATACCCATCACAAACAGTTTACTTTTCAGTTTTAGTTTAGTTATAACAAACGCCTTGATTTTCACTTTCTAGAATAGTTTTATTTGAATTTGAATTAGTTAACAGTAGAATCTAAGTCTCTGTGGGATCGATATATGGACTTAAAAATCCTATATTACTTGTACGACTGCGTATACTTGCGTGTGCATTTGGGAGCAACAAGTTCTTGGTGCCGTTGCTGGGGACTTAGCGATATTACTGATTTTCTAATTTGGATTTTTGAATTTCTATTCAAGTTGTTTGTTTATTATTATTTTATTTTATTTTTAATTTAATATTTTGGTTAGTTTTCTTGACATGACATCTTAGAGTAAGAATTGATCAAGTATTGGTTGTTCCTATTTTGGTGATCCATGTCTAATTCGTGGAGGACTCCACTTGTGGCAACACTGTCAAAATATTTTTGGGAATGGGTTGTGTGCACCTTCCCAATCTTTTGAGTGGAATGTTTATAATATATGTGGTTGTCCTAACTCTTATTCCCCATCCCTGAGCCCCATTATGATTCTCCTATTATTTGTGATGTTGATAAGAGTAACGAAGTGGAGGATGCGGAAAGTCTTGCTGGGGTTAGCGATATGATGAAACAAATAGGGGAGCAAATGATGGAGCATGATTCATTAATGAGTGAATAGACCGCAAAAAGTGAGGAAAGCCATAGAGAGGATTCATGCCAAACTCACAAAGATGTCGGCCGAGGCTGAAACTTGTAATGATCTGCAAGTTATTGACTTAGCCAATACTCAAGAAGAACCTCAAGCAGAGAGCGAGTTCTTCCAAAGAGATAGTTTTGAAGAAGCAGAGATAGTAAGTCAATCTTGGCTAACGGAACAAGCTCAACAAAAGAAACTTCATGGGTTTCTCTATGATAGTCTTACAAACATGGCTACACAACTGATAGAAGGCAGAACTGAGCTCAGACAAGAGATAGGCCAATTTGGCTCGGATATCCATGGCTTGCAGGCTTAAATAAATAAAAAGGTTAAGGCGTCTGATGCCCAACAACCTATTGTTATGGATAGTAGCCAACTTGTGGAGCAAATGGAGGAATCCCAACCATTCAATTAGATCTTTATTGATGATGTCATTGTTCAAGAGGTGTAAAAAGGTGAGGATGTCAGAAATAATGCAGTTTTAGAGTTGTGGCGTGTTGGTCCTCACTCTAAACATTTTCCTACATTATGTTTGGTTGGGGACATGGAAATTGAGCCTTCCAAGCCTTTGGAGAAGTCTATAGATGAGGAACAAGAGCCTTACATCCTGAAATTTGCCACACTGAAAAGACAAAATGACATTCCTCATTTAAGGGCCAACAAGTGCAAGAAGCGACATCTATTACTTGGTTCCTTTATTTTCATACCAGCGCTCCAGAAGCGTGATAGAAAATTGGATGCAAAAGTAGGGGTAAAATTCATAAGTCCGAGATGGAGGAAAAAGTTGATTCATGTCGTGCCACGACGATTAGGGGAAGTCTAAGTACCTGAAGTTGAAAGCTGAGGAGCATGCCAAATTTTTAAGTGTGGGATCATTCGCCCCTTGATAATGAGAGCATATTGCTAGCTAGGCCCTAGTAGGCCCCAAGGAGTATTTCGCACTTTACTTGTTTTTAATTTTTCCATCTATATGCATTGAGGGCATTGCATAATTTCAAGTGTAGGGTGGGAAAATACGTCCTTGGTCTGTAATAACATGTTTTGAGGTTGCAGATGATGACTAGTATGCCTTAGGATTTTTTTTAGTAGTTTTGAGTCTTAGTGTCGAAAAAAAAATAGAAAAAGAAAATTGCAAAAAGATTTTAGGTTCTTTATTTTTCTTTGATAACCTTTTAAGTGCCTCATTAGTAAGCATTCATCATCCACCCCCTTTAGTTTTCTTATGGCCTCACTTTGAACCGGGTGTAGGTACATATTTCTTTTATAGTCATAGAAAGGGCTTTTCCTTAAGACAGGTGGATGAAAACCTTCTTGAGGGAAAATTAGTCCTTAGGATAGGCGCATTCAAATGCTAGGTGCATGGGTTAGGTGAAGTATTGGCATATGAGTGATCTTAATTTTTTTTGTGAAAGCATGCCTTGAAATTGTATCACTTTTCTTGAAAGCAAATTGTTCTTATTTGACTCGTTATGACCCATTTGGCATTGTTGATTTTTATTGTTGTTTAATTCGAGGGACAACCGGATCCCTCTTGCGTTGATTGTGTGTCATGTGTGTGTAAGGTTTTACATTTGTATCCATGTTTTGTATTGACATCTAAAACTTGCCCTGTGTGTTCGCCAAGCGAAATGAAGTTCGGTTGAGCCTAGGAAATGATAGAGGTGTTTCTTTGATTGGTCACTAAAAAGCCTAAAACGTTTATCCTACCAACTTGTAAGTAACACCCTAGTTAACCTTTTTAAGCCTTTAGCCTTTTCGTTGATAGTAGTAATTAGCCTTTACCCCTTCGTTCTATAAAACTTGATTTTTGATCCACTTTAATCATTTACATATAATGGGAGTTGGGATATGAATGAAAAAGGGGAAGTGGTTTTTAATTTTAGTCTAGAAGACTATGGGAGCACGGAATGAAAAGAACTAATTCACTTGTTAGTTGAGAATTGAAAAAAAAAAAAAAAAAAAGAAATTTGAAAAAGACAGAAAAAAATGTAGCGAAAAAGTTTCCCTTCTAACTTGTGTGACTTTTAAAATAGTGGTGCTTAAAACAAAGAAAAGTGGGTGAATTGGGAGAAATTTAAAGGTTGGTTGGTGTTGAATAAGGGCTAAAGAAGAAATTGTGCAAGAATGATCGAAGTATATGTATTAAAGTGCTTAGGGATATTAGTCACTATTATCCAACTAATTTCTACCCGTCCCTTAGCCTACATTACAACCCCCGAAGTCCTACTTGATTCTAGGTTCGTCTTACATGTATTAGTGGAGTGGTTACCCTACGGGCAAGCCTATGGTACGTCATACTTTGCATGTGCTATTCTTTGTGAGAGTGAGCGTAATTATTGATTTTATGTCCATTGATTTAAACATATGTGATTCTCGAGAGATATGGACTACTTTCTTTTGGTGAGGGCACATAATTAGCAATAATGTGGTGAAGTGTTGATTTCTTGATCATAAGTTTATTACATGCTTTAAAGTGGTGTCATTGGGTCAATTGGTTTTAAAAGTGAAGTGATTTTTGGGAAGGTGGTCATTGGTGCTAAAAACGAGAGTTTTAAACTCTTGGCATGGCTTTCGGAACTTGTCTCATTGTTTTGGTTTTGAAATCTTTCGTTTGAGATAGCCATACTAGCCGAATCTCGTTGCAGACCTGTTTGAATGAGTTGAGTTAGAAGTGTAGTTTGGTGTTGGTTTGTGTTTGCTCGAGGGCGAGAAAAGTCTGAGTGGGAGGTGGTGATATTTGACATAAGTATCATGTTTCGTATCATTTTACATCCTATTCTTAGACTTTTATTGCTTAATCTATGATGAAATCATCATATTTGGGCTTATGTTGTTATATTTCGTGTGTATATGCACGACGAAGACAAACGATGGAAAATCGGGCTAAAAGTGGTTGAATTTTGTAGCATATGACGTTT
Source organism: Lycium barbarum (assembly GCF_019175385.1). Taxonomy (NCBI): domain Eukaryota; kingdom Viridiplantae; phylum Streptophyta; class Magnoliopsida; order Solanales; family Solanaceae; genus Lycium; species Lycium barbarum. The sequence continues at coordinate 90,204,306 of NC_083343.1, forward strand.
ACACGAGGTGACGAGTCGAAGATCACAAGTGAAAAACTAAAAGAAAAAAATTGAACTGAAGGAAGCATATGTGCCAATCCCGTAGCATGGGGCCAGCATGTGAAGAGCGAGTTGCGGGAAATTAAAGTCCCGCGCTGCATGGGCTTGGCAAACTTGGCACATTCATCAACTGAAAATCACTGAAGGGTCCATGCTGAGCCTGCGACGCACGGCCAGCACGGGCTGGGCTGAATCTGTCCGAATTAAGTTAGGATTTTTTCTATTCTTGAGTCATTAAATTCCTAGGCTATAAATACTTATTTTAAGAGTTGAGAATGGTATGCTGAGATACTTTGAGACACTTGTAAGGTATCACTAACCCTTTTGTTCTCCGTTTTTACTTTTATCTTCATAAACCCTAGGCTAATCATGAATTCTTTTGTCTGTGATCGAATCATGAGTAGCTAATCTCTTAATTCTGGGGTTGTGGCGAAAGACGTGATAGTTGCTTTGATGACAATTTGTATCATTTAAATCTCCGTATTTTGGGTTGCTTATTTGTTCTTGATCTTAATTGTTTGATTATGTGGCCAATAGTTGAACACTATCTGTGGCATGTGAATTGAACTAGGGATAGGGAATGTGCATGCGTAATAAGAATAAATAGGGCTTGTTCGATATAATCATTTCTCTAATCAGGATCTAAATATACCCTTTAGCCTTGCTTAGTTGAATACGGAGAAGTAAATGTGTTCTTATTACCTCTGGCGACCATAGGGATATAGGTCTTATAGTAGCATCTATAGGCTTATGAGCAACTCGGAAGATACTCATAAAGTTATAATTAACCCGTCAACTAGTAACCTAGGAAATAAGATAGGTAGAATTGTCAGAAGATCAATTGGATTCTCGAAGGCATGATGTCACAACCCAAAATGATGAGTCAAGACGAGTGCCTGACCTCAGACGATCAGGCACCTATCTACTAGTACCTGGGGCTAACTGAATAATAGAGTGGCCCATATATGACCCATATCTGAACTATACTATTTCGAAAGGGAGACATCGCCACTCTATATCAAGAATTCGTAACCATATGTGTATATGTACTAAAAATATTAGCTCGAACAAACTAGGTCGCTATACATGTTGTAGACAGAACATGAGCCGTCATGGCTACATAACATCGCAACTACATACATTTGTCTACAGACCTCTAACAGGATACAAGCTGTAAAGAGGACGGGACAGGGCTCCTATCATACTTATATATGTACAAATCAAAATAGCATACCAAAAGCAAACTGCGGCCCCGGACTGAATGGAGCGCACTGACTACTGTGGGCAAAGTCCTATCGAGGTGGGTTGTCTTTCTGCTTGTCTAAACCTGCGGGCATAAACTTAGCCCCCCAAGCAATAGGGGAGTCAATACGAATAATGTGCTGAGTATGTAAGGCATAAAATAAACATGTACATAAGATCATGAGAGACATCTGAGACAAGCCAATGAATGTGTGAAGCTAAACGAGTCAGTATGGTTATACATCAGAAAGAACACACATATCTATAGAAATGCACATGAACGCGACCACATAGGCCACAAATTCATCAACTGTGTCTTATATGTATACATAACACCACAACATAGGCCACAATTTCATCAACTGTGTCTTATATGTATACATAACACCACAACATAGGCCATAACTTCACCCCTGTCAATTGTGCCTTACAAAGATACATCGCAACAAGGCCATAGCTTCAACCCCCTGTCAACTGTGCCTTACATAGATACATCGCAACAAGGCCACAGCTTCACCCCCCCCCCCCTCCCGGTCAACTGGCCCGTACATACATACATCACGACAAGGCCACAGCTTCACCCCTTGTCAACTGTGCCTTACATATATGTATCGCAACAAGGCCACAACTTCACCCCCTGTCAATTCTACATTACCTATATACATCGAAACAAGGCCACTACTTCACCCCCTGTCAACTACGCCTTACATATATACATCGCAACAAGAAAACAGCTTCACCTCCTATCAATTGTGCTTTATATAGGTATATTGATGTGGCGTGAATTTACACCATAATCGATGCTTTTTAACTATAAGGTTTACTTGTTTTTAAGCAAGTCTGTATTATTTTACGTGGTTTTTGTCATGTTTCAGGTTATACGAGGTCCCTAGAGCCTAAGTGTGGAAAACAAGCAAAAAAGTTGCAAAACTGGGGATAACTGGAAGTTCTGGAAATTTTCGCGAAATATTGCTCTTCGCGATCACGCGGCAAGATCACGCGCTCGCGGTGACGCGCGTCCGTGACACTACGCGAACGCGCAATTAGTTCACGCGGTCGCGGTCACGCGCGTCTGTGACCCTGCGCGATCGCGGTTCCTCTTCGCGCGTTCGCGATTCGTAAACGAAGCAATTACACGCGATCGCGCAGTGACGTGGCGCGATCGCATTGAAGGATTTTTCAGCGTTTTCGACCAGAACTCGGATTTTGACGATGCCTTCCATCCCAGTTCATATAAATAGAAAACTAGGGCAAAATATCAGATTATCTTTGGCAGCTCCCACAAGTTGGAAGCTAGGGTTCCTACAAAAATGTTCTCTCTTCTTTTTAATCCTTGTTGATGGAAATCTCTTGGTGACAATTAAGATTGATACTCTTGTTGTGCTTATTTATTCATTTGCATTGTTCTTAATCAAGTAAGTTTTTGCTATTTTAATTATTCTTGTTCATGAATGTTTTCAAGGGATTAGCTAACCTTTGAACTCGCCCATTTACTTTGTTTGAAACTCGGAAGAGGAAAAACGGAATTGGGATAGGATAATTAACATGAATTTGGGGCGTTAACCCTCATCTAATGGAAGTTGACCTAGGAATAGACAATACCACTTGTAGCCATATTCGGGTGTTCTTAATGCTCCTAATTGCTTGAGGGATCTTCAATTGGGTAGTCTAGTTAATCTTCGGAAGAAGTTAATTTAGAGTCATTATCCGAGGCTAAATAACACAAACTTGCTATTATTTACAATTCGTGAAATAGATTGGATCGTTACTTGAGAAGTAGTTTCCCTCCTTCCATTCTTGTTGCCATTGATCAATTTACTTGCTTTCTAGATTAGAATTTATATTTCCGTATTTTATCAAAACCTTATAAAAAACCACCATTGATGCGTTCGGGCATAGCTATTGTTAGTGATAATTCCTAATCTGCTTAAATCACCTACATATTGTTCTCTGTGGGATTCGACCCCGACTCATAGTTGGGTAAATTATATTTGCATACGACCGTGCCCATTCTAATTAATAGGGTGGATTTGGACGTTATCAAAAATGGCGCCGTTGCCGGGGAACAATTGGTGTATTTTGGCTAATCTAGGAAATAAGCTAACTTGCTTTGATCCGAACCCGTAAATATTTGTGTTGTTGTTTTCTGTGTTTTATTTTATATAAAAAAAAAATGGCATCTTTCCATGAAAACTTGTTTAGTAATGACTTTTATTGTGAGCATGGCCAAATTGGTGAGTTCAAATTCATGATGGAGTGTCTACTAGGTGAGGGTAATGAAAACCAAAAAGCTTTTGAAGAGTACTTGGAAACTAGTCTCCAACTTGGTTTGATGAAAGAAGAAGAAAATCCTCCACGGGCAAATCATTATGAACTACCCAATGCTCAAGATAAAAGGGTAAATCATGAAGATGAGTTTATTGGGAATGCCAAAGAAAAAAATGAACGGGAGTCAACCATTGTTCTGTACAATATGGTTGGTGTTGACCCCAATCCGGGGGAAAAAGAGGATGTCATAGTTCAAAAAGTTCAAGAGCCTTATATTCTGCAATTTGAAAATTCAACAAGGCAAAATGACATTCCTCACTTGAAAGCCAAGAAGTGTAGAATGAACAATATTTTACTTGGCGTGATCAGATATTTACCACCCCCCACTGCTCGTGGTCACAAACTTGATTCCAAGTTAGGTGCCCAATGCAAAAGCTCCAAATGGCGAGAAAAGCGGTAAAGTTGGTATCCGTCGTGCCGCGACGTTAACTTAAGCGCTTGGTGGGAGGCAACCCATCGTTTTTAAATTTTTTTTTTTTAATCATTTTTGAAATTTGATTTTTTTAGAATTGTTTAGTTTATGATTTGTGACTAATCTGCAAAATTTCACAATTTTTGGAGTTGTTTTGAATAGGTGGAGTTTTCAGAACAACCACAAATCAGTAGCTGCTGGTTTCTGCTTATTTTCTGAACTGCTGGTTTTTGCCGAAATTTACTCTATGCGATCGCGCAACAACCTCACGCGATCGCGGTTTAAAAAAAAAAAAAAAATTTTTTTTTAACTCAGCGCGATCGCGACCGAAGGTCACGCGAACGCGCTGAGGCGCGTTTACAGGTATCAAAACAGATCAAAAAGGGCATAACGGCTTAAAACATCATTTTCTTCAGTTTTCCCCAAAAAAAAAAAATCTCATTTTTCTCTCAAATTCAACTTCAAAAATTCGGAAAATTTCTTCAACTTGCAACCACAAGGTATGTGATTCCTCCATTATCTTGTCCCTAGGGTTGTTTTTATCATCTTTCCATGTTAGAAATTGTGAGTTAAAATTTTTTTTTTCTCCATTTATTTAAGCATGAAAATGTGATGAAATTGTTGAAATTCTTGTTATATAAATTGTTGTTTGTTGTTGAGTGATGTGAGTTGAGTGTTGGTTGCTGATATAAGAAAAAAATTGGGCAACACACAAGCTTAAAATCGTTGAATTGAAGGCACAAAATTGATGCCCATAACCTGTTTGTGAAAATGCTTCGCTGAATCTGAAACGATTCAGCGCGATCGCGGCCTGTACTGGCGCGATCGCGCTGAGTAAATGACCAAAACTGACGCGAACGCGTAATGTTGAACCGCGATCGCGGTTAATGAGGCAATAAAAATGTCGCGATCGCGCCAGTTCCTCACGCGATCGCGCTGGAACAATACCGCAAAATGCCGCGATCGCGCTGCCTTGTCACGCGATCGCGTTGAAGGAAAAGTCCCAGTTCACAGACAGAATGCTCGCACAGAGCTGTTCCAAACTTGGGTGCCCAAATGTCCTTAACCCAACTCCTCATTATACATCATTATAGGTGTTCATATGCATTGTGTTTGCTTTGTAGGTACTTAAACTCAAAAAATGGCTTCATCATCGAGTGCTGCCCAAGTACCATTGATTGAATATTATGACACCACCACCTTCCAGTCAGCAAAATGTTCAAAGCTATATGATAGACTGCTGGGAAAGAGCTTCATTGAAGAGAGGGGCTTTGTAACAGAAAGTTTGGAAGAAAAGATGCCCGAGTTCTATGGAAGGTTGGTGACAAGCGGCTGGATACGCTTTGCAGATGAACCAATAAGGGCAAATCATACCCTGGTGCGGGAATTCTACGCAAATGCTGCAGAGGCAGACATTACACATAGGGCAATTGTCAAAGTCAGAGGTGTGGATGTCCTGTGCAATGCCTCAAGAATCAATGCCTATTATAATCTGCAGGATGGTGACAACAGCGAGATGGCACAGATGTACGAAAACCTGCGGCAACAATGGTTTGTGACCCACCTTCACGGTGGGGAACAACCAAAGTGGCTAAACACAATGCAGAAAAGGATTGACTCTGTAGAGTTCACCGCTGAAGCCAAAACTTGGCTTGATATTGTCACATCCAGGGTGCTGCCTTCAAAACATGATTCAGAGGTGCCGCTTGAGAGGGCTAAAGTAATTTGTGCTGTGATGGAAGGATTGCCTGTTGACGTGGGGAGACTCATTATGCAGGAAATCCGGGAGGGAAAAGCTTATTCTTCCCATCATTGATCACTTACTTGTGCTCCACTGATGGAGTGCCCACGAGACCAGGCGACAGAGAAAAAGGGCCTGCTGGACCGATTTATCCGTTGAAAAAGAGGGGCCTGGTAATGTACAGAAGAAGAGGAAGATTGATATAGCAACATCATCATTTGAGCAGTTCACATCTACTGCATCAGATTCTATTGGTGGGGCATCAGCCCCTCCCATGGCTATACCAATCTTGCCACCACTGCAAGAAACCGCCAGGCCTTTCCAATATATCTCCACCCAGGTCCATGGGGTGGACAATCAGATCCAGCAGCTAGTAGCTAGTCTCCCTGCGGGCCCACATGGCGAAGGCACATCTATAGCTCCGTCTGTTCCTATTGGTCCGACATTAGCAGGTGTGGTGGAGGACATGAAGCATATCAAAGAAAAGCAAGGAAAAATAGAGAGGAGGCAGAAAAAGGCAAGGGAGCATGCCAAGAAGCAAAGCAAATTCCTGAACAAAATGATGAGCATTCTGAGGAGTGTATGCGGAGCACAGCACGACGAGGAGGAAAATGAGGACGATTTTGTCCTGCCAGAGCCCAGCAGCTCCAGTTCAGAGAGTGAGCAGAGATGACCATAGCACGCAGTGCTAGGAGGTATGAAAAAAAAAAAGTTTTTTCTGTGTTGATGTACTGCAGTGAGGACACTGCAAGTTTTTTGGTTAGGGGTAGGAACCTCCTCGGCTTTTCTTTGCCAGAATTCTTTTCCTGAGGAGAGTTTTATTTTGTTGAAACTGGCATGTTTAGGATGTTGCTTAGGTTGAATAGAATAATTTTGTTTTATTTGGTACTACTTGATAACTAATGGCATGTATTGTGTTTGTTGAAATTTTTGGACCCCTCGAAAAATTGAAAAATGCATACATAGAACAGTTATTGTCTGACATGATTGATTCTTTATATGACATTGTGATTATTGGGGTGTTGTGTGTGATGAATTACTACTTAGGAGGTCACAAGTGTAAAAATTATTGTCCTTATGCCGATGTGTGTGTGAAGTGTTAGTTTGATTCTGTTTATGCATGTATAATCTAGAACTTGCCCGGTTGGTCTTGTTTGAAATACGAAAGTTAGTTTGGTTGTGAAATGATCTTAGGCTTTCTTTGGGTAACTAAGTCACTGTGCCTAAATAAGTCTCTCCAAAAGCTGAAAATACCCCTAGTTTCCCCTTTTGAGCCTTTTTGACCTTTTTCTTGGCTAGCCAATTATGAAACCTTACCCTTTGTGAAATTAATTCATCTTCACACCCGTTCCCTCCTTGATGCTATTAATTAGATGAGGCAAAATGTCTAAGTTGGAGGTGAATTAAATGTGGAGTACATGTTCAAAACATAAGTTGGGGGTGGTGGAGTTTGCTAGTGAAGATTCGATGTGGTAGCTGCATATATATATAAAAAAAAAAAATAAAAAAAAAAATCAGAAAACTGTAACGCAAAAAGAATTCTAGGTTGGTTAGAAGTAAAACCACATCGAGGTTGAAAACTGAAAGAAAATAAAGGGGTGGAAAGAAAAGAGGCGAACTAAGGTGAAAAGATGTTGTAGTGTTCAAGGAGGGTGAGTCACTAATATCCAAAAAGTTTCCGACCCGTCCCTAAACCTACATTACAAGCCGAAAAAAGTCCTAATGAGATCACAACCGAACAATCCTAGGATGAGAACATAGAAAATAAGGGCAAGCCTATGGTATTTGCATGTGTAAATATGAATTTTCTTTGTGAGTGTGAGTGTTTTTATCTTCTCTTTCGTCTTCGTCCCATTCTTGTCGTATATATGTGTGTTGGGACATTCTTTGGTCTATGTGAGGGCATAAGGATGAAAATTGAACAAAATAAAGTGACCGCCTAAAGTAGCGTTTGTGTGCACCATAATATGTTCGATAATATGATGTCATTCATTGAAGCTTCATGGTTAGTCGTAGTGTTCTTGAGTTGTGTATGTTGCTTTAAAACAGAAATTAGGGTGGTCCATGGAAGAAAAACATGCATGCCGGTAGTTCAGAGTCAAAACCAATATAGACATTATTATTCTATGATATCTAGGTATTAGATTGAGTCGTGGTTTGTATGGCTTGCTTGAGGACAAGCAAAAACTTTAAGTTGGGGGTGTTGATGTGGCGTGAATTTACACCATAATCGATGCTTTTTAACTATAAGTTTTACTTTTTTTTAAGCAAGTCTGTATTATTTTACGTGGTTTTTGTCATGTTGCAGGTTATACGAGGAACCTAGAGCCTAAGTGTGGAAAACAAGCAAAAAAGTTGCAAAACTGGGGATAACTGGAAGTTCTGGAAATTTTCGCGAAATATTGCTCTTCGCGATCGCGCGGCAAGATCACGCGCTCGCGGTGACGCGCGTCCGTGACACTACGCGAACGCGCAGTTAGTTCACGCGGTCGCGGTCACGCGCGTCCGTGACCCTGCGCGATCGCGGTTCCTCTTCGCGCGTTCGCGATTCGTAAACGAAGCAATTACACGCGATCGCGCAGTGACGTGGCGCGATTGCATTGAAGGATTTTTCAGCGTTTTCGACCAGAACTCGGATTTTGACGATGCCTTCCATCCCAGTTCATATAAATAGAAAACTAGGGCAAAATATCAGATTATCTTTGGCAGCTCCCACAAGTTGGAGGCTAGGGTTCCTACAAAAATGTTCTCTCTTCTTTTTAATCCTTGTTGATGGAAATCTCTTGGTGACAATTAAGATTGATACTCTTGTTGTGCTTATTTATTCATTTGCATTGTTCTTAATCAAGTAAGTTTTTGCTATTTTAATTATTCTTGTTCATGAATGTTTTCAAGGGATTAGCTAACCTTTGAACTCGCCCATTTACTTTGTTTGAAACTCGGAAGAGGAAAAACGGAATTGGGATAGGATAATTAACATGAATTTGGGGCGTTAACCCTCATCTAATGGAAGTTGACCTAGGAATAGACAATACCACTTGTAGCCATATTCGGGTGTTCTTAATGCTCCTAATTGGTTGAGGGATCTTCAATTGGGTAGTCTAGTTAATCTTCGGAAGAAGTTAATTTAGAGTCATTATCCGAGGATAAATAACATAAACTTGCTATTATTTACTATTCGTGAAATAGATTGGATCGTTACTTGAGACGTAGTTTCCCTCCTTCCATTCTTGTTGCCATTGATCAATTTACTTGCTTTCTAGATTAGAATTTATATTTCCGTATTTTATCAAAACCTTATAAAAAACCACCATTGATGCGTTCGGGCATAGCTATTGTTAGTGATAATTCCTAATCTGCTTAAATCACCTACATATTGTTCTCTGTGGGATTCGACCCCGACTCATAGTTGGGTAAATTATATTTGCATACGACCGTGCCCATTCTAATTAATAGGGTGGATTTGGACGTTATCATATATCAAGGATAAAAAATAAAAATTAGTGCAATGCAATAGCAAAATGAAATAATAGAAATTAGTAATGTCACAAAATAGCTTTACACATATATTATAATCATAGTATGCATGAGGGTTCAAACGTAAGCTACCATTTTAGCGGAGTGACGTAAGCTCGGTAATCCCCGATTTATTTTATGGAACAACCATCCCCGCTATATATCACCTTAAAGGAACAAGAACTTGAGGTCAGATCAATCAAAAATGAGTGGCGTCAAGAGAATCACGAAGTAACTCAATAATCTCATAATATTATCAAAATCATGAACTTTGGAATTAGAATAGAATTGTCATCGTCTTTATCACCATAGAAGCAGACACATCTTTGGCATCACAAGAAACTTTCAAAATCAAGAATATCTAACTTTTGAGAGTACAGACATTCTGAGAAGCAATTATGGGCTCACAAGAAATGAATCATGCCTTTTGAAAGGAAGGGACGAGCCTTAACATACTTGTTCGGTCTCCTAATACCTAGGCTTGTCCTTCCGAGCTCGTAAATATACATTCGAAAGAATTCATACTATCATTAGACTTATCGTCGTATACTTGTACCAAGTTTCAAATTAAACTACTTTATATCCTGCCAAAAATCGAGCAACATCTCCCCTATTTATATACCTAGCCCGGAATAACCATACCAGCAACCAACACAATAACAAAAATACCAACATCAACAACATCATTACCAACACGAAGGTACTCCATAAAAAATCCCACACGATGTTTATCCAATATTTCCACCAGAAGAATTATTATACAACCATTTAATAGTTCTATTTCCGTAATTAAACTAATCAATACCAATAAGGAAGAATTCATACCTTACTCTCGCTAGAACCGCGATATCTTTAATATCCACCTTGGATTCAAGCCAAAATCCCTCGCAATACAATATTATAATAGCAACTATACGCTGTCTAGACTGCAATTCGGGAAATTCTACTTAATTTGCGTTAAAATTTGATAGGTGAAGGTTGGGGGAAGTTTCCAAAAAATTTGAGAGACTTTGGGGTGTGTTTGGAAGAGAAATAAAGGGGTAAGTCCCTTTTTATAATGGTCCAGGGTCTGACTGGACCGACTTAAAATTTGCTCAGCGCGTTCACGCTAAGTTGCAGGGTCTTCCCCTGCTCATTTGCGCCACCTTCTGGCGCGTTCGCGCAGGGTTAATTCTCTGCCCTGACAGCGTGTCTTAAAACGCGCATAACGTTTGATTCCGACGTCCAATTGATGCACAGTTTGTTGTGTTGGAAACTAGACTTCCCGAAATTCATTGTAGGCTTTTGTTTCACCTCAAAACTCTTAATATACTAAAAGATATCCTTTCTCTAATGTAGACAAAAATTATCGTACGAAATCTTGTCCAATTTTTGTCCAAAGTTCCGGAACCTTAATCTCCCTGATTCACTTGTTTTCCAATCCTTCCATGACCTATTACATGAACTTAACTCTCATACTCGTAAGATAAGCAAATATAATCTCGTATATCTTCGACGATAACCCCGCGTCCACAAGTGAATGACTAACACCTAGTGAATCTTAACATACCAAACTGCGAGATGTAACACATGACCCTGGAACTCTCCATCATCTGATAAACCTTACATGTCGAAATATTCTCAGTCACAAAAATGCCCATCACAAACTGTTTACTTTTCTGTTTTAGTTTAGTTATAAAAACACCTTGATTTTCACTTTCTTGAATAGTTTTATTCGAATTCGAATTAATTTAACAGTAGAATCTAAGTCTCTGTGGGATCGATATCTGGACTAAAAAATCCTATATTACTTGTACGACCGTGTATACTTACTTGTGCGTTTGGGAGCAACAAGCTTACTTTCAAAACATAAGTTGCTCCACCAATTATAAAGGACACATAATGGGGTTGGGAAACGGAACAAATGGATTAAAGAGAACAGAAACAAATTTTCCAGATCCTTGACAACTATATCTCTCCCATTTTTACATTTTTCAATCCTTAAGGCAGCCACTAATCAGGTTAAGACCTAACAACTACCTTGCCAGTTTGCAAAACCATTCAGATTCATTTCAATCAACTTCAAGTTAGACTTAATCCTAAGAGGTTTACCCTTCTTTCTAGTTCTAATAAACCCTTTAAAGCTTAAATATATTGCCCCGTTTCAAGATATAGGACTTGTAATAGGAGACAGACTACGATAGGTTTGGTAATATCACATGTTTAAGCAAAACAAATTCAGACAGAGGATTGAAACACTCGAACAAACCAAATCTGGTCTATATTCAGGTCTCGAATCACATTTGTTTTAAGATGACTAAAAGATCTTGGTAGTTTAAAACATATTCCAGTTTAAACTAGGTGGAGCCACGGTCACATAAGCTTCAACTACTAGTCAACCAACTAGTTGAGTCATTATTAACCAAAGAGCCAAACTGAATTAAACTCCATTTCCAATTGCAAACTTGTTGAGAAAAATAATTAGTTAGATCTTACTCTATATGAATGAAATCATTTAGGATAAAAAAAAAACAAGTTCAAGATACATCAACTACATTATTTCATAGCTTAAGTTACAAGTTCAAGATACATCAACCACATTCTTTCATAGCTTAAGTTGAAGCATGAAGATCATCTAAGTAAAACAAACTACTGTGAAGACTAATCAACCCATATTAAGTAGATTTCAACATTAATATTCAAGCTCGTTAGACCATCTATTTATGTAAGTCATAAACAAAGCATATAACTAAACAGGGCAGTATTTAACAACATAGACAAGTATTATCAAGTACTTAAACTAAGCAAGAACCAAACAGACTAGCTAGTTTAACATCTTTATACTAAGCAAAATCTAATTAAGGGAAACAAAATAATAAAGAATTACCTTTTATATATATAGCCGGAAAAAGAATGGACCTTGGAGCCTTGTGCTTCTAATTTCGAAACTCAGCCACACAAAACACAAAACAAAAGTAAATTATTTTTAGAACTTAGGGAAACTCCAACTTTTAAGGTCAAAGTTTAAATTCTTTATACTGAGAAGCTTAAACTAAAAATTCTAGCCTCTTGAGATTGTGAAAAAAATTGTGAAGTAGTGAGGGTTGGGGTTCTATTTATAGAACCCCAAAAATCTTTCAACAAAGTAAACCATCGATGTTGTACAATGTGGTTTTTCAGATGCAAATATTCATATTATGAAATTAACAGCTAAGATTCCGGGAAAATCAAACATATATGGTCGGATCTGACCCATCTTAGGTCGATCCGAGCCAAGCATTGAGGAACCAATAGAAATTCTATCATACAAACACAAAACAACAACAACAAAGATACAGAAAAGTTCAAATTACTTGACTAAAAAATTGAAAAGAAAGTAAAAGGGAAGAGATTAGCACCGCGTTTGCAGTGGACTTGGATGAAAAAGCGTGGAAACATTAATTGTCTCACCGTAATGGTTAGGTAAAAGCTGTTGTTACTCTAAATCCGCTGTAAACTTGCCATTTTAGGCACGGAGAGGGAAGAAATGATGAAAGCGACACCTAGGGTTTGTAAGGAAAGGGAAAGAGAGAGAAAAGAGGGGACAGTTTGGTATGAGCAAATATGAAAGAGTATATTTCCCTCTTAAACTTGACTTAGGCCGGGTCTGGTCCGCTAAGCAGACTGGGGCTGGTCTTTGATTTAAAAAGAAAGAGGTATTGCATAATATACGTATATCATATGTGTATATTTGCGTATATTACATGTATATACGTGCATAAGGGGTAAAATGGGTAGACTAAATAAGTGAGAAATGCTGAAATATCGATTATTTATCATATTATAGTAATTAAGACATAATTAGCCTTTGAGTTAATTTAAACATACGACTAATTGTGTAAGTAGGCTCATCTCTGGCGTTATCACCATAGAAGCATACTCATCTTTGGTGTCATAAGAAACTTTCAAAATCATGAATCTCTAGCTTTTGAGAGTACGGACATTCTAAGAAACAATTATGGGTTCACAAGAAACGAATCATGCTTTTTCAAAGGAAGGGACTAGCCTTAACATACTTATTCGGTCTCCTAATACCTACGCTTATCCTTTCGAGCTTGTAAATCTACATTTGAAAGAATTCATACTATCGTTAGACTTATCATCGTATACTTGTACCAAGCTTTCAAATTAAACTACTATATATCCTACCGAAAATCGGGCAACATCTCCCCTATTTATATCCCCAGCCCGGAATGACAATAGCAAAAACCAACATAATAACAACAATACCAACATCAACAACATCATTACCAACACCAAGGTACTCCATAAAACATCCCACACGATGTTTATCCAATATTTCCACCAGTAGAATTATTATACGACCATTTAATAGTTCTATTTCCGTAATTAAACTTAAATCAATACCATTAAAGGAAGAATTCATACCTTACTCTCACTACAACCGATATCTTTATCCACCTTGGAATCAAGTTAAAATCCCTTACAATACGATATTATAATACCAACTATACGCTGTCTAGACTGGAATTTAGGAAATTCTACTTAATTCGCGTTAAGATTTGATAGGTGAAGGTTGGGGAAGTTTCCAAAAAAATTGAGAGACTTCGGGGTGTGTTTGGAAGATAAATAAAGGGGTAAGCCCCTTTTTATAACGGTCCAGGGTCTGCCTAGACCGGCTTAAAATTTGCTCAGCGTGATCGCGCTACCTAGTGGCTCGTTCGTGCCGAGTTGCAGGTTCTTCCCCTGGGCGTTCGCGCCACCTTTTGCTGTGTTCGCGTAGGGTTAATTCCCTGCCCTGACATCCTATCTTAAAACACACATAACGTTTGATTCCGATGTCCAATTGATGCACGGTTTATTGCTTTGGAAAGTAGACTTTCCGAACTTTATTGTAGGATTTTGTTTCACCTCAAAAATCTTAATATATTAAAAGATATCCTTTATCTAATTTAAACCAAAATTATCGTACGAAATCGTGTCCAACTTTTCTCCAAAGTTTCGGAACCTTAATCTCCCTGATTCACTTGTTTTCCAATCCTTCCATCACATATTACATGAACTTAACCCTCATACTCGTAAGCTAAGCATATATAATCTTGTATATCTTCGACGATAACCCCACGTCCACAACTTAACTATTACCACCTAGTGAATCTTAACATACCAAACTTCAAGATGTAACATTCCTCCCCCCTTAGGAACATTCATCCTCGAATGTTAAACTTTTCGGAGTTTCTATGAAAATTTTGCCAGAGTTTCCCCCTATAATTGTACTACTACTATCCTGCCATAACAACCAAAAATACATAATGCCCACAGGGCTTCAACATCAACATTTATACTAGCCACGCATGATCAAGAAATCCTTTAAAGAGACATTAGGTGCCTTAAGGTGTTAGTGTTTCTATCTGAACATCTCCCGGAGGTGGGAAAAATGTGAATATCTAGACTTTATATCTTCCTCAGCTTCCCAAGTCGTCTCTTCCCTATTATTATTTCTCCACTGGACTTTAACTAAGGCTATGTCCTTGGTTCTAAGACTTCAAAATTGTCTATCCAAAATGGCAATGGGTATTTCTTCATAGGACAACTTCTTAGTGACCTGTACATCACCCACAGGCACGATTCTGGACGGGTGTCCAATACACTTGCGAAGCATGGACACGTGAAACACTGGGTGGACTGATTCTAATTCTGGGGGAAAATCCAACACATTGGCTACTTGGCCTACCTTGCGTATAATCTTTTAAGGCCCAATATAACGGGGACTAAGCTTCCCCTTCTTGCCAAATCTTATCACACCTTTCATCAGTGCCACCTTTAAGAATACCAAATCATTAACTTTGAATTCCAAGTTTCGCCGACGATTGTCCGCATAGTATTTGTGGTGACTTTGAGCTGTTAGTAATCGATCTTGGATAATCTTGACCTTCTCCATTGCTTGCTGGATCAGGTATGGCCCTACTAGCTTTGACTCTCCCACATCGAACCACCCAATAGGTGATCTACATTTTCTCCCGTATAGGGCTTCATATGGGCCATCTGAATACTGAAGTGTAGCTATTATTGTACGCAAATTCAATAAGTGGCAAATGATCGTCCTAATATCCTCCAAAATCTAACACGCACACTCTCAACATGTCTTTAAGGGTTTGGATAGTACACGCAGCCTGTTCGTCAGTCTGCTAATAGAATGTTGTACTAAGTCTTACCTGTCTTCCCAAACCTTCCTGGAAGGATCTCCAGAAGTTAGTTGTAAATTATGTTCCTCGATCAGAAATAATAGATATTGGAACACCATGAAATCGCACTATCTCTTTGATATACAACTTTGCATAGTCTTCTGCTACGTACGTAGTCCTAACTGGCAGGAAATGAGCTGATTTTATGAGTCTATCTACAATCACCCATATGGAATCATACTTACACCGGGAACGGGGTAAGCCTGTAATGAAGTCCATATTAATTGCTTCCCATTTCCAAGTTGGAATTTCTATAGCTTATAGCAATCTTCCGAGCTTTTGATGCTCCATCTTAACCTGTTGACAATTTGGGCATTGGGCTACAAACTCTGCTATGTCTTTCTTCATTCCATCCCACCAATATATAGATTTAAGATCATGGTACAGTTTTTTCGCTCCTGGAAGGACGGAATAACGAGAATAACGAGCTTCCACCAGAATCTGCTGACGCAGCCCTGCAACATCAGGAACACATATTCTACCTCGATACATGAGGACTCCATCCGCAGGAACGTCGGATTGTTACTTTTCCTTCTGAGGGAGTACATCTCTATAGTAAGCCAGCACAGGATCTTCATATTGGCACTTCTTTACTTCCTCAACTAATAACGAAACAACCGAGTCTGGAATAGTGACCCCGCACTGCCGGAGTCCATCAAGCGAACTCCTAGGCTGGCTAATTGTTGGAGCTCTCGAGATAACTCCCTCTTCTCCGGTTGAACATCACATAAACTACCCATGGATTTGCGGCTAAGAGCATCAGCTACTACATTTTCCTTTCCCGGATGGTATAGAATACTCACATAATAGTCCTTTAATAGCTCTAACCACTGCCGTTGCCGCAAATTTAATTCTTTCTGCTTAAAAATATATTGGAGACTCTTATGATCTATATAAATGTCCATATGAACACCATATAAATAATGCCTCTGTTAAACCCCGTAACTCGGAGAAGCACTGGTTAAAATTGAATGTAAGTATGTCGAGCTATGGCTAGGTAAAACAACTTTGGATTGTGAGGAACGAAGCATTAATAAGTACATTTTTTAAGTAAAGGATGAATTATGATCTTGTAAGTCGTAACTGGGAATGACAACCTTGGAACCAAAGGACATGACCATTATCAAGTATGATTAAGGATAAATATCATTTATGGAGAGTTTGGCAAGATTCCGAGATCAAGCAAATCGAAGAAACTAAGTTTGACAAAAATTCAGAAAAAGTTGGCAGGATTTTGGACAGATTTTTAGTCAACTTTCGAGGAGTATATCTCCTGGTATATTAGGAGTTTTAATGTGTTTCAAAATCCTAATATGAAGTTCGTCGTGTCTAGTTTCCAACACAATAAACCGCTCATCGAAACGACATTGGAGTAGAGAATTATGGATGTTACAATTTAGGCTGACATAGCAGAAATGCGTGCTACAGTAACTGCTACAGTAACCCCGACAGTGACCCCAACCCGACTTTAGAACCATATAAAAGGGGCAAAACCCCTTTTTTTCACCAAAAATCAGATTTCAGAGTTCAGCAACATATAGGGTCATTTTGGTCATAAAAGTTAAGAGATTTGAGTAATTTTAGTTAATCAAGGCTCGGGTGGTGCATAATTGTGCCTATAACATTATTTTACGGTAGAGTTTGCCATGGATTCAAGGTGAACATCGGAGATATCGCTTTTTTAATAAGACTAAGGTATGATTTTTTCCTTATTATCGTTGTTTTCTGTTTATTTTGGTAGGTAGAACGATTAAATGAGCGTATAGTTAACTTGTCGGTGGAGAAATCGGATAAAAGTCACATGACATGTCTTATGGAGTATGTTGATGTTAGTAATGATGTTGTTGTTGTTAATTGCAATTTCGGGCTAGGGATATAAACAGGGGAGATGCTGCCCGATTTTCGGCAGGATATAAAGTAGTTTAAATTGAAAGCTTAGTACACATATGCAACGATGAGTCTAACAATAGTGTGAAGTCTCTTAAATGTAGATTTACGAGCTCGGATGGATAAGCGTAGGTAGTAGGAGGACAAACAGGTATGTTAAGGCTAGTCCCTTCCTTTCCAAAGGCATGATTCCTTTCTTGTGAACCCATAATTGTTTCCTAAAATGTCCTTATTCTCAAAAGCCTGAGATTTATGATTCTGAAATCTCTTATGACGAATGAGATGAGTATGTTTTTATAATGATAGTGACGATGTTGATGACCTTATTTCCAAAAATTCCAAAGCTTATGGATTTGATGCTATTATGAGATTATTGAGCTTATTTCATGATTTACTTGACTTTAATCATTGTTGTTGATCTCACCTTGTGGTGATTGTTCTTTAAGGTGAGATATAGCAATGATGATTGTTCGATAATATAAATCGGAGGTTACCGACCTTACGTCACTCCAATAAAGCAACAACCATTATTTGGGCTCTCATGCATGCTACTTATATTATATATGCTTATATGTATCTATATCATTTTATGGGGAAAGGATAAAGGGAGAGGCGTTATATACGCATAACCATCTGATCAGTTGGAATATTATGATATTGTTCCAGACACGAGATGTTCGGGGGCAGGCAGGGTATATGGTTAAATGGATCAGGTAGTTCATTCCTCGGCACTATTACATATTTATGGATCGAGCTGCATGTTCCGCAGCACTACTATGATGCATATCTATGAGAAAGATTTTATGAAAAGCTAAGCATACATGGTATCCGCCCTAAGAGGAACTCAGATGTACAGGTTACCCTTTTATCTCATGATATGCTCTATGTGTCTTATTATATTATTGTTCATGCCTTACATACTCAGTACTCTGTTCGTACTAATATCTCTTCTTGTCGACGCTGCGTTCATGCGCGCAGGTAAATAAGTAGACGCGTTTGATTCTTAGGTCCATCAGCGACACCTTGGAAAAGCTCCAGTTGTTCCGGAGCTGTAATTATTGGGTACTACTCTTTGAATATATTCA
Organism: Lycium barbarum; assembly: GCF_019175385.1. Taxonomy (NCBI): domain Eukaryota; kingdom Viridiplantae; phylum Streptophyta; class Magnoliopsida; order Solanales; family Solanaceae; genus Lycium; species Lycium barbarum. The sequence continues at coordinate 90,222,780 of NC_083343.1, forward strand.
CTTGGGTCTAGCAGATTCCTGCCCCATCTTATGGGATTATTTAATCCACTTAGAGGCTCGTAGACAGACGTACGTAATTAGATGTTCTCTAAATTTACAATCTCTCAGCGTTGTATAATATTTTGGTAAGTCTTGTTGGCATTTGGTTGTGAGCATTGTCAATGATGACCGTACTAAGCATGATATCCGCAAGCTATCCATGTGGCCCACTTAGTAATGAGAATGGAATGTCAGATCAGAGGGGCTCGGTAGGCTAGTACTGGGTACCCATCATGGCTCTCTAGTCGGGTCGTGACAAAAACTGTATCAGAGCAGTTCGTCCTAGGGTATGTCTATGTTCTGTGTCTAGTAGAGTCCTGTTTAACGGTGTGAAGCGTGTCACACTTATAGACAGGAGGTTGCAGGGCATTTAGGAATGATTAACCTTTCTTTCTTATGTTATATCGTGCGATAGACCTATGTTATCAGGACCTCCTTTTCCTCATTGTTTGCTATGATTTCAGCTATACCTGTGAAGAAGAAAGCTACATCAGCCCAGAAGGGCAAAACAGAAGCCGGAAGGCAGACTGAATGGGAGCCACCGGCAGATATAGAGGAGTGTGAGTTCCACAATGATGTTCTTTCTCGGAACTCTCCTATTTTACTCATTTCAGAAGAGCAAGAAGGGGCCTCAGGTCCAGGTTCAATACCCCCAGTTCCTTCACTAGATGCTACAGACCAGGAAATGAGACTGGCTATCGTTTTACTGACCCGGTTAGTAGCAGCCCAAGATCAGCGACAGGGTGCGGGCAATGGTAATAGGGGTCAAAGGAAGAGGGTCAGGTCCTCAAGGATTGACAGTAAGTTTAGAAGTGGCCCGAGGTAGCTGTTCCCTAGGCAGTCGACCTTTTCAACAACTAGTGCACCTTCACAGTTTCCTAGACCCGGGTTTGATAGATCCATTTATTCTGGGCTAGTTCAGAGCTCTAGAGTTTTCAGTTCTCAGATTAGGATTGGTTCCAGTCAGACGAGACCACCTATACTACGATGTACCCATTGTGGTAAACTGCATTCTGGACCGTGCCGATTGGGGTTAGATGTTTGCTATGCCTGTGCTCGGCCCGTCCATCGTAGGCATGACTTTCCATGGATGCGTGGTAAAGGTAGGGTCCCACCCACATGATTAATAGCCGGTTCTTTGTCATTCGTACGCCTTCCAGGGCAAAGCTCCCAGATATCAGCAGACTAGGGTAGATATCAAAGAGGAGCGTCCAGGTCGAGTAATCTTCATCGGTAGCCGACAGGGACTTGAGTCTTCACCCGACATTGTTGCAGGTAAATTGTCAGTATTTCCTTATGATGTATATGTATTTACTGGTCCGAGTCCAGCATTGCTATCTGTTACTCCCTATATTGTTGGTCGGATCGGGGCAAAACGCGACCCGATTAAATCTTTCAGAGTGCTTCACCAGTGAGGCGTCAAGATGATTAGATAGGAGTTGTAACTTCTTCTCAAGGTAAGAAGTGGAAGGGATAAGTATATATTTAAATACGACGCTTGAGCATAGATATGCTAATGATTTAAGCGTACAAAGGGGTAATCGAGGTAAGAGAACAATGTACGTTACTTAAAGAGCCAGATGTCGACAAAGTCCTTTTAGCACATGAAATATGTTGGTAAGGATGTGGTACGAAGATAGGCATATAAGGACACATGAATAAAAGACAAAGGTAGAACCAAGGTAAAAGAAAGAGGAATGAGGAACCTCTTAAAAAAGGATAAGGTTAGAGGATTTCAAGGAAAGCCTTAGTCGAAGTTCTAAGACAAGGATGTCACGAACGGCTGAGTGACGGAGAAACGAAGCAGAATTAGGGATGGAAACAAGAAAGCTAAAGCTTATGGATAACTGTGAGTAAGATGTTTTAGCCCCTACTAGGAATCTTAAATTTAGGAATGGAAGACAGTCGTGTGCTGATCGATGGTTATTATTCAGAGTTTCGAAGGCCAAACTAGCATTTGGTCGGTCAGGAATGCAAGGGATCTTCCCAATCTAGAGGGAGATGCATTACAAGAATTTTATTGGGATCCATTAGCACTTCAACTTGTTCTAGGTCATGCGATAAAGGCCACGCAGCAGGGTGGATGCGATTGTACCAGCATTAGCGCACCGGATCCCATCAGGACTCCAAAGTTAAGTGTGCTGGGGTGAGAGTAATACTAGGATGAGGGACTATAATACCTTAAGGGAAATTAGAAGCATGTGAAATTGATGGTTGGAAACTCCAGATGATTGTGAGAGATAAGGCGGACTTGCTTGGCAAAGAGAGAGAAGATGTATTACAGCTACAGAACTAGGATGAGTTTAAAATAGTATTAGGAATATTTTGTAAGTAAGGTGTTAGGAGAGGTATATACGATATTTTATGTGTGGTCAATCAGTTTACGTGACCCGATAATCGACGTTGCGATGTATTAATGGTACTGATTGAACAAGGTATTGAAGTTTGAGTGGTAGGTGTTACAGGGAAAGGAGACATTAGTCTCTCTAAAATTAAAGTTGGATAATCCTGATGCAATCACATCAGGAAAAAGGGAGAAAGTGAGTATACAAGTGTCAGAAGATTAGGATGCCCTGAGAAAAGGAGAGGTGTAAGCAACGGAGGTATGTTGCTAAAAAGGGTTAACTCAAGCTTCAAGATGGAATCTTGAAGGTAAGTACAGCGGCAAAGAACCATTCAGATGAATCTCGAAAATAAGTATACAGAAAGAATGGAGTATGTAGTATGGAACGAAAGACAAATATAGAGGGTTCGCAAATAGATTTTGATAAGTGGGACTGAAGAGTAGTAACAACGAACAGGGATGTAAATTGCGAAAGAATAAGCAGGATTTGGCAAAAGATGCTACAGAGTTTCTGACGTTTAAGGGACATCCGAAGAAGCGAATGTATAGTCTTAATAACATGCCACACTACCTTGAAAACGAAGAAGCCCTTCCAAAAAGATACCTCAAAGATAGCACGGGTGTGCACTTCTGAAAGGATATTCTATGAATTCCAGGGCCAGTGTTACTAAATGGCAAGTGGAGAAGAGAATTTAGGAGTAAAGGAACTTAAAACCCCTGAGAACGGAAGTAAGAAGGGTGCATTAACGGATTGATTGAGGAAAATCAGGCAATCACCACGGACAAGGGAGAGGATAATAAGTTAATAAATCTTACCAAGAGGCAATATATCAGTAGCATGGGATAAGAACCTCTGTAAAAAGCATAAAGATTCGATCGTAAAGAAGATAGACAGATACAAGGGGAATATTTATAAAAATGAATCGGCCGTAGAGGCGGAAAGAAAGATGAAGGCTTGACCAAGAGAAAATGGGAAAGAGTGTACCTTGTAAGGATTTTATGATAAGAACTAGAAGCGACAGGACACTGGAAGAACTATAACGTATATTTATGATGCAAATAAGTAGTTAAAGAGAATTACTGACAAATGAGTTAAGCGGATGAAGGGACGAGTCGTGGAAATGAAAGGTGTGGAATGTTAACTTTTAACGGTGTAATATAAGCGTAAATTGGAATTGGGAACCCAACGCAAGAAGAATTTTAAGGGTGTTAAGGAGATAGTCATGAACAAGAAGAAGAAGAAGAAGAAGAAGAAGAAGAAGAAGAAGAAGAAGAAGAAGAAGAAGAAGAAGAAGAGAAGGGAGGCTAGGGTTAAAGAAGCGAGGTATAATCGGATATTCCATGAAGAGGTTTAATGAGTTCCGCTGTCCCCCTTAATTCATTAGCCAGGGAAGTATTAGTCATGAAAGATAGAAGTGAAAAGACGATAAAGGAGGCACGCGTATTGGATCTGATATGTATGAGCATTTTGATCTGATACAAGGCTTGAACTAGCAGAAAGGGAAATAAGTCAAGCCATGTGATGAATGAAACTCCGACATTATAAGGAGTCAAGGGGTAGAAGGATCGTTAAGGTCGGCCAGGTGATTATAAAAAATGATTAATATTCAAAGGTTACTGGTGTATAAGACCATCCTTAAAAAGGGGAGGAGAGCATATTTAGTCCTGAAATGAATTATGACCTTCCCAAAATTCCAAAGAAAGAAATGTGTTACCTTGAAAAGGCCAAAGTTCGAGAATGTATCAGGAGAAAGCAGAAATGGATCGAAAATAAGTATATTATGGGGCAGGTATGAGAAAGAAAGTATGATAGGAATATAAGAGGAATTAATAAGTCAAAGAAAATGATGTGAGCTATGTTGTTTCTAGATCGTGGTTCGAATCCCTCGTAACTAGGAAATTGTACCGCACCCAGATACGCAGTGACATATCCTAAAGATGCAACACGGAGAAAATATAATGCATATAAAAGATCAATGAGTATAAGAAGGGATAGCTCAAGGCAGCATCGAAGGGATAAACAAGGGAGTTGCCCACTAATAGGGAAATAAAGAGCGAGAAAAGAGAGTATTCGCAGGATAGCGGGTAGCCATGACTTAGTAAGGCAATATTACTGTAATTGAGACAGAGTGAGGATGGGATACTAGTTGATTTATGATTATGTACACGAGAACAAAAGAGCTCCAGCCAGAGACATCATTATCCTCAGGTATGTGATGCTTCTTTGAATGATTTCTTGGTCGTGTGTGGCCAATATGGGTATTGATGTTGTATCCCTGTGAGGCATTGCATATTTTGGGTTATTGTGACAGGATGCGTAGAAAGCGGGCAAGGTATGTAAGGCTTTCCCTCCTTTCTTCTGGCATGATCTTTATGAAACAAGTAAAAGATGTATATGTATGTTTCCAAAGATATTTCTAATCTTAGAGCCACTAGGATGGCTAATATTTTTGATCTCCATAAGTCACTTCATATGGTTTCGATACGTATCCATGATTCCGAAGCTCTATTGATAAGTTTCCGAGTTTGTCTACGATTCTTATTGGCCTACCGATATGAGTACACTTAGTATGGTTGAGTTTATGGCATGATTGAATATCAAGTCAAGTATGAGAGTTCATGTCCTTAAAATGATTCCGTAAGTATTAATGGTCCTAACTTTTGCATACAGTCTTGGATCGGGCCGAACGTTCCTCGGCAGTAATAGATTGTATGGATCGGGCGGCACGTTCCGCTGCAACACTCTGTTTGATGTTCTATAAGTATGCATGCATGATTCTGTTATATGTATATACGACATATGATGTCAGCATATTGATTTGATCCATAATAATATTCAAAAGGTACTTAATATGATTTTTGCTCCGATTTTCCAAAAACGGCTTCTGAAATGTTCGTAGAAGGTTCTGTACTTCAAACGCTTATAACTTTCTCATACTAATTCGGATCGACCCGAAACTTGTTTCTGGGCCTTCAGGGGTCGGTAAGTACACTTATACATCGAGTCTTGATTTACGTGCATATGGTTTCGCACTACTCTGTTCGTGCAAGCCTCAGTATGCCCTTCACTGAGCCCGGGCCAGGATATGTTATCGTGCGTATTCCTCTGCATTGTTCACCGAGTCCCTCGTTAGAGGGCCGGGTATGGTATATGTATATGATGATATGATTATGGCACCGAGTCCCATGATAGGCTGGGTACGGTATATGTGCATATGATTTCATTTACCGAGTCCCTTGATGGGCCGGGTACGGTATGACTTCATTCACCGAGTCCCTCACTAGAGGGCCGGGTACGGTATGTATATGTATATGTATATGCATGCATGATGATATGAAGGCAGGACGACATGATTTTATCACCGAGTCCCTTAATGGGCCGGGTACGGTATGTATACGATATATGATGTTCGCGCGCACGATTTCATTCACCGAGTCCCATAACGGGCCGGGTACGGTATATGTATACATGTTTTCATGATGACATAATGACATGATTTCATTCACCGAGTCCCGGGATGGGCCGGGTACGATATGTGATATGGGAATTTTTGATTCTGTCCCTTACTACACAGGTACAGTGGTTTCCTTATTATGACACTTGACTTCCAGAATCTCTATTTCAGTTATGATCTTTCTAGTTGTATATCATGCCTTACATACTCAGTATATATTCCGTACTGACCCCTTTTCTTCGGGGGCTGCGTTTCATGCCTGCAGGTACAGACGTCCGTGTGAGTGACCCGACGGTTTAGGCTTCCTACTCTGCTGCCTTGGAGTGCTCCCTTGCTCCAGAGCCCACACTTTTGGTACAGATCTTTCTGTGTACATGTTTATGTATGAGTACCTTCGGGGGCACGGCGGGGCCCTATCCTGTTATATGATTATGTTGTGCTTGTTAGAGGCCTGTAGACATATATGTGGGTCATGTGTCGCTATTGTTCGGTTACGTCTGTGGTTTGTGTCTAAGCGTTCCTATTTGCTATGACAGCCTTAACGGCTTGTATGTATATATGCTTATGTATATGCTTCGGATGATATGTTCCACGACAGCCTTAGCGGCTTCTGTATGATATGTATGTATATGCGACCACTTCAGACTAGTATCGGTATAAATTTATATATGTTGGATACGAATAAGATATAGACATGTCGAATTGGTAAGTAGGTGTGTATGGGTGTCAAGCTCAGACACCAGTCACGGTCCACGGGGTTGGGTCGTGACAAAAGTGGTATCAGAGCGGTTTGTCCTCGGAATGTCTACAGGCCGTGTCTAGTAGAGTCTTGTTTATCGGTGTGTTGTGCACCACATCTATAAACAGGAGGCTATAGGACATTTAGGATGTTACCTTTCCTTCGATCTTAGATCGTGTGATACAGCTGTAATATTTGGATGGGCCCCTTCCAATGAATTGCTGTGTCTACAGTGAGGCTCCAAAAAGAGCGATAGCGTCAGTATTTTGGGAAATTGTTTCTGATCCTCTTCCTGCAGGTGATTGTTGATTGACGAAGGATGAAGAGGACAGCTTCTGATAGTGGGGGTGCTAAGAAGGCCCCTAGGATATCTTCAGGACCGAGTAAGAGGAGCCTCAGCTATTCTATTGAGACTGATCCTTCGGAGGACCCAGCAACAATTCCTTCAGAGTTTTTGACCCCCAAGGAAGAGGACCATGCAGAGGGCAGTTATGATACAGATCCCTCGGAGGACCCGGCGACGATACCTCCATAGTTTCTTACCTCTAGGGAGGAGGATAGTTATGATACAGATCCATCAGAGTATTCTTCTGGGACACCGGAGGAGGAGATTTCTGGGGCCATGCCAACTGTTCCTATGGTGGAGCACTATGTTAGACAGGCCTCCCCGGTGAGTATTACGGACTATTCCAGTCCCTTATCTTAGCCGTCAGTAAACCAGGATTTTCATGGTTATCTATACTCCTCCGATTCAGATGCGGGTAATGACGGAAGTCAGACGAGCGGATGGCAGACAAACGATGATGAGGAGCACACTTCACATGGCAGCTCCCCAGATCGGACCCGAGACCCATCGGCTATAGGTATATGAGTTTTCTTGGAATTTTCTATATATGTGTAACTTCTGTAGAGTATTATTTAATGACGGCAAACGAAAATTTAAAAGGACCGATGACCCAATGGTCATAAGTAACGGCAACTGAGATGTCTCCGCCACCAGTGCGAATCTAGAAACCCCAGATGAAAGGTAATCATATGTACAGATGGAAATGAATATTGAGGATTTAAAAGGGCTACACGGTAACTGTATAGTAAGAAAAGTAAAAGAATCCTCTCTAGATCGGAGTGGGACCCATTACGAGAACCTTTTGGAAGTTGTTAAGATACCGACTTGCCCCAGATTACGTGATAAAGGCTGTACGGGGAAGTGGATATAATTATAACAGCATTAACACACCGAAATTCATCAAGGTTTCGAAGTTAAGCGTGCTGGGGCCAGAGCAATTTTGGGATGGGTGACCCCATGGGAAGTATACAAATTTTTTTTCACAAATATAGATATAAGAGACAAATGGGAATTTGGGGTAACCTAAAGGAAATTAGAGTATGCGGAGTGATTAGAAACCTTAAAGAGGTCGAGTAGGTTAAGGTAGAATAGGCTTGTGAAGACGAAGAAAGCGCAACACAGCTTTGGAATGAGAATAAGTTTGAATGAGCGTTTGGGAAATGCTTTGTAAGCAAAATGGTAGTAAATGTATATGTATGCATATGACATCCTATTTATGACCATATCGATCGACCGGTGAATCATAGTAACCAGTGTTGCGATGTATAGAAGGCACTAACTGAACGGAATTCAAGAGACAAGCAAAAGGTATGGTACAGATTTCATGAAATAGACGAATACTGATTTCACTACCAGTTAAGATTGGGAGATTTTAATACGACGATATTTGGAAAAGGAAGAGAGCGAGTAAATGGAAGACAAGGAGATCAAAATGTCGGAAAAAGTGAAAAAGTAAGAAATATAATTAAGAAAAGCCTCTAAAAGAACCGACGGGCAAAGCATGAAGTTATTTGCGTGGAAATTTGAAGGACATATTTGTAAAGGAATTAGAATGTAATAGTATAGGACAAAAGAGGGACAAACTTAAAAAAGGTTAACGGTGGGAATAGGACAAGCATATGGAAGTACGGAAGATATTACAATAAGCTGGCGATAGTCGACTGGCTACTTATCAAAGGAAAGATAATTCCACAGCCATGTTGATACAGTTAATTTGAACATCAGAGAAGCCTTTCTGGAGGGTGACTTAAGAATGGAACCGATTCGCGCGAATAGAAGTAATATCTTACAAGCTTCGGAGTCGATGCTACAAACGACAAGAGAAGAAGCTACTCCCTAAGAAAGGACTTCAATTGTAAGAAGATCGCGGAAAGCGATGGTTATTTAAAGGGCATAGACGTATATAGACCCTCTTAATAAAGGGGGGGAGAACATACTAGATTCGAAAATGAATTATGACGATTCAAGCCCCAGAAAAGGAGACGTATTAGCTCAAGGCCAGAGTTCGGGTATGTTGGCATACTGTGAAGGTTACGAAAGGACGTAGAAATAAATTGACTACGAGTGTACTATGAGGTAGACATGGGGAGAAAATATGGAAGACACCTGGAAAGGATACTTCATGCTGACACGAGCCTCGATATTCCCGGATCATGACCTTAATTTCCCGTACTAAGCGGAACTCACGTAATACCTAGATATGTAAAGATGTGCCCAAGAGGGTAATAAAGAGAGCAAGAAAGGTATATAAGCTAAATCCACAAGGTAAATGGAGAGGATAATAAATCCAAAGGACGCCTCGGATGACAACCGTCACAATGAAGTAATCATGGTTGGTAGTTGATAACTTCTCGAAGAAAGGAAGCACGCTGCTTATATGAATAGAAGGTAAAAGAGGCTACCGGGTACTAGAGAATTGTTCCTGGATCATAAATCGTACCAAACATTTGGGTATACGCTATGGAATTGTAAGACTAATTAACATGAAGCTATGCCCAACCATGAGTATAAGGAGTCCATGCCGGAGGGCGAACAAGGAATAACAATAAATGGGACGATCACTAATCCAATGAAGTTACAGACAATTATACTGACATTAAGGAATGTGAGGGAAGGAAATAAGGAAAAAGTTACCAGTTAAGAGATTAACTGAACCCGAATCACAAGTTGTCATAAGTATAGTTGGACTGCAAAGGATGATAGATGGCAAAGCAATATCACGTATATATGTTTTGGATATTGATGAACTGACCTTGGAAAGGAACATATCCATTATGCTCATTAGCGACACGTCGCGATTGGATAAACGCTTAGAACGTAAAATTTAAAGGAGAACCCGAAAGGGGTATCGAAGAGATAAACACAAAGAATATGCCATATACGAGTCAGAGTTAGAATCAGCACATCCAGTCTTCCATGTGCCTGTGCTTCGCAAATATGTTGGTAACCCTTCCCAAGTGCCTCATAGAAATGATATCTAAGTGACAGAGAAACTACCACATAAGGAATGATCTATGTCTATAACGGATGGTCAGGTAAGGAAGTTGTATACCAACGACGTGGTTGCGGTTAAGGTATTGCGGCCAAACAATATGCTTCTAAAATGGATGTGTTAAATTATCGTGTGTGACAGCTATAAAGAAAACCTCCCCGAAGTATTGTAATACCCCATAAGGCCAATCCAACATTCGAGGACGAATGTTCTAAAGGGGGGGAGGATGTTATATCCCGTTTTTTTGTACATTCGGATAATTCAAGATAATTGCGGGAAGTTAAGGACAAGGTTATATTTTAATTTTGTCTAGCACACAAGTTGCTTTTAAAATTTCGATGTGGAAATATGAAGAGGGGCTAGGGTTAAAAAGGGAAATTCGCAAGATGACTCATAGAAATATGGAGGAAGGCTAAGGGAAAATTCGGAATTTGGAAAAAAATTATTTTTCATGAATTACAAGATTAGATACAAATAAAACAACACAAAAAAAATGGGCTTGGACTTAAGGGGCCATTTGTCCGTCCACCTTGATTAGCCAAGGCCCATATGGAAGTAAATTAAATAAGTCCAAAGATGACTTATTTGTCATATTATTCTCATATTCTTTCCTTAAGAAAAATCAAGAAACTTGGAGAAGCCCCAAGTTAGAAGGTCATTCGGCCATGCTCACCCCAACAAGAACCTTGGAAAAAAAATTGTTCAAAAAATTATTTTGCTACTAATTGGGAGATCCCTAGCAAAGTGAAGTGATTATTGGAGCAAGAAAGATATCTATTCTTGCAAAAGGCAACTTTAGCCATGAGAAGAGAGAAGTGGAAATGGTAAGAATTCCATCTTCACTTATATATTATGGATGGTATTGTATGTTGTGATATGTGAAAATGAATGAAATTCATGAAATTCATGAAAATATGAATATTAGGTATAGCCGTGTATATGTATGTGTGTGGTCGTGTGTGTGTGTAAAAGTAACAGACCAATTTTGCTTAGTATTTTGGTTGTTGTTGTTATGGATTTCATGTTGATAATGAAAGTTTAATGATCCTAGTGAAGTTGTAACGGTTGGAGACTTGTTTTAGAAGTTAATGTGGATTGGAAATTGTGTTCTTGTATTTATGGAAGATAATGTTGTTAGTGTGTAAGTTGTTGGAGTAGTTCATGAATTTGAATGAAAGAAATGTGTTGTTATTGTTCTTGTTGCATTTGGAAGGTTTCGGATGAAGTAGAGTATTGATTGAATTGTTTTGAATATTGTACGGATTGTTGAAGTATCCTTGGATGTTGTTTGAATGGTTGCAGATTGGTACTTGAATATGTAGGCAATAATGAATTGAACGTAAATGGAAAGTCGTCAAGTTTGTAGAAAGAAGTTGTGAACGTTGGAATGTGTTTTGAAAATTGATTGTCGATATTGTTGGAATAATTGTTGGCATTGTTGTTGCTAAGTTGGCCGAGTTAAATTCTCGGATTTGTTGTTGTATGTTTGGCCGAGTTGAATTCTTGGGGATGTTGCAATTACAGGGGAAATGCTGCCGAAATTTCTGTAGATTAAGTGTTGGTTTAGAATTGGATTCTAAGTGTTTATGGCTAATGATTGGCATACATGAATATTGTTGTAGATCTTGCGAGCCAAAGACTCAAATTTGGATTAGCATAGAAAGCGGGCAAGGTATGTAAGGCTTTCCCTCCTTTCTTCTGGCATGATCTTTATGAAACAAGTAAATGATGTATATGTATGTTTCCAAAGATATTTATAATCTTAGAGCCACCAGGATGGCTAATATTTTTTATCTTCATAAGTCACTTCATATGGTTTCGATACGTATCCATGATTCCGAAGCTCTATTGATAAGTTTCCGAGTTTGTCTACGATTCTTATTGGCCTACCGATATGAGTACACTTAGTATGGTTGAGTTTATGGCATTATTGAATATCAAGTCAAGTATGAGAGTTCATGTCCTTAAAATGGTTCCGTAAGTATTAATGTTCCTAACTTTTGCATACAGTCTTGGATCGGGCCGAACGTTCCTCGGCAGTAATAGATTGTATGGATCGGGCAGCACGTTCCGCAGCAACACTCTGTTTGATGTTCTATAAGTATGCATGCATGATTCTGTTATATGTATATACGACATATGATGTCGGCATATTGATTTGATCCATAATAATATTCAAAAGGTACTTAATATGATTTTTGCTCCGATTTTCCAAAAACGGCTTCTGAAATGTTCGTAGAAGGTTCTGTACTTCAAACGCTTATAACTTTCTCATACTAAGTCGGATCGACCCGAAACATGTTTCTGGGCCTTCGGGGGTCGGTAAGTACACTTATACATCGAGTCTTGATTTACGTGCATATGGTTTGACACTACTCTGTTCGTGCAAGCCTCAGTATGCCCTTCACTGATCCCGGGCCTTGATATGTTATCGTGCGTATTCCTCTTCATTGTTCACCGAGTCCCTCGTTAGAGGGCCGGGTATGGTATATGTATATGATGATATGATTATGGCACCGAGTCCCATGATAGGCCGGGTGCGGTATATGTGCACATGATTTCATTTACCGAGTCCCTTGATGGGCCGGGTACGGTATGACTTCATTCACCGAGTCCCTCACTAGAGGGCCGGGTAAGGTATGTATATGTATATGTATATGCATGCATGATGATATGAAGGCAGGATGACATGATTTTATCACCGAGTCCCTTAATGGGCCGGGTACGGTATGTATACGATATATGATGCTCTCATTCACCGAGTCCCATAACGGGTCGGGTACGGTATATGTATACATGTTTTAATGATGACATAATGACATGATTTCATTCACCGAGTCCCAGGATGGGACGGGTACGATATGTGATATGACAATGTTTGATTCTGTCCCGTACTACACAGGTACAGTGGTTTCCTTATTATGACACTTGACTTCCGGAATCTCTATTTCAGTTATGATCTTTCCAGTTGTATATCATGCCTTACATACTCAGTACATATTTCGTGCTGACCCCTCTTCTTCGGGGGCTGTGATTCATGCCCGCAGGTACAGACGTCCGTGTGAGTGACCCGACGGTTTAGGCTTCCTACTCTACTGCCTTGGAGTGCTCCCTTGCTCCGGAGCCCACACTTTTGGTACAGATCTTTCTGTGTACATGTTTGTGTATGTGTATCTTCAGGGGTACGACGGGGCCCTGTCCCGTCATATGATTATGTTGTGCTTGTTAGAGGCCTGTAGACATATATGTGGGTTATGGGTCGCTACTGTTCGGTTACGTCTGTGGTTTGCGTCTAAGTGTTCCTATTTGCTATGACAGCCTTAACGACTTGTATGTATATATGCTTATGTATATGCTTCGGATGATATGTTCCACGACAGCCTTAGCGGCTTCTGTGTGATATGTATGTATATGCGACCGCTTCAGACTAATATCGATTTAAATTTATATATGTTGGATACGAATAAGATATAGACATGTCGAATTGGTAAGTAGGTGTGTATGGGTGTCCAGCTCGGACACCAGTCACGGTCCACGAGGTTGGGTCGTGACATTAATACAACTCCCGAACATGAAAGGTAACCGAAGACATGATTTCTGATTCTTAACATGAACATGGATACATGAAGACATGACAACAAATACATATATACAAGCTTTTCATGGAAATAACCATAATATCTCATATCTTGTGTTATTGAACCCATAGGATGCAAATTGCGGGTTTTTCATAGATTATGGACTGAGTCTCAATCACCAAAACAATAATTAAAGACTAATCAACAGAATTATAACCGACAATATAATATATCATGGTTCATGTGTCTAGGGTTTATCATAAATATACCTAGCATCCTAAACCTAGTGTGTATAAACATGGAATACTAAAACATGGGGAAGAACAAGGATGTTCCCATACGTGGGTAGCGTCTACATATGTGGTAATGTTCCAATTTGTAACAAAAATCTGATCTTGGAAGGAGAATCCTAACCCTTGGTCTTGAATTCCTATAATTAGGTTTTCTTGAAAAAACCCTATGTTAAGAGCGTGAGATTCTACTTAGGATTCAAGGGAAATTAATGGAATTCACTTAGGATAGTGTTAAGAGGCTTACCTTGATGCGTGGAGAAGTTGAGAGGAGTGGGTTGTGTTATGGCTTGAGATGAATGGAAATAATGAAATAAAACTGAAATTCCCATTCTTTTAATATTTCAGTCATGACCCCGTTACGGACCGTGTTATGGTCGATAACACATGTTATAATCCGTAACACTGGATTGTAGCATGGGCCAAAATTCTAGTGAACAACTTAGTTTGGAGGTCAGGTTACGGTTACCTGTTACGGGCCGTAACACGTGTTACGGTCCGTAACGATGAACCGTCCTTTGGTCAAAAAATTACGAGATGGTGATTTTCCAAGTGTGCCTGTTACGGTATGTGAGACGGGCCGTAACACATGTTACGGGCCATCCCTTGGAGCGTAACACATGATTTTCTGAACTAAAACATATTTTCGATTCCAACACTCTCCTTCTTGGGTTTCTAACCTCCTAAGTCATGGATATGGTTTAGTACGGATTTTACGAGGTGTTACAGTATTGTTGTTGTTGTTGTTGGTAGTTGGTAATTGCGATTTCAGGGTAGGGATATAAACATGGGATATGTTGCCCGATTTTTGGCATGATATAAAGTAGTTTAAATTGAAATCTTAGTACACGTATGCAACGATAGAGATGAGTATGTTTTTATTATGATAATGATGATGTTGATGACCTTATTTCCAGAAATTCCAAAGCTTACGGATTTGATGCTATTATGAGATTATTGAGCTTAATTCATGATTTCCTTGACTTTATTCATTGTTGTTGATCTCACCTTATGATAATTGTTCTTTCGAAGTGAGATATAGCGATGATGATTGTTCCATAATATAAATCGGAGGTTATCGACCTTACGTCACTCCGATAAAGTAACAACCTTTATTTGGGCTCTCATGCATGCTACTTATATTATATATGCTTATATGTATCTGTATGATTTTATGGGGAAAGAAAAAAGGGCGAGGAGTTATATACGCATAGCCACCTGATCAGTTAGTATATTATGATATCGTCCCGGATGCGGGATGCCCGGACACGGGGTATATGGTTAAATGGATCGGGTCGTTCGTTCCTCGGCACTATTATATATTTATGGATCGGGCTGCATGTTCCGCATCACTACTATGATGCATATCTATGAGAAAGATTTTATGAAAACCTAAGTATGCATGATATCCACCCTAAGAGGCACTCAGATGTACAGGTTACCCTTTTATCTCATGATATGCTCTATGTGTCTTATTATATTATTATTCATGCCTTACATACTCAGTACTCTGTTTGTACTGACGTCACTTCTTGTGGACGCTACGTTCATGCCCGCAGGTAAACAGCTAGACACATCTGATTCTTAGGAGCTCCGTTAGCGACACCTTGGAAGAGCTCCAGTTGTTCCGGAGCTGTAATTATTGGTACTGCTCTTTGTATATATTCACTTAGGTATGGCAGTGTCCTGCCCCATCTTATGGGTTTATGTACTCTACTTAGAGGCTCGTAGACAGACGTATGTAATTAGATATTCTTTAACTTTACCTTCTCTCAGCGTTGTATAATATTTTGGCTTTTGGTTTTGGGCATTATCAATGATGACCGTACTAAGCATGATATCCGCAAGTTACCCATGTGTCCCACTTAGTAATGAGAGTGGAATGTCAGATCAGAGGTGCTCCGTAGGCTAGTACTGGGTACCCATCATGGCTCTCTAGTTGGGTCGTGACAAAAGTGGTATCAGAACAGTTCGTCCTAGGGTATATCTACGAGCCGTGTCCAGTAGAGTCCTGTGTATGGGTGTGAAGCGCGCCACACTTATAGACAGGAGGCTGCAGGGCATTTAAGAATGATTGATCTTTCTTTCTTATCTTAGATCGTGCGATAGAGCTATGTTATCAGGACCTCCTTTTCCTGATTGTGTGCTATGATTTCAGCTATGCCTGTGAAGTGGAAAGCTACAACGGCCTATAAGGGCAAAACAGTAGTAGGAAGACGGGCTGAATGGGAGCCACCTGCAGATATAGAGGAGGGTGAGTTCCACAATGATGTTCCTTCTCAGACCTCTCCAACTTTACTCATTTCAGCGGAGCAAGAAAAGGCCCCAGGTCCAGCTCCAATACCCCCAGTTCCTCCACTAGGTGCCATAGACCAGGAGATGAGACAGGCTATCCTTTTGTTGACTCGGTTAGTAACAGCCCATGATCGGCGACAGGGTGTAGGCCACTGTAATAAGGGTCAAAGGAAGAGGGTCAGGTCCTCAAGGATTGACAGTGAGTTTACAAGTGGCCTGAGGCAGCTGTTCCCTAGGCACTCAGCTCTTTCAACAACCAGTGCACCTCTATAGTTTCCTGGACCCGGGTTTGATAGATCCATTTATTCTGGGCTAGTTCAGAGCTCCAGAGTTTCCAGTTCTCAGATTAGGATTGGTTCCAGTCAGACCAGACCACCTATGCTACAATGTACCCAGTGTGGTAAACTGCATTCTGGACCGTGCCGATTGGGGTTAGATGTTTGTTATACCTGTGCTCGGCCCGGCCAACGTAGGCATGACTGTCCATGGATGCGTGATAAAGGTAGGGTTCCGCCCACATAATTAATTGCCGGTTCTTCATCATTCGTACGCCCTCCAGGGCAAAGCTCTCAGACATTAGCAGACCAGGGTAGATATGAAAGAGGAGCATCCAAGTCGAGTAATCTTCAGCATCATACCGATGTACTAGCTAGGCGACAAGGACTTGAGTCTTCACCCGGCATTGTTGCAGGTAAATTGCCAATATTTCCTTACGATGTATATGTATTTACTGGTCCGAGTCCTTCATTGCTATCTGTTACTCCCTATATTGCTAGTTGGATCGGCGCAAAACGTGACCCGATTAAACCATTCAGAGTGCTTCACTAGTGAGGCGTCAAGATGATTAGATTGGAGTTGTAACTTCTTCTCAAGGTAAGAAGTGGAAGGGATAAGTATATGTTTCAATACGACCCTTGAGTATAAATATGCTAATGATTTAAGAGTACAAAGGGGTAACTGAGGTAAGAGAACGATGTACGTTACTAACAGAGCCAGATGTCGACAAAGGCCTTTTAGCACATGAAATATGTTGGTAAGCATGTGGTATGGAGATAGGTTTATAAGGACACATGAATAAAAAACAAAGGTAGAACCAAGGTAAAAGAAAGAGGAACCAGGAACCACTTCAAAAAGGATAAGGTTAGAAGATTTCGAGGAAAGCCTTACTCGAAGTTCAAAGACAAGGATGTGACGAAAGGCCGAGTGACGGAGAAATGAAGCGGAATTAGGGATGGAAACAAGAAAGCTAAAGCTTATGGATAACTGTGACTAAAATGTTTGGCCCCTACTAGGAATCTTAAATTTAGGAATGGAAGACAGTCGTGTGTTGATCGATGGTTATTATTGAGAGTTCCAAAGGCTAAACTAGTATTTACTCGGTCAGGAAAGTAAGGGATCTTCCCAATCCCGAGGGAGATGCATTACAGGAATTTAATTGGGATCCGTTAGAACTTCAACATGTTCTAGGTCATGCGATAAAGGTCACGCAGCGAGGTGGAGGCGATCGTACCAGCATTAATACACCGGATCCCATCAGGACTCTAAAGTTAAGTGTGCTGGGGTGAGAGTTATACTAGGATGGGTGACCCCCTGGGAAGTGTACTAAGAATCCTACAAATTCAGACATAAGAGAAGGATGAGGGACAAGAATAGCTTGAGGGAAATTAGAAGCGTGTGAAACTCACGGTTGGAAACTCCATATGATTTTGAGAGATAAGGCAGACCGGCTTGGCAAAGAGAGTGTTATATCCCGTGTTTTCACACGTTTGGAAAAACGTGGAAATATTGGATTTTTGGAGATATAATGTCAAATTTGATATTTTGTTGAACATAGGAGTTATGCATGAAAGAATAGAATCATGAAAGCGTGGGACAAGGCTAAGGGTAATTTTGGAATCTTGGAAATTAGTTTCGGGAATTATAAAATACGATCCACACCTTATTGGGCTTGCAAAATGTGAAACAAATTGAAGCCCAAAGAGACAAGGGTGGCCGGCCATAGTAGGCCTTGGCCCAAGCCCAAATTAATTATGTCATGTGCATGGCATGTGACAACTTTATATAAGAAGACAAAGTCTTCATGTGTATCCATTAGAAGCAAGCAAGAGCAAAAAAATAGAAGAGGAGAGAAAGTGAGGTTCTCGGGTTTGAGGGGCAAAAATAGCCCTCAAAAATCTTGTCCCAAAAATTCAAATCTTGTTGATTTCCTACTAATTCAAGGTTTCTTTGCATCTTGGTATAGTTGGTTTGGAGTGGGGAGCTCTAGAATCTCCAAGTTGAACACAAGTCCAAGTGAAGAAAACTTGAAGAAAAGGTAAGAATTTCTACCTTTTATTGGTGTTATGAAGTTTTGATTGTGTTGTAGTTTATGGAAATGTGTTGATTGTATGAAGAAATAGAAGTTTGCAAAGTGGGTGTGTGTGTGAGTGTGTGGCCGTGGGTATATACTACATATATAGCCTCTATGTGTTGAATTTATGTTATAATCTAGTCATGATTGTAATGAAATGCATATGGGAATTGAAAGTTGGATGAATTTAGTTGATGTTGCAAAATGAGCATATGGCCGTGTGGTGTAATGGTCTTGGAATAAATAGGAATCAAGTTGTGTAATGTGTTGGAGTGTTGGTATTGTGATGTTTGTAATGTGAATTAAGCTAGAATGATATAAGTTTGTGTTGAATTGGAATGTGAACACTTATGTCGTTTTAGTATGATTTTCCGACATTAAGGAAATGAAGTGTTTGGTTGTGAATTATGATGTTCATTGATGAATTTGGAAGTTGGAAACTTGTTATGAAATTATATGCCAAAGATTTGATGTTTTGCATAAGTATGCTTTTGGCGGAA
The DNA here is from genome assembly GCF_019175385.1 of Lycium barbarum. Taxonomy (NCBI): domain Eukaryota; kingdom Viridiplantae; phylum Streptophyta; class Magnoliopsida; order Solanales; family Solanaceae; genus Lycium; species Lycium barbarum. The sequence goes on from NC_083343.1 coordinate 90,241,708, forward strand.
AAGTGTATATCATGTATATCAAGTGTATATCCAAAGGGAAATGGTATGAGATGTCTTTAGATTTATATGGTGATGATCATGATGGTTGTTGAATACGAAATTATTGATCTTAGTTGAAAGTTGGGTTGAATTGAAGATTATGTCAACTTGTGAGAAAAATGACTAGTTGAAGGATATTTGTGTTTTTAATGTTCATTGTTGATATTGTTGTTGTCGTTTGGGTTGTTGTTGATGATTTATAGCCGAGTTGAATTCTCGGGGTGTCTTATGTATAGGGGAAGTGCTGCCGAAATTTCGGTAGCCAAATATGCTTTAAGTTGAAATAATGGCATTAATAATTCACAATTGGTAAACTTGACCAATTGCAGTTTTTCGACGAAACGGGAAGTGAGATTGGAAAGGCTTAAGGAGCGTGAAAGGTATGTAAAGCAAACCCAATTCTTCCCTTGGCATGCCCTTAGTGTATTAGGGTCGGATCCGGGCCTCGAAGGACCTCTTGGCCCTCGGAATCCGCAAGACAAAATTTCAGTTTTTCCTTCAGTAGAATTGAACCTCTTTGATACGCTTTTTCTGAAATTATGCAAACTTGCTCTAAATTATTCAGAAAGTCATAGAATGTCTGTATAACCTCTTTAGGTGACACTATATGCTTAGAGGGCACAATTTGAGCCCGCCGCCTTATTTGTCCCGAGGCGGGCCCACTATTTACGGTTTTGCCCCTAATATGCTAAAGCTTCCTTTTTAAGCGATTTTTGAAAGAAATGTTTTAATTACCCTACTAATCGCTTAACGAATATTATTTAAAATATTCTATTAAACCTTATACATTATTTTGACACCCGGAATGACTTCGGGAAAGTTAGACTTCTGTAATTTATTATGATATCTGGAATACATTTATTATGATTCCGTCCGACTCCATTTGATTTGTTTGTCTTTGCTACGCCTCATCGAGTCTTTGAAAATACTTATGATATTTTTAAATTGCATTAGTCTCTCACTACTCCATTCGTGGATATCCCAATGTTTCCCACACTGAGCTCGGGCCAGGATATGTTGTCAAGCGTAATTCTCTGCATTGTTCGCCGCGTCCCGATGTGAGGGGGCAGGTATACGCGTACATGGGTCTGTGGAGTATGATGTGCCATGTCCGCCTATTCTGATCTGATCTGTTATGGCCATTTTGATATGACGTTATATGATACGGGGCCACGCCCCTTTTTCTGATTTCTCTGTATAGTGGCACCAGCGTCGGGAGGGTGGCCACATTCTGTCTGCCGAGTCCCGTGGCAGGGACCGGATATGATATGATATGACATATGTTTCTGTACGCATTCTGTCTGTTTTGGAAATATGCATTTGACACTCTGGATTCTGTACTCATTTTCTGTAACCATTATGATTTGACTTCTGTGATTCCGCTTTGCATATTCAGTACATATTTCGTACTGACCCCCTTTCTTCGGGGGCTGCGTTTTCATGCCGCGCAGGTACAGACGACAGGTTTGCTGATCCACACGTTTAGGATCCCATTTCTGCTATTTTGGGGCGCTCTCTTCTACAGAGCCCATCTTTTGGTACAGTCTGTTACTGCTATCGGGATATGTACTTTGTTCAGGGTATGACGGGGCCCTGTCCCGTCTTATGATTATGATATGTTCTGTAGAGGTCTGTGGATACATCTGTGTGGGTTATGTACATATGTTTGGGATGTTTTGTTTTATGATAGCCTTATCGGCTTCTGTGTGCCAAGTCTGCTCTTCGGCTAAATTCTGTAGCATCCACTAATGTTATTATTATATTATTATTCTGATAATATGCTAATTTGGGTATCGGGTACGTATAGGTGCCCAGCTAGGGCACTGGTCGCGGCCCACGGGGTTGGGTCGTGACAGAGAGAGAAGGCGTATTACAGCTACAGAACTAGGACGAGTTTAAAATAGTATTGGGGATATTTTGTAAGTAAGGTGTTAGGAGAGGTATATACGATATTTTATGTGTGGTCAATCAGTTTGCGCACCCCGATAATCGACGTTGCGATGTGTTAAAGGTACTGATTGAACAAGGTATTGAAGTTCGAGTGGTAAGTGTTATAGGGGGAGGCGACATTAGTCTCTCTAAAATTAAAGTTGGATAATCCTGATGCAACCACAACGGGAAAAAGGGAGAAAGTGAGTGTGCAAGTGTAAGAAGATTAGGATGCCCTGAGAAAAGGAGAGGTGTAAGTAATTGAGGTATGTTGCTAAAAAGGGTTAACTCAAGCTTTAAGATGGGAATCTTGAAGGTAAGTACAGCACCAAAGAACCAGTTAAATGAATCTCGAAAGTAAGTATACGGAAATAATGGAGTATGTAGTATGGAACGAAAGACGAATGCAGAGGGTTCGCAAATAGATTTTGATAAGTGGGACTGAAGAGTAGTAACAACGAACAGGGATGTAAATTTTGAAAGAATAAGCAGGATTTGGCAAAAGATACTACAGAGTTTCTGACGTTTAACATCCGAAGAAGTGAATGTATAGTCTTAATAACATGCCACACTACCTCGGAAATGGAGAAGCCTTTCCAAAAAGATAACTCAAAGATAGCACGGATGTGCACTTCTGAAAGGTATAGCACGGATGTGCACTTCTGAAAGGATATTCCACGAACTCCAGGGCTAGTGTTATTAAATGGCAAGTGGAGAAGAGCATTTAGAAGTAAAGGAACTTAAAAACCCTAAGAACGGAAGTAAGAAGGGTGCACTAACGGATTAATTGCAGAAAATCGGGAAATCACCAAGGACAAGGGAGAGGATAATAAGTTAATAAAGCTGACCAAGAGGCAATATATTAGTGGCATGGGATAAGAACCTCTGTAAAATGTATAGAGATTTGATCATAAAGAAGATAGACAGATACAAGGGGAATATTTATAAAAATGAACCGGTCGTAGCGACGGAAAGAAAAAATAAAGCTTGACCAAGAGAAAAAGGGAAAGAGTGTACCTTGTAAGGACTTTATGATAAGAACTAGAAGCGACAGGGCACTAGATGAACTATAACATATAGTTATGATGCAAATAAGTAGTTAAGGAGAATTACGGACAAATGAGTTAAGCGGGTGAAGGGACGAGCCGTAGAAATGAAAGATGTGGAATGTCAACTTTTAACGGTATAATATAAGCGTAAATCGGAATTGGGAACCCAGAGCAAGAAGAATTTTAATGAGTTCCGCTGTCCCCCTTAATTCATTAGCCAGGGAATTATTAGTCATGAAAGATAGAAGTGAAAAGACGATAAAGGAGGCACCCGTATTGGATCTGATATGTATGAGCATTTTTATCTGATACAAGGCTTCAACTAGCAAAAAAGGAAATAAGTCAAACCATGTAATGAAAAGAGCTCCGACATTATAAGGAACCGAGGGGTAGAAGGATTGTTAAGGTCGGCCAGGTGATTATCAAAAATGATTAATATTCAAAGGTTACTGGTGTATAATAACATCCTTAAAAAGGGGGGAAGAGCAAATTTAGTCTTGAAATGAATTATGACCTTCCCAAAATTCCAAAGAAAGAAATGTGTTAGCTTGAAAAGGCCAAAGTTCAAGAATGTATCAGGAGAAAGCAAAAATGGATTGGCAATAAGTATATTATGGGGCAGGTATGAGAAATAAGGTATGATAGGAACATAAGGGGAATTAACAAGTTAAAGAAAATGATGAGAGATATGATGTTTCTACACCGTGATTCGAATCCCTCGTATCGGGGAAATTATACCGCACCAAGATACGCAGTGACATATCCTAAAGATGTGACAAGGAGACAATATAGAGCGTATAAAAGATCAATGAGTATAAGAAGGGATAGCTCGAGGCAGCATCGAAGGAGTAAACAAGGGAGTTGCCCACTAATAGGGAAATAAAGAGCAAGAAAAGAGAGTATTCGCAGGATGACGAGTAGCCGTGACATAGTAAGGCAAGATTATTGTAACAGAGACAGAGCGAGGATGGGATACTAGTTGATTTCTGATTATGTACACGAGAACAAAAGAGCTCCGGCCAGAGACATCATTATCCTCAGGTATGTGATGCTTTTTTGAATGATTTCTTGGTCGTGTGTGGCCAATATGGATGTTGATGTTGTAGCCCTATGAGGCATTACATATTTTGGGTTGTTGTGACAGGATGGTAGTGGTACAATTACAGGGGTAACTCTGGCAAATTTTTTGTAGAAATCCCTAAGAGCTCAACATTCGAGGATGAATGTTTCTAAAGGGGGGGGGGATGTTACACCCCGTACCTCGGAGAAGCACTAGTTAAATTTGAATGTAAGTATATCGAGCTATGGCTAGGTAAAACAGCTTTGGATTTTCAGGAACGAAGCATTATTAAGTATATTGTTTAAGTAAAGGATGAATTATGATCTTATAAGTCATAACCGGGAAGGACAACCTATGAACCAAAGGACATGACCATTATCAAGTATAATAATGATAAATATCATGTATGGAAAGTTTCAGAAGATTCCGGGATCAAGAAAATCGAAGAAAATAAGTTTGATGAAAATTCGAAAAAAGTTGGCAGGATTTTGGGCAGATTTTTAGTCAACTTTGGAGGGGTATATCTCCTAGTATATTAGGAGTTTTAAGGTGATTCAAAAGCCTAAAATGAAGTTCGTTATGTCTAGTTTCCAACGCAATAAACCTCTCGATACGACATCGGAGTAGAGAATTATGGACGTTACAAGTTAGGCTGACAGAGCAGAAACGCGTGCTACAGTAATGCTACAGTGACTCCCCCCCCCCCCCCCCCGAATTTAGAACCTTATAAAAGGGGAAAAACCCTATTTTTTTCACCAAAAATAAGATTTTAGAGCTCAGCAACATGTAGGGTCATTTTGGTCATAAAAAGTTAAGAGATTTGAGTAATTTTAGTTAATCAAAGCTCGGGTGGTGCATAGTTGTGCCTATAGCATCATTTTGCGGTAGATTTTAGCGTGGATTCAAGGTGAACATCAGATATATCGCTGTTTTAATAAGATTAAGGTATGAATTTTTCCTTATTATCGTTGTTTTAGGTTAAGGTAGAATGATTAAATGAGCGTATAGTTAATTTGTCGATGGAGAAATCAGATAAAAGTCACATGAGATGTCTTATGGAGTATGTTGATGTTAGTAATGATGTTGTTGATGTTGGTATTGTTGTTGTTGTTGTTGGTTGTTGGTAATTGTGATTTTGGGTTAGGGATATAAATAGGGGAGATGCTGCCCGATTTTCGGCAAGATATAAAGTATTTTAAATTGAAAGCTTAGTACACGTATGCAACGATGCATCTAATGACAGTGTGAATTCTCTCAAATGTTGATTTACGAGCTCAGACGGATAAGCGTAGGTAGTAGGAGGCCAAACAGGTATGTTAAGGCTAGTCCCTTTCTTTCCAAAGGCATGATTCCTTTCTTGTGAACCCATAAATGTTTCCTAAAATGTCCTTATTCTCAAAAGCAAGAAATTTATGATTCTGAAAGCTGTTATGACGATAGAGATGAGTATGTTTTTATAATGATAATGACGATGTTGATGACCTTATTTCCAGAAATTCCAAAGCTTATGGATTTGATGCTATTATGAGATTGTTGAGCTTATTTCATTATTTCCTTGACTTTATTCAATGTTGTTGATCTCACCTTATGATAATTGTTCTTTCGAGGTGAGATATAGCGCTGATGATTGTTCCATAATATAAATCGGAGGTTACCGACCTTACGCCACTCCGATAAAGTAACAACCTTTATTTGGGCTCTCATGCATGCTACTTATATTATATATGCTTATATGTATTTATATGATTTTGTGGGGAAAGGAAAAAGGGCGAGGCGTTATATATGCATAGCCACCTGATCAGTTGATATATTATGATATCGTCCCAGACGCGGGATGCCTGGACGCGGGGTATATGGTTAAATGGATCGGGCCGTTCGTTCCTCGGCACTATTATATATGTATGGACCGGGCTGCACGTTCCAAAGCACTACTATGATGCATATCTATGAGAAAGACCTTTTGAAAAGCTAAGCCTGCATGGTATCCGCCATAAGAGGCACTCAGATGTACAGGTTACCCTTTTATCTCATGATATGCTCCATGTGTCTTATTATATTATTGTTCATGCCTTACATACTCAGTAGTCTATTCATACTAATGTCCCTTCTTGTGGACGCTGCATTGATACCTGCAGGTAAATAGGTAGACACGTTTGATTCTTAGGAGCTCCGTCAGCAACACCTTGGAAGAGCTGCAGTTGTTCCGAAGCTGTAATTATTGGTACTACTCTTTGTATATATTCACTTGGGTATGGCAGAGTCCTGCCCCATTTTATGGGTTTATGTAATCTACTAAGAGGCTCGTAGACAGACGTATGTAATTAGATGTTCTCTAACTTTACCATCTCTCAGTGTTGTATAAAATTTTCGTAAGTCCTGTTGGCATTTGGTTGTGGGCTTTGTCAATGATGACCGTACTAAGCATGATATTCGCAAGTTATCCATATGTCCCACTTAGTAATGATAATGGAATGTCAAATCAGAGGTGCTTGGTAGGCTAGTACTAGGTACCCGTCATGGCTCTCTAGTTGGGTCGTGACAAGAATGTTCTTGCCCAAGCTTGGAAATTCGCCCTAGGTGCTTGTGGGCAACTGTGTTGGATTTTTATGAATAAAATATTCGGAACTAAGTGTTTAAAATCCGAAATTCTACTCCTATCGACTGCTGCGGCGGTCAAACCACCGCTGCAGTGGTCTCGCTATAGCAGCCAAGTACCCCCTATAGCGGACCAAAAAGAATCTGACCTCCGCTATGGCGAGCCATATCCCGCTATAGCGGCATCGCCATAGCGGGCCATTGCCCGCCACAACGGTCACAATGAACACCATTGACCGCTTGCGGCGAGGGGTTCAACGCTATAGCGGTGCTGCCGTAGCGGTACCGACCCCGCTCAGCGGTACCATTTAGGTAGTAAGCTCGCAATAGTTTCCCAGTTTTCTACTCTATCACCCAAAATTTTATCCGAGGCCTCACAAACACAACAAAACCAGCACATAGACACAAAAACATCATACGAAGCCACCCGTGGCCTCAAAATTCCCAACAGAGTTCTAATTTTCTACGTCACCCCTCGATGGACACAACACAATCAAAGAACAATCATAAACAAGTTAAGTTTTCAGTTCTTAGATATAACGACCCATTTGGTTGTTATAGTCTTTTTAGTATTTTTCTCATTGTTGAGCATTGATTAGCTCACTTTTGACCCGAGGGGACTGTTGACATGCTTCTTGAGGTGTCTAGACCGGATTCGGGCAACTTTTGTGGAAATATAAGCTTAAAGAGAAAAATGGTTGACCCAAAGTTGACTTTTGGGCAAACGAACCTTTGTCAAAATTCCGTCGATTTCGAGAGGTCTGGATAGTCATTTAGGATTCATCTGTGTATTTGGTTCGGTTCCCAATGCCTTTGGATGCATTTCAGGACTGGGGTTGGGAATTTGGAATTAAGGCATCGGGGGTTGAATCGATCAATGAGACCTCCGTTGGGAATTTTGAGGCCACGGGTGTGTTCGTTGTGTGTTTTTATGTGTGTCTATGTATATGCTATGTTAGCTGATGGCCTCGAAAACTAATCGAAAAATCGGATCGAATTACGTGACTTTGGGGGTTTTCTAGTGTCTGGTGCCCACTTTGGCGGCACCAGTACCGTGGCCGCGGCACCACAGGAGTGGTAGCCCTACCGCTAGAGCGGTCAATGAATTTTGGTCATTACCGCTGAAGCGGTCAAGTGGCCGCTGAAGCAGTACCACTAAAGCGGGTGACGGGCAGTTAGTGATATTAATAAAGTGTTAAAAGCCCTTAGGCCCTCATTATGTCCCATTTTGATATTTGAGGTTGAAGAAACTGTACTTAGGATATTTGAAGGATAATCTTGGAGGTAAATCTTGCCTATTTCGTTATTCTTTCTTTAATCCATTATCATGTTAGATTCCCTTTTTCCCTTAACAAACCCATAGCGATGGGAGTTCAAAGAGGGTTTTGGAAGAACATTATCTCAGGATTATTAATGATAAATTAGTGATATTTATGTTAGATCTTGACTAATCTAAGCTTATAAAGCAAATACCTTCCACTTTTAGCGTTGAATTTCAGAATTAAAGACTTAGAGTTTATACCCAATTGGGAGGTTTTGCTTGAAATTAGAAATTAGGCTAATCCTTGAGTTAAATCAACAATTAATGGTTGGGTTATGATTACCTAGTACTTAATTTGGTATTTTGTCCCCGAATTTTCCGTTTTACCCTTGTGGCCTCGTTCCCCTAATTTCTAGTGTTATAAATTGACCAAATTGAATTATGGAAATATTAGTATCATTCTTCATGATTTCTAATATAAAGTTCGATTATGCTTAGACTACTTTGGCTTCGAGGTTCAGCGGAAGGGCAAGGCAAAGGAGTGAGTTGTTGGTGTTGCAAGTCAGTCATCCAGGTAGCTTATGGCTTACCTTTGGTGACACTTCGTATAGCGAAACACATATTTAGATTATAATGTCGGAGACAACATGTGAACCTTCAGGTATGAAGTCGGGTTGTATATTGCCTTAGGTTGGGCCATGATGTGTGTTGGCACAAACCACCCCGTTACGTATACTTTAATTATTCTATTATGTTGGCTTGATGCCATGAGTAGTTGGTAAATATTGAATTTTGTGTTATCACCTTGATTGGGATAGAATTGACAGACCCGTTTTTAGTATTTGTACTTTTATATATTGTTGGCATACCACTGTTGGTATTGTGATATGATATGTTGTTGGCATACAACTGTTGGTATTATGATATGATACGTTGTTAGCGTACCCCATTGTTAGTACTTGTGATATCGAACTTGATTGTTGATGTTGATATACGCATTGCATACATTCTCACTCATTGACGATGCATGGCCGATACCCGGTGATGATCCGGTATCGCTGATGGAGTGAAACTGATATTTTAATAAACTCTTTACTTGAATGATTGGGAGAAGGTCGATGTCCGAGGTTCAATTTCGGAATCATTGATTTTGTGAAACTGATATTTGACAAACTCTTTTACTTGAGTGATTATGAGATGGCAGATGTTTGAGGTTCAATTCCGGAATCGTTGATTGTGTATAACTGATGTTTGATAACTCTTTTAGTTGGGTGATTATGAGATGGCCGATGTCCGATGATCTATTCCGGCATCATTGTTGCATGATCGATTCTGATAGTATTCCGGAATCGTTGTTACCGCATGGACTCCGCTGGTCCCCCAGGGTGGTGCCGGCGAGAACCCCTAGTAGGAAAAGATCCAAGGTCCCATCTGTCTGTTGGGCAAAGATCCGGGATGGGTGGCACATAGACTTCATGAGTCACGCTGGGTTGTGCTACCGAGACGTCGATATTTCCATCCGGAGTACATGTGTACACCATATTTTCATGGCATAGCATTGCATTCATACCATTATTGCACTGCATTGCATTATGACTTGATTGAGATGCTTGGTGATTGGATTGTTATAATTGGATTGGATTGGATATATTTAGACTTGACATATTTGGGTTTAGATGCTTTACATAAGCGATGACGGATGCTCGGTTGTGATTATATAGTCTTATATGCTTGGTTGGTTTATTTGCTTATCTCTTTTATTATATGAATTGTGTTAACTATGCTTAGTCGACCGATGATGCCTACCAGTACTGTTGTTTGTATTGACCTGCACTTGCTGCATTCTTTTATGAATGCAGAGTACCAGATTCGATCCACTTCCGTGACCCGTGGCTGATAGACACTTCAGCTTGCTCTCGAGTTTCCAGGGTGAGCATGGCGTTTACTGACCTTGAATAATTTCCTATCATATGTCCTATTTTTATTTCAGAGTCATAGACATTTATGTATTAGCATTCTAGATTGTATTAATCTCTTTAGATGCTCTTATATTATTCAGACTAGACCCTGGGGGTGTTTATTCTCTTTTGCACTTTCTACTTCTTATATATAGATATATCGTGAGACTTACGTATTTGTTCTATTGCGCTATTTCAAATTCATTCTTTAGTGTATTTATTCATTGTTGGCTTGAGGGTTCGCTTACTGAGGTAGGAAGGTTAGTGCCCGCACAGCCTCAGCAAAATGAGTCGTGACAAGTTGGTATCAGAGCTCTAGGTTACCCTGTCTTTAATACAAAAGTGTGTCTTGTGGAGTCTCGCAGATCGGTATGATGAGATCCGTACTTATCTGTAGGAGGCTATAGAATATTTAGTAAATCTCAATTTCTTTTTTTCCGTCATGCTACTTTATTCAAATTGGTATTTGGAAAGATCAAATTGATATCTGACTCTTATCTCTTCTCTCACAGATGGTGAGGACTCGAGTTTCTATGGCCCAAGGTCAGGTGCCAGAGCTTGCAGTTACGGCTGGCACCTGAGGGTACGCGACAACCAGAGGACGCGACAGAGCGAGAGGCCGCTGGGCTGCCCCAGCTAGGGGCATAGCTCCTATGGTGGGCTAGCGACGAGAGAGGTCTCCATCTCCCGAGCTCGAGTATCAGTTGGGTAGAGACCAGGCCGCAAAGGATAGCGTGGCCCCAGCACGGACACAGCCTGAGCTGACTTCTGACTAGGCCGTGCATGACACTATAGCTAGGATTCTACTTTACCTTGATGCCCAACAGAAAGCCACCGGTGTTACTACTCCCGGCGGGGGTTCACAGACTAGGGGAGGAGCGTAGACCTCTGAGTAGGGGCCAATACGGGCAGCACATCCCACCGCAGCTATGGCTCCTTGTATTTATTCGATACCTACCCCTGGTGAGTATGTTAGGCCCGTGGAAAGCGCCGTTATGACTGCTGCTGATCAGGACCTTGTGGGGAGAATCAGAAAGCTAGAGCCACCGAGGTTCTCTGGTACTTCGTCTGAGGATGCCTATGACTTTATTCTTGATATGCATGAATTGCTGCACCGTATGGGGATAGGGAGACCCACGGTGTTGATTATGTGTCCTACCAGTTTCGCGGCGACGCGAAGCCGTGGTGGAGGTATTTCGTGGCTTGCAGACCTGAGGGTTTTGCTCCTTTGACTTGAACTCAGTTCTATCGGGCCTTCCTTGAGAAGTATGTGCCCCGGTCTTTGAAAGAGGCTCTTAGGGAGAAAGTTTTATACCTTGAGTAGAGGGGCATGTCCTTGGAGTCCTATGTGACCCGTTTCCTTTATCTGGCTCGTTATTCCACTCCGTTGATCCCTACTGAGGCCGATAGGATAAGGCGCTTTGTTGGAGGACTGGTGAGCTCCCTAAAGATTCCTTGTCTTCAGATGGAGTCTATAGGGGCTTCCTTCCAGTACATTATTGAGCATGCTTCTATGGTTGAGGGCACTAAGACCCGTGCTTTTGGTGGTGGTGACAAGAGGCCACATCAGACTGTCAGTTTTGGGGGTTTTGATTTGAGGGGCGTCATGTTACACCCTGTTGTTTCGTATGTTGAGATTCGAGCTACCTTTCAGGAGGTGTGTCAGCTTATATGTGTTAAACTTATAGTTATAAGGATTCAAGTTCATATAATAAGCTATGAAAGGATTGAAGGGCAAGTGAATTAAGGAAATTAAATTTGTCGGACTTAGGAGAAAATATGAGGAGCAATTTTGGTCCAACTTAGGGGACGAATATCTCTTAGCGTTTGAAGTGTTTTAAGGTGAAAGAAAAGCCCAAAATGAATTTCGTCAAGTCTAGTTTCCAACACAACAAACCTCTCATAGATTGGACTTCGGAGTTGAGAATTATGGACGTTACAAGTTCATCTGACAAGCAGAAACACGTGCTACAGTGTTGCTATAGTACCCCACTAGAAAATTTGAGGGCCAAATCTGATCCAAAACCTCATTTTTCAGCCAAGAATTCTCCAAATATTTCCCAAACCTTCTAGAAAATTCTCCCAATTTCTATCCACTTGTTTTTAACGCGAATTAAGTATAATCTCCGTATTTAAAGTTGGACAGCGCGTAGTTACGATTATACTATCGTATTGCGGTGAAACTTGGATTGGATTCAAGGTGATAATCGAAGATATTGCAATTCTAGCGGCTGAAAGGTATGAATCTTTCCTTATTAGTATTGATTTAAGCTTATCTACGGAGGAAAAGTTACTAAATGAGCATATAATGAATTTATGGGTTGAGAAATTGGATAAAACATCGTGTGAGATGTTCAGGGAATATTTTGGTGTTGATAATATTGTTGTTGATGTTGGTATTGTTGTTGTTGTTGTTGGTTGCTGAATTGAGATTTCGGGTAAGGCATATAAACAGGGGAGATGCTGCCCGAATTTCGGCAGATTGTAAAGGGATTTTAATTGAAGGCTTAAGACAAGTGTATGATGGTGAGCCTAATAATAGTATGAACAATTTTATATGTAGATTACAAGTCAGGATATAAGTGGGAAGGCCAAAGACCAAGATTCCAGGTATGTTAAGGCAAAACCTTTCTTTCTAAAGGCATGATTCCTTGTCGTAAACCTTTGTACTATATCCATGATATCGATGCTTCCACAAATGATAGGAGCCTATGAATCTTATGATCCTTATGATATTATTGAGCTTATTCATGACCTTTGGAATTATTCATGGTGATTGATCTCACCTTATGATACTTGTTCCTTCAAGGTGAGATATAGCGATGACGATAGTTCCATAATACCAATAATCCAACGAGTTTAGGAAGGTGTCTTAAGGAATGTTTTGTGGGACATGAATAGAGTGCTACTAGAGGGTCCCTAATGAAGTATTTAATGTTCGAAGAGAGGGTTATGTTGTATCTTAGGACTTGGTTAATGTTTAGTCAAGCGGGAAGAAGTACTAATGGCTTGAGTTGTGCTTATAAGTCTTATGTGATTTGGTAGACCCTACGAGTTAAGTGATGACCACGGGAAGGGCATAGATATTACTTGTAGATGTTTAGTTATGATGTTGATTATAATTACCACTGGTCTACGACCAGTCGGGCAGATGTTACCACCGGGATATGGCCGGTTGGGTAGATATGTGTTTACCACCAGGCTACGGCTGGTTGGGTAGTTATTACCACCGTGCTATGGCTGATTGGGCAGATGTATATATTTACCACTAGACTGCAGCCAGTCAGGCAGTTACAAACGTGCTACGGCCGGTCGGACAGTTACCGTTGATTAGTCGGGCAGTTGCGCTCTAATGTCGGGCGATAATCGGATGGGCGATTACCACCGGACTGCAGTCGGTCGGGCAGTTGCCACTGATCAGTTGGGCAGTTAGTATAGGATGATTAGTAAGATAAAGGCAAAGTACTGTACATAGATATGGTTAAGCATGCGAGAGTATAGAAAGAGACATGTATCATATATGGATCGGGTTGCACGCCGCAACACATATTCAGATAACGTTTGATGATAAGGTAACCAGGACTATGGTAGAGTATACAAACATAGTAAAGATCGCAAGAAGATGAAGAGGAATGTATACATATGCTAGATTTCCATCGGTAGTTCAGAAATGCCAAGATTGATTCTTATTCTTCTCATATTTAGTATATGGCTATTTTGTTTCACTTTTCGCCTTGCATACTCAGTACATTGCTTGTACTGACGTCCCTTTGCTGGGGGCGATGCGTTTCATGCCCGCAGGTCTTAAGATACAGCTTGACCTATCTTTCAGTAAGGATACCAGCTCAGCGGTCAGAGTCGTGGCTCTCCACTTGCTTCGGAGTTGCCCTGTGAGTCAGCATGGCTGCATATGCATTTGCATGGGTATGGCGGGGCCCTATTCCGGCCACTTTATGTCATGTATTCCTATAGAGGCTCGTAGAAATATATACACAGTTGGATATCTTATAATTATCCCGACTTGTACTATGTTGTATCAGTATTATGGATAGCCTTACCGGCAGATGCACTCGAGATTAGCTTGAAGACGTAAGTATGTTATCTTTTGGGCTTGTGCCCCTATGGCATATAGTACCTTGGTCTTATGTTGCCTTTCGAGATACAGAAAATGTGAGTTACAGTTGGTTCGCTCGGTTGTCGTATGGTGCCGAGTGCCAGTCACGCCTTACCAAGGTTAGGGTGTGACACGGCAGTTAGTTATCGAGGCCACCTCAGCCCTATTCCGATTGTCTGGTGCATTCAGCATTACCGCCTTTCTTTATTGAGCCACCTAGGCAGAGAGCTCCTGAGAGTTCGTTCTCCAGATCAGTGGACAGGGCTGCTTCATCCAGGTCTTCAGCTCCCGTGTTTCAGCACTCGACTTCTCTTACCTGTTACTTTTGTGGAGAGTTTAGGCATGTTGCTAAGAGATATCCCCGACCTAGGTGGGATTATCGACCTTTAAGGACTCCTGTATTATCAGTTGGTCGATGTGGGACTTCTCAAAGAGGCGGTGCTCAGTCAGGCCGTGGTACTTGCTACGGTTCTAGAGGTGGGTCCCAGGCAGCTAGAGATGGTACTCAAAGTGCGAGAGGGGTATCCTAAACTGGGCATGGTGTAGCCCATTATTACTCATTTTCTGGTAGACCCGAGGCAGAGTCCTCAAACGTTGTGATCTCAGGTACCATTTCTGTCCGTCATAGAGCAATATCTGTATTATTTGATCCTGGATCCACTTATTCGTATGTATCTGCATTTCATGCCGTTGGTTGGTATTTTCCTTGTGATAGCATAGATATACCTGTTCATGTGTCTACTCCGATCGGAGATTCTATAATTGTTGATCGAGTCTACTGGTCTTGTTTGGTTACTTTTATGGGGTACGACACTTGGTTAGATTTGATGATTCTTGATATGGCGGACTTTGATATTATATTGCGTATGTCCTGGCTCTCTCCTTATCATGCGATCTTGGACTGTCATGCCAAAACAATCACTTTAGCCATGCCGGGCATTCCTAGGCTTGAGTGGAGAGGTACTCATAGTCCCTCTCCGAGAATATCATTTCCTTCCTTCGGGCGAAGAAGTTAGTAAGTAAGGGGTGTTTAGCGTATTTGGCGCATATTCGTGATATGACTGTTGCATCTCCACCCCTTGAGTGTATACCTATTGTGAGCGAGTTCGCGGAGGTATTTCAATCGGATTTGTCGGGTTTGCCACTCGATTGTGACATTGATTTCTGTATCGCCGTGGACCCAGGCACTCATCCTATTTCCATCCCACCATATGGGATGGCACCTGCCGAGTTGAGGAAACTTAAGGAACAATTGCAGGATTTATTGAGCAAGGGGTTCATTAGACAGAGCGTCTCCCCTTGGGGTGCTCCTGTATTATTTGTGAAGAACAAAGATGGGGCCTTGAGGATCTGTATTGATTACCACCAGTTGAACAAGATCACTATCCGGAACAATTGCCCTATGCCTCGTATTGATGATCTGTTTGGCCAGCTTCAGGGTGCTTTAGTGTTTTCGAAGATTGATTTGCGTTCCGGCTATCACCAGTTGAAGACTAAGGCGGAGGATATTTCAAAGACAACATTTCGAACAAGATATGGCCACTATGAGTTTTTAGTGATGTCTTCTGGGCTTACCAATGCCCCGGTTACATTTATGACTTTGATGAATGGCATCTTTAGGTCGTTCCTTGATTCTTTTGTGATTGTGTTTATTGATGACATCTTTGTGTATTTCAAAAGTAGAGTGGAGCATGCGAGCCATCTCCGTACGATTCTTGGGTTGTTGAAGAAACATAGCCTGTTCGCTAAATTTTCTAAATGTGAGTTCTGGTTAGAGTCTGTAGCATTCTTGGGCCATGTGGTGTCCAAAGAGGGGATTATGGTTGATCCACAGAAAATTGAGGCTATGAGGAGTTGGGCGAAGCCCACTACGGTTACTGAGATTCGTAGTTTTGTGGGCTTGGCCAGTTATTATTGTCGCTTTGTGAAGGGTTTTGCTACCATTGGTTCATCCGTGACCAGATTGACTCAGAAAGATGTTCTCTTTCAGTGGATGGATGATTGTAAGGAGAGCTTCCAAAACCTCAAGTTTTTTTTACTACAGCCCCGATCCTACCCTTACCTGTGGAAGGTAATGATTTCGCTGTCTATTCTGATGCTTCCCGTATGGGTTTGGGTGCGGTGTTGATGCAGTAGGGTACAGTGATAGCTTATGCTTCCCGTCAGTTAAAAGTTCAGGAGAAGAATTACCCTACCCATGATTTAGAGTTTCTAGCTGTAGTCATCTCTTTGAAGCTTTTGAGGCATTACTTATACGGTGTTCATTGTGACATTTTTACCGATCACCGTAGCCTTCAGCATGTGTTTACTTAGAGAGATCTTAATTCCAGGCAGCGTTGATGGATGGATCTCCTGAAGGACTATGGCATCTCTATTCTGTATCACCCTGGTAAAGCCAATGTGGTAGCCGATGCCTTAAGTCGCAAGGCAGTGAGTATTGGGAGTTTAGCTCGATTGATTGTTCCGAGTGTCCGTTGGCCCTGGAGGTTCAGACTCTAGCCAACATTTTCGTTCGTCTTGATATTTCAGCCCTGGGCAGGATTATTATTTATATAGAGTAGAGGTCGTCTTTATTGGATCGGATCAGGGCCACTAGTTTAAGGATGCTCAGTTGAGAAATATCTGAGATAGAGTTTCGAGAGGTGAGGCCAAGGAGGTCGTGATTGATTCTGAGGGCATTCTGAGGATTAGAGGACGCCTGTGCGTCCCTCGTGTTGGTGATCTGATTCAGTTGATTTTATCTGAGGCCCATAGCTCAGGCTATTCCATTTATCCGGGGTCGACTAAGATGTACCGAGACTTGAGACAACACTATTGGTGGTGTCGGATAAAGAGAGATATAGTTGATTTTGTGGCTAAGTTTGAAAATTGTCAGCAGCTAAAGTATGAGCACCAGTGACCTGGTGGGGTGCTTCAGAGGATGCCCATTCCCGAGTGAAAGTTGGAGAGGATTACTATGGATTTCGTCATGGGTCTTCCGAAGACCCTTGACAGGTTTGATTCTATTTGGGTGATAGTGGATCTGTTGAGTATGTCTGCTCACTTTGTTCCAGTTCATGTTTCCTATACCGCGGAGAAGTTAGCTGAGATGTATATTTGGGATATTGTGAGATTACATGGGATCCCTATTGCTGTTGTATCTGATCGGGGTACTATCTTCACTTCCCGATGCTGGAGGGCATTTTATGAGTAGTTAGGTACCCAATTGGACTTTAGTATAGCTTTCCATCCCTAGACCGACGGCCAGTCCGAGCAAACCATTCAGGTGCTCGAAGACATGTTGAGAGTGTGTGTCATTGATTTCGGTGGCCATTGGGATCAACACTTTCCCTTGGTAGAGTTTGCGTATAATAACAACTATCATTCGAGTATTGGCATGGCGCCTTTTAAGACCTTATATGATAGTAGATGTAGATCTTCGATTGGTTGGTTTGATGGGTTCGAGGCTCGACCTTGGGGCATGGATCTATGAGAGAGTCCTTTGATAGGGTGAGAGCTATTCAGGCCAAGCTTTTGCTAGCTCAGAGTGGGCAAAAGATGTATACGGACCGGAAGGTTCGGGATTTGAAGTTTGCTATCAGTGACCAAGTTCTATTGAAGGTTTCACCTATGAAGGGTGTTATGAGGTTTGGTAAGAGGGGCAAGTTGATCCCCAGGTACATTGGTTCGTTTAAGATTATAGATTGTATCGGTGATATATTTTATGAGTTAGCATTGCTGCCAGGCTTGGCGGGAGTTCATCCGGTCTTTCATGTTTCGATGTTGAAGAAGTACCATACCGACGATACCTACATCGTCCGTTGGGATTCTATATTTCTTGATGAGAATTTGACTTATGAGGAGGAGCCTATTGTGATCCTGGATAGGCAGGTTCGAAAGTTGAGGTTAAAGGAAATTGCTCCTGTGAAGGTGCAATGGAAGCACCGTCCTGTGGAAGAAGCTACTTGGAAGACCGAGTCCGACTTGCGTAGCCGATATCCCCATTTGTTCACTGATTCAAGTATTTCCTTACTCTCCTTCTTTTCTTCGCTCGAGGACGAGCGACGGTTCAATTGGTATCTGATGTAAGGACCCGTTTGGTCATTATATTCTTTTCAGTATTTTTGCCTGTTTTCGAGCATTCATTAGCTCATTTTTAACCAAAGGGAATCATTGACACACTTCTCGAGGTGTCTAGATCAGATTCGGGCAACGTTTATGGAAATATAGGCTTAAAGAGAAAAATAGCCGACCCAAAGTTGACTTTTGGGCAAACGAACCTTTGTCAAAATTTCGTCGATTCCGAGAGGTCCTGATGGTCATTTAGAACTTGTGTGTGTAATTGGTTTAGTTCCCAATGCACTTGGATGCATTTCGAGAGTTGGGTTGAGAATTTCGAATTAAGGCATCGGGGGTTGACTCAGTCAACATGATCTCGGTTGGGAATTTCGAGGCCACGGACGCGTTCGTAGAACGTTTTTATGTGTCTCTATGTATATGGCATGTGAGTAGATAGCCTCGGGAACTAGTCGAAAAATTAGATCGAATTGTGAGACTTTAGGAGTTTTCTGGTGTCTGGTGCCAGCTTTGGCGGCACCAGCACTACGGCAACGTCACCGCTGGAGCGGTCAATTACTTTTGGTCATTACCACTGAAGCGGTACCGCTGGAGCGGTCCCAGTACCGCTAAAGCGGGTAATGCGCAGTTAGTGATATTAATAAAGTGTTAAAAGCCCTTAGACCCTCATTATGTCCCATTTCGATATTTGAGCTTAAAGAAACTGTTCTTAGGGATATTTGAAGGAGAATCTTGGAGGTAAACCATTTCTTCATTCTTCCTTTAATCCATTAGCATGTTAGATTCCCCTTTCCCCTTAATAAACCCATAGTGATGGGAGTTCAAAGAGGGCTTTGAAAGAACATTTTTCTTAGGATTATTAATGATAAATTGGTGATGTTTATGTTAGATATTGACTAATCTAAGCTTATTAATTATATATCTTCCACTTTTAGCATTGAATTTAGAATTGATGACTTCGGGTTTTTACCCAATTTAGGGGTTTTGCTTGAAATCAGAAATTAGGCTAATCCTTGAGTTAAATCAACAATTAGTGGTCGGGTTATGATTACCTAGTACTTAATTTGGTATGTTGTCCCCGAATTTTTCGTTTTGCCCTTGTGGGCAGTTTCCCCCAATTTCTAAGGTTAGAAATTGACCAAATTGAATCATGGCAATATTAGTATTAGTCTTCATGATTTCTAATATAGAGTTAGATTATTCTTAGACTACTTTGGTTCCGAGGTTCAGCGGAAGGGCAAGGCAAGGGAGTGAGTTGTTGGTGTTGCGGTTCGACCATCCAGGTAGGTTATGGCTTACCTTTGGTGAGACTTCGTATAGCGAAGCACATATTTAGATAATAATGTCGGAGACAGCATGTGAACTTTCGGATATGAAGTCGGGTTGGATATTGCCTTAGGTTTGGCCTGATGTATGTTGGGACTAGCCACCCCGTTATGTGTAATTTAATTATTCTATTATGCTAGCTTGATGTCATGAGTAGTTTGTAGATATTGAATTCTATGTTATCGTCTTGATTGAGATAGAATTGACATACCGTTGTTGGTATTTGTACTTTGATATGTTGTTGGCATACCACTGTTGGTATTGTGATATAATATGTTATTGGCATACCACTGTTGGTATTGTGATATTATACGTTGTTAGCGTACCCCATCGTTGGTATTTGTGATATCAAACTTGAATGCTGATGTTGATATACGCATTGCGTACATTCTCACTCATTCATGATGCATTGCTGATACCCAGTAATGATCTGGTATCGTTGACAGAGTGAAACTGATATTTTAATAAACTCTTTACATGAATGATTGTGAGAAGGCCGATGTCCGAGGTTCAATTCCGGAATTGTTGATTTTGTGATACTGATATTTGGCAAACTCTTTGTCACGACCCAACCCCGTTGGCCGTGACTGGTACCCTAACTGGGTACCTGTACATACCTACCTGACCGAATTTCGTATCATACAGATTTTTTTTTCCAGCTGTTACAGAAGTAGGCCGATACAGATACGGCACGCGCGCAAACATATATATGTATATACCTGAACATGCAGACATTTACAGATAAGCCGATAAGGCTAACATACAGACGAAACCCGTAACCCACACATCTATCTACAGGCCTCTACAGACATACAGAATCATATGACGGGACAGGGCCCCGCCGTACCCCAAAATACCATACATACAGAGTCTACAGATAACAGAAGATATATACCAAAAGTATTTGCTCCGGATCGAAGGAGCTCTTCAGAATAGCAGAATCCGAGCCCTAGACTGGCGGCGCATCACCAAGTGCGCCTGTACCTGCGGGCATGTAACGCAGCCCCCGAAGAACCGGGGGTCAGTACGAAAAATGTACCGAGTATGTAAAGCAGAAATATATCAAACATAATCATGATCTGGACCGGAAGCACAGAAATATACTAGACAGGCTCATAAGCCGGACGGACAGAGTCATAATCCCGACAAACGGACAGAATCATAGTCCAGACAGACAGAATCAGAATTCATACGGACGTACAGAATCGGAACCCGTCGGCCAGATAATCCAGACGGACAGACGGAGTCGTAACCGGTTGGACAGATAATCCGGACGGACATACAGAAGCATAACCAGTCGGACAGATAATCCGGACGGACATACAGAATCATAACCAGTCGGACAGATAGTCCAGACGAACATACAGAATCATAACCAGTCGGACAGATAATCCAGACGAACATACAGAATCATAACCAGTCGGACAGATAATCCAGACGGACATACAGAAGCATAAGTCATACAGACAGAAAGAATCACACGTAGGGTGCAGGAACGTGGTCGCCACTCCTGCCATTGGCACCAAAACACGTCAGATATCAGAAATTCTTCTCTGATCTCCGTCACACATCATAACATAACCACGACACCCGGGGGCGGACAGATAACACAGCACCCCGAGCCCGGACTCATCATACTTCGTAATATATCCTCGGTAACCAGGGACGGACATATAACACAGTACCCCGAAACCGGACACATCATACTTCAGAATTCACATATGGGGCTCGGTGGCCCACCGCACGATATACGTACCGGCCCGGGATCCGGTGAAAGGAATCATAGCATGTGCACGAACTGATTAATGAGGAACCACATACATACAGATCGTCATACAGACTCAACAGAACAGAAGTAGGCCAACTGGCCGATCGAACCAAGTATTCGGATAGTTTTCAAGGTACGTGCCTACACGTCA
Source organism: Lycium barbarum (assembly GCF_019175385.1). Classification (NCBI taxonomy): domain Eukaryota; kingdom Viridiplantae; phylum Streptophyta; class Magnoliopsida; order Solanales; family Solanaceae; genus Lycium; species Lycium barbarum. The sequence goes on from NC_083343.1 coordinate 90,263,014, forward strand.
CTTGGGGAGGCACGACAGATTATAACCAGAACCAGATTTCCAAATGTCAAAAACTATTTTGTAAGATTTGTATAAAAACAGTCGTATCGTGAGTCCAGGTGTTTTCTGAGAAAATCGGGCAAAACTAAAGTAATTAAGGTCATACAGAAGGTATCGGGCCTCGTGGGCCCGCCTCGGATCAACTCGAGGCGACATAGGTAAATTACCGATAGTAGACCTTATAAGGTCATCCAAAATCATCTGGAAGTGTTCTGACTCCGTTTAGGGAAGTTTTGTACAAAAATTCACTTTAAAGGCAATTTGTAAGAAAATAGCTTCAATTGGATTGAAGGAATTGGAGCGGTTTTCCGTCTCGAATTCCGGGGGACGGAGTCGTACTTAAGGCTCGCGGCCGAGCCTATCACATCCGGAACATGCCTAGGAACAAAGGGAAATGCTTCACATACCTCGATGGCGCCTTATGGTCGCTTGGTGTCAATCCAAATTTCGTCCAAAATCTGGAAATGGTCAAGTTTACCATTGGTTAGTTTCAAACTTTCAATATTCCAACTTAACACATACTTGCCTACCGAAATTTCGGCAGCATTTCCTCTGTATATACGACATCCCCGAGACTTAGCTCGGCTCAATTCATCAACACAACAACCCAGGAATGACATAAAAACATCAATAGACATTAAAACATGCACTATGGCATCATTAGCCATCTTTCGTCATAACGAAACATCTTTCGTTTCAAACTTACATTTCCAAACCAAACTTATTATTTTCATATTCATTATCCATCAAAATCATTATGACATACATCGGAGGCATCCATACCATTTTCACACGATATACATAAGATATGCAAACATTCAAACTTTCCATTAAGCTACTACTTATCCAATCTTCCCAACCTTCAACATACAAGTTCATAAACACATTTCCATATTCCAAGTTCATTATCCTTAATCATAATTTCAAGAAACCATGCTAAACAACATACTTTCCGACAACAACTTTACCAACAAATACTTCGTGTTAGCTTAACCATTATCCTCCCATCTACTTCACAAATCCTTAACAACACAATTAACATGCTAACAAGATTTGGTTCTCCTTCCAACATCACATAACCACACGGCCACCTACAATATTTTCCAATTTTCACTAATTCATTCCACTTTCATTTCTATTACAATTTCCATCATACTACAACTAAATTACAACATGAATTCAAATCATCCAAATCATGCAATATACATATATATTTTCGGCCAACACACACTTAGTTCCAACACACAAAATTTCCATGTTTTTCATTCATTCACACATACTACATCATACATATACCATTTATAACATAACAAGAGCATGAAATCCTCACCTTTCTTCAAGTTCTTCACTTGGAGGATAAAATTGTTTTCTTGCCACAATACTTATATCAACTTGTAGAGGACTTTGCACTTGGTAATAATTTCACAAGAGATGAACTTATAAACCAAGGAATTGGCTCCAAAAAAATTTTCTTTCTTTTCTTTGTTTTTCTCTCTCAAACCCAAAATGCTCTTCTTTCTTTTCCTTTGAACTCTTTTTCTTGAACCTTCTTTGGATAATGATGCATTTTCTTATATAATAAAATCCATGTGATAATTATCACATGGTAATTTAATAAATCCCATGGGCCAAGGGCTTACATGGCCGGTTGGGCTCCCACTTGGGCCTTAGTTTTCTTATATTTTTTTTTGAGCCCACTTGGCTAATTTTGTGATTTATGGGACAAGTTTCCAAAATTCCAATTTTGCCCTTGGCCTCCTTTCGTAATTCCATACCATTGAATTCATAACCTACACATTCATACCAAGTAGTGTCCAATTGTGGCCTCATTCATTACAAGTCAATTTATCTTGAATTTTTTTGAATAAGCGAAAATGTCGGATGTAACACTCTTTTGCTTGAGTGATTGTGAGATGGCCGATGTCCGAGGTTCAATCCCGGAATCATTGATTGTGTAAAACTGATGTTTGACAACTCTTTTACTTGAGTGATTATGAGATGGCCGATGTCCAATGATCTATTCCGGCATTGTTGTTGCATGGCTGATTCCGATGATATTCTGGAATCGTTATTAGTGCATGGACTCTGCGGGTCCCCTAGGGTGGTGCTGGTGAGAGCCCCTCGTGGGAAAAGATTCGGGGTCCCGTTTGTCTGTTGGGCAAAGATCCTGGATGGGTGGCTCTTAGATTTCACGAGTCACACTGGGTTGTGCTACCGAGACGTCGATATTTCCGTCCGGAGTATATATGTACACCTCATTTGCAAGGCATGGCATTGCATTCATACCATTATTGCACTGCATTGCATTATGACTTGATTGAGATGCTTGGTGATTAGATTGCGATGATTGGATTGGATCGGATATATTTAGAATTGACATATTTGGGTTTAGATGCTTTATATAAGCGATGATGGATACTCGGTTGTGATTGTATTGTTTTATGCTTGGTTGGTTTATTTGCTTATCTGCTTTATTATCTGAATTGTGTTAACTATGCTTAGTCCGCCAATGATGCCTACCAGTACTGTTGTTTGTACTGACCTGCACTTGTTGCATTCTTTTATGAATGCAGAGTACCCGATAAGATCCACTTCCGTGACGCATGGCCGATTGACGCTTCAGCTTCCTCTCGAGTTTCCAAGGTGAGCATGGCGTCCACTGACCTTGAAGACTTTCCTATCATATGTCAAATTTTATTTCAGAGACATAGACATTTATATATTAGCATTCCAGATTGTATTAATCTCCTTAGATGCTCTTGTATTATTCAGACTATACCCTGGGGGTTTTTATTGTCTTCTGCATTTTCTACTACTTATAAATAGATACATTGTGAGACTTATGTATTTTTTCTATTCCGCTATTTTAAATTCATTGTTTCACGTATTTATTCATTGTTGGGTTGAGGGTTCGCTTACCGAGATAGGAAGGTAAGTGCCCGCACGGCCTCAACAAAATGGGTCATGACATTAGACTTATACAATCGAGTTTCTATTAGGTCATTCTACCCTTGGAAAGGTTCTATTTGGTTGGGTGATCCTATATTTTTTATAACGACCGGAAGGGTCGTTACATAAAGGCTTTGAGATACCCCATGACTAGTATATTGTGTGTATGACTAATGTGAGTTCAAGGTGCTGGCTTTTTATATAAATGGTGAATTCTCTAGACTAGGCCTTTATCTTTGAAATTCATTACAAAAAATGACTTGTTTCTTTACTTAATAGCCTACCTATCCATGCTTTAGTTGATGAACATCTTGTATAAATGTCAATGATTATATAAGTGTGATTGATATGCCTATGGTATTTGATCATGTTTATTTGAAGAACTTGACAAAATAGTCTACCTTATATGCTTACTAGTCTTACTCGTTTGTCCTATTTTGAAGATCAGAGCTTATCATTGTATATGTTCTTTGCCTGACCTTCATCAGTGTTAAATATGTACACATTAGTTTTATACCTCGAACTGTGAGCCTCTGCTAGAATAATCTTGATCAAATCACCAACACCTTGTCTCGCATTTTACACAACTTAGCATCCTCAACCTGCTTAGCCTTAGTCTCCTCGAGCAATGATGACCATGCCTCAACACAAGAAACACTCTGCCCATTCTAGAAATATCCAGTTTCATAAAACTATTAGCCAGAGTCTGAACCTTTCTGGCTAACGGACGCTCCGAAGAGATCAAACGAGCTAGACTTCCCATACTAGCTGACTTCCGCCTCAATGCATTAGCCATCACATTTGCCTTACTTGGATGATATAGAATGGTGATGTCATAATCCTTCAGTAACTCCATCCATATCTACTGCCTAGAATTCAGATCCCTCTGAGTGAACACATGCTGCAAGTTGCAATGATCGGTGTAACCTCACAATGGACACCACAAGTAGTGCCTCCATATTTTCAGCGCGAACACCACTGCTACCAATTCTAGGTCATGAGTAGGATAATTCTTCTCATGTACTTTCAACTGCCTAGAAGCGTAAGCAATCACCTTCTTTTCCTGCACCAAAACAACATCGAAACCAGAGCGTGAAGCATCAAAATAAACAACAAAATTCTTGCCCTCCATGGACAATGCTAGAATAGGGGCTATCGTCAACAAAGTCTTCAGCTTTTGAAAGCTCTCCTCACAGTCGTCGGACCACTGAAACGGTACCTTCTTCTGAGTCAAATGGATCAAATGAGAAGCAATAGAGGCAAACCCCTTCACGAACCGATGATAATAGCAGGCCAAACCCATGAAACTATGGATTTCGGTCATTGATGTGGGCCTAGCCCATTCCCTGACTACCTGAATTTTCTGCGGATCGACCATAATACCATTCTTCGAAATTACATGCCCCAAGAAGGACACAGAAGACAACAAAAATTCACACTTGGAGAACTTAGCATACAACTTCTTCTCCACAAACCTCCATGAGCAATCCTCAAGTGTTTCTCATGCTTCTCCCTACTTCAAGAATACACCAGGATGTCATCAATGAACACTATAACAAAGGAATATAAATGGGGCTTAAGCACACTGTTCATCAAATCCATGAACACAGTTGGGGCATTAATAAGCCTGTAAGAGATAACCAAGAACTCATAGTGTCCGTACCTAGTTTTGAAGGTTGTCTTAAGAACATGTTCTGCCTGAATCTTTAACTAGTAATACCCTGACCTCAAGTCAATTTTAGAGAACAGAGAAGCTACCTGGAGCTGATCAAAGAAATTATTAATATGAGGGATGGGATACTTTTTTTGGATACTAACCTTAGTTAGCTGACGATAATAAATATATATACGCATAGACCCGTCCTTTTTTTTAAAAAAACAACATGGGAGCACCCCAAGGAGAGTCACTTAGGAGAATAAACCTTTTACTCAAAAGATCTTGCAACTAATCTTTCAATTCCCTTAATTCAGCTAGCGCTATCCCATAGGGTGGAATAGAGCTAGGACGAGTCCCTAGGTTTAAGTCAATCCGGAAGTCGAAGTCACGGTTAGGTGGCATACCTGGAAAGTTCGCAGGGAACACATCCGCCAGCTCCTGTACCACTGGGACTGAATCAATAAGAGGAGAATTTGTGTTGGTATCACGAATATGTGCCAAATAAGCTAAACAACCCTTCTTTAATAGCTTTTTCGCATGAATAAAAGATAAAACTTTCTTAGGGACGGGACTAAGGTTACCTTTCCGCTCAAGCCTAGGTACCCTGGGCATAGCTAAAGTAACTGCCTTTGAGTGACAATCTAGAATGGTATAATGTGCGGACAACCAACTCATGCCCAAGATGACATCAAAGTCTACCATGTCTAGGATCATTTAATCCGCCCAAGTACTATAGCCCATAAATGTAATCGCGCAAGAATAGTGGACTTTATCTATAGCCACCGAATCCCCGACCGGAGTAGATACATGTATAGGGGCATCAAGAGCATCACAAATCATATCTAAAACCACAGCAAAATATGAAGACACGTTTGAAAAAGTAGAACCCGAATCAAATAAAACAGAAGCCATATGGTCATAAACTGAGATAGTACCTGTGATGAGGGCATCGAATACATCAGCATCGGGTCTACCTGGAAAAGTGTACAAGTGACTACGCCCTCCTGTAGCCTGTGAACTATTGTGATTTCCCTGTCCAGTCTGAGCCCCGCCCCTGCCGGGATGCTCTCCACCTCTGCCTGCATGATGACCGCCTCGATTAGGCTAGCTGCCACCCCTACCCATGGTGTGGCTGCCCCGTTTTGCCTATACAAGCTCCTTACCTCCCCTATCTGGTGTGAATGGAGCTCGGGGAGCTTGATACTGATCACCCTGACTGATTCTAGGGCAAAACCTCTTAATATGCACTAGTTCACCACACTCGAAGCACGAACGGTCCAGCGTAGGTCCCTAGACAGATGTTGATGAAGCGGTGTAGCCCCCATGCTGACCCGAAGAATGATAATTGGCCCCTGATGGGCCCCCAGTAAACACCTACATGGCGTACTGAACCGGACGCCCTGAATACACATAAGAAATCTGACCCCTAGAGAAGGAGTTGCTGAAACTTCCACCCTTTCAGGCCTTCTTCTCTGCCTGCTTTGCAAAACCTTCCTGTCTAATCCATTCAGTAACATGGATATGTTCCGCTACCGCCTAAAATGAAGCCCAGTGACTACAAACTGAAGAGGTGATAGCTGAAGTCCAGAGTTCAATCCTTTCACAAAGCGCCTAATCCTCTCCTCCTTAGTGGGCTTGTCACGACCCAACCCCGTGGGCCATGACTATTGCCCGACCTGGACACCCGTATACGTACCTGTTAGATATAGTCATACAAAATCTAAGAACAATATGGAAATATGTAAAGGAACTCCAACGTTCATAACGTCGTCATAAATATATGTCCAGATAAACTGTCTCCTGAGGAGTCACAACTGATAAAATCATAAAATGATCCGTAAGCCGACAAGGCTGCCACTACACACCAATATCATGTCATATGCTAGCCGACAAGGCTGCCATTACAGACGAACATATACATAGCACAACGTATCGACACAGCTGAACAGAACTTTTACACAACCCACACATATGTCTACAGACCTCTAAGAGTATCGATAGCGAAATGTGATGGGACAGGGCCCCGCCGTACCCCTGGATAAACATATACATACATATCATAGGAACTGTACCAAGTCTAGACTCCGGAACAACGGAGCCCCCCAAGACAGCTGAGTAGAAGTCCTATGCTGAAGGATCACCAAACCGACTATCTGTACCTGCGGGCATGAAACGGAGCCCCCAGAAGAAAGGGAGTCAGTACGGAATATGTACTGAGTATATAAAGTATGAAATACAGTAAAAAGGATCATAACTGAAATAGGGAGTACAGGAGACAAGGATAACATCCAGAATACCAAAAAACATGCCTTTTGAAACATAAATCATGCATGTCAATATCATATATCATACACAGCCCATTGTGGGACTCGGTGACATAATCATATCATCATCATATATATATATAACGTGTCCCGGCCCTCTAGTGAGGGACTCGGTGAATAAAGTCATCATATACCATCCTGGCCGCCATAAACATATCATCATATCATCATATATATATAACGTGTCCCGACCCTCTAGTGAGGTACTTGGTGAACAATGCAGTGAAATTGTGCACGAAAGCGTGTCTTGGCCCGGGACTTAGGGAAAGATATATTGAGGCATGCACGAGCAGAGTAGTGAGAAACCATATGCAAGTTAAAACACATCTGAGACTCGATAGAATAATCAAAACGAGCTATCATTTGAAAATCAAGGCCACAGTTATATCAAGTACCTTTCGAATATCACTATGGATTATATCAAAATAGAGCTTTTGGAATCATATACACGTATCAAGACATAATGAAATAGCTTCTGGGAGTGAAGAACATTAGCCAGCCTAGTGGCTCTAAGAATAGGAACTTCTTTGAAATCATACATATACGTCGTCTATTTGTTTCATAAATATCATGCCAAAAGAAAGAAGGGTTAACTTTACATACCTGTTATTAATTAATTGCAAACCCGTTCGCTTTGTCGCCCCTTTAGCCTATTTAATATAAAAGTATCGCTATCGTTAGTAAACTATACTTCCTAGTTCATAAATCTGTAACCAATCGCCTATAGGACTCATTCTTTAACTTATACTTTCTCGATTAGGGTTTTCATTAGTTAAGGACTTAACAGAAATCGGGTAGCATTTCCCCTCTATATTCGCCTAATCCGAATTTCCAATTATCCTCCTGTTATCACAGAAATACCAACAATGACAGTAACAGCAATATTCATATAGAATCCTTACAATCCAACCCATAGACAACTCAATAATCTTTCTTAATCCTTTTCCACTCCAAATCATCAACATTTAAGATTATACACCGAACAAACCAACATACCCTTCGTATACAATACGTTAAACACTTCTTTCTTCCAAATTTAGAATCCACATCAACGACAACACGACAAAAACATATTAACATAAACCACACTTTGAATCTTCCCAACTCAACAATGCTATATAACAACTACAACTCCTAATATCAACAATTTCATGCAATTTCTTACTTCCAATTTCATCCAATTCAATTTTAATCCTTCCATTACAACACCATTTATACAATTATACCATAAAATGAGAAAATCTTACCTTAATTTAATCGGAGGAAATTCTACTCTCACTTGCAACAATTCCACCGCTTCTTCTTTCTCGACAACACTTTATGTCGCGCCTTCTTGAACGTGTGCAATATCTTGAAATTTTTAATAGAAAGAAAACTTCTTTTTTAAAAAAAAAGGGCTGCCTTGGCCGAACCTTGGCAGCCATGGCTATGGCTTTTCCTTAGCTTTCAATTCTTAAATTTGCAAATGAAATTTACATGGCAAGTTTAGTCCCAATGTGGCTATACATATCTTTCCCATACATAGGACACGCACTCCCCCCCCATAGTGAATCATCCACCTATTTAACTTAATAATTATTTTGCTTCATTTATTTTTATTAAATCGGGTGGGGCCCACTTTTATCAATCAAATTAATTAATCATTAATCCTTACATAACAATTAATTAGTTCCTAATCTCCAATAATATTTCTACACTAAATAAAATTTATGAACAATTTGTGTACTAATTAAAATTGAAAATTAAAAGTTCCTATTTCATGTCCGAAAATAATTCCGCCTTTAACTTGAGTCGATTTGCTTACGAATAATTCAATGTATAGATATACGGGGTATAACATCCTTCCCCCCTTTAGAACATTCGTCCTCGAATGTTAAACTGGTCCTGAATTCCCAATACTTTCTCAAGTGTTCTCTTATTTAATTATGCCCTTCACATACAACTTCCATTGGTCGATTTGCTATAATTCATTATAATGCATTCCATGCCTTTACATAGCTATTCCTGCAATATCACTTCTTTCTGTTGCTTCCCGAGGTAATAATTCCACGTCACTGCCTTTACTCTCCTCTTACTTCGCAGTCCGTTGTCAGTTGTATTGCGAGCTCTTCTGTTGAAATATTACTTTCTTCCTTGTGCGCTTAGTCTTAACTTGACTCCTTATTCTCCTATATTTATTCTCTTAAGGTATCGTTCCTTTTATCATACCTCTCAAACTTTAAACATGATTTTAATAACGCGCAGACGTCCCTTGTCGGTTCATTAGACTTTAATATCCCTGGAGTATCGTATGACTCTGGTAACCTGTGGACCCTTCGCAGGTTCTACGAGTAAAATGAAATTTCCTAGAGGGTAACATTTTTGTACCCTAATATCCTTGCTTTACTCCGCTGTTACAGTCCGTATTCTGGAATCCTCAGCATCATGTGTTACTTTCTGACTTTCTTTTAAAGGTCTTTAACTCTCATTTGCTTTTACTTCTTGATCTCGATCTTTAGGGTTGGCTATCAAATAGCACTAGGGTCCCCTCATATTATAACTTTACTGTCATCTAGTAACCAGTAACCCGCTTGTTCTGATTGTCTCGGTTAAGTCATTTTGTAATTTCCCTTACCCTAACTGGCAATGCTTTAGGCATATTATCTCGTGTCGTTTCTCTATTTTTGATTCAAACTCTTCTATTGCCCCTTTTTCTCAAATTTGCTCTTAGTTCTCCTATCACGCATCCTATTGCAATCTTTACACGGGTATGTGTAAGTGCTCAAATCAGCCCGGAAAATACCTTAGCATCGTTCCACTAGTCTTTATGCTTTACCTTGTATTCTTCTCTTGTACCTTTACAATGATATCGGGGCCCAACTATGGCTTTTGCCCTCAGTACTAATTATATCTCTGTAGTTTTGCCTCAAACCATCTTACACCTTTCTTTGATGTATCTAAAATATCGCAACCGCATTGTTGTTACTGAATTCTTACTCTTCTTATCAAGTACTCGCTTGGTCTCATTCTTAGCATACAAATATTTGTAGGTTGCATAACTATTCGTGTACAATTTGTACAAAGTGCATCCAATCTTAGTCGTAGTCTTTCCTTCTCCTGGCTTATTCTACTCTACATATCTTATTGTACTAACACTCACTTGCTGTCTATTTCGTCATACTCCTTTGTCTTCCCCTATTGACCATTAATTTTTCTCATATCCTACTATAGGAGAGATTTCCTATCCTTTCTCCTTTGCGACTTAGATGTCACAATATCATTAGCCAATAACTCCGTTGTCAACATCTTAACTTCTAATCCAGCATAGCATTGCTATCCTTTATAATATCTTTTAAGTTACTTGTTACCATTCTCTTGTCGTATTCTTCCTTTTTATAAGCATTCACTTTCTAATGTCATATTATACAGAATCTTTACAAATGATGCTTAGTCTTGTCTAAAATACCATCATGTCTTCTATTCGTTTATCGCTGGCTTTCAGATCTTACCAACTTGTTTCAGCATGGGATCTCATTTGAAGTTTGAGTATCCATATTGGATATATTATAGCGTCAATTGTTTCCATTTATACTTACTTTGCTTTCACCCGCTTCCCCCCTTTGGGGTTGTACTTATACCATAGCCATGTCTTTTCTTTATCATTTATAACTTTGATTCTCCATGTACGAAACCTTAACCAAAGCCACATTCCATTTATTCCGATCAGTAATTAGCTAGTGCTTATAGTCGTTTCAAATTCTCAATTAGGTAGCACTTATATTCTGATGATAAGTGTCCCAAGCTTTCTTATGACACTATCTTTATCCCAACGGATATCATCTGTTTCTTCTAATAAACTCACAATACATCAGTTGTTTCACAAATCCACAATCCTTGTCCTTTAAGGATTTCACTATTTTCGAGGTGAGGTCACATATACGCAGTACTCTTTTATGCCTCATATTCTTTCTCTCTTGTTGTATATCCAATGCTAACTTCTAACTTACTCAAAATCATATCAAATTCGTCTTAATAGTGGTCTTGTCTTATCACCTTGTCGTCATACTACACCTTAAGTTTGTAGCAATATATTTCCCTTTACGTCTGTCTTGAGTGCTTCCTTTAGTATTCCTTTCATTTCTCCAGTCTATGTCCATCTTTTATTGTGTGCACGAGGAATCTCATGCTACTCCTATATCCTTCGGTAAACACTATTTCTACATAACCCCTTTCTCATTTTCAAAACATATTATGTTCATCCATATTTGTTCTTATCATACCAGTCATTTCTGGCATTCATTCTGTCTCCTTGCTCATCTTCCTTTAGGTTGGTCTTTCCCAACTCTGTCGCTTATATTACTCGTTTTCTTAGCTATACATGTCATAACGCATCGCTACACTGTAATCCCACTCGCTTTCTTCTTATCTCCTTCTTTCTATTAACTCTTCTCTTCCAGTGCTCGCTTTTACTTTCATTACCACTTGACTTCTATTCTGAACTTTCCTTATAGGACTTGTCGGTCTTTCTTATTCGTTCTACATCTGCTTTTTCCATTTCACACTAATCACATCATATCCTTTAGTTACTTCCTTGCTAGGCTGTACTCATTTCTATAACAATCCTTATGGTATTCACATTACATCCTGTTCGTAATCCATCCCATAACGTAACACTCCTTAACCTTATTCAAGATTCATACTATGTTTTAATTACACTCTATGGACTAGGAGTACTTAACCGTTCACCCTTTCTGATCGATCTTACCCTTAGTATCTCACAAGTTGTCTTATCAATACCTTCATAATTTTTCATAACTCTTCCTCCTCCGTATTTTTATCTCAATCATACTACTACTCCTTTTAACTGTAAACTCGTCGTAATTTATCCCCACTTACCAATTCACTCGATACCTCAATAAAATGTTTTGTTAAAAGTTGCCACCTTTTTCTAAATCATCCCTTAGTATCACAAACCCTTCCGAATCATCCTAGCATTTCATCAATAACACGTGGAACACATGATCCATGACAGCTCACAAGTTTGAGTTTTCCTTCTACAAATTCTATTTCCAATTAGTTGATTAAAAACTAATAAACTCAAGGACATGATGAAATGCTACCTCGAGAACACAAGAACACTCCCCCTCCAAGGTTACGTCACCATGAAGCATCCTCCGAAACTACACAAGAAGAAGAACTAGAATCCGACAAACACCACGGGACTTCTATCGCTTAATTCACATAGTTTACCCTCAGAATTCTTTTTTTTCTGGGTCATGAACGAACTATTTAGTTTACAAACTACTTGCTCTATGCTTTGTACTCTTCCAATAAAGTGAAACTTAATTGCCGGACGTTTTTGCCCTTCAACATAAGCTTTTTTAAGGAAAACATGTGGCTGGAAAGTATTCTGGTCCATTCAAATGAATCCCAAACTTTGCTGCTCATAAATGCTTTTTCGAAATATAATTTCCCAAGTAAGAATGGTGCCCCTCACGAATGACACGGAGGGTATCTCTTAAAGATTTAGTCCAACATAATAAATTTACCATATCGATATCGACCTCAAAATTACTATTACTATCAATTAAACCGTTAACTTTATTCCTCGAAGTCAGACATACTTGCAATTTAGTCAAATCTTATCATTACTGTTGACATGACTCTTCAAGAATATTACGAACATATATCTCATTCTCTTCTTTTTCCTATTTCTGGGAAAATTTGGGCAGAGTTTCCTCTGTACTTCTTACTATCCCAAAACCTGCACGCAGGAAATACCAACAATGCCTCGCAGGGCCAACATATATACGCATATATCATATCGTATCATAGCCACACAGGGCTCCCAATTTCCAATAAAAAGTATAAACGTGTCGGAACTTACCTCACATATCTCACCTCGAGACGTACCTGATCCTTTAACGATCTATCCTGTTATACCTTCCGATCTACCTCCCCTTTCATTCTTCAACTTTACATGTCGATCATACCTGAATATTCTTACCTTATCCGACAGGCCTCTTTCACACCGTTACTTACCTGTGTACTTTGTAACTTCTAATATCATCAGTCGCTTCCTTCTGTCGATGTTGTTCTTCAGCTGAAATCAAAGGTTAGTATAAGGAATTTCATTTCCTATGGCAGGGCTCTATCGCACGATCTTAGATATGAAAGAAAGGTAACATCATAAATGTCCTGTAGCTTCCTGTTTATAGATGTGGTGCACACCGATAAACAAAACTCTACTAGACACGGTCTGTAGACACTCCGATGACGAACTGCTCTGATACCACTTTTGTCACGCCCAACCCCGTGGGCCATGACTAGTGCCCGACCTGGACACCCGTATACGTACCTGTTAGATATAGTCATACAGAATCTAAGAACAATATGGAAACATGTAAAGGAACTCAAAGGTTCATAACGTCGTCATATATATATGTCCAGATAAACTGTCTCCTGAGGAGTCACAACTGATCAAATCATAAAATGATCCGCAAGCCGACAAGGCTGCCACTACACACCAATATCATGTCATATGCTAGCCGACACGACTGCCATTACAGACGAACATATACATAGCACAACGTATAGACACAGCTGAACAGAACTTATACACAACCCACGCATATGTCTACAGACCTCTAAGAGTATCGATAGCGAAATGTGACGGGACAGGGCCCCATCGTACCCCTGGATAAACATATACATACATATCATAGGATCTGTACCAAAATTCTAGACTCCGGAACAACGGAGCCCTCCAAGACAACTGAGTAGAAGTCCTATGCTGAAGGATCACCAAATCGACTATCTGTACCTGCGGGCATGAAACGTAGCCCCCCCGAAGAAAGGGGGTCAGTACGAAATATGTACTGAGTATATAAAGCATGAAATACAGTAAAAAGGATCATAACTGAAATAGGGAGTACAAGAGACAAGGATAACATCCAGAATACCAAAACACTTGCCTTTTGAAACATAAATCATGCATGTCAATATCATATATCATACCCGTCCCATTATGGGACTCGGTGACATAATCATATCATCATTATATATATATATATAACGTGTCCCGGCCCTCTAGTGAGGGAATCGGTGAATAAAGTCATCATATACCATCCTGGCCGCCATAAACATATCATCATATCATCATATATATATATAACGTGTCGCGACCCTCTAGTGAGGGACTCGGTGAACAATGCAGTGAAACTGTGCCCGAAAACGTGTCGTGGCCCTGGACTCAGTGAAAGATATATTGAGGCATGCACGAGCAGAGTAATGAGAAACCATATGCAAGTTAAAACACATCTGAGACTCGATAGAATAATCAAAACGAGCTATCATTTGAAAATTAAGGCAACAGTTATATCAAGTACCTTTCGAATATCACTATGGATTATATCAAAATAGAACTTTTGGAATCATATACACGTATCAAGACATAATGAAATAGCTTCTGGGAGTCAAGAACATTAGCCATCCTAGTGGCTCTAAGAATAGGAGCTTCTTTGAAGTCATACATATACGTCGTCTATTTGTTTCATAAAGATCATGCCAAAAGAAAGAAGGGTTAACTTTACATACCTGTTAACGATTAATCGCAAACCCGTTCGCTTCATAGCCCCTTTAGCCTATTTAATATAAAAGTAGCACTATCGTTAGTAAACTATACTTCCTAGTTCATAAATCTGTAACCAATCGCCTATAGGACTCATTCTTTAACTTATACTTTCTCGATTAGGGTTTTCATTAGTTAAGGACTTAACAGAAATCGGGCAACATTTCCCCTATATATTCGCCTAACCCGAATTTCCAATTATCCTCCTGTTATCACAGAAATACCAACAATGACAGTAATAGCAATATTCATATAGAATCTTTACAATCCAACCTATAAACAACTCAATAATCTTTCTTAATCCTTTTCCACTCCAAATCATCAACATTTTAGATTATACACCGAACAAACCAACATACCCTTCGTATACAATACGTTATACACTTCTTTCTTCCAAATTTAGAATCCACATCAACGACAACACGACAACAACATATTAACATAAACCACACTTTGAATCTTCCCAACTCAACAATTCAATATAATAACTACAACTCCTAATATCAACAATTTCATGCAATTTCTTACTTTCAATTTCATCCAATTCAATTTTAATCCTTCCATTACAATACCATTTATACAATTATACCATAAAATGAGAAAATCTTACCTTAATTTAATCGGAGGAAATTCTACACTCACTTGCAACAATTGCACTGCTTCTTCTTTCTCGATTCAACACTTTATGTCGCGCCTTCTTGAACGTGTGCAATATCTTGAAATTTTTAATAGAAAGAAGACTTTTATTTTAAAAAAAAAAAAAAAAGAAGGGCTGCCATGGCCGAACCTTGGCAGCCATGGCTATGGCTTTTCCTTAGCTTTCAATTCTTAAATTTGCAAATGAAATTTACATGGCAAGATTAGTCCCAATGTGGCTATACATATCTTTCCCATACATAGGACACATACTCCCCCCACGTATTTAACTTAATAATTATTTTGCTTCATTTTTTTTTATTAAATCGGGTGGGGCCCACTTTTATCAATTAAATTAATTAATCATTAATCCTTACATAACAATTAATTAGTTCCTAATCTCCAATAATATTTCTACACTAAATAAAATTTATGAACAATTTGTGTACTAATTAAAATTGAAAATTAAAAGTTCCTATTTCATGTCCGAAAATAATTCCGTCTTTAACTTGAGTCGATTTGCTTATGAATAATTCAACGTATAGATATACAGGGTATAACAGGGCTGTAACTGTAGAGCATATCGGGACAATGAGTGAAAACGGGACTCATAAACAGCAATAAATAAGTCCCCTTGATAAATATGAGCAAACTTATCCTTCTTCCTGTCCCTCAGAGTCCGCGGGAAATACTTCTCAAGAGACATTGAATAGAACTGAATCTAAGTAAATCGAGGTGACCCACTTGGCCTGCACTCCACATCCTCACCCTGGTCAAATGTGCCTTTTCATATCAAATTAGTCATAAACAACCAACTTTTACAAAAATCATCGGATTAAGACAATAGACCTAAATTAAGCATTCTACGATTTTAGTAACCTTTTCACACCATATTCCCTGTGGGATTCGACCCTAACCTTGTTGGGATACTATATTTGACATCGTCCGCTTTATGCTAACAAAAGGTGTAATTTGAGCGTATCGAAATTTAGCGTCGTTGCCAGGGAAGCATCAGAATTCGGAGCTACGGTTTCTATAGGTTCAAATGAGCCGCCCTCATTGGTATCTCCTTCATTATGACCCAGACTCGCTTCCTGTGGTCCCTGAGTTTTCAGACCTTGCTTCCGCTGACTCTTCTTCTCCCTCATCTGAGGTAAAAGGGATCATGGTAGCGGGTTGAGGATTGGTAGCCCCCCGAACCTTCTTTACCAGCATGACCTCATCATAAGAGGCATCATCTATTAGGCGATGATCAATCTCTAGTTGGTCTTGGGCTTGGCCTCGGCCCCAACTAGTTCGGGGCCCCGCACCCCTTCGGACACTATGTTTTTGAACCATGCCTGCAAAAAAGCATTTGTTAGTAATGGGTCTCAGAAATTAAAGTCAAAAGAAAACAGAAAAATCTTTTTGGTTTTTTTTCTTATATAGCTCGTATAAGTCTTTTACGGACCGTATAATATTATACAGTCCGTATATGTCCGAATTGTTGGAGACACAAACTGTAGAAGCCCTAATGCGATATACGGACGAGTTTATAGACCCTATAATAATATACAGTTCGTATAATGGCATATACTTATGAATTGAAATATAGGGCTACTGCTATCCCGCCAATCCTATACCACCTTTCAGTAATAGGAGATCATCACACACATATTATTTCCATGGTTACAATTCCTAAGGGGGTTGGGTTACTCAGACTTCCCCCAATTATAAAATTTTCATAGTTCATTTGGGATTCAATTTTTAGCAATTTTGGCGGGCATAACAATATTGGAATCCAAAATTCAAATTTGTCAGCTGAAATGACCTCCAACCCATTAAGGTGTTGATTTCTCAATCCAATGAATTCAAAATAGCCCGTTATACTCATCCCCATTTAGAAAAATCATGAACCATTGAAATTTTCACTAATAACCCTAGGTAAATCGACACCAAACAATAAATTACACCTATGACCGAAAAATTAAGGAGTGAAGCAACAACACACCTGTGTGTTGATGATATTAAGAAGTATCCTTCAGGAAATATTTGTGAAAAACAAAGAAAAACCAATTTATCTTAAACAGAGGCTTTTCGGGTATCTAGAGAACTGAGAATGGGTTTTGATGGATTTTAGTTGCAACTTAGATGTATTTACGAAGATTTAAGGGTTGATTGGTAGTGGGTTAATTGCTATATGTTTGTGGGTAGCGATGGAGAGGAGTGGGAGTTAGTGGAGAGGAGGAAAGGTAGGCAGGTGAAGGGTTTTTAAACCCTCTATTTGCGAATTTTTTTTTTAAATTTTTTTACAAGTTATACGGGCCGTATTAAATTATACGGTCAGTGTGACTTTAACTTTTTCTACTAACCCCTGTTTGAGCACATCTTAATTACATGATCAATTATACGACCTGTATAATGTTATGCGGACTGTATAAGTCCAGTTTCCTCCAGTCATCAGTGATTTTTCTGCACTTTTCATCCCGCACCAAAACAAATGTTACCCTATCCACACCCTATCTAAGTTACAAAAATTTCAAAAGAAACAAATATTATACATGGGTTGCCTCCCAAGAACTGCTGGATTTTACGCCGCAACACGACGGTGTTACCAATTTACTCTTGGTCAGGATTTTTCAAGTCAGGATTTGTTCCAAGGTGCTTCAACCGGTATCGTTCAACAATCTATCTACATCAACCATTTCATTATAGTACTTCACTCTCTGCCCATTCACCTTAAATGTTCGAGTTCCATCTCCGGACTTCAGTTCAATTGCCCGATGGGGTGAAACACTTACCACCTCAAATGGACCGGACCACCTTGATTTTGGCTTGCCCGATAGCAGTTTCAATTGAGAGTTAAACAGCAGGACAGGATCACCCTTGTAGAATTCTCTCTTTAGGATTTTCTTATCATGATAGTGCTTCATCCTCTCTTTATAAAGGGCTACACTTTTATGCGTCGGGTACCGCAATTCATCCATCTCATTGAGTTGAAACAACCTGAGTTCGGTCGCCTCTTCCCAATCCATGTTTAATTTATTCAGGGCCCACATAGCTTTATGTTCAATTTCAACTTGCAGGTGACAATATTTGCCCAAAACTAACTTGAAGGGCGAAGTCCCAATCAGAGTCTTAAAAGTAGTCCGATAAGCCCGTAGAGCATCATCAAGCTTGCGGGCCCAATCAGTTCTGTTTGCATTCACCGTTTTAGCTAGAATACTCTTTGTCTCCTGATTCGAGACTTCAAGTTGTCCACATGTCTGAGGATGATAAGGCGTTGCCGCCCTATGGTTGATGCCATACTTCTCCATCAATCCCGCGAAGGCTCTATTGCAAAACTGGGAACAACCATCACTGATTATAGCCCTCGGAGTACCAAATCTAGTAAATATGTTTTTCTTTAGGAACCCCATGACACTCTTGGCCTCATTGTTAAGTAAAGCCACCGCTTCGACCCATTTTGACACATAGTCCACAGCAACCAAGATATACTTCATGCCTTCAGAGCTCACAAAGGGTCCCATGAAATCAATCCCCAGACATCAAACAACTCCACTTCCATCACAAAGTTCATAGGAAACTCTTGCCTTCTGCTAATACTCACTCGCCTCTGACACTGATCACAAGATCGCACTAATAAATTTACATCATCAAAGATAGTCGGCCAGCAGTAACCACATTCATGAACTTTAGCAGCAGTCCGGTTACCTCTATGATGACCCCCAACTAGAGCATCATGGCATGTCTTCAAAATTGCCATCACTTCATTTTTTGGAACACAACACCGAATGATGTTATCAGCGCATGTTCTGAACAAGTATGGCTCGTCCCAATAGTATTGATGAGAATCCCGCAAGAACTTCTACTTTTGGTATGCCTTGATCTCCTTTAGATTTATAGCTGTCACGAAATAGTTGGCAATTCCTGCATACCATGACGCCACTTCCATTGACAAAGATAACACCCTATCTGGAAATACGTCATTGATATCTAGCTCATCCGAAGGTCTCCCAGCTTTTCCAAGCTTAGAAATATAGTCAGCAACCTAATTCTCAGTTTTCTTGCTGTCTTCCACCTCAAAATCAAGTTATTGCAACAATAGCACCCATCGGATCAATCACGGATTAACCTCCTTCTTCTCCATCAAGCATCTTACTGCGGCATGGTCAGTGTATACCACGATTTTAGACCCCAACAGATAGGCCCGAAATTTCTCAAAAGCAAAAACTATCGTAAGTAGTGCTTGCTCCGTCACTATGTAATTCCTCTGAGCAGCATTTCATGTCCTGCTTGCATGATAGATCGAATGCATGATTTTATTATGTCTCTGGCCAAGCACAACACCGATAGCAAAGCCACTTGTATCACATATCAATTCGAATGGTAGAGACCAGTAAGGAGAAACAATAATAGGACCCGTGGTCAACCACTTCTTCAATTTATCGAATGCCTTTCGGTACTTCTCATCAAATTCAAATTTAGCCTCTTTTTCAAGAAGCTTACACATCAGGTTATCGATTTTTGATAAATCCTTGATGAAACGCCTATAGAAACCGGCGTGTCCCAAAATACTCAGGGCACCCTTAACTGAGATAGGTGGAGGAAGCTTCGAAATCACATCAATATTTGCTTGATCGACCTCAATACCTTTTTTGAGATTTTAGGTTCGAGGAAGATCCTTTCCTTCACCGTGAACTGACATTTTTCCCAATTCAGCACCAAATTATTCTCTTCACAGTGTTTAAGTACTTGACCCAGATGGTCAAGACAGCCATCAGAAGAATCACCAATAACCGAGAAGTCATCCATAAATACCTCGAGAAAGTCTTCCATCATATCAGAAAATATCGATATCATACATCGCTGAAAGGTAGCCGGTGCATTGCAGAGACCGAAGGGCATCCTGCTGAAAGCGAATGTCCCATAAAGACAAGTAAAAGTTGTCTTCTCTGGATATTCAATGGTGATGTTGATTCGATTGTAGCCCGAATACCCATCAAGGAAGCAATAATAAGATCCCCCCGCTAGCCGATCAAGCATTTGATCAATAAAAGGCATAGAAAAGTGATCCTTGCACGTGGCAGTGGTAAGCTTGTGATAGTCCATGCAAACTCTCCATCCAGTTACAATCCTTGTTGGAATCAGCTCGTTCTTTGCATTGGGCACCACTGTTATGCAGCCTTTTTTTAAAACCAATTGGATTGGGCTTACCCATTTACTCTTTGCACTCGGGTAAACTACTCCAGCATCTAACAACTTGATGATTTGTTTCTTGACGACTTCTTGCATGTTCTCATTCATTCTCCTTTGATGTTCCACACTCGGCTTGCTATCCTCCTCCAACTGGATTTTATGCTCACATATCCCAGAAGGAATTCCCCAAATGTCTGCTATGGTCCAACCAATAGCACGCCTATATTCACACAATACCTCTAAATGCCTCTCGATTTGCTCCTTAGTTTGAAATGCTGAAACAATCACCGGTAATGTATTATTTGGACCAAGGAACTCGTACTTCAAATGTGATGAGAGCTGCTTAAGCTCAAGCTTTGGTGGTTCAATGATTGGAGGCTTTACTGGAGAAGTTATTCTATTTTCCAAATTAAGATTTAGCTTCTTTGAGTGGTAGGAATATGAACCCAACCCAACAAGCAAATTAATCGTCACCACATAACCCTTCATGTCTTCAGCATCAAAGTTTACAAGAATAATAGCCAGAGCTTCTTCCAAACTTTCTTCTTCCATCTTGAACTCCACCGCTCCATCGACAGCATCAAGAGAATCAATCACCGAATGCTCTCATAAGCACTTGGTAACTTCATCCCCTTACTTGCCTGAAAAGTAACTTTCTCATCATTGACTCTGAATTTGATTTCATTCTTCTCCGAATCGATACGAGCTCTTCCCGTAGCAAGGAAAGGTCTCCCCCAGAATAATGAGAATGTCCTGATTAACAACACAATCAAGTATCACAAAATCAGCGGGCAACTTAAATTTACCAACCCGCACAAGGACATCATCAACCATGCCAACAGGTTTCTTAATAGATCTATCAGCTATCTGTAACCTCATAGTAGTCGACCTTGGCATCCCCAAACCTGATTGCTTGTAGATAGCAAGTGGCATCAAATTTATACTCGCCCAGTTATCACACAGAGGATGAGCAAAATCATGGTACCCAACAGAGCAAGGAACGCTGAATGCCCTAGGATCTCCCTTTTTTTGGACAGTAACTGTTGAAATGATGGAACTCACAGTTTGTGTCAAACTCACGGTTTCATGTTGCACTGTCTTCTTCTTTGTCAATAGGCACTTCAAGTACTTGGCGAAACCGGGCATCTCCTGACAGCATCTAAGAATGAAAAGTTCAAAGATAATTGCTTCAACTGATCATAATATTTTTCAAATTTAGCATCTTCCTTCTTCTTTACCAACCTCTGAGGAAATAGAGGTTTATATTTGAAAAGCTGAGTTAAAGGGCGGAGAGCTCCTTTCACAGTTTGCTTGCTCTTGTCATCAGCCTCCTTTGAACTTCCTAGAATATCAGTAACTTTCTCGTCAACAGTAATTTGTTCCTCAGACTGCACCTCTTCATCCATTGTAATTTGATACGCTCAAATTACACCTTTTATTAGCGTAAAGCAGACGATGTCAAATATAGTAACCCAACAAGGTTGGGGTCGAATCCCACAAGGAATATGGTGTGAATAGGTCACTAAAATCGTAGAATGCTTAATTTAGGTCTAATGCCTTAATCTGATGATATTTGTAAAAGTTGGTTGTTTATGACTAATTTCTAACTAATTGCTTTGGAATGCAATTTATGGTAAAAGAAACCAAGGTTGTGTCCCCTTTAGATAAAGGGTATGATCAAGGGTATTGATCTTGGTATACTTCTAATGGATCGTTTGTATGGATGCACTTAACCTCTATGTGAATCTTTACCCTTTCCCAACAAATAACGAATCTCTTTCTATGATTTTCCCAAATATAAGAAAGTTGATATGAAGAACGGTTAATTATGGCAATTAAATTCTTCTTATTCCTAAGTGAATTTATTAAACAAAGTTTAAAGCTTTGAGTTCTTATTATTTATTCTTATTAAACCCTAATTATTTTCCCACACAAATCAAGGTTTATGGATTTAATCAATGTTTGTAACCATTAATTATGAATGAAGAATAAATAAACCCTAACAATCCATTATGCATATATCAATCCCAATTCCAATTCACAAAATACCCATCGTTGGGTTCACAACCCTAGTAAGGGTTTGCTACTCATGACAAAGAACAAGAAACAAAAAATTGAAGAATTCATAGTTGCTTACTTTTGATGAAGAGAGGAATTGATAATACTTGAATTGATGTTTTGAATCTCCAAAACCAAGAGAGTATTTAATGTTCTAAGCCAAAAGTCAAAATATAATAACTAATAATAAATAAAACCCTACATTGGACTATTTATAGGTTTCAAAAACGTAAAAGTACAAAATTCGCACTTAAGTCCTAGGCGGAAACTTATACGGTCCGTATAACATTACACGAACCGTATAAAATTTATATGACGTTCAGTCTTCACGTCTGCAGTGAAAAACACAAACTGTTATTACACGGTTCGTGTAAACTTATATGGCTTGTATAACTTGCTCGTGAAACTCCTTTTTCCAACACAACTTTCTATCTCATCTTGAATCTTTCAACACATCTAACTATACGGCCCGTATAACATTATATGGTCCGTATAAGTGCTCGTATCTCAGCATCTTTCAACTTTGACATTCTGTCGCCTTTTTCTCTTTTATACGACCACAGACACCGTCCGTATAATATTGTACGGACCGAGAAAGTCAACCTTTAGTGCAATCTGCAAATTTCAGTTCTTGAACCCGAACATTATGATTTACCTAAAACATAACAAAGACACATCAAAACAACACATACTTGCCTAAAAACAAGTAAAACGTCTCATAAAAAAGAATCAAATGTGCCACAATTTCCCGGCACATCAACACCCCTGACTCCTGACTGGTCTCTACCGTTCGAATTAATGTGTGATGCAAGTGTCTTTGCTATCGGTGATGTGCTTGCCCAGAGACATAATAAAATCATGCATCCAATCTATTATGCAAGCAGGACATTGAATACTTCTCAGAAGAATTACACAGTGACTGAGCAAGAGCTTCTTGTGATCGTTTTTGCTTTTGAGAAGTTTCGGGCGTATCTACTGGGTTCCAAAATCTTGGTATACAGTGATCATGTCAATTGATATACCTAATGACGAAGAAGGAATCTAAGCCGCGATTGATCCGATGGGTGCTGTTTTTGCAAGAGTTTGATTTCGAGGTGAAAGACCGAAAGGGAACTGACAATCAGGTTGCTGACCATCTCTCTAGGCATGAAGAAGCCGGGAAACCTTCAGATGAGCTAGATATCGATGATGCATTTCCAGATGAGAGGGTGTTGGCTGTGTCAATGGAAGTGGCACCATGGTATGCAGACATTGCCAACTTTTTGGTTACAGGAATAATTCCAGAGGAGATCAAGGCATACCAAAAGAAGAAGTTCTTGGGACTTATCAATACTATTAGGACGAGCAATTCTTGTCAGAATATGCGCTGATAACATCATTCGACACTATGTTCCCGAAAGTGAAGTGATGGCGATTCTGAAGGCATGCCATGACTCTCCAATTGGGGGTCATCATAGAGATAACCAGACCGATGCTAAAGTTCTTGAATGCGGTTACTACTGGCCGACTATCTTTCATGATGCAAATCTATTGGTATGGTCTTGTGATCAGTGTTCGAGGCAAGAGAGTATAGGTAGAAGGAAAGAGATGCCTATGAACTTTGTGATGGAAGTGGAGGTGTTCGATGTCTGGGGGATTGATTTCATGGGAGCCTTTGTGAGCTCTAGAGGCATGAAGCATATCTTGGTTGCTGTGGACTATGTGTCGAAATGGGTAGAAGCGGTGGCTTTACTTAACAATAAGGCCAAGAGTGTCATGGGGTTCCTAAAGAAAAACATATTTACTCGATTTGGTACTCCGAGGGCTATAATCAGTGATGGTGGTTCCCGCTTTTGCAATAGAGCCTTCGCGGGATTGATGGAGAAGTATAGCGTCAAACATAGGGTGGCAACGCCTTATCATCCTCAGACAAGTGGGCAAGTCGAATTTTCCAATCGGGAGATCAATAGTATTATAGCTAAAACGGTGTATGCAAAAAGAGCTGATTGGGCCCGCTAGCTTGATGATGCTCTATGGGCTTACCAAACTGCTTTCAAGACTCTGATTGGGACTTCACCCTTCAAGCTAGTTTTTGGAAAATCTTGTCACATGCCAGTTGAACTTGAACATAAGTCTATGTTGGCCTTGAAGAAATTTAACATGGACTGGGAAGAGGCGACCAAACTCAGGTTGTTTCAACTCAATGAGATAGATGAATTCCGGTACTAGACGTACCAAAGTGCAACACTTTATAAAGAGAGGATGAAGCAGTATTATGATAAGAAAATCCTGAAGCAAGAATTATACTAGGGTGATCCCGTCTTGCTGTTTAAATCTCGATTGAAACTGCTACCGTGCAAGCTAAAATCAAGGTGGCCTGGTCCATTTGAGGTGGTAAGTGTTTCACCCCGTGGAGTGATTGAACTGAAGTCCGAAGATGGAACTCAGACATTTAAGGTTAACGGGAAGAGGGTGAAGCACTATCATTGAATGGTTGATGAAGATACAATAGTTGATCGATACAGGTTGGAGCACCTTGAACGAATGCTGACCCGGAGAATCCTGACCAGGAGTAAATTGGTAACACCGTCATGCTGCAACGTAAAATCAAGTGCTTCTTGGGAGGCAACCCATGTGTAATTTTTGTTGCTTTTTAAATTTTTGTAACTTAGATAGGATATGGATAGGGTAACGTTTGTTTTGATGCCTGATGAAAAGTGCAGAAAAATCACTGAAGACTGGAGGAAACTGGACTTATATGGTCCGTATAACATTATACGGGCTGTATAATCCAGTCCTAGAAGGTAAGGAAATTAGGCAGAACACTATTTATTGACAACCTTCATATACAATCATTTTCTCGGACCGTATAATTTTATACGGGCCGTATAATTGATCGTGTAATTAAGATGTGATCAAACAAGGGTTAGTAGAAAAAGTTGAAGTTACAAGGACCGTATAACATGTAAAAACAATTTTAAAAAAAATCGCGAACAGAGGGTTTAAAAACCCTTCACCTGCCCGCCTTTCCTCCTCACCACTAACTCCCACTCCTCTCCATCACTACCCACGAACATATAACAATTAACCCACTACCAATCCACCCTTAAATCTCCATAAATGCATCTAAGTTGCCACCAAAATCCCTCACAGCCCATTCTCAGTTTTCCTAATATCCGAAAACCCTTTGTTCAAGATTCACTAGTTTTTCTGTGTTTTTCACAAATTTTTCCTCAAGGATACTTCTCAATATCATCAACTCACATGTATGTTGTTGCTTCACTCCTTAATTTTTCTCTCATAGGTGTAATTTATTATTAGGTGTTTATTTACCTAGGATTCTTAGTGAAAATTTCCATGGTTTATGATTTTTCTAAATGGGGATCAGTATAGCGGGCTATTTTGAATTCATGGGGTTGAGAAATCAACACCCTAATGGGTTGGAGGGCATTTCAGTTGACGAATTTAAATTTTGGATTCAAATATTGTTATGCCCGCCAAATTGCTAAAAATTGAATCCTAAATGAATTATGTAATATTTGACAATTGGGTGAAGTCTGTGTAACCCAACCCCCGTAGGAATTGAAACCATGGAATAATGTGTGTGTGCTGATCTCCTGTTACTGAAAGGTCGTATAGGATTGGCGGGATAGCAGAACCCCTATATTTCAATTCATAAGTATATGCTGTTATACGGACCGTATAATATTATACAGTCCGTAAAACTCATCCGGATATCACATCAGGGTTTCTGCAGTTTTTGTCTCCAAAAATCTTTACTTATACGAACCGTATAATATTATACGGTCCGTAAAAGACTTATATGACCTATATAAAAAATTAAAAAAAAAAACCAAAAAGATTTTTATGTTTTCTTTTGACTTTAATTTCTGAGACTCGTTACTAACAAATGCTCTTTTGCAGGCACGGTTCAAAAATATAGTGTCCGAAGGGGTGCGGGGCCCCGAACTGGTAGAGGCCGAGGTCGAGCCCAAGACCAACAAGAGATTGATCATCGCCTGATAGATGAGGCCTCTGATGATGAAGTCATGCCAGTAAAGAATGTTCGAGGGGCTACCAATCCTCAACCCGCGACCATGATTCCTTCCACCTCGGATGAGGGAAAAAAGAGTCAGCGGAAGCTGGGTCTTAAAATGCAGGGTCCACAGGCAGCGGGTCTGGGTCAGGTGAGCCTGAGATAATAAGGGAGATATGAATGAGGGAGGCTCATCTGAGCCTACAGACACCCTAGTTCCGAATTTTGATGCTTCCCCAGCAATGACACCAAATTTTGATACGCTCAAATTACTCCTTTTATTAGAGTAAAGTGGACAATGTCAAATATAGTGAACCAACAAGGTTGGGGTCGAATCCCACAGGGAATGTGGTGTGATAAGATTACTAAAATAGTAGAATGCTTAATTTAGGTCTAATATCTTAATCCGATGATTTTTGTAAAAGTTTGTTGCTTATGACAAATTCCTAACTAATTGCTTTGGATTGCAATTTATGGTAAAATTTCACCAAGGTTTTTTCCCCTTTAGATAATGTGTATGATCATGGGTATTGATCTTGATATACTTCTAATGAATCGTTTATGTGGATGCAGTTAACCTCTATGTGAATCTTCACTCTTTCCCAATAAATAAAGATTATCTCTTTCTATGATTTTCCCAAATATAAGAAAGTTGATATGAAGAACGGTTAATTATGCCAAGTAAATTCTTCTTATTCCTAAGTGAATTTTTTAAACAAAGATTAAATCTTTGAGTTCTAATTATTTTCCCAAAAAATCAAGGTTTATGGCTTTAATCAATGTTTGCAACCATTAATTATGAATGAAGAATTAATAAACCCTAACAATCCATTATGCATATATCAATCCCAATTCCCAATCACAAAACACCCATCGTTGGGTTCACAACCCTAGTAAGGGTGAGCTACTCATGACAAAGAACAAGAAACAAGAAATTGAAGAATTCATAGTTGCTTACTTTTGATGAAAAGAGGAATTGATAATACTTGAATTGATGTTTTGAATCTCAAAGACCAAGAGAGTATTTAATGTTCTAAGTCAAAAGTCAAAATATAATAACTGATAATAAATAAAACCCTATATTGGACTATTTATAGGTTTCGAAAACGTAAAAGTACGAAATTCGCACTTAAGTCCCAAGCAGAAACTTATACGGTACATATAACATTACACGGACCATATAAAAATTATACAACCTTCAGTCTTCACGTCTGCAGAGAAAAACACGAACTGGTATTACACGGTTCGTATAAACTTATGCGGCTCGTATAACTTGCCCGTGAAACTCCTTCTTCCAAAACAACTTTTTGTCTCATCTTGAATCTTTCAGCACATCTAACTATACGGCCCGTATAATATTATACGATCTGTATAAGTGCTCATATCTCAGCATCTTCCAACTTTGGTATTCTGTTGCCTTGTTCTCTTCTATACAACCACAGACATAGTCCGTGAAAGTCAACCATCAGTGCAATTTTCTGCAACTTTCAATTCTTGAACCCGGACTTTATGATTTACCTAAAACATAACAAAAACACATCAAAACAACACATACTTGCCTAAAAACATGTAAAACATCTCGTAAAAAGGTAACAAATTTGCCACAATTTCTCGGCACATCATATGTTGAACTCCTGAAGCCTAAACTCTGTCCGGACCTAGAGCTGCTATCCTTGCACCCCTACCTGCTAAAACGGCCGGTATCGCTCCGGTCAGTGCTAACCCATGTAACCAGTTCAGCAGCTGAGCCATCGCATCCGGTAAACCTAGAGCAGCTTCAGCCCCTAGCGGAGCTGGCACTACAGTTGGCTTAGCTTGTGCATCTCTTGCAGCCTCATTAGGAACCATTGGAGGCACGGGATGAACTGCTAGGACTCCGCCCTCAACCGGTGATGCCCCTCTACCTCCACCTCTACTTCAGGATGCTTTCACGCGTGTTCTCGCCATCTGCGAGAGAATGACGGATAGTCAGATACCAGTTTGAATCATCCAGATACCAATTGGAACCAAGTAGCATGATAGAAAGAAGGGAAAGGGGAATATCCTAGTGTCCGCTAGCCTTTCAAAGTTAAGTACAAACGTCTCCATATCGATCCACAATACTCTACTTGACATGTCGTTGTATGACTAGATCGATGAATCTAAGGCTCTAATACTAACTATGTCACAACCCAACCTGCCATGACTGGCACCCACACTAACTCTTAGTGGGCGAACCGATACGCTAACCATCTACTCATTTAAGTCCATTTTTAATTAGCCAATTCATAAAAAAATATACGCAAGATTAATTAATAGTAGTCATGCCATAAAAAAATAACGTAAATACTGAAGTCCTAACTGTTACAACCCCAAAATCTGAAAGCCACCGAACAAGGACTCTAATCCAAAACATGTCTAAGGAATGTATATTGTCTGAAATAAATCAGCATCAATGTCTGGAATGGAAATAGACATTAGATATTGAAGATCTTCGGACGACCTGGGATGGATAGAAGCTCACCTTCAATCTATCAGCAAATTGCCTCAACGCTAAATCTGAGGTCGAGTAGCGGTCTCTGGATCACAATCTGCACTCAAAAGAATGCAACAAAGTAGTATCAGTACAAATACTATGTACCGGTAGATATCACAGGCCGACTAAGATTATTATCATGCATGAATCATAATTCAATAAAATACACAAACTAGTCAACAACACATAATCAAATAGGCAACACCAAGTCAATCAACAATATTAACGATTCAAGTCAACGGATACACGACATGAAATAAAACTCCCAACGATATTCTACGTTACTAAGTCACCGATCACTCATGTACATGCATGCTAATTGGTGTGTTTTCCCAATAGCCATGATCTGCAGGGGACCCATTGTGTCCATGTACCACTCAGTCCAGAACGAACCTCGGACCACGAGCTCACAACTAGGCCACATCCTCACCCCTTGTCAAATGTGCATTTTCATATCTAGGCCATATCCTCACCCCCGGTCAAATGTGCCTTTTCATATAAATATATTTATTGCCACATCACTTTCAATGATCGACTATCAAATAGTATCTCAAATTCAACAAGAAGATCATATTAACTTCTCACCACAATTGTCATCAAAATATAGATCACAACACATCGAATAATGGCGTTAAGTCCACATTATCACTCAATAAATAACATGTAGGAATTCCAACCACACATTATGCCCGAAGACTAAGCATGCTTTCTCCTATCAATCTCATAACACATACAATCAACTAATAAAAGTCGAACTCAAGTAGACCGTAACATACCTAAACTACAAAGCTAGAATAATGTGAATCATCTGATATAGCCTTTCCCTTCAGTAATGCATCAGAAGCTCAAATTATAGAAATTAAGATGCTAAGTAAGTCACAAACACTCTAGTCAACAATATCAATACATTGAACACCCTTCCACCTTATCCCTTTCTAATGGGTGAATGATTACTAGGCGTAAATAATCCTAAGATTGGCCTTAGAAACCACAAACTATCAATTTATAAGGTTATTCAATCAAGTTATCTCTTACAAGCAGTTTCTATGGTCAAGCTACCATTTTTATGAAACCCTAAGTCTCAAATCACTTAATTCATGCCTCTAATGGTTCAATTCTTGACTAGAAAGTGATAACCCAAGCTTTTAGATGATAATCACACAATAATATTCATAACCCACCAACTGTTGAAGGTCTATTAAGTTCTAGGGTTATTATTTTAAATTCACCATTGTAGACCCATTAGAATGATGATAATCTTAGAGATGAAAGCGCAACAAAGGAAGGAGTGGTTGAGACTTACCTCTCAAGAATATTTTTGCCCTAGATTTAGAATTTCGCCCTAGATACTCCTTGCAAACTGTTTTGGAGTTTTATGAATAAATAATTTGGAACTTAGTGTTTAAAACATAGGATTCTATCCCTTTCTACAGCTACGACGGCCATTACATCGCTGCAGGGGTCTAGCTATAGTGGGCAAGTGCCCGCTGTAGCGGACCTATACCAAAAACTCTCCTCTGCTGTGGCGGGCATGGTTCCACTGTAGCGCTAATGCTACAGCGATCCAGTGCCAGCCATAGCGGACACAACCAAATCCCGTCTGATCACGGCGGCTAGAGGTTCCCCGCTACAGCTGTCCCACCACAGCGGTAACATTGAGCCAATAAGCTCATTAATTCCCACAGTTTTTCGCTCTACCACCCAACACTTCATCCAAGGCCTCGTAAATAAAACAAAAGATGCACATTAATGTAAAAACACCATACAGACTCACTCGTGGCCTCAAAGTCCCCAATGGAGGTATAATTTCCTATGTTACCCTCCAATGGACTCAACACAACAAAACAATAACTACAAACAAGCCAAATTTCCAGTTCTTAGACTTCTACATTTGAGTTTTTATTAGCTCGTTCTACCCTTGGAAGGGTTCTATTTAGTAGGGTGATCCTAGATTTTTTCATAACGATCAGGAGGGTCATTACAGAATTACACAAAATACTTGTATTTTCCTTATATATGTATAGGACGGAGATATACTACATATTTTTCTATAGACATATAATAAAACCCGTAAGTACTAAACCCATTTTATTAGGACTAAAACAGTAGTGACTCTACTCGGGAGAAATACCGGGTGTGTCGTAGTCTGGCAACAAAGTGAGTTGAACACTTGCGTGAATTTTTAAACCCAAAACCCCTTTCCTAAGGGGTCCTTTTTGCCAAATTTTTCTTTGAATTTATGATATGAATAAATGACAAGTTTGCAGAAACTTAGACATTTTAAGAAAATAATTACAAAAAATCACACATTGAAGCTCATAGGACAACTGTATTCTACAGATCTTTAATACTAGGGTGCGTAAAACTTTCCCAAGGGGATCATCAAAACCCTTGACTCTAACTTTGGTTAAAAAGGATTTTTGTCTTGTTTGATAAACCCTTTTAACCCGGTTTTCCTAATTTTTCTTTAATAAATTAGTTGGCGACTCTAAAATACTAAAATTCAATTAGAGCACAAACAACATTTTATTAGCTTTTATGCACCCGCATAAAAGTGAATGGTAATAGATGGCGACTCTGCTGAGAATTTTCTAAGGGTTTCAATATAATGTTATTTTTTTTATTGTATTTATTTGCTTATATCTTTAATTTTCGCAATTATAACTGTCATTCGTTCTCATATCATAAACTCTGCCACTTCTGGTAAAAAGTATGGTTTTAAAGGGGACACGCGGGATCACGGTCTAGCCTTCACTAACAAAACCCGAAACACCCTTTCTTTGGAACACATTGAACGTTAAGTTAGTGTGCAATCACCCAACGGCCGACAATGGTTCACCCCGAGTAGTCCGCTCGGGTCCAAGGTCAATTCGAAAAACCCGCTCTTACATATGCCTAGTTTAGAGCAAAGCCAAATCTAAATATAAAGTAGACCGTGTAGTTTGGATATTTTAGATGTATCCAAACTCGAGAGGAATACTACCAAGTGTCACGCACGGTCTATGAGTCAAAAAACACCGCATCTCATATTATGTACTATTTGGAAACATGGAACGTGCCTATGAATGGAACCATTGCCTAGTGTGGGGGGGGGGGGTGCAAATTAACCTTGACTTCTATTTTGTAAATATTGATCAACTTGAGTTTCAACATGGTTTTGACTACACCGGAGTTGTTGTATATTTAGTGGGGCCAAATGTCGCCGGAGGCAAAAAAGGGGATTTTTTGTCATTTAGGAAATCTTACATCCATCATGACTATGACACATTTCAAAGAATTGATAGAAGTAATTACTGAGTTTTGGAACAATGATAGGGTGGTTTTCCAATTTGGGGACGACGTAGAGATGATGTCGACTTTCAAGTAGTTCAGGATGTGTTGACTCGCATAGGCTTGGGATTGAAAAGAAGAAAGAGACCCCACCAAAATTCCTTAATCCCAGAAAAACCCACCTATTCCCAAATTTGCAAAATGCTTTCCTTGAAGTACGCCAATTGGGCCCATGGCCTCACCATACCCTTTAGAGAGCTACACAAAAGGTTTGGAAGCCCAAATGGATTTGTAAAGCATCTCGGGGACTTCAAGACTTATGCCGAATGGGCGGCCACCAGACCTTTAGCTTTTTCCATTTGCTTTCTGGGAACCATGGTTTTTCCCAAAGACTGGTCCTTAGCCATAGACACCCGAGTAATTTCGGTCACCCATGTCATCTTCTACGGCAAAACCAAACGAGAAGAAACTAAGTACTTTGACCTAACCCAATTATCCTAGCGGATTTGTACCGAGCCTTGAGGTTCTGTCAAAACCACTACAAATACTTCAAAGGTAATAACTTACTCCTACAATGGTGGATACTCAAGCACATGATAAAAGTTAGGGGTGAACAACACTTTAGTGAGCCAGCCGAAAGGGATGGTCTTCGGGATTCTTGCCTGAACTTCTGAGAACAAAATAGACAAAGTTTGGACATTCACCTTTTCCAAGTTGAAATAGGAAAGCATTCAATAGATGTTCCACAACTTTGTGTACAATAAAGTTTTGGTTAAGGGTAGAAAGTGTCTTACCACTTATGGGGATCTGAGGGATCCACCTTTATGCGCCTGCTAGGGTCTTGAGACAAATTGGAGGATTGAAGTGGTACCCCTTATTAGAGGCATGGGAGATTTTATCATTGACTACGACTTCGATAGAACGCCGAGGGCTTTGGATAGCATACGGTAATGTAAAGGTCGCATGATTTGGGGTCCCGATATCTTAGTAGAAGATAGGTTTCGTCTGGGTTGTGTTGTGGAGTATAAAGATTAGTTGAGGGCCGACATACAAGGTAAACTTCCTCCCAGACCTATTCTCTACAGTTGGGTGCAAGATGAGGATTCGCAAGTCGAGATTCGATCCCTTCTGGTTAAAAAAGAGCTGACGATAGAGATGCCAAGTATTTGGCAAAAATTGAGCATGGCAAAGCCGTCATAAAGACTCTGGGACATGAATTTGAGATTCTAATGATTGTTTGGTTGATCTTGATGATCGGATGAAAAGACTTTAGATGATGTTGCTTCACAAACTTTCACACAAAAGGGATTTCTGATGGACGCTACTTTGACACCGGCCCATCTTCATATCCAGACTACCCTCTGAAAGGTGAAGAAGGCCAAGACCAATTGAGATCGGGCTTCATCACCCACCACTGGAGGACGCTTTTGTTGATTTATTTATGCACTGTCTTTACCTTTATATTTTGTACCTCTTCGGGGAAGAGTATTATTATTATTTATTATGGGGAAATGGCTTGATTCAAATGGCACATTTATGTTTCGAACAATTGTAAGTTGCTTGGTGTGAATTACTTGCTTTCATATGTTTCACTTAAATGCTCAATTGATCTCAAGTGCCCTCCACTCACCCAAAGAAAAACAATGAACCAAAAATACCCAAACTAAGTCTAGCAACCTTCTCAAAATCTGAAGATGAACACCAAGAATGCACCAGAGCTGGAAGTAATGAGGAAGAATGAGGTCTTGCTTCGCCGAAAGATTTAGCATCTCGAAAAGAAAATCCAAGCAATCAAGGTCAATATCAGAGAGGCTAATGAGTTAATGGATTCGACATAAAGTCCGCCCAAAGAACCTGTTGAAGCTCAAAGAGAGAACGTCCTGGAAAAGGAAAAAGTGTCACAACCCAACCGGAGGGACATGACGGGCACCCGGTGCTAACTCACCCGGGCGCCACTTGACGTACATTTTCATTCACATCCAGGTGAGCCACATGGCTTACTCATAATTTACATATATCAATAGTGCTAATCCCGTTGGGTAATAACACATTTATGTCATCATAAATAACGACGCCCATATCCATATACACAAGCCAACGAGGTTATCAAATGATATACAAAATATGCGCCGATAAGGTTGCAAGAAATCTAACCATACACAACTATCTACAAACCTCTAAGAAGAGTATATAACATCAGATAGGTGGGACAGGACCCCGCCATGCCCGTATGTATGTACACAAAAGAACAATACCAAAAAGCTGTAGCTCCGGATGAAATGGAGCTACTCTATGTAGTCCCTGAAAAAAGAAATCTATAGATCAAGCCTGTCTCCCTGTCCACCTACAGGCATGACGTAGTGTCCACAAACGAAAAGGACGTCAGTATGAATAATGTACTGAGTATGTAAAGCATAAAAAACATCATAGTAGAAGCATAATAGACAGTACAAGAAATACCATAAGATGGGAGAATCAGGAGGTAATAGAGTCATTTGTACCTCTAGTGGCCTTCATCATATCTACTTACTTGTCTTTCAAAGGGACCTTCAATTTCTAATGCTTACGCATATACATACATACATATAAATATTCATAATTATATTCATATTCATACTCGTATCCATATCATACCAGACCATGAAGGTTTGGTGTTTCACATACCCGGCCATGACAAGGCTCTGTGATTATACATACCGGGCTTGTTACACCTGGTAGTTTCGTCCATTGAGATTCGTTAGACGTTAGTTGTCCTAATCGCGGAAACTGGAGTTACCTTAGGATATATGAGATTACATGTTCCCATATTATGGTTATAGGGGTTTAAGCCCATGAAATGAGCTATAGAAGGATTTAAGGACAAACAAATAAAGGAATTGAGTTTGTGGGAACTTTGGTAAAACTTGGCAAAATTTTCGGACAGAATTTTGGTCCAAATTGGGGGGGGGGGGGGGGGGGGCATATCTTCTAGAATATGAGGAGTTTTGGTGCGTTTATTTTCTCCAAATTGAAGTTCATCGAGTCTAGTTTCCAATGCAACAAACCGCTCGTCAATGTGATGTATGAGTAAATAGTAATGGCTATTCTACGACAGACTGTCTGAGTAAAAAAAATTTGCGGACCATTTGACGGCCCGCAGGAATTTTGACGCCCCGTAGAAAATTCTGCGGTTCGTCAAATTGACACAGCCCAGCGTCAAATGGTAACAGTGACCCATATTTGACTGGGCAGTTCTACGGACCATTTTGACGGTCCGTAGGAATTTATACGGCCTGTCAAAATGGGCGCAGAATTGCCCGACGGGAGTTTAAGTTCCGCTTTATATAGTTCGTTCCACTTCATTTGCACATTATTTTACCAAACCAGATCCAAAGGCTCTCTAAAATCTCTCTCTTCCACTCTATAAACTAATCCAAGCCAAAATCCAAGAGAGATTAAATATCAATAAGCAAGAATCAAGATACCCATGTGCTAGAGGTCTTGCTAGGGTTAATAAGCTCCAAGAATTATTTGGATATTGAAGCTAGGGTTTTCATATAAGTTGATAGCTTGCTCCAAAGCTCATTCTTATGAGATAGAAGGTTATTTTTCATACTTATTACATATTATCAAGAATGTTTATTTGTTGAACAACTTGGGTAGAAGGAAAAAGTGGAAGATGAGTTCTAAATGTAGTTTTTATGAGGTTTTTGAGTAGTTAGATAACTTGAGTTATGATTCTTAGTGTAATATGGGTATAATATTGCTATGGAAAGTAATAATGGTGATGAAGACTCATTAAATAAAAATGTGCAAAAATGGGTATGAAGTTGCTAGCCTAAGTTGAACACGAGGATGAATTTTGAAGGCTAAATCGAATGTGAATACTTGATTATGATATTGTGGATATTATGGTGGTTGTATGGGAGTTGTTTGGTGATATAGTGGAAGTTGACGAAATAGGGGAAATGCTGTCCAATTTTCTCTAGCTTTAGTCATGTATGTTAAGCTATCGATTTTCTAATGATAGCATAACTCTAATGAAGGTAGAAACGTGAGCATTGAAGGAGAACGTGCAAGTGATAGAATAGTTGAACAGAAAGGTATGTAAGGCTAACCCTTATTTCATAAGGCATGGTTCTTTGGCCAAATATCTTATCTTCTATGAGCCTATGATATCGTCCAAATGATTCTGTCTTTAAAAGCTACTAAGCTCATGATTCTCGATATGTTACCATTGTACTAAATTCCTCATATGACGATTAATCCTCTAAGGATAGATGTAATGAACGATGATAGTAAGGATGCTAAAGATGCTTATGAGCTTTTATGTATATGTGTCTATGTATGACTATTCTGAAACCCCGAGCTTATATGGCTGGGTAGAATATATATGTATTGCGCGCACACCACTGCAGGTAGGTACGGATAGCCCTGAGCCTTGGTAGGGCCAGGTAAGTGTAACCCTGAGCCTTGGCAAGGCTAGGTATGTATAATCACCAAGCCTAGCTAAGGTCGAGTACGCGAAACACCGAACCTTCGTGGTCGGGTATGCTATGGAAATGATATATATATGAATATTAATATGTATGTGAATATGTATATAAATATGATTATGGATACAAAATGTAAATGAGTACGGATACGAGTATGGATACGGATATGGATGTATGTACACAATCACGCATTAGAAATGGAAAGTCCCTATGAAAAGCAAGTAAGTATCTATGACGTTGGATCTACCACCTCCCATCTTATGCTATTTCTTATGTTGCTTATTATGCTTCTATAGTGATGTTGATCATGCTTTACATACTCAGTACATTCTTCGTACTAACGTCGTTTTGTTTGTGGACGCTGTGTCATGCCCACAGGTGGCTAGGGAGACAGACTTGATCCATAGCTTTATTACTCAGGGACTACATAGTGGAACTCCATTTCATTCGGAGTTACAGCTTTTGGTATTTATTCATTTGTGTACATATTTATGAGCATAGCGGGGTACTGTCCCGCCTACATGATATGACATAATCTCCTTAGAGGCTCGTAGAAATGTGTATATGGTTAGATTTATTTGGCCTTGTCGGCTAGTCTTGGAAATGTGAAAGTATGATAAGAGGTGCCCGGGTTGGTTGGCATCGGGTGCCCGTCGCGGCCCTCCAGTTGGGTCGTGACAAAAGTGGTATCAGAGCATTTCTGTCTTAGGGTGTGTCTACGAGCCGTGTCCAGTAGAGTCTTGGTTATGGGTGTGTTGCGCGCCACACTTATAAATAGGAGGCTACAGGGCATTTAGGATGGTTACTCTTCTTTCATATCTAAGATCGTGCGATAGAGCTAAGTCATAGGAAATGAGATTCCTTATACTAACCCTTGATTTCAGCGGAAGAATAGTATCGACGGAAGGAAGCGAGTGATGATATTGGAAGTTACATAGGTAAGTCACTTCGTTGAGGCTACGTTATCAGAATATGTATTTATATTATAAAGGATTGGTTGTCATGAGGTAAGTCAGTGTAAGTACGACCGAGGAATTGCTTAAATGTATCTCTTAATGATAAATTCAGTTATAAGGTTTTGAATTAAACAAGTTGAATGAATTAGTACAAAGGTAAGCATCGGTAAGAAAGATGTGTGTCGAGTAAGGTAAGAATATTGAGGTATGATTGAGATGTAAAGCTGAAGAACGAAAGGGAAAGTAAATAGGAATGTATAACAAGGCAGATCGCTAAAGGATCAGGTATACCTCGAGGTGTGATATATGAGGTGAGTTTTGACATCTTTGTACTTTCACTTGAAATTGGGAGCCCTGTGTAGCTGAGGTATGTCATATGTATATATTAGCTCGGTGAGGCATTATTGGTATTTGCTGCGTGCAGGTTTTGGTATAGTAAGAAATATAGAGGAAACTCCGCCGAAATTTTCCTAGAATCTAAAGGAAATAAGATATAAACTTGTAATATGTCCTAATGGGAAAAGATGTTGTGCAAAAAGTAATGGCAGGACGTGACTAAGTTAGGAGTATCGTCAACAACTACAAGAGATGAGTTAAATACTATTGAATTGATAGTAATGGCAATTATAAGATCAACATTGATACGGTAAAGAGAAATGCTAGAGTAAATTAGGGCGACTGGTAATGCTAAGACACGGCATAGGAGAGGAATGGTAACTCTGATAGAGTGCGATACTGGAGTATTGATTGGATGGATAAGCACGAGTAAGATATGATAAGTTTATTAGCAAAATAAAGTAACAGCATGACTGAGGCAGGGGTATGAAATACGAAGGGGTATAACAAATGTGAATCCATTGGTAAAACAACTTATATGGTAAGTGTAATAGGGCTGATTAGAAAGAGTAACAGGTTGAGTATGCTTACTTCGCAAGGTTTATTCTATTTTACGAGCAAGCTTGCGAACGAGGTAAAGAAGGGGCACTCTATAGCGTTGATTATGATCAAGATATAATGAGAGACTGGCAAGAACTGTAATACAGTGTAAGTAAAGTATAGTGAGGAAACGACTAAAGATGTGACATGTTCTATATGAATAGAGAATGAATGCCAGTGTGAGACTAACAAGCAAGCCATGGGGCAGTAGATGAGAAAGCTTATAAGACCTTGTTAAGGGAAAATACAGCATAGAGGTTCCTCAATGACAGAAATGATAGCAAGCAATGACAAAAAGGGAAGTCTACTTGAAAAAGAAATTAGGGAAAAGTGCTATGGCAAAGTAGTAACAGTTGGTGATTTGTATAATCGAGTTCACGAGTGATATCTTTGGCTGAATGTAAAAGACCAAGATTATGGAAAGGTGAATAACGAAATAGAACGAATGTTAGGAGAAGGATTAGCATAATAAGGATGAGAGGGGATGATCAGAGTGAATAGAATAAGTTTTGGAAGCGAAGAACGAATTGTATAAAGGTAATATACTCTAAAGGACAAAGCGGTACTGAGTTAGGAATAGGATTCCTTGTGCGAACAATAAAGAATTAAATATAAAAAGGGAGGTAATAAGATAAATTGAGGAGGAAAGAATGTAAAGGAATAAGTACGGGTATAGAAAGAAAAATAAATATACGAAGTAAGCGTGCTTAAGAAGTAGTCGTATTATGAGAAAAGGAGGACTAATCTCCTACGAATATCCTATAACAAGTTAGAACGAGTAAAGTATATGAAGTAATGAGTTGAAAAAAATGTGGCAATGAATTACGAGTTTACCGTACGATGATAAAGCGATAGAGCAAAGCTATCATCAACGACAAATACAATATGATTATGATTGGTTTTGAAATCAATGTTGAGTGCAACACAAGAGTAAAACAGTATGAGGCATAAGGGGTATTAGTTGCGTATGAGACTTAGGCCCTGGAAAACAAAGATGACGTTACAATAAATTTTGAGCACCCAAGAAGAGAGCAAGTGACATTGCATGTATGGTATGGATAACTAGGCATACTACTATTGTGAGCATCCCTATGGGACAAAAGTTGTTAATTGGAACGGATTTAGACATTGACTCATAACTAACAGATGAGCTAAGTAAAATACATCCTTGTTCGGATTGCTATGTCGGTTGTATTGCTTGATTACAAAACTGCAAGATGAGTATGTTAAGACTTCACACATGAATTATCGTAGCTATAAATTATGGGAAATGGCATGAATAAGTTGTAGTATAGTAAGGATATATGAATTCAAGATTTGAAGGTGAGGCAACAGATTTGAGAATGGTACAAGTAAAACCCTTAAAAGGGGGGGGGGGGGGGGGGGGGAGGAAGTAAAGAGAATACGAGTGTAGAGATTGAAATGATGGACCCTAAGATGTGACAGATATAGACTCTAAAACAAAGAGTGAGAGTTACGCAGAAATGAGTCTAATAACTAGTAAATAAACAAACACAAATTGAGCAGGCATCCGAGACTGTACCGAAAATTATTCGTGAAAACCTTGAACAACATGACATTGGGAGAAAATAACTTGAGGAATATTGTAAAGGATAGCGATGCTATACTGGAATAAAGGCGAGGGAATTGACAGTAGATTCATTTGTTAATGATCTTGCGAGTTATAAGTGACAAATAAGAGGAGACATAAAGTTTTCTATAATAAGATATAAGATGTGATAATCAGAGGACTAATAAAGGAGAGAAAAGAGTATGACGGGATAAGTTACATCAGATAGACAAAAGAGTTTTGGTATATGTGAGATATGAAAAATAGAATGGACCAAAGGAAGGGAAGTTTACGAATAAGATTAGATGTTCGTACACGAATCACAACGGTTATGTAACCTGTAAGTATTTACATATCGAGAATGAAACCAATGGGGTACGTAGAAAGAAGAGTAGGGGGTGAACAAGAATAGTGTATTTGTGATACTCCGGGTCAGTTGAGGGAGAATATATGGTAAATTAAGTCGAAATGTTGAGTCGGAATTATCATTAAGGACAAATAGGACAATTACTCTGGATGTGATATAAGTATATGTTATATGTTTCCTACGATAGCCCTGAGGTGGGTTAGATTGCTTACGAATTCTATAGGACCATTGAATAAAGGGGGTTTTACCAGAAGAATATTGCGCCTTACAACTTTCATTTTTATATCATTGTGGTTATAGCGAATTTCTAACAACTTACCAAAGGGTTATGAAATTCTCAAAAATTATGAAGTCTTGAATGAGTCGACGAGGGACACCTACGACAAGACATCTCGGATTGAATTTAGGTAGACACTACAGATGTAAACCAATACCATTATCATGGTCACATGGAAGAAAGAAAGTGGGATAGATTTGCAAACCATGTAAGACTTAATATCATTATTGAGCAAGAAAAAGGATCGACAAGACTTAGAGTTCCAAGTGACAAAAACAAATTGGGTATTCTTAAAGGTGTCGCCAATGAAGGGTGTTATGATCTTTGGCAAAAAGGGGAAGCTTAGTCCCCGATACATTGGGCCTTATGAGATTGTGCGCAAAGTAGGGAACGTGGCTTACGAACTAGATCTACCCCCTGCTTTAGAGTCAGTTCACCCAGTTTTCCATGTCTCGATGCTTCGTAAATGTGTTCGAGATCCTACGAGGATCGTGCCAGTAAATGATGTTCAAGTGATAGAAAATTTGACTTATGAAGAAGTCCCCATTGCCATTTTAGATAGGCAAGTACGAAAGCTCAGAACCAAAGAGGTAGTTTCAGTTAAAGCTGAATGGAAAAAAATAATAATAGAGAGGATATGACTAAGGTAGCCGAAGAGAACATGAAGTCCAAGTACCCGCTTTTATTTTTACCTTCAGAAGAGATTCTGGCAGAGACGCCATTAACCTCAGGTATGTAATGCTTTTCTTGATGTTTACTTGGTCGTGTGTGTCCATGGTTATTGTCGTGTTGTTATAGCCCTGTGAGGCGATGTATTTTGGGATGCTGTGCAGGATGGTAGTGCCATATTATAGGGGAAACTTTTGCAAAAGTTTAGTAGAATCCCCAAGAGTCTTAGAGGACGAATGTTTCTAAGAGGGGGAAAATGTTACACCTGGTAGTTTTGTCCATGAGATTCGTTAGACGTTAGTTGTCC
Organism: Lycium barbarum; assembly: GCF_019175385.1. Classification (NCBI taxonomy): domain Eukaryota; kingdom Viridiplantae; phylum Streptophyta; class Magnoliopsida; order Solanales; family Solanaceae; genus Lycium; species Lycium barbarum. The sequence goes on from NC_083343.1 coordinate 90,304,821, forward strand.
TAATCGCGGAAACTGGAGTTACCTTAGGATATATGAGATTACATGTTCCCATATTATGGTTATAGGGGTTTAAGCCCATGAAATGAGCTATGGAAGGATTTAAGGACAAACAAATAAAGGAATTGAGTTTGTGGGAACTTTGGTAAAACTTGGCAAAATTTTCGGACAGAATTTTGGTCCGAATTGGGGGGGGGGGGGGAATATCTTCTAGAATATGAGGAGTTTTGGTGCATTTATTTTGTCCAAATTGAATTTCATCGAGTCTAGTTTCCAATGCAACAAACCACTCGTCAATGTGATGTCTGAGTAAATAGTTATGGCTATTATACAACAGACTGTTTGAGCAAAAAATATTTGCGGACCATTTGACTGCCCGCAGGAATTTTGACGCCCCGCAGAACATTCTGCGGTCCGTCAAATTGACGCAGCCCAGCGTCAAATGGTTACAGTGACCATATTTGACTGGGTAGTTCTACGGACTATTTTGACGGTCCGTAGGAATTTATACGGCCCGTCAAAATGGGCGCAGAATTGCCTGACGGGAGTTTAAGTTCCGCTTTATATATTTCGTTCCACTTCATTTGGACATATTATTTTACCAAACCAGATCCAAAGGCTCTCTAAAAACCCTCTCTTCCACTCTATAAATTAATCCAAGCCAAAATCCAAGAGAGATTAAATATCAATAAGCAAAAATCAATATACCCATGTGCTAGAGGTCTTGCTAGGGTTAATAAGCTCCAAGAATTCTTTGGATATTGAAGCTAGGGTTTTCATATAAGTTGATAGCTTGCTCCAAAGCTCATTCTTATGAGATAAAAGGTTAGTTTTCATACTTATTACATATTATCAAGAATGTTTATTTGTTGAACAACTTGGGTAGAAGGAAAAAGTGGAAGATGAGTTCTAAATGTAGTTTTTATGAGGTTTTTGAGTAGTAAGCTAACTTGAGTTATAATTATTGGTGTAATATGGGTCTAATATTGAAGACTAATTATATAAAAATGTGCAAAAATGGGTATGAAATTGCTAGCATTAGTTGAACACGAGGATGAATTTTGAAGGCTAAATCGAATGTGAATACTTGATTATGATATTGTGGATATTATGGTGGCTGTATGGGAGTTGTTTTGTGATATAGTGGAAGTTGACGAAATGGGGGAAATGTTGTCCAATTTTCGCTAGCTTTAGTCATGTTTGCTAAGCTATCAATTTTGTAATGATAGTATAACTCTAATGATGGTAGAAACGTGAGCATTGAAGGAGAATGTGCAAGTGATAGAATTGTTGAACGGAAAGGTATGTAAGGCTAACCCTTATTTTATAAGGCATGGTTCTTTGGCCAAATATCTAATCTTCTATGACCCTATGATATTGTCCAAATGATGCTATCTTCAAAAGCTACTAAGCTCATGATTCTCGATATGTTACGATTGTACTAAATTCCTTATATGACGAGTAATCCTCTAAGGATAGATGTAATGAACGACGATACTAATGATGCTAAAGATGCTTATGAGCTTTTATGTATATGTGTCTATGTATGACTATTGTGAAACCCCGAGCTTATATGGCTGGGTAGAATATATATGTATTGCGCGCGCACCACTGCAGTTGGGTACGGATAACCCTGAGCCTTGGTAGGGCCAGGTATGTGTAACCCTGAGCCTTGGCAGGGCTAGGTATGTATGATCCCCAAGCCTAGCCATGGTCGGGTACGCGAAACACCGAACCTTCGTGGTCGGGTATGCTATGTAAATGATATATATATGAATATGAATATGTATATGAATATGTATATGAATATGATTACGGATACAAAATTTAAATGAGTACGGATACAGATATGGATATATGTACATAATCACTCATTAGAAATGGAAAGTCCCTATGAAAAACAAGTAAGTATCTATGACGTTGGATCTACTACCTCCCATCTTATGCTATTTCTTATGTTGCTTATTATGCTTCTATAGTGATGTTGATCATTCTTTACATACTCCGTACATTCTTCGTACAGACGTCCTTTTGTTTGTGGACACTGCGTCATGCCCGCAGGTGGCCAGGGAGACAGACTTGATCTATAGCTTTATTACTCAGGGACTACATAGCGGAGCTCGATTTCATTCGGAGTTACAGCTTTTGGTATTTATTCTTCTGTGTACATATTTATGGGCATGGCGGGGTACTGTCCCGCTTACATGATATGACATACTCTCCTTAGAGGCTCGTAGACATGTGTATATGGTTAGATGTATTTGGCCTTGTCGGCTAGTCTTGTGTATATCATTTTGTTAGCCTCGTCGGCTTATGTACATTGATATGGGCATTGTCATTGATGGTGATATATATATATATGTATCGTTGCCCAATGGGATTTGTATGAATAATGGATGGAGAGTATGAATTTGCTATGTGGCTCACCTAGATGTAAATGTGAAAGTATGATAAGAGGTGCCCAGGTGGGTTAGCACCGGTGCCTGTCGCGGCCCTCCAGTTGGGTCGTGACATGGCCCTACCAAGGATCAGTGTCATCCGTACCCAACTGCAGTGGTGTGCGCGCGATAGGTATCATACCTGGACATATAAGCTCAGTGTTACATAATAGTAATACATACTTAGACACATATACATAAGAGCCCATAAGTGTCATCAACATCATTACCATCATCGTTTTCATTACGTCTATCCTTGGAGGATCAACTATCATATAAGGGAAGTACTATTATCGCGAGAGTATTCACAATCATGAGCTTTGGTAATCTTAGAGATAGAGTCATTTAGAAGACATTATGGAGCTCATGAAAGGATATACTTAGCAAAGGAACCATACCTTAATGAAATAAGGGTTAGCCTTACATACCTCTTTGTCTTCTTAGCTATTTAATATTCACCGTCGAAGCTTGAATAATATACATTTAGAAGGATTCATACCATAGTCAAGCCTTAATGATACCCTTAAACCTAAACTATAATAATTTATCATTTAACGAAAATTGGGCAGCATTTCTCCTATTTCAGCGACTTCACTATACTACAATACAACTCCCTAACATCCACAATATCACAATCAAGTAATCACAGTACATTAAGCCTTCAATATTCACTCTAATATTAAACTCATACTAGAAACTTCATACAACGCTTCCTCATCACCATTATTACCTTCCATAACAAGATTATATCCATATCATACTAAGAATCATGACTCAAGTTAGCATACTACTAACAAACATCATAAAAACTACATTTAGACTTCATTATCTACTTCCTTCTTCTACCCAAGTTTTGCTACAACCAAGAATTCTCAATAACATGAAATAAGCATGGAAACTAACCTTTTTATCCCATAGGAACAAGCTTTGGAGCAACTATCAACTTGTACAAAAACCCTAGCTACAATGCCCAAGTATTTCTTGAAATCTACCAACCCTAGGAAGCCTTCTAACACATGAACACTTTGATTCTTGCTATTTGATCTTTGTAATCTCTTGGGTTTGAGTGAAATATGTTGGGAAGAGGGTTTTGGAGCTCTGGAGAGCTTTGAAGAAATATGAGAAATGAAAAATGGGCAAGGGTGGGCCTTGTATATAAAAAGAAAATCTGACCCGACCCGATTATACGACCAATTATACGGGCCGTATAATTTAACGGTCTGTATAATTAGACCGTATAATCTTCCTAGGTTGCACCTACTCTGGAACAAATCTACGGACCAATATGGTCCGTACAACTGGGAATTTTTTCGAATTCCATTCTCGTCGACTCGTTCGACTTTCAATCCTCGTGGAATCTTCTTGGCACTTATATAACACTTCATTAACCATAAAATAGGCCCTATAGCAGCTCCTCAAGATATTTCTAAATAAATATTAGCTCAATTATAGTGGGAACCTTCCGAACACGACTTACGTTACACTTCCTTCAACAAACTAAACTTCTCATATTCGTATGACTCGAAATCTCAGAGTATGCACCTTAAGCTATCTAATACTTCCCTTAATCTCATAAGGATTTCATAATAATCCTAAGCTCACACTAGCCTATCCACAAGGCAACACATCCGGAATTTTCGAGGTGTAACATTCTTCCCCCCTTAGGAACATTCGTCCTCGAATGTTAGGTTCTTGGGGATTCTATAAAAAATTCGCCAGAGTTTCCCCTATAATATGGTACTGCCATCCTAAATAGCAGCCTAAAATACATCGCCTCATAGGGCTACAAAAACAACCTCAATAACCATGGCCACGCACGACTAGGAAAACACGACATACCTGAGGATAATGGCGTCTCTGCTTGAGTCTCCTCTGAAGGTGAAAATAAATGCAGGTACCTGAACTTCATGTCATCTTCGGCTTCCCAAGTCATTTGCTCCCTATTATTATTCTTCCATAAAACTTTAACTGAAGCTACCTCTTTGGTTCTGAGCTTCTGTACTTGCCTGTCTAAAATGGCAGTTGGGACTTCTTCATAAGACAATTGTTTGGTAAATTGGACATTATCTATTGGTACAATTCTAGAAGGATATCCAATGCACTTACAAAGCATCGATACATGGAAAACTAGGTGAACTGACTCCAAATCCGGAGGTAGATCTAATTCATTAGCCACTCGGGCTACCTTGCGTACAATCTCATAAGGCCCAATGTACCGAGGGCTAAGCTTGCCCTTCTTGCCAAATATCATGACGCCCTTCATTGGCGACGCCTTCAAAAATACTCAATCTTTCACTTGTAACTCTAAGTTTCTTCAACAATTATCTACATAGGACTTCTGATGACTCTGAGGTGTTAATAATCGATCATGTATAAGCTTGAATTTCTCTATAGCTTGCTGGACCAAGTCCGACCCTATCAATCTGGCCTCTCCTACTTCGAACCACCCAATTGGGGATCTACACCTTCGCCCATATAAAGCCTCATACTGGGCCATCCGAATGCTAGAATTATAGCTATTATTATGAGCAAATTCAATAAGTGGTAAGTGATCATCCCAACTACCTCCAAAATCCAATATGCATGCCCGTAGCATATCCTCAAGGGTCTGAATGGTATGTTCAGCTTGTTCACCAGTCTGTGGATGGAATGTCGTGCTAAGACTCACCTGAGTCCCTGAACCTTCTTGGAAAGATTTCAAAAAATTGGTTGTAAACTCAGTCCCTCATCAGAGATAATAGATACTGGAACATCGTGAAGTCGCACTATATCTCTAACATAAAGCTTTGCATAATCTCCCGCTACATATGTAGTTCTGACCGGTAAGAAATGAGCGGACTTCGTGTGTCTATCCATAATCACCCATATAGAATCATACTTACGTCGAGAACGGGGTAAGCCTGTAATGAAGTCCATGTTAATTACTTCCCATTTCCAAGCTGGAATTTCTATAGCTTGCAACAATCCACCCGGCTTTTGGTGCTCAATTTTCACTTGCTGACAGTTAGGACATTGAGCTACAAATTCCGTTATATCTTTCTTCATCCCATTCCACCAATATATAGATTTAAGATCATAGTACATTTTCATTGCTCCTGGGTGAACAGAATAACGGGAACAATGAGCTTCTCTTAATATTTGGTGGCGTAATACTCCAACATCAGGAACACATAACTTGCCCCGGCATCAGAGAACTCTATCTCCAGAAATCTCAAATAAGGACTTCTCCTTCTGAGGGAGTGTATTTCTGTAATGAATTAGCATAGGATGTTCGTATTGTCGTTCCTTCACTTATACTACTAGTGACGAGACCGCTGAGTTTTAAATGATAGCTCCCACACTACCTGAGTCCACCACTCGAACTCCTAGGCTAGATAATTGCTGGAGCTCATGAGCTATCTCTCTTTTCTCTAGTGGAACATCGCATAAACTCCCCATGAATCTACGACTAAGAGCATCAGCCACCACATTTGCCTTCCTGGGATGATATAGGATGTCAACATCATAGTCTTTCAACAATTCCAACCACCGCAGTTGCCGTAAAGTCAATTCTTTCTGCTTGGACATATACTGAAGGCTCTTATGATATGTATAAATATCAACGTGGACACCATACAAATAATATCTCCACATCTTCAATGCATGAATCGCTGCAGCCAATTCAAGATCATGGGTCAGATAATGTTTCTCATGTTTCCGTAACTGTCTTGAATTTTACGCAATCACCTTACCATGTTGCATCAACAAATAGCCTAACCCAACGCCTGAAGCATCACAATAGACAACATAACCTTCCGATCCCTTTGGAAGTGTCAGGACTGGGGTAGAAGTTAATCTATCCTTTAGCTCTTGGAAACTACGTTCACAAGCATCTGTCCATTGAAATTTAGCTAACTTCTGGGTTAACTCCATGAGCGGTGCAGAAATGAAAGAAAAGCCTTCTGCAAATCTCCGGTAATAATCTGGTAAGCCCAGAAAACTATGAACTTCTGTAGGGGTTGTGGGCCTTGGCCAAGTTTTCACGGCCTCAATCTTTTAGGTATCTACCGAATACCATCAGCTAAAATAATATGCCCCAAAAAGATCACTGAGTTCAACCAAAATTCACACTTAGAAAATATGGCAAACAACTCTCGAGTTTGAAGAACTCTAAGAACAGTACGCAAATGATCCACATATTCTGCCTCGGACCAAGAATACACAAAGATATCGTCGATGAATACAATCACAAATAAATCTAGGAAGGGCCTAAACACATTGTTCATCAAGTCCATAAATACTGTCGACGCATTAGTTAGCCCAAATGACATTACCCGGAACTCAAAATGGCCATATATTGTTCTGAAAGTTGTCTTAGGGATATCCTTCTCCTTGACTCGCACTGGATGATACCCCGACCTCAAATCTGTCTTTGAAACCCATTTGGCGCCTTGTAATTGATCAAATAAGTCATCAATCCTTGGGAGTGCATATTTGTTCTTGATCGTCACTTTATTCAGTTGTCGATAGTCAATGTACATTCGCAAGAAGCCATCTTTCTTTCGCACAAACAACACTGGTGGTCCCCACGGGGAAGAACTAGGCCTAATAAAGCCTTTCTCAAGCAAGTCCTTCAATTGCTGCTTCAACTCTTTCAATTCTGCGGGAGCCACTCTGTAAGGAGGAATAGATATAGGCTTTGTATCCGGTAGCACATCTATAGCGAAATCAATCTCCCGCTCTGGAGGGAGGCCTGGAAGTTCTTCCGGGAATACATCCAGAAACTCATTCACCACGGGACAGACCGAAGAGTTGGCTTTCAGCTTCTACATCTTGAACCCGAATCAGATGGTAAATACAACCTTTTGTGATCATTTTCCTTTCCTTTAGATAGGAAATAAACCTACCTTTCGGGGACACAATATATCCTTTCCATTCTAAAACTGGTTCTCTCGAAAACTGGAAGCGAACCATTCTCATTCTACAATCAACATTGGCATAACACGAAGCCAACTAATCCATGCCCATGATAACATCAAAGTCCACTATTTTTACTCATGTAAATAAACCATAGTACGATGGTCACAAATCACAACTACACAGTTTCTATATACTCGACTAGCTATTACCGGCTCACCAACATGCATAGATACCTTAAAAGGTTTAATTGACTCTGGTTTGACCCCAAACCGACCAGCAATATATGGAGTAACATATGAAAATATGGATCCCGGATCTATCAAAGCATATACATCATGGGAAAATACCGATAATATACCTGTGAAGACATCGGGGGAAGACTCAAGATCCTGGCATCCAGCCAAAGCATAAATACAGTGCTGAGGACCACTAAAATTGGGGGCTCTCCCTCTACCTCTACCATAGCTGACTGGCGCCTGTGACCCTGGCCCCATAGGGCGTATAGATGATGAAGACCTGACTGCTGATCCTAAAGGCTGGGACCTACCCCTGCTACCAACCGAGGGGCAATCACGCATGATATGGCTTGGCCGACCGCATGCATAGCAAACCTCTGAGCCTTGTCGAAACTGGCCCCAATGTAACTTCCCGTACTGGGAGCATCGTGGCACCGGTGGCCTTGCCTGACCCGAATCACCTCTAAACTGAGAACCTGAAGCCCTGAAGATCGTACTCGGCCCGAAATATGTTGATTTATCAAATCTCTAGCCTGTAAACTGTGGAGGTACACTAGTCATAGAATAGCTTGAATGCCTAGAAAACTGCTGTCTTGGCCCCCCTCTAAACTCACTCGTCGAGCCCGAAGATCTAGCCCTCTTGCTATACCCTCTATCATGCTCAAGCTCACTTCTTTGCTGTTGTTGGCTTTCCTCCAAGTTTTGGGCGTGGGATTGAATGAGTGAAATATCCATGTTGTCCTGAAGGGTCGCAGTCAAGCATCTATCCATCAAATGTGGCCCTAGGCCTCTCACAATCGGTATACTCAGTCACCCATATCCGCTACCATGGCCAGAGCATATCTAGCCGAAGAATTGAAGCGGAGACTATACTCTAAGGCACTCATACGTCCTTGCCTAAGATTCAAGAACTTATCAGCTCTAGCCCGCTGAACTCTGGAGGCATGTAATGTTGGAGGAAGGCAGCCACAAATTCTTGCCATACCAGGGGAGGTGCATTGACTACCCGTGAAGCCATCCAAACCGTATACCAATGAACCGCGACAACCCAGTGTCTATAGGATGCTAACTCTACCGATTCAAAGTCTGAAGCATGCATTAATCGAAGTGTCCTCAACATCTCATCAATAAAGTTTTGAGGGTCCTCATTCGGATTTGACCCGAAGAATTCCAGAAGGTTCAAGCTAATGAAATCACAGGCCCTTGCACTAACAGCCCTATCACCTTGACCTTTACCTTGCTGCTGAGTCTGGGCGGCAACCAACAGAGTAAGTAAATGAATGACCTCTTTTACATCTTGTCCTGAAGCATCCGGTAGAGGAGCTGAGGGTGCTGGAGCTGGGGTTGAGGCTCCCCCATGCTCCTCAGAAATAGGCACTGAGTGGGAGGACTGAGATTGAGCCGCATTCTGGGACTCACCCTCCTCTATATCCGTTGGCGGTGCTCTTTCAGCCCTCTTTTCTGCCACTGTCTTGCCCTTTTGAGCTGTTGTAGCTTTTCTCTTTACGGCATTTCTGAAATACATAACACACGGTTAAGGAAAGAGAAGTCCTTATATCATGGCTCTATCGCACGATCTTATGAAGAAAGAAGGTCATTCATTCCTAAAATGCCCACAGCCTCCTGTTTTTAAGTGTAGTGCGCAACATACCCATAACCAAGACTCTACTGGACACGGCTCGTAGACTCACTTTAGGACAGAACCTGGCTCTGATACCACTTTTGTCACGACCCAACCGGAGGGCCATGACGGGCACCCGGTGCTAACCCACCCGGGCCCCTTTTGACGTACATTTTCATTCATATCTAGGTGAGTCATATGGCTTACTCGTAATTTACATACATCAATAGTGCTAATCCCATTGGGAAACAACATATTTATATCATCATCAATAATGATGCCCATATCCATATACACAAGCTAACGAGGCTATCAAATGATATACAAAATATGCGCCGACAAGGCTGCAAGACATCTAACCATACACAACTGTCTACGAGCCTCTAAGAAGAGTATGTAACATTATATAGGCGGGAAAGGACCCCGCCATGCCCATATGTATGTACACAAAAGAATAATACCCAAAAGTTGTAGCTCCGAATGAAATGGAGCTCCTCTATGTAGTCCCTGAAAATAAATCTATAGATCAAGCCTGTCTCCCTGTCCACCTGCGGGCATGACGCATCATCCACAAACGAAAAGGACGTCAGTACGAATAATTTATTGAGTATGTAAAGCATAAACAACATCATAGAAGAAACATAATAGACAACACAATAAATAACATAAGATGGGAGAAATAGGAGGTAATAGAGTCATTTGTACCTCTAGTAGCCTTCATTATATCTACTTACTTGTCTTTCATAGGGACCTTCCATTTCTAACGCTTACTCATGTACATACATACATACATACATACATATATATATACATATACATATATATATATATATATATATATATCATACCCGACCATGAAGGTTCGGTGTTTCACATACCCGGCCATGACAAGGCTCAGTGATTATACATACTTGGCCCTACCAAGGCTCAGTGATTATACATACTTGGCGCGCGATAGGTATCATACCCGGTCATATAAGCTCGGTGTTACATAATAGTCATACATACTTGGACATGTATACATAAGAGCCCATAAGTATAATCAACATCATTACCATCATCATTTTCGTTACGTCTATCCTTGGAGGATCAACTATCATATAAGGGAGGTACTATTATCGCGAGAGTATTGAGAATCACGAGCCTTGGTAATCTTTGAGATAGAGTCATTTAGAAGACATTATCGAGCTCACGAAAGGATATACTTAGCAAAGGAACCATGCCTTAATGAAAGAAGGGTTAGCCTTATATATCTCTTTGTCTTCTTAGCTATTTAACGTTCACCGTCGAAGGTTGAATAATCTACATTTAGAAGGATTCATACCATAGTTAAGCCTTAGTGATACCCTTAAACCTAAACTAGAATAATTCATGATTTAACGAAAACTGGGCAGCATTTTCCCTATTCCATCGACTTCCACTATACTACAATACAACTCTCAAACATCCACAATATCACAATCAAGTAATCACATTGCATTAAGCCTTCAATATTCAGTCTCATATTCAACTCAAACTAGCAACTTCATACCAACTTTTGCACATTTTTATACAATGCTTCCTCATCACTATTATTACCTTCCATGACAAGATTAAATCCATATCATACTAAGAATCATGACTCAAGTTAGCTTACTACTCACCAACATCATAAAAACTACAGTTAGACTTCATTCTCTACTTCCTTCTTCTAGCCAAGTTTTGCAAAAACCAAGCATTCTCAATAACATTAAATAAGCGTGGAAACTAACCCTTTTATCGCATACGAACAAGCTTTGGAGCAGATATCAACTTATGCAAAAACCCTAGCTAAAATGCCCAAGTATTTCTTGAAATCTACCAACCCTAGGAAGCCTTCTAACACATGAACACTTTGATTCTTGCTAGTTGATCTTTGTAATCTCTTGGGTTTGAGTGAAATATGTTGGGAAAAGGGTTTTGGAGCCTTGGAGAGCTTGGAAGAAATGTGGGGAATGAAAAATGAGTAAGGGTCGGCCTTGTATATAAAAAGAAAATCTGACCCGACCCGATTATACGGCCAATTACACGGGCTGCATAATTTATATGGTCCGTATAATTAGACCGTATAATCTTCCCAAGTTTCACCTTACTCTAGAATAAATCTAAGGACCATTATACGGGCAGTATAATTTATATAGTCCGTACAAATGGTTGTACAACTGGGAATTGTTTTGAATTCCATTCTCGTCGACTCGTTTGACTTCCAATCCTCGTGGAACCTTCTTGGCACTTATATAACACTTCATTAACCATACAATAGGCCCTATAGCAGCCCCTCAAGATATTTCTAAATAAATATTATCTCAATTATAGCGGAAACCTTCCGAACACGACTTACGTTTCACTTCCTTCAACAAACTAAACTTCACATATTCGTATGACTCGAAATCTCATAGTATGCACCTTAAGCTATCTAATACTTCCCTTAATCTCATAAGGATTTCATAATCATCCTAAGATCACACTAGCCTATCCACAAGGCAACACATTCAGAATTTTCGAGGTGTAACAAAAAGAGATCCTTCCTGAATACATCCCGATAATGGAGGAGTTCGAGGAGGAATAAATAGAATCAGACCCATAGGAACCTACCTGGCCATCAAGGGAAGTAGCCTCCACTGCACCACTTAGCACAAAAAAAAGAAGGAAATTCTGTTGTGCCATCAAGTCCTAAGGGAGAACCGGAGGAACGAATAATGTATGTCCGACCAATCTCGCTCGAATGATGGGCTATTGCGCGTATCGCCTAAGCACATAACGACCGAAGAGATGATGATCAAGTTTCGAAGCAAAGGGATAGTCAATATCAACTTTGACAGGTTTCCTTCATGTGCTCCGGTCTTCACGCACAAGAGATGCCCTTATCACCGGGATCAAGCAGGGCACACAATTAATGAAGGTTTGGACTTCAAGAAAAGACTCATCAAGCTGATAGATAAGTAAAGCATCACCAAGATATGGGGCCCATAGTAACCTTTGGTCCATGACAATATCTCCCCAACCGAAGGGATTACGCTGAACACTTATATTTGGCGTTATGACTTTACGGTATTTAAGGACTCTTATATATGCTTCTCCTAGATGTTGATTAGTATCGGGAAGATTAGCCCTATTAGAACCGGAAGGGCTAAAGCTGAAGGAGTTGGCCGCCACAAAATGTGTCTATACCATTCTGGAGCTTTGGGGCATGACATAGAAGAGTGTGACGCATTCAAGTTTGAGGTGGAGAATTTAGTCCACAAAGGCACTATTTGGTTGGTGCTTCCGCCTCAGTATTATAATTTAGGGCCTTTAGGGCCGGAAAAGGGTTGAACGGACAAACAACCAGTTTTGACCTCAACAGAAAGGTCACCTTTTGGGTAGTTTTAGTGAATCCCATTTTTTCTACTTAATGCGGATTTGTCCACACCTATTTTGTGTAAACAGAACTGCGCCGAACTGATGTCCCGAGGAGGGATACACAAGAAGCCCCTATCGGGCCTGATCACAATTAGGTTTTAAGGTAGGGAGTCTTATCTTATTTAAACCAAACTACGAAAGGGCTTTATATGGTGCGGAGGGATACATAGGTAGTCTACGTAAGACTCGGTCCCTATATATTATAGATGTTATATTTCCCTCGCTAAACAAAGCCTAAGTACCCAAGACCTATTACAAGAGATCAATTGAGCATTTAAATCAAACATATGATTATTTATGTGCTAAGTGTTTGTTTTAGATTGTCATCTATGTGTGATATCTTGATTATCTTTCTATTACCTAACGAAACTAACTTTGTTTGCCTTTGAGTTGTTCTTTTCTTATAGAAAGAGAGGTTGATTCGGGTTCACACTGGCATACTTCACAAGATCCAAAGCTGCAATAGCATTCCTATCCTGACAAGATAATGACAAAGAAACGATGGTTGGTACATCAGATAATGAAACTATCCCTACAGACATTACTCTCAGAGAATTTCCTCTATGTGAATTGCCTAAGTCATCACTTACTGAAGACGTCATGAAAATAATGTTAGAGAAAATCACCCATTTTCAAGAGGAAGTGGTGCGAAACAAAGTTGCTAATGCTGCTCGAGAGGCCCCCGCTGAAGAACGAAGGCATCTACCATTTTTTCCATCTCTGAACTCATCGTTACTTGATTATTTTCTCACCCAGTCCACTGTGACTACCATCCCATTCACCCCAATTCACGAGGGTCACTTGGTACTTCTCGAGCTGAAGATGACCGAAATGCTGGAGCGAACTATGAAAACCGCTCACACAGGCACGGGCCTAAGTTATGATGACTTGTGTATGCATCCAAATTTGGATTTACTCGAAGGCTTCAAGGTTTCGCGTTTTGAGCTATTTAACGAGATGGGTAATCTAAAAGCGCAACTACGGGCCTACTGTGACCAACTAGTCGGTGTCCGAGACAACTAAGAGCTTATCATGAGGCTGTTCAGCAGAAGTTTGACCGGGGAATCCTAAGAATGGTTCACGGCGCAAGACATATGATGTTGGTTTACATGGGAAGACATGGCTACAACTTTCATGGAAATATTTTGCTTTAACATGGTGTCACGACCCATTTCGGGGTCATGCGGGCACGTACCTTTCCCACCTCAGTAGGTGAACCCTCTTATTGATTATACATCAATTAAGTAAAGGCGATTCATTTAAATCAATAGATACTTAGAAATTCAGCGGAAACTTCATAATATATGCAATAAGCTCAAGATTTAATATAATTACAACGATGTAACAAATGCAAACTCGATCCAACTTCCCATGACCAAGTATAGACTAGTACAAGAGCGACTAATTATTTAAGATTACCACTACATTCTAAGACTCAATGTCCGTCCCGAAATGAAATGGGAGGAGGCCTTCAAGATAAGAGCACCGCGTCTTTCCACATATGCTTCGATCAATCACCTGAAACAATCTACACCCCAAAAAGGGTGTAGCAAGTGCAATATAAGTACAAACCACGTGTACTGAGTAAGTATCATAGGCCGACAATGGTTAGTAACACATATCAGTAAAAGAATTCATAGATAAACATGATAACAACCCAATCAAGTCATACAACTATCTACCACACACTGTATATCCATACCCTTAAGCATTAATTCCACTCTAATAATTCACCAGTCAAGCTCACAACGATATCAGAACTCACATATCATTAAATCGATCATTTTAATCTAGTAGTCAACTCATCATTAAGACACCCGTTATCCTACATCACATAGAGACCAAACATATAACTAATCTTACGGACGGTCTATAGGATACCTCAACAAGTTAAAACAATAAATATAGATCCAAGTACGCGCCATTGTCTATGTAAAGCATCTAATCCCAAATGTGCTAAATCTGAATAAAGCAATCTTAATCCAATCATCAAAACTTATATAGAATTCGGTCACAATAATTGGTACATTTTATCCTCCCATTTATCCAGTAAATTTTCACTAATAAAGGCATAACACAAGTAATCACATACTACGGGAAATTTTCATCCTTAGGCACAAATAAGTTCCGTCCGCTATTCCTAAATCACACAAATCCACCGATGTTCAAGAACAACCGCATTAAACAACTTAAGGAATCTATAGGACACAAGCCCGATCAAACAAGTCACACAACAATACTATCCTAGGATTCCATCCCAAATCTATAATTTCCTACACATGCATTCTCCGTTCCTTCTAATACAAAAATATGGGAAACTAACCGGAGTCTACCGAAGGGAAGCCATAACCGACCTAGTAGCCGAACAAGTGCCACGAACCCACACATTGCCTTGCCTTTGGAAGCATCTCTAAATAATCAAACTCTATCACATATGAATTCTATGTAAGAAACCATGAATAAGATATCCATATTGGCTACTTTCTATTCGGGTCAAATTCCAACCCTTAATTTAAGAAAAATGGGCCCCAAGGGCGAAACGGGAATTTTATGACAAAAATATAATATTTAATACTAAAAGTTCAAAGCCCAATAATTTAATCATAGGAATAATCAATTAATTCTTAAAATCATCATTTATATGAAAACCCCCAAATTTGGGTTTAAGAACCCTAACTTTAGAAGAAACGACCTCTTAAAAAGGGTAAAATGGGAATCTCAAGGAACAAATTCAAGAAAAAAATGTGAATGATGGTAAATCAATATTAGGAACTCAGTCAAACATGATTTGAACCCATAAAAACTGATTTGGAAACAAAAGAACCCTAGGTTTTGCATACAGATTTTTTGAAGAGGAAGGGTTTTACAAAGTCAATATGATGGATTAATTAATGGAACCTATTAAGCATGAGATTTAGACCTTACCCATAGGAATAATCTTGAGAAATAATCAAGAATCCATTCATCCCCAAGCTTTCAAGAGAGAAGGTATCTCAAATGAGGTCCAAATCCGACATAGTCTCTGTTTTTTCCTTTATTTGCATGCCAACATGACCGCAAAATGCCGATTAGATGGCACCATTGGATTCCTCATGATATTTCCTTGAAATTTGTCTTTTGAATCGCCTCATTTGGACTTAAAATGAGGGACATATGAGGGTTTTAATATTGGACCCGACATTAGGCTTTAGCGGAAACCACTACCACTACAGCGGTGCCACTACGGTGGTAAGGGGTCCGCTGTAGCAGTCACCAGACACTAGATGCCTCGATTTTTCAATTTGTTGCCCCGAAACTCCAAAAACTCATCCGGAACTAGGGGTGGGCGTTCGGTTCGGTATTTTGGTTTCGGTTTTTTTAAAGTGGAAAGCGAACACCGCACCGAATTAGTTCAGTTTGGTACGGTGTTTTGAAGTTCGGTTCGGTTCGGTTTCAGTTTTCTAATTCGGTTTTTTGATATTGGTTAAGCAATAGTCACCCGTTAATAATATTAAAACTTTTCCATATCAATTTACACTAGACATTTAGAGGTATCGAAATCGAAAATAAACCACATGGAACTCAAAAGCAACAGCAACAATACAGCCTTACTGCCTTAGAAGTAGATATCAAGGGAATTCTACCTTATTTAAATTTGAACTCCACGTAGTAGCATCATACATTACCAACTCATATTTTGCAGAAATCACCACTAACCAAATACAATTAACACCTCTCTAGAATTTAAACAGTAGAACAATTACTTCTTTAGTTTAATTTTATTCTCTATTTCTCTGTTAAAATCATGAAGCATGATAGCATTCGAAAAATACAACACTTAAATATTACAGTATACGAATAAATGAAAAACTCAGAAGAATAATTTGATGCTTACTCACCCGTTAAAGCAACATATCATAACACTATCCTAGCACAGTGAAACTTGAGGTCTCTTGCCAATTCTGGTAGATGTTAAGACAGTATTCCACAGTAAACATAAAGTGATAGTGCTTAACAACAACTTATTGCTAGTTTCAATTATAGGCTAATGTCTACAACCTTGGCTACCAAATGATTCATGATCAACACTGACCATAAGTTTGACTATCTAATTTCCTTGAACTTACGCACTCATATCATTATATGAATCTAATATCATTATATATTGATATAAAAAAATGTATTAAATATTCGGTTAAACCGAAAATCCGAAACCGAACACCACATTTGTTATTTAAAAAAACCGGAACCGAACCGAAACACCGAAAATCGAAAAACCGAATCCATTCGGTTCGGTTCGGTTTTTCGATTTTCGGTATTTATGCCCACCCCTATCCAGAACCCCATTTTGACAAACAAAATATGTACATATAGGTAACAAACTCATTCGTGCGCTCGAAACTTCCATCCAGGGTCCCGTCGACCAAGCCAACCCCCGAGCGGCCAAAAACCAACTTTCCAACCCGATTTTCGATAATCATCCGAGGTCCGATTTTAACAAACAAAATATGCACTCATATGTAAAAACACGCTATGAACGCACCCGTGACCTCAGATTTCCCAACGGAGATACCGTTGACTAAGTCAACTCACAAACCTCAATAGCCATTCCCAAACCAAGTCCTAAAATGCACCCGAGTGTATTGGGAGCCGAACCAGTCCCACCAATGTGTCATAAATCAGTCTATGAACCTCTCAGAATCAATGAATCTCTGAATAAGGTTCATTTCTCAGAAGTCGATCTTCGGTCAAATGGAGGAGGAAGAAGAACTCACAGTAACGACAAAACAGGTCGTTACATCAGATACAAATTGAACAATCGCTCGTCCTCGAGCGAGGAACGAGGATAGGATAAGGCTTGCAATAACCAAGGAAATAATTTCACAACCAACACGAAGCCTGGTATAGCAAGAACAAACCAAACCACAACTACTTACCACAAAAGTCAAAACCCTTTTGATATTAGCCGAGAACCCCAAAATCCATGTAGCCATACTCGAAATGCTTTTTGCAATGAGTACCAAAATAACCATAACCATACAAGAACCTTCTCACCCAGAATACCATGCCTCTGAAATGAACCACAAACCTCGTAGCCATTATTCGAACAATGCCAACCCTCCGACATAACCAAGTCGTAGCACATTCTGAATTGATAAGATATTCTAATCGCGCTAATTCTTTCATCTCATGTAAGTCGTTCATCAAGTCACAACTCCTTAGAAATACACAACAAACTAGGACCCTGACTTACTCCTTCAAAGGAGAAATCCCAAACCTTCCAGAAAACTATAAACTGTTGCATCAAAACTCGTCTTATCTTTTTTTTTAATTAAAGCCACCATAAGAGATGGAAATTTATTAATAAAATCAAACTGTACAAGAGGAAAACCAACTAGAGATGGAAATTTATTAAGAAAATAGAAATGCTAAAACTATGCTAATCCTAATAACACCACAAGAGGAAAACCAACTAGTTCTAAGGCCTTGTCTTGCATCCATTTTTCATATCTACAAGTCTCACAGATGGAATGAATCAAGAACTCATGAAGTAGAACTTCAGGCTTTTGGTTATAATAAGACTCTTCCAATAGAGTTTTTATAGTACTTGCACAGCTTCACCATAAACCATGCTCACAGATCAGCACAAGTCTGCATAGATTGCTGAAAATTCCTCATGTATACTAATCCATCAAAATGATTGCACCTTGTCTAGCAATGCATCTTCTGTCTAGCACTTCTTGTATCCATTGTAGTAGTACTGAACCAGTCTTCAAACTCCAAATCAATCCAATATCAGTCTAATAAACAATCCAACTAGATATAGTACATCCTTCAGTAGATTGAACATAACATTAATACCACACACTGAAGACTGCACTATATTCAGTTTATTCCCTCCCTAAGTTTTCAAAACTGATCCTTTGTTCTTATTCTAATGTTTGGAGTTTGAGTTTTTTTCCATGTTGATTATCCTTCTACCTGTTGCTGGAACTTCCTGAAAATTATGAAATTGCATGGTACCTGCAAAATAAAAAACAAGGTCAGTGAAAAAATCTGCAAGGCTATTTCCTTCTCTTAGCATATGAGCCACACCAATCTGCTTTCCTTCTCTCAGCCTTTGAATTCTTTTAACTACCAATGATATCCTCCATGGCACTTACCATATTCCATCTAGTATCTTTTGCATTGTTAAAGAATCAGTTTCTACTATCAAAGGTAATAGCTGATAATCTACATAATATTGTATTCCATCTTCAATTGCAACTGCTTCAGCTATTATATTAGTAGTATCCTCCAATATTTTCCCTGCTGCATACACTAGATCTTCATTATGATCTCTAATACAGAAAGCTGCTAAACGTGGGCTTGGATTACCCCTTGAGGCACCATCAGTATTTCACTTGTATTTCCCCCTTTCTGGTGGTAACCAGGTTACTTCCCTGTGAATAACTGTCATTCTCAGGTTCTCTAAATATTGGACAAAGAAAGGCCACCTTTTTGGAAACTGCTTCATGCCAGGAAAGAGGCTTTATGCCAATAACAATATACCTCTGTTGATCTCATAGATAACCTTGTTCACAGTGATTGTAGCTCCATGCCTCCTTGTATTTCTACCCTTCCAAAGTTGCTAAAAAATTAAAGCTGGAACTGCTTGATATAAGGTCTTCAAATTAGCTTTAACAGGAGAGTTCCACCATTTCAGGATTGCATGTTTTACCTGAATTAGAGGTCTTGAAATTCCAGCTGCATCACAATAATATTTCCAAACTTTCGTAGCAAATAGACCAGTTAAGAATGAATGATCCATTGTTTCTTGATGACTGTGACAACAACAACATCTTGAAGCTACAGAAATATGCATCCTTTGCAATACCTCATCAATAGGTACGTTATAAAACCAAACTCTCCAAATGAGAAGAGATATTTTAGAGGGCATACCTATGATCCAAAAC
This sequence comes from Lycium barbarum, assembly GCF_019175385.1. Classification (NCBI taxonomy): domain Eukaryota; kingdom Viridiplantae; phylum Streptophyta; class Magnoliopsida; order Solanales; family Solanaceae; genus Lycium; species Lycium barbarum. The sequence goes on from NC_083343.1 coordinate 90,324,367, forward strand.
CTTGAACAATAAGACGAAACCTGCCGTTTTTGCCTTTTGTATTCCCATGCACTACTTACTGTGAATTTACCAGAACTTGTAAGCATCTAATGAGGTTTGTCAATTTCCTGAGGTTCAATCAGATTTCCAAGCTTACTATTGATAAGCTGCACCATTTCTTCATAAACAAATGTTGTACTTTTGCAATATCCCAATGATCTCCTTCCATTATCTCTGCTTGAATTTCTACACTGTCATCCTTGTAAGCTTGAAACTGAAGTTGGTCATTCAAAGCACCTATCTTCAACCAGTTATCATACCATATTGATGTAGAACCTTGATGAGGTTCCCACCAGATATGATGCTCCATATTATTCCTAGCTTCTAACATATACTTCCATGTCTGAGTACCACTCTTCCATTGAACAAGAGTTGGTCTAACCTTCTTACAGTATTTATTCCACATAAAGTTTGACCATAAAGAGTTACTTGTTCTAAACCTTCACCAAAGCTTTGCGAAACGAGCTTTTGAAATATCATTCAATGATTTGAATCCTAAACCACCTTCCACTTAATTTGTTCCATTCGGACCAATGTTTACATTTACCATCTTCCTTTGTTTGCTAGAAAAATCTATTAAATAGTTTATGCAACTCTTTGATGACACATTTGAGAGGAACCATTGCTGATAATAGATATACAGGAATGTTTTGCAGTACACTGTTAATCAGTACAGCTTTCCCACCAAATGAGAGTAATTTTCCTTTCCATGCTTGCAATTTATCTCTAACTTTCTTCATCACATCTCTATAGAATATCTTCTGTTTTTTAGCATGAAACACTGGACATCCAAGGTAGGTAAAAGGAAATTCACCTTTTGACAATTCTGTGATCTGCTGGACTTCATGCACCAGTTCACTAGATATTTTCTTATAGATGTAGAAAGCACTCTTATGAACATTAATCTTTTGACCAGAAACATCTTCATACTCATGCAGAATCTTCATAATCATTTGAATTGACCATTTGTCAGTAGAGGCAAAAACTATTGTGTCATCAACATATGACAAATGATTCAGATTAGAGCTCTATTTAGGCAATCCATAGCCCATGTACATCCCTTCATCAAACAAGCTATTTAAAGCTCTTGATAATACTTCAGCAGCCAAGATGAATAAAGAATGTGATAGTGGATCACCTTGCTTTACTCCTTTGTAGAATGAAAAAAACTAGTAGCCTGACCATTAATGAGGATTGAATACCAGTTATTGGCTAGAATTCTCCAAATCATATCCACAAACACATTTTAAAATCCCATCCTCTTCATCACCTGAATCAAATACTTCCAAGAGACCCTATTATTTGCCTTTGCCATGTCTAGTTTAAGGATCACATTTGCTGGCCTTCACCTCTTTCTAATATCTGCAACAACCTCTTGAGTAAGTAACACATTTTCTATAATATTCCTTCCTTTTACAAAACCAGATTGGTTCTGAGAGATTAAGGAATGCAGAATAGATTCCAATCTGTCATGAATAACTCTAGTAATGATCATGTTGATGAAGTTGCTTAACCTCATAGGTCTGAGATCAGAAAAGTTGTTAATAATTTCCTTCTTTGGTAGTAACACCAAGTTAGTGTGAGTGACAGATTTTGGAAGAGTTTGACCATCAAAGAAAGCCTTAAATACATTGTATACATCTGCACCAACAATATCCCAATATTTCTAATAGAAGATTCTTGATAAACCATCAGGGCCATATGCACTATCACCTGCTAACTCAAATACAGCTTTATGCACTTCCTCCAAAGATGGCATAGAACATAATAAATCATTTTGATCCTTTGTAACAACTTCCTGCACATGCTCTAAGATGCTGTAGTCTGATGATGTTAGCTCAGAAGAGAATTGTTGCTGATAGAAATCTATAACTGCTGCTGAAATCTGATCCCTATCTTCCAACCATGCACCTTCATCATTCTATATTCTAAGTTGCATTCTCTTCCTTCTTCCATTAACCAAGCTGTGAAAAGACCTTGTATTTCTATCTCCTTCTGTTTGTATTTAACACCAACATTTTGTTTCCAAAACTCTTCTTCAAAATGCATATATCTTTTGAATTCAACTTGAGCTTGTTGAAAAACCATTCTATTAACTTCAAAGGGATCCTCTTCAAACAACTGCTCTTTGATCTTAACAATATCCTCTCTAATAGTTAATTGCTTAAAGATATCACCAAAAGTCTCTTTACTCCATACTGATAGAGCAACTTTCAACTTCCTCATTTTCAACTTGAAAGTAATAAAAGCATCTCCAACAAACATAGTACTCCAATGTTGTTCCACTGTATGCAAGAAAGACTCATGATCTACTCAAAATTTTAGGAATCTGAAAGGCTTGGAGAATTGCTGAACTTGTTCTCCTGCTGTAAGCATAAGAGGTGTATGATCTAATCCAGTTGTGGATAGGTGCTCCATTTGTAGATTACAAAACCATTCTTGCAATTAATTATTGACTAAAATCCTATCCAATCTTCTGAATATGCAATCTTCCTCAGCTCTACCATTCCGCCAAGTAAAAGGACTGCCCCTAAAATCAATATCCTGCCGGTCACAAGAATTTTTGCAAAATGCAAAATCCTCAACCTCAGTTTGGTGAACAGGTAATCCACCTATATTCTCTTCTTCATGTAAAATTACATTGAAATTTCCACCTACCAACCACGGAGAATTCATGCTGCTTGATAGAGAATAGATATTATGCCATAGTTCCAATCTATCCACAGCATCACACTTTGCATAAACTAAGGTAGTAATTAATATTTTGCCACTGTCTAGGAAAGTAAGCTTGAGAGTAACCTGTTGATCAGAGTTCATCAATACTTCCACCTCAATGCCATCTTTAACAAAAAACCATATTTTCCCATTGCAGTTAAAGCCAGCCACCTGCATACCCAATCTCTTTTTATATTTGTCAATGTGTCTAGAATCTTGAAAAGGCTCCATGAATGCTATCAAGAATAATTTATGATGTCTATGCAACATCTGAACTCTATGAAAAGCATTCTGAGTATTCACAGATCTTGTGTTCCAAAAGAATGCTTTCATCATTAGGAACTTAACTTAGAACTTGCACCTCTCTTTGGCAGAATCCTGGATGGTTGTTCAACTGTTTTCTTACTTGTACCTGTGTTTCTTTTAGAAGTTGATCTAGTAACCACCAATTCAGCATCAAGCTTTCCCTTCCTCCCTTCCTTATTACCTTTAGAATCCTCATGTGAAGATAATCCTACACACTCCTCCAATATTAGATTACTCTCAGCTTGCTTAACATCTAAACTGATTGCATCTTGCAATTTAGTAAAACAACATTTATTCTCCAAATCCTGCAGTTTATGTGACACCAGATCATGTAATTCTTTGTTAGGAGAAGATTTCTTCTATGTAGATACAACATTAGAATTATCCTTCAGAATTGGATCTTGAGCAGAAGCCTCATGATCCATAGAAACATTCTTACTTGGAAAGCAACCAATAACCATTTTAACTGCATTCTCTAAGCTAATTGAGTACTTTCCAATCTCACCTTGAACATTCTCATTAGATACATCATTAACATTCATATTACCAGCTTGAATAGATTTAGACATCTGATTCACCTGGAGAACTTCAGAGACCTCCTCTTTATCATGATGCCTGTTAATTACATCAGAATTTTGAGGAATATCTTCATCTTCATCTCTAACACCCCTATTTTGTTCTCCTAGTTGCTGACCACCTGTATCTACAAGTGCTGGTGTACTGTTAACTTGTACTTGATTTTTATTAACCAACTTATACACCCCATCACCATAGCCATGCAAAACTTCCAAATCACCTTTATTCTGATCAACTTCATCTTTGCCCCCATATTGGTCTATGGGTTCAGACACTCCTTCTACAACATCAGGATCTTCATCCATACTTCTATGCACCATTGCAGACTCATGCACATCATTAGATATTAACTCCATCTCTTATTGCTCAGTGAATTCCACCAACCCACTGTTATTCTCCAAAACTCCATTGTTCTCTTGCTTTTGATAGTCATGAGACTCTTTTGAATCATAATCAAGAAGATCCACCTGAAATTCTGCTCTGCCATCCACCTGTTGATGATTATTAATATCTTTTTGAACAAGGTCACAATTATTCTGTTGTGTTTTGTCAAAAGCTACTACACTTTGATTATCAGCTTCATTATTTTGCACCTTATCAACTTCATTATCATCAATTTCACCCTCTTCCAGAGAAATGATCCTATTTTTAGCCTGGACATTTTCCTGAGACAAAATTGCAGCTTTTACACCATCATGCACATTATTAACTTGATTATGATCCTTCATATCATCAACAATTGGAACTGCAACCCTTTGCTCTACAGAAACATCATCCTCTACCACATCCTCCACAGTACTTTTATTGCCATTGTTCAACTTACTAACTTCAGTATCATCTACTCCTTGGTTCAAGACCTCAAATTTATTTGACACAGTAACTTCTTTAGTTCCATCATACTTCCCAGTTAGAATCACTTTGTTCTTGTCCTGTCCTTTGCTTCTAGGATATGTTACCATAGTGCCACCAAATAAGACTTTTGGTAGAGATTGTTGCATTGGTTGTTTCCACCCCCTATAGCCTCTATATCTTCTTTGTTGAAAGTGCTCTTGTTTACTTGTTCCAGGCTCCTCTACTACAACTATAGCCTTTCCATTGTTCTGAACCACTTCTTCTTTGTCTTCCACCTATTGTTGATCATTTTCTAGCAGTTCTGGATGAAGCACCCAACAATCTTCATTTGAATGACTTTGCAACAAACACTTTGTGCAATACTTTGGTAGATAGTCATACTAAATATTAACTTGAATAGACCTGATATCCCTTGTAACAACATCTTCAATCTCCATCCACACAGACTTAGGCAAATCTGCAAACAAATCTACTTGCACTTTCACTCTTGCACTATTTGGCCTAGTTTTATTGATAGTAGTAGCATCAAGTTGAATTGGTTTGCCCACAGCTGATGCCAATGTAAATAAAGATTCCTTAACAAAAAAGGTAGGACGAAGGTTTGGAAACGAGATCCAAGCCATAGCAATTGAAGTCTCCTTTTCAATACTAAACTTAGAATCATAAATCAAAGGTCTTATTTGATAAAAGTTACCATCCTTTGATTTCAACCAAAAAACACTTTTTGATATACAATCTTCTCTTAAATCACATCTTATTAATACATGTCTATCTCTCAATAAGCCTACATGACAGTTACCCTTTGCACCACACTGTTGAGGTATAAAAGTTCTAAGTTCATCTAACTCGGGCCATCCATACGAAAACTTACCAACAATGGCATTTTGTAGGTTTTCAATCATCTCCATTCGTAAGACTTCGGAGGAGGACCATCTTACAATGTGTTTACCATCTAGAATCTCCACCTTCTTCGTAGGAATGGGTTCACACGTCTGCATGGGAGTTTCAACAGCTTCATGTATAAGAGTATGGAGATATTTTGGTTCAATGTTCATAGTAGTTGCTAGTTTTGGATGTTGAGGATTGCCGGACGTAGAGAGAGGAGGGAAATCATGAAGAGAGAGAGGCTGACCAACCACCAGAGGCGGCGGCTGGCCAGTGGCCGGAGTGGCCATAGAAAGTTTAGGGTTTTCAAACTAGGGTTTGCATGGGAGGAGAGAGGAGAAAGCTTTTTTTCGTGATTCCTAATTATGCCCTCTTATCCACAAATTGCTTAGCCAATTTTTTTTTCCAGTCTTCTTAACTCTTCGAATCACTTATCTAGGAGTCTATCATCGAACGCTGCATAGGTTACACTCTTTCAAACCCAAAGATCATAACAGAGCCTATTACAAACCTATAGTCCTTTCGAACGTAACCATGCCCATTGCGAACCTTTGCACACACCGAAATAGATGACCCCAAAGGACTTATCGCCAAGTCTACTACTAACAAAACTCAGAAATCAATAATTTCCTAGCGAATCCTGGAAACTGATTTCCGTAAGATCCATACATTCCCTCTATGAACTACCACTCGACTTACTCATCTCAAATCAATTCACATCGACCCATAATGAACGTATCTTTTTAGGAATTTTTTCAACAAACACTCAAATGGATTCCCAGATTCGAAGCCAAACTCATTCTTATCGCGCATAGTAAACCATAGTTAATTTCTCTCAATTCTAAAAGTTGAGTCTTATTCGAATCGTCCTCAAGGAACCTGATAACAAAATCTCGGGAACACAACCTCTAGTTTCTCAAACGCATATACAACCCGAATTTTTCCGATACTAAGAACATGCAGTCCCATAAATCACTTCTAGTCCATTAAGTCCAAAGTCGTTCTATCAATATTACTCATTTATAGACCTCTTAGTACAACTCAATAGTATTCTTTAGCCGAACTCACCGCTTTCACAGTTTATACAAAAGATCCATCACAAGGGTATCACGACTGATTCACGATTTTGGTAGAAGTGTCGCCTCAAATTCGAACCTATGAATTCTAATCCTCAAAATCAATAGTGAGATATCCTATCTTAATCATTCTGACTTCATAACACATTTAAGCCACTTTCATTACCGCTCGGAAATCACTCAAACCATCACGCTTCCGCTGCGCCACTCTAAGGAACATTACAATACTAGCCTAAACTGGCTATGCCAACATTCCACTAGTCCTCTACATACCGCATCACAAATTACGACACAATCATGAACTTATCTAATTCATGCTAGACCACAATGCCATGAAGTCATACAACCCCGCAACTAATCGAAACAATCAAGGTGGTAGATTCACACGCATACCCTGTACATTAAAGTTTCCTTCAACGCATCAAACTTCAAACCCAATGTTCTCTATGTCTAACGAAGTTCGCATGTGGTCCACAACGACCCACTTACCTTACCAAGATTCCATCATTTCATCTTTTTATCTTGAATTTCAAAGATCCACCTTTTTGAATAAGTCAAATGCTAATGTCTAATCTATGAATAAGAATACCATTATAGTTGAACTTAACCACGTCTATCCACATAAAAAACTATACCTTGGATCCAAAAACTCCTTATCATTCTAATATCAAACACAACCATAATCCACTAAGTCTGCCAGATACCAATTGTTCCCACCTTAGTACTCAAAATTCCCAATCCACCTCTTGTTTATCATGACTCAGTCCCATTTATGCATCGTACTAATACCCATTAATCTTAAGAACTCTAATCCTTTACACTTTTCTCATCAAGGACGTCCTTTATGAACTTACTCTCAACTCCTCTCATCTACTACACACAATCACTATACTCATCGAATCTCATGATCCCTAGCGAACTCACACTCGTTCTTGCATATCAACTCTCAAGATTTCAACCATTTAGAAACAATTTACCTGCCATAAGCTCACTTGTGCTACGCTTACCATCATACCCTTATCGAAGTTGAAACCTTTTGCTAACAATCAATCCTCTCATAAGTAAATCCTCCTTACTACGCCTAATTATACGAACCATTTTCGAGCAACCAACACTTAGAAACATGGCGACCTTTCGACTAATGTCACCAACTCTCAAATTCTTAAGGAACCAATACCATGAGACAGTCTTAACACACATTTTCTTAATAGAACCGCAAAACCAAGCTGACATAAACTAGAACACGCATTTGCAATGAGATGATCCCTCTCATACCATACCGCAGCATAACATACGAAATTGATCACACCAGACTTAGTACGAGTTTTGCCAGTCGAGAGAATGACAAGGACACATATATACCAATTGGAATCAACCAGATACTAATCTGACCCAAGTAGCACGATTGGAAAGAAATAAGTGAATTTCCTAGATGCCTCATAGCCTCTCGCGGATGGGTATAGACATCTCCGTACCATTCCACGAGACTCTACTACACATTGCTGTTTTACATAGTAGATCGGTAACCTAGGCTCTGATACCAACTTGTCACGACCCATTTCATCGTCGCGCAGGCACCTACCTTTCCCACCTCAGTAGGCGAACTCTCTCATTGATTATACATCAATTAAGTAAAGGCAATTTATTTAAATCAATAGATACTTAGAAATTCAGCGGAAACTTCATCATATATGCAATAAACTCAAGATTTAATATAATTATAATGATGTAACAAATACAGACTCGATTCAACTTCCCATGACCTAGTCTAGACTAGTACAAGAGCGATTAATGATTTCAAATTACCACTACATTCTAAGACTCAATCTCCGTCCCGAAATGAAATGGGAGGAGGCCTTCCAGATAGGCACCGCGTATTTTCACATATGCTTCGATCAATCACCTAAAACAATCTACACCCCAAAAAGGGTGTAGCAAGTGCAATATCAGTACAAACCACGCATACGGAGTAAGTATCATAGGCCGACAATGGTTAGTAACATATATCAGTAAGAGAATTCACAGATACACATGATAACAACCCAATCAAGTCATACGGCTATCTATCACACACTGTATATCCATACCCTTAAGCATTAATTCCACTCAAATAATACACCAGTCAAGCTGACAACGATATCGAAACTCACATATCATTAAATTGATCATTTCAGTCTAGTAGTCAACTCATCATTAAGACCCGTTATACAACATCACATAAAGACCAAACATATAACTAATCTTACGGATGGTCTATAGGATACCTCAATAAGCTCAATCAATAAATCAAGATCCAAGTACATGTCATTGTATAAGTAAAGAATCTAATCCCAAATGTGCCAAGTCTGAATAAAGCAATCTGAATCCAATCATCATAACTTTCTTAGAATTCAGTCACAATCGTTGGTACATTTTATCCTCCCATTTACCTATTAGATTTCACTAATAATGGCGTAACATAAGTAATCACATACTACGGGAAATTTTCATCATTAGGCACAAATAAGTTCCGTCTGCTACTCCCAAATCACACAAATCCACTGATGTTCAAGAACAGCCACATTAAACAACCTAAAGAATCTACAGGCCACAAGCCCAAACAAACAAGACACACAACAAAACAATCCTAGGATTCCATCCCAAAATCTCTGATTTCCTACACATTCATTCTCCGCTCCTTCTAACACAAAAATATGGAAAACTAAACGGAGTCTACCGAAGGGAAGCCATAACCTACCTGGCAGCCGAACAGGTGCCATGAACCCACACGTTGCCTAGTCATTCGAAGTATCTCCAAATAATCAAACTCTATCGCATATGAATACTATGTAAAAACCATGAATAATGATATCCATATTGTCTACTTTCTATTCGGGTCAAATTCCAACCCTTAATTTAGGAAAAACTGGTCCTAAGGCAGCATCTTCCTCCATAAACCCTACAAACCCTAACCCTAACAGCCATGAAAAGCATGCAGAAATGATGACAATTACTAAGAAATTTGCAACAATAGTGAATAAAGATGGTAATGACACCATGCAGATGATGGAAAATGTCATTGAGCCTATTCCGATCAAATCAGTCGAGATAGTTGAAGGAGAACACATGGTGGAGTGGATAGAAACAGAAGTTAATCGTATGAACATAATTGAGAAACTCCAATATATTCTAATTGGTAAGTTCTCATATGGCTAGCTGGAACTTGAAGAATTGAGAACTTAGATCCTATTGCAGTGTGGGATCAAAGGAGACTGTCGTATTGGATTGTTTACAAATAGACATATTCTTATGAGGTTTGAAAGGTTTGAAGATTACCTACAAATGATGGCTAAGACGGATCATTACATTAAGTCGAGAGATGGAGGAATGTACCAGATGAGGCCTTTGTTATATGATACTAGATTCAAAATTGATGAGGAAACTACAATGGCGTTGGCTTGGATATCCTTTCCAAATCTACTGCCAACTTTTTTTTTAAGAACTCTTTATTCTCTCTAGCATCAGCAGTTGGTAAACCATTGTATCTGGATATGGCCACTATTAATAAAACTCGACAAAATTATGCTAGAGTTAAAGTTATAGTAGATCTTACTGCTAATCTCCCAAAAGTAGTTAACATGAAGATCACAGATAAGAAATTTGGTTTTTCTAGGATTGTCAAGGTACAACTTCAGTATGATGTATTACCCTAATACTGCACAAGGTGTAAGTTGTAGGGTCATAATGAAGAAGGTTGAAGGATTTTACATCAAGAACTGAGAGTGGTACATGTAGAAAAGAAAACAAGGGCAAGACTGCAGAACCTCAAAATGCTCACCCAAATAAGAGTCATTATAGGAATTTTAGAAGACCAGGGGAGAGATATAGTGGAGGCCTTGAAGATTGGAATACTATCAAAGATAAGAGGGTGTTAACAAAAGAAAAGAATCTAGACAAATTTATAAATGGGAGACCTATAAATGGGAATTTAGCAGAAGTTCAAACTCAAAATGCTTTTGAAGCTTTGCAGAATGAAGGGGTTGTGGAATAAGGAGTAGAACCTGTGGAGGATGAACTGACACTACAAGTAGAGGATGTGGAAGCTAACACTGTGGGGTCGAACGCTAATACAGTGGAAGATAGTTCTCTTGCAACTGAAGACAATGAGAAGGAGGACAAGGTTGAAAATTTTTATATAGTGCAACAACTTAATGCAGCAGATCAAGTTCAAGAAGTTTTGCCACCTATAGGTACATCCAATATAGAAGAAGGAGTAGACAAAGAGGGGGAGATCATAGTACATAGAGAGGAAGCTGAGGACAAAAGGGAAACTGGAAAACTTCATAGTAATCTAGAGGAGGTGGTAGTAGATCATAATGGTATATTAAAAGTTAGTAATAATACTCCTTCTAATAAATGGGGGGATAGGGTGGATGAGGAAAAGACTATGGGAGGAGATGTGGTGAATGGAGATAGTGTTCGCATAGACGATCTAGGTGGAGGTGGAATCTATTCACCTCAACCAACTACTGAAAATGCTATTGTTCTCAGTAGTCCATTGGCTCAGCATTGAAGACTGATTCCCCTATGCAGAGATTACATGTATTGTTTCCAATAATGCTGGAAATGTTGAAAGTCATTTGGAGGATAAAGAGAATTGTCACATTAATGAGGATGATCTAGAGGAGTCTGTTGAGCAGAAGCTTGAGCAGGTATACAAACAAGTAAATGTTTCTCTAATATCAAAGGTCAATGGTGAAAGGAAAGGCAAGAAATAGATAGAAGGAAAGAAACCATTAGGTGCAGAGCCACAACAACCTACCATGGTTGTGCCAAAGAGATCTGCCAGTATTAAGTCAAAGTTTTAAATGTTGATTAAAACATTCATTTGGAATATTAGATCAGTGCAGACACAACAAGCTTTTCACAGACTTGAAATGCTACATTAACATCACAGGTTTATGTTAGTTGCCTTAATAGAGCCTTTTCAACATGTTAAACAGATACAAAAATTGAAAAGGAGGTTAGGGATGCATCAGGCTGGTGCAAACTGTAGTGGAAAGATTTGGTTTTTTGTAAAGGAGAATGTAGATGTGGAAATTTTATCTGATACTGCATAGCAGATCACCTTGAAAATGTTTCTTCAGAAGCATAATAGATCTTTTATAACAACTTTGGTCTATGCTAAATGTGATAAAGTAGAAAGAATGCCTCTTTGGGATAGTATTTATCAGTTAGCCGGCTCCTATAACATGCCTTGGCTGGTAGGGGGAGATGCTAATGTAGTGATGAATTAATAGGAGAAAATAGGTAGAGTCCCTGTAGTCCCATATGACTATTAGGATTTTTCCATTTGTATCAACTCATGTGATTTATTTGAAACAAGTTTTAAAGGCAGTCCTTTTACATGGTGGAATGGCAGGGCTGGGGTTGATTGTATATTTGAAAGATTGGACAGAATCTTCTTTAACTCACAGTTTCAACAATGGTTTGGTCACATTGAAATGGAGCATTTATCCAGGACTCGATCTGATCATGCCCCACTTCTTATCACTTTAGGTGAGGAAGTTCAGACTTTCATAAAACCATTCAGGTTTTGAAATTTTGGACTAAGCATAAAGATATCTTGGACATAGTAAGGCTGAATTGGTTTGAGGAGAGTATTGACAATCCATTTTTAGTTTTTAAACAGAAGGTCAAGATAGTAAAAAGGGGTTTATCTGCTTGGAGTTGACTGGCTTTTGAAGTTATCTTCAAACAACTTATCATTAGGGAAGATATAGTGAGAATTAAGGAACAACTGTTTGAAGATGATCCTTCTGCAGAAAATAGAATAGTCTTGCAGCTTGCTTAGGCTAAACTGAAGAAGTATTTACATTATGAGGAAGAGTTTTGGAGACAAAAAGCAGGATACACTTGGTTCTCTGAAGGTGATAGAAACACCAAGTTTTTTCATAATTTAGTAAATGGAAGGAGAAAAAGGTTACAGGTGAATAGAATTCAAATATCTAATGGTGAGTGGATAGAAGATAAGGAGCAGCTTGCAGCAGAAGAACTTAATTTCTTTCAACAACAATTCTCTCAAGAGGAGGAGGCTCTAGATCTTGGCATGCTGAAGCATATTCCACAGATGGTCTCTTCTGAAAGCAATGATTTGCTTTGTGCACTTCCATCCCCGGAAGAAGTAAAGAATGCTGTTTTTGAACTTAAAGGATAGAGTGCTTGTGATCCTGATGGATTATCATGAACTTTCTTTCATTCTTGTTGGGACGTTGTTGGAATAGATGTATTCAGAATGGTTTAGGCTTTCTATGAAGGTCATACTCTCCCAAAATCAGTAACTCATACTAATTTGGTGTTGATCCCTAAGAAATCAGAAGTTCACACTTTTGGGGATCTCAAACCAATTAGCTTGAGTAACTTCATAAACAAGGTCATTTCAAGAGTGGTTCATGGAAGACTGGATAAGATTCTACCAGGTTTGATCTCTAGCAACCAGTCTGGTTTTATGAAGGGAAGAATCATTATTGACAATGTGTTGCTCACTCAAGAAATTGTCACAGATATTAGAAAGAGAGGTAAACCTGCAAATGTGGTAATTAAGTTAGATATGGCTAAGGCATATGATAGAGTGTCCTAGCTATATTTAACTAGGGTGCTGAGAAGAATTGTGGATCAGATATGGAGGCTGTTGGCAAATAACTGCTATTCAGTTTTGTTGAATTGCCAATCTTATGGTTTTTTCCACTCTACAAGAGGGGTGAAGCAAGGTGATCGATTGTCACCTGCTCTATTTATACTTTCAGCAGAAGTGCTATCTAAAGCACTTAATTCTTTATTTGAGCATGATCAGTATAAGTGCTTTGGTACGCCTAAATGGAGTGCAAACCTCAATCAACTTGCTTATGCAGATGATACCATAATCTTTTCATCAGTTGATAAACTATCATTGGAACTGACTATGAATGTCTTGAGAGATTATGAAAAGTTGTCAGGTCAATTGATAAATAGAGAGAAAAGTTTCTTTTACATACATCAGAAATCAGTGGTGCAGTTATGTCAAGAAGTTGAGCAGGTAACTGGTTTTACAAGAGGCATGTTTCCCTTCAAATATCTTGGTTGTCCTATCTTCCACTATAGAAAAAGGAAAGTTTATTATAATGATCTAATTAAGAGGGTGAAAGATAGGCTGCAAAACTGGAAAGGAAGGTTGTTATCATTTGGAGGGAAGGTAGTTCTTATCAACAGTGTTTTACAAAGTATGCCAATGTACCTTCTATCTGCAATGGCACCTACTAAGTACACACTAAATGAACTGCATAAAATCTTTGCAACATTTTATTGGAGTAATAAGGAAAAAGGCAAGAGTAGAAACTGGTCAGCTTGGCTGAAAGTGTGTGTTCCTAAACAGGAGGGAGGATTGGGATTTAGGTCCCTTTTTGATGTATCAAAATCTTTATTCACTAAGATATGATGGAGATTCAGAACTTCTGGTACCCTGTGGTCAACATTCATGTGGTATAAGTACTGTATGAAACATATTCCAACTAGGGTTCAATGGAAAGAAGGCTCACAATTATGGAAGAAGATGCTAGAATCAAGAGATGCTATAGAAGGGGAGATCTGGTGGGAACCAAGAAATGGTTCTGCTAACTTTTGGTTTAACAACTGGACTAAACTTGTGTCACGACCCAACTAGGGGCCGTGACGAGTACCCGATACTTGTGCCGAGCACCCCTTATCTCGTATCATATCCTTATTACTAAGTGGGTCGTATGACCTATACCATTTTTTTTTCTTCTTTATTACTTAACATTAACATTAGTAGCTTAGTTGTAAACATATGCGAACAAACTTTACTAGCACATTATACATCGACGAAGACCCTCAAAAGTACAAAACATCTAATTGTACATGTCTGTCTACGAGCCTCTAAACATAATACATAGCAGCACAAAAAGGACCGGATACTGCCGAGTCCGGACATGTACACAAAAGTAGTACCAATAAGCTGGAGCCCCGAAAGAACTGGAGCACTCTCAATATACCACTGGTGGAGCTCCTAAGGATCAAGTCCGCCAACCTGCTTACCTGCGCGGCATGAAACGCAGCGTCCACAAGAAGGGACGTCAGTACGAATAGTGTACCGAATATGTAAGGCATAAATAGTAAAATAAGATCATACTAGAAAGCATAAAACATAGCATAGAGGAGGAGGGATACAATTTGTACCTCTGTTTGCCTCTTAAGGCAGATACTTATGCAATTTAACTTTTACCTCTAGAATTAACATATAGTCATCTCAAGTACACTGCCCGACCGCGTAGGTACGGTGTAATACTGCCCGACCCCATAGGTACGGTGTAGTACTGCCCGACCATAGAGGTACGGTGTAACTTTATCTGAGCATACCATGGGGTAAAGGAATAAGCTGTACATCTGAATGCCCCTTAGGGTGGATGCCATGCATGCTAGCTTTAAAAATAATATGTAAAAATCTGTAAGTAAACTGCCCGACCATATAGGTCCGGTGTAATGCTGCCCGTCCCAATAGGAACGGTGTATATACTGCCCGTCCATGTAGGAACGGTGTGTGAGCCCGCGTCCAGGCCTCCCGCGTCTGGGGTATAAGCTGCCCACTATAGTGGTGTGTATATCTGCCCGGCCGCCCGTTAGACGGCACGGTGTCATAAAATAAATCATACATAAGTATAAAGCATGCATGAGAGCCCAAGTGAAAGCTACAACTCTATCGGAGTGACATAAGGTCGGAAACCTCCGATTGCATTATGGGATAATCATCATGACTTTGCCTCTCCTTGAAGGGACTAGTATTATAAGGCGAGACTATCAACGAAGAATAGCGTTAAGGGAAAACATAGGACAAAGTCATAATCATCATAGATATACTCTCTTCCTTAACATCATCGTTATCATTATTATCATAGAAATACTCTCCTTAGAATAGTTGTAACACTTTTCGGGTAATAACTAAACATTAGAGAAGAATCCGGGAACAATAGGCCCACCTCGGGTCAAATGAGGCGGCGTACTAAATTTTCATATGTTACATGTCATGACGTTACTTGTTAGGGTTTTAAGGTAACCAGGTCCTCTTTATGCAAGTTCTAGAGGTTTAGGAAGGTCTTTCAACATTTTGTACAATTTCTAGTTCAATTCCTCTGAAAGAAAAAGGGGAAACTTTAGGTGCGGTTTCCGGAGAATAGGGTTACTCCTGAGGCTCATATCCAACTTATTATGTCTAAGACATGCCATAGAAGGAAGGATGAAGCCTTACATACCTCTTTCCGCCCCTTTTGCTACTCCAAATTCAAGTCGCAAATCCGCCAAAATCTACAAATTGGTCACATTTACCAAACTTTGGTTAGAGCATTTGGAATTGGAATCTTAAAGTAACATTTGTCTACCGAAATTTCGGTAGCACTTCCCCTGTAAATACTCCATCCCACCAATTTCAACTTGGCCAATTTCAATCATCAACAATCCTGGGAATTCAACCCGGCCAAATTATCAATAACAAAGCCAACAACCATACTAATAAT
Organism: Lycium barbarum; assembly: GCF_019175385.1. Classification (NCBI taxonomy): domain Eukaryota; kingdom Viridiplantae; phylum Streptophyta; class Magnoliopsida; order Solanales; family Solanaceae; genus Lycium; species Lycium barbarum. The sequence continues at coordinate 90,340,358 of NC_083343.1, forward strand.
TTTGATAACCGACCCAAAGTACATTCTAACAATTCAATCAATATACAATTCCCTTCAAGACCTTCCAACTTTAATAAAACAATTACGACCTAATAGTTCATACACCAACAACATCATACTAGTCTCATTATCTTCCATGCATTCAAGAACAATATTTTCAATTTACATAATCTCTAAAGCAAGTCTCCAACTACCATAATTTCTCTAAGATCATTAAGCTTTTCATTAGCAATCTAGAATCCACAATCACCACAATTTCACTCCTTAACCATTAAATCCTTATTTTACATCATGGAACTTACCATAACAACAATTACAATACTAAGTAAAATTAATTCACCACACCTTTCCACAACCTACACCATTCGGCCAACACACCCCATATACATATTTTCATGAATCTCCATATGTTCTATATTTTCTATACTTTATAACAATAACCAACACACAACATAACACAACACAACACACAACACATACACACTCACGACTTGGCTATGAAAGTCACGGCCACACACACACACCTACATAACACATACATTTCATCCATCTTTATACTCTACAACACACTTAAGCATCTATAATATATAAGAAAAAGCTCAAATCTTACCTCTTTTACTTTGAATCTTCACTTGGCTACACTTGCAAACTTGCCAAGATTTGTGTTTCCCATGCTCCAAAGAACTCTTCACTAGGTTAAGAACCCTTCAAGGAATTGTTTAGCTAGAAGAGGGTGATTTTTGGATGAAAATTTCCCAAGGTGCTTGTGGGCATGGAGGTGGCCGAATGGCACTTCCAATTTTTCTCCTTTTTCTCTTGTCCTAGCTTTCTTGAAATTTCTAGAGGTTGAATGAAAAAGATGACTTGGTCATCTTTTTATTTTGACCCCTTAATATTCCATGTGGGCTTAAGCCCACCAAGAAGTGGACGGCCAAACATGGCCCAATGACCAAGCCCACTCTTTTTTTTTTTTGAGTTCTAGAATTCATGAAAAATTATTTTCCAAATTCCAAATTTGTCCTTCGTCTTCCTCCACATTTCCACGAGTCATATTGCGACTTTCCTTTTATGCCCTTGACCTTTCTTAATATTTCCGCTTCTAAATTCTTTATAAGCAACTCATATGCTTAACAAAATAAAAGTAAGACCTTGCTTGTCATCTCCCCGCAATTACCTTGAATTATCCGATTGTACAAAAATGCGGGATATAACATCCTCCCCCCCCCCCCCCTTTAGAAAATTCGTCCTCGAATGTTAAACTGGCCTCATAGTGTTTTATAATACTTCGAGGAGGTCTCCTTTGTAGATGTTTCACATATCACTCAACGTATCCGTTTTAGGAGTTTAGGTTGCCTTTATGTCGTAAGTCAACTGAGCTAGCCCCGAACGTTTGCCCTGCGTTAATAAGTCCCCTTTATTGGATCTTGAATCGTCATAGTCCCTTTTTGGTCTAACATGTTCTCCCCCCCCCCCCCCCTTTATTAAGGGGGTCTACATACGCCTATGCCCCTTTAAATAATCGCCGCCTTCTACGATCTTATGCAATTGTAATTCCTTCTTCGTGGAGTCTGCCGCGTCTATCCCTTGACTAGACATGTTTCCGTATATCACCGTATTAGGGCTTTCTAGCCTTAACTAGTGTGGGTTCGGCATCGGTCTTACCCTGTGACATTTGTACTTATATCCTTCATCATGTCTTTTGAATTTCATCCAGCTTGCGCATGCTATGTATCGCGACACTACTTGTTAGGGTTCTTCAGCCACCAACAAGATGTCACGTATATATATATATATATACATTTCCGCCACTAATTTACTTACAGCTATTCCGAAAAGCTAATCAAACTTTCCCTGATCTTGGATACCCTTCGTGTCATGCTTTCTCCCCTTCTGCTAGTCTAGTCCGCCTCTGCCTGCAGGACTTCTGTAGGGTTCCTAACCACTCCACACACTCTAATTTACATTGGGATACCTAATTTCACATTCGTCTCTTGTTCCCATATTTATGAAAATTTCAGCACATTTCCCAGGGGGCCACCCATCATGGAATTGCTCCCACCTGAGCACGCTTAACCTCGAAACTTTAACTTATTTTTGTGTCTTAGTATTAGTATTTTACCCCCATTCTCCTGGACTATCTTCATCACATCACTAGGGGCGGTTTGGGGTTTTGACAACTTCCGAGACGCCCTCGTAACGTATTTTCCTTTTTCAATTACTATTTTAGCCTCTGCAGTCACTATTACTCACCTTTTTCCTACGTATACAGCTACTCTTCGTTCCGAATTCCCAATTTCCCATAAGTTCAGTAATATAAGAGCGGTACATGATAAGGTAGAGTCTAGATCAATTTACACACACGTATAATAGAAAAATATCAATAGTGTACCTTTAGCCGCGTCTGGGGAAGGTTCAGGATCCTGCCGTCCTGTCAATGCATATATACGGTGCGGGGGACCGGCCGAACTAGGTGTCTCTCCTCTACCTCGGCCACGGCCTGCTGGGGCCTGGGAAGATTGTCCAGGAGGGCGCACGGACGATGATGAACCGGCTACCGATCCCATAGGCTGACTCGCACCTCTACCTCGCATCGAGGGGCAGTCACGCATCATATGCCCCGTCTGTCCACAAGAATAACAAGCATTCGAACCCAGACGACACTGTCCCGAATGCATCCTACCACACCGGTTACACTGTGGTGGGGGCGGCCTCGTCTGACCAGATCCACTGCCGTACTGGGGGCTCGAAATCCTGGACTGCTCCTGTGTCTGACCCCCTCTATACTCACTGCTGGCTCCAAAAGATCTGGCCCTTTTTCTGGAGCTCCTATCCACATGACGCTCGCTCTTCTGCAACGGATGTTGTTCCTCCAGGTTCTGGGCGTGGGCCTGAATACGAGCAATGGTCATCCCGTCCTGGAGTGAAGCTGTCAAACATTCCTTAATTAAGTGTGGCCCAAATCCACTCACAAACCGGTGTACGTGATCCCCCATATCAGCTATCATGGCTGGGGCGTACCTGGCCAACGAGTTAAAGTGAAGACTATATTCTCGGACACTCATATTTCCCTGTTTAAGATTCAAAAACATATCAGCTCGAGCCCGTCGAACCTCCGGCGGTAAGAAATGCCGTAGAAATGCCTCCGTAAACTCCTGCCAGACTGGGGGAGGGGCATTTGCTCCCCTAGAGGATATCCAGCTGTTATACCACAATACTGCTACATCCCGCAACCTGTACGATGCCAATTCCACTGACTCTGTATCTGAAGCATGTATTATTCTCAGTGTTCTTAACATCTCATCTATGAAATTCTGCGGGTCTTCCTCTGGTTTCGAGCCATAGAACTCCGGAGGTTTCAGGGTGATGAAGTCGCGAGCCCTTGCACTCACCGCCCTGTCCCCTAGGTCTACATCTTGCCGCTGAGCCTGTACGGAAACTAACTGGGTTAATAACTGGATGGCCACTGCCATCTGATGGCCCGGGGCTGCTGGCGGTGGTACTGGAGGTGCTGGGGCTGGAGCTGGAACTCCTTCCTGCTCTGCTGATACCGAGGAAGTAGGAGAAGTCCGAGGGGGAGCTTCATTATAAGACTCATCTCCTTCTAGCTCCCGTTCAACTCTGTTTCCGGCCACCCTTCTGCCCTTCTGGGCCGCCGGAGCCTTCTTCTTCTTCGGCATTACTGAAACCATAACATAGGATTAGGAAAATAACATAGAAGCCTGGTAGCATAGCTCTATCGCACGATCTAGAGTACAAAGAAGGTCATGTTTCCTAAATGCCCTGCAGCCTCCTGTTTATAAGTGTGGCGCGCTACACACCCATAAACAAGACTCTACTGGACACGGCTCGTAGACAAACCCCTAGGACCGAACTGCTCTGATACCACTTCTGTCACGACCCAACTAGGGGCCGTGACGAGTACCCCTTATCTCGTATCATATCCTTATTACTAAGTGGGTCGTATGACCTATACCATTTTTTTTTCTTCTTTATTACTTAACATTAACATTAGTAGCTTAGTTGTAAACATATGCGAACAAACTTTACTAGCACATTATACATCGACGAAGACCCTCAAAAGTACAAAACATCTAACTGTACATGTCTTTCTACGAGCCTCTAAACATAATACATAGCAGCACAAAAAGGACTGGATACTGCCGAGTCCGGACATGTACACAAAAGTAGTACCAATAAGCTTGAGCCCCGAAAGAACTGGAGCACTCTCAATATACCACTGGTGGAGTTCCTAAGGATCAAGTCCGCCAACCTGCTTACCTGCGCGGCATGAACCGCAGCGTCCACAAGAAGGGACGTCAGTACGAATAGTGTACCGAGTATGTAAGGCATGAATAGTAAAATAAGATCATAGTAGAAAGCATAAAACATAGCATAGAGGAGGAGGGATACAATATGTACCTCTGTTTGCCTCTTAAGGCAGATACTTATGCAATTTAACTTTTACCTCTAGAATTAACATATAGTCATCTCAAGTACACTGCCCGACCGCGTAGGTACGGTGTAATACTGCCCGACCCCATAGGTACGGTGTAGTACTGCCCGACCATAGAGGTACGGTGTAACTTTATCTGAGCATGCCATGGGGTAAAGGAATAAGCTGTACATCTGAATGCCCCTTAGGGTGGATGCCATGCATGTTAGCTTTAAAAATAATATGTAAAAATCTGTAAGTAAACTGCCCGACCATATAGGTGCGGTGTAATGCTGCCCGTCCCAATAGTAATAGTGTATATACTGCCCGTCCATGTAGGAACGGTGTGTGAGCCCGCGTCCAGGCCTCCCGCGTCCGGGGTATAAGCTGCCCACTATAGTGGTGTGTATATCTGCCCGGCCGCCCGTTGGATGGCACGGTGTCATAAAATAAATCATACATAAGTATAAAGCATGCATGAGAGCCCAAGTTAAAGCTACAACTCTATCAGAGTGACATAAGGTCGGAAACCTCCGATTGCATTATGGGATAATCATCATGACTTTGCCTCGCCTTGAAGGGACTAGTATTATAAAGTGAGACTATCAACGAAGAATAGCGTTAAGGGAAATCATAGGACAAAGTCATAATCATCATAGATATACTCTCTTCCTTAACATCATCGTTATCATTATTATCATAGAAATACTCTCCTTAGAATAGTTGTAACACTTATCGGGTAGTAACTGAACATGAGAGAAGAATACGGGAACAATGGGCCCACCTCGGGTCAAATGAGGCGGCGTACTAAATTTTCATATGTTACATGTCATGACGTTACTTGTGAGGGTTTTAAGGTAATCGGGTCCTCTTTATGCAAGTTCTAGAGGTTTAGGAAGGTCTTTCAACATTTTGTACAATTTCTAGTTCAATTCCTCTGAAAGAAAAAGGGGAAACTTTAGGTGCGGTTTCCGGAGAATAGGGTTACTCCCGAGGCTCATATCCAACTTATTATGTCTAATACATTCCATAGAAGGAAGGATGAAGCCTTACATACCTCTTTCCGCCCCTTTTGCTACTCCAAATTCAAGTCGCAAATCCGCCAAAATCTACAAATTGGTCACATTTACCAAACTTTGGTTAGAGCATTTGGAATTGGAATCATAAAGTAACATTTGTCTACCGAAATTTCGGCAGCACTTCCCCTGTAAATACTCCATCCCACCAAGTTCAACTTGGCCAATTTCAATCATCAACAATCTCGGGAATTCAACCCGGCCAAATTATCAATAACAAAGCCAACAACCATACTAACAATTTCGATAACCGACCCAAAGTACATTCTAACAATTCAATCAATATACAATTCCCTTCAAGACCTTCCAACTTTAATAAAACAATAACGACCTAATAGTTCATACACCAACAACATCATACTAGTCTCATTATCTTCCATGCATTCAAGAACAATATTTTCAATTTACATAATCTCTAAAGCAAGTCTCCAACTACCATAATTTCTCTAAGATCATTAAGCTTTTCATTAGCAATCTAGAATCCACAATCAACACAATTTCACTCCTTAACCATTGAATCCTTATTTTACATCATGGAACTTACCATAACAACAATTACAATACTAAGTAAAATTAATTCACCATACCTTTCCACAACCTACACCATTCGGCCAACACACCCCATATACATATTTTCATGGATCTCCATATTTTCTATACTTTATAACAATAACCAACACACAACATAACACAACACAACACACAACACATACACACACACGGCTTGGCTATGAAAGTCACGGCCACACACACACACCTTCATAACACGTACATTTCATCCATCTTTATACTCTACAACACACTTAAGCATCTATAATATATAAGAAAAAGCTCAAATCTTACCTCTTTTACTTTGAATCTTCACTTGGCTACACTTGCAAACTTGCCAAGATTTGTGTTTCCCTTGCTCCAAAGAACTCTTCACTAGGTTAAGAACCCTTCAAGGAATTGTTTAGCTAGAAGAGGGTGATTTTTGGATGAAAATTTCCCAAGGTGCTTGTGGGCATGGAGGTGGCCGAATGGCCCTTCCAATTTTTCTCCTTTTTCTCTTGTCCTAGCTTTCTTGAAATTTCTAGAGGTTGAATGAAAAAGATGACTTGGTCATCTTTTTATTTTGACCCCTTAAAATTCCATGTGGGCTTAAGCCCACCAAGAAGTGGACGGCCAAACATGGCCCAATGACCAAGCCCACTTTTTTTTTGTGAGTTCTAGAATTCATGAAAAATTATTTTCCAAATTCCAAATCTGTCCTTCGTCTTCCTCCACATTTCCACGAGTCATATTGTGACTTTCATTTTATGCCCTTGACCTTTCTTAATATTTCCGCTTCTAAATTCTTTATAAGCAACTCATATGCTTAACAAAATAAAAGTAAGACCTTGCTTGTCATCTCCCCGCAATTACCTTGAATTATCCGATTGTACAAAAATGCGGGATATAAAAACTTGGTTCTCTTGCCCAGCTTATGCAAGCTAATTTCCCTATGGATGACAGTGTTCAGGAGTTTGAAGATTTTATGGATAATGGGACTTGGAATTATCAGACATTGCAAGAAACTGTGCCAGAAGATATTATTGATCATATAAAAAAGGAGATGCACATTGACACTCCCTCAGAAAATATGGATAAGGCCTGGTGGATGCTCACTAGTAGTGGTAAATACACTGTTAGTAGTGTATGGGAAGTAATAAGACAAAGAGGTGCCTCAAACTGGTGTTATAAGCAATTATGTACAAAAGGTTTGCCTTTCAAGATTGCTTTCTTCTTGTGGAGACTGTGGAAGCAGAAGTTACCTGTTGATGATGTACTTTCAAAGATGGGGATATCTATTGTGTCTATATGTAGGTGTTGTGCTCAGCCCCGCCAAGAAACAATGAACCATATGTTTGCGACAGGTCAATATGCTGCAGATATATGGAAGATGTTCTCAATAGCAGCAAGTGTGAAAGACCCTTTTATCCAAGTTAATCAAACTATCAAGAAATAGTGGGACACAAAGTGTTCTTCAAATCTGAAACCATTATACGAAGCAGGTCCTGTAATAATATGTTGGCAACTTTGGAAAAGAAGAAACACAGTTTTGCATGGTGGTAACATGTCTAGGCATAGGGTCATATATGAGATTAATCTTAATCTCATTCAACTGGCCAAAACTACATATTCATGGATGACAAATTCGCCAAACTCTTGGCCTTAGGTGGTACAACATTTGGAACGCTATAGGCCTCAGATACAGTACATACTGGTTCAATAGATTAGCCCTCCTACAGGATGGTTCAAATGTAATAGTGATGGTGCCTCCAGGGGAAATCCTAGTCCGAGTGCATCTATATTTTGTGAGAGAAATCATGAAGGAGAGTTCGGTCACGGCCCAGCTAGGGGCCGTGACGGGTACCCGGGGCTAACTACCGAGCACCACTCGTTCTACTGCTCATCATACTCAAATCATAAGAAAAATCATTCTTCATTTGAGAGCATAGATACTTTTATAGACATAAGCCTTTCGGCCATCAAAATAATATATGTATATGCATAATAGCAACCTTGTGAGACCATGTAACCCACACTGCGTATCTACGAGCCTCTACTAGAGTACTAGACATATAGACGGGACAGGACCCCGTCGTGCCCAAAATACACATATGTACACAAAAGAATAATCAAGGCACCTCCGGGACAATGGAGTGCTCTCAAATCAGCTACTAGCTCCTACGATTTTGGATCAAGCTCACCTCCCTGTCTACCTGTGAGCATGAACACAACGTCCAAAGGAAACGGACGTCAGTACAAACATTGTACCGGGTATGAGAGGCATAAACAATAACAATACGTCAATGAGGTAAAGGAAGTATCAATAAGGAGAAACTGTATATGACCGTCACTTATAAAAGAAATAACACATGCTGACTTACTCATAATCATCATCATATCATATATGTATAATTGTACAAGCTGCCCAACCATATAGGTAAGGCGTGATAATCATTAGCTTGCGTCCAGGCCTCCCGCGTCCGGGGTACCATCTCATGCCGCCCACTAGTGGTGTCTGCCCATGTCACCTAGGCATGGTGTATACGCTGCCCGCCTTAGCGGTGTTTGCCCGGCCATATAGGCGCGGTGTGATAGCATCTTGTACATATCATAGGCTTATAATATTCTCATCATACTATTATCATAGTGCATGCATAGTAACTTAAAGATAGCTATACTTGATCGAGGTGACATAAGGTCGTAAACCCCCGATTCCATTATGGGCATTTATAAGTACTCTTCCTCACCTTGAAGGAAATAATATATAAGGTGAGTGTATACAATAAATGACATCATTAACTATATAGGAACGTCATATCGTAAACTCTAGAATCTTTATACTTAACTCATCATCATCATTATTGGGCTCGTAACATATCTCTTATTTCATATAGCTATTCATGAACATAGACTCTTAGTTTTCCGGAATGTAAGAGAATCATGAAGAGGAAGGAAAAGCCATGCTATAGGATTCATGCCATAGAAAGAAAGGACTAGCCTCACATACCTTTTCTGTTTAACTAATCTATTGCTAGCTTGTTCTCCTTCAATGCCCACGTTTTTACCTTCAAGAGAATTTGCATTAACATTAGTTAATCGATTACTTGAACGTACTTACTAAAGCTAAATAAAATTGGGAAGCATTTCCTTTGTTTTTACTACTTTCCTCATATCATATTTCAACTCCCAACGTCAACAATAACATTCATAATATCATCATCATTATTCAATTCCCACAATTTACTCTTATGGTCATCCATAGTCATGATCATACTACAACGTTACATTCATTCTCATCTAATGTTTCTCTCATACTCCTAACATCATTCATAACGTGATTACTATCTCAACATATCAATATTCATGATTCATATTAATCTACTATTCACAATTCACACTAATCTCATCTTTTGTAATCCATTTTCCATTTTCTTCCATAATCCAAGCGTTTCAAATTTTCCATACCTTAAACAACATGGAATAATCATGAAACTCAGCTTTGAATGCATAGGAACGGGTTTTAGTTGGCGATACTTTACTTGGAGAAAACCCTAGCTTCACTCCCAAGAGAATTCTTGACTTGGAGGAACCCTAGTGAGCTTCTTGCACTTGATTCACTTGAATTCTTAATATTGATCTTTGCTTTCCTTTGAATTCTTGTATATGAAGTGTGTATGGAACCCTCTAGAAGCTTGGAGAGAAGTGGTGAAGTGAGAAGAATGAATAAAATGAAGTGGGATCACATTTAAATACTTGGAATAACTCAGCCCATCGGGACTTATACGGACCACTTATACGGTCCGTATAACATTTCACGGGCCGTATAAGTGTCAGTGGTTCATCACTATGGAACACATAGTTGATGTTGGGTCCGTATAACATTCCACGAGCCATAAAAAGTGGTCGTGTAACTCACAGTTTTTCCGAAGTTGTTCTCGTCGTTTCGTTTGATCTTCAATCCTTATACAACCTTCTTAATACTTGTTTAATACTTCATTAATGATCTAAACATCCCTATAACTCGCCCTCAAGGCCTTGCCAAACAATTCTTAACGCAATAATTTATGAAACCTTTCCTAAACCTCACTTATACTCCACTTATCCTTATCAATCCTTATTCCATCAATTCATATAACTTCAAGATCTTAACGTACGCATTCTAAGACCACCAAATATTCGTCTTATAGTCTTAAGAACTTCCTGTTACCCTCAAGCTCGCATTGGTTCATTCACTATGCGTCGACATGAAATTTACAAGGTGTAACAAGTTCATTCATACTACTGCTAGAAGGATTGCAGATCCAACTTGTCTGTGTGCAGAGGCAAAAGCAATGGATGATGGCATCATATTTTGTGTAACACAGCAGCATCTACCACTGATATTGGAGACTGATTCACTTGGTCTAATGAAAATAGTAAAAGGGGACTGGGAATTTCCATGGAGTATTAGTGTGGAGGTGCGGAAGATTAGAGAATGGAGGAAGAAGGGACTGATACAAGTTAGACATGTGCTGAGAGAGGGAAACCAGCTTGCTAATTTTTTAACTAACTATGTTTTTTATTTTGTAGGTACTTTAACTTTGAGCTATTTACTGATTTATCAACTGCAGCTAGGAGACTTGTAAACATGGATAAAATGCATTTGCCAAGCTTCAAATTTAAAACAGTAATTCCTAGGGAGCCAGATTAAAGCATGCAATTCATAAGTTCAAATGCAGCAACACTGAAAGTTGCAGATCATTGTTGATATGAATATCAAGGTGGAGGTATTTCAAGATCAAGTTTATCTGCTCTTGAGTCTGTTGCTAAGCAAATTCTATCCAATGTGTGGTATTAACTTCATGTTCAGCCTGTTGGAAGAATCTCCTTAGTGACAGAGGATAAGTACAGGTAAACTGTCATATTCAAACATTTTCATATCCAAGTTCAGGAGACTTAGATTATATAAAGCTTTGGCTAGCATAATAGGACCGATTTTGCACAGTTGCAAGTTGGAAGGATACTTCTTTTGGCATTTGATTTCATAGCACCTAGTAAGAGCTTGAGGTGACTGAAAGGAATCAAGCCAAGGCTTGGAATGGTCATGCATACATTAGGCTAGATATAGCTACTTAGGATGTTTTACCTTTGATTTCTAGGCACTTTTGGCCTTGTAATCTTTTTTTCTTTTTGCCTTTTTGCTTTCTTTACAATTTTTGTACAGAACTTTATTTTTATAAAATTCACAACTATGCCTTGTGCTAATTGTTTTATTTTAAAAAAAAGGGGGGCAAAGCAGGGATTTTATGACCAAAATACAAAATTCAATACTAAAAGGTCATTACTTTAATCATAGGAATAGTCAATTAATTCTCAAAATCATCATTTATATGAAAACCCTCAAATTTGGGTCTAAGAACCCTAACTTTAGAAGAAACGGCCTCTTGAAAAGGGTAAAATGGGAATATCAAGGCACAAATTCAAGAAAAAAATATGAATGATGTTAAATCAATATTAGGAACTAACGCAAACATGATTTGAACCCATAAAAATTGATTTGGAAACAAACCCCAATTTTGAGTTGAAGAACCCTAGGTTTTGCATAGAGATTTTTGGAAGAGGAAGGGTTTTACAAAGCCAAAATGATGGATTAATTAATGGAAATTATTAATCATGAGATTTATCCCTTACCCATAGGAACAATCTTGAGAAATAATCAAGAATCCATTCATCCCCAAGCTTCCAAGAGAGAAGGTATCCCAAATGAGGTCCAAATCCGACATAGGCTCTGTTTTTCCTTGATTTTCATGCCCGGATGACCTAAAAATGCAGATTGGATGCACCATTGGATTCCTCATGAAATTTTCTTGAATATTGGCTTTTGAATCACCTCATTTGGACTTAAAATGAGGGAGATATGAGGGTTTTAATATTGGACCCGACATCAGTCTTCAGCGGAACCGCTATAGCAGAAACCACTACTGCTACAGAGGTCAAACCGCTGCAGCGGTCCTAAGGACGCTGTAGCAGTTCCACTATAGTAGTAAGGGGTCCTCTGTAGCGGTCACTAGACACCAAATGCCCCGATTTTTTGCACCGGAACTTCGAAAACTCATCCGGAACCCAATTTTGACAAACAAAATATGTAGATATAGGTACAAATGCGCTACGAACTCATTCGTGCACTCGAAATTTCCATCCGAGGTCCGGTCGACCAAGTCAACCCACGAACGGCCAAAAACCAACTTTCCATCCCGATTTTCGATAATTATCCGAGGTCCGATTTCAACAAACAAAATATACACCCACATGTAAAAACACGCTACGAATGCACCCGTTACCTCGGATTTCCCAACGAAGATACCGTTGACTAAGTCAACTCCTAAACCTCAATAGCCATTCCCAAACCAAGTCCTAAAATGTACCCAAGTGCATTGGGAGCCGAACCAGTCCCACCAATGCGTCATAAATCAATCTATGAACCTCTCAGAATCGATGGATCTCCAAATAAGGTTCATTTCTCAGAAGTTGATCTTCGGTAAAATAGAGGAGGAAGAAGAACTAACGGTAATGACAAATTAGGTCGTTACATATGGAAACAGTACCGGGCAGGTATTATTTGGAAAAGGACAAACAGAAATCCGCTGAGAACTTCTGTGTGTATGCAAGTAGGTGGAGAACAGAAGCTACCCAGGTACAACCCCCAATGGGTGAGGAAAAACTAGTGTCGGTCTTCATCCATTTGCAAAAAATGGATTTCTATGACACGATTCTTTCAATGGCCGAAAGACCATTCTACGACCTAATCAAAATGGGAGAAGCCATAGAAGATGGTCTCAAAACAGGCCGAATCGTAAGTATGACCGGAAAGTCCGCTGGGTCAAGCTTGATCGGGTTTATAAAGAAGAAAAAGGAAGACGTAGACAGCATATCCCACACTCTTAGCCCAAAATGCAAAAGAAGGGAAGAATTCTCGATATAAGCATATGCTTCAGCTCCCTCAAACACTTACATACCTGCTCCTTACAGTACAGTGCCCATATATTACGGGCAGCCGACCTTCTAATCACCACCTCCAATCACCTCTCCCGAATTATCAACTCCACAGCCAAATTACCAAAATCCCCCACCGCTTACCGTCCTCCACAAAATAACCAACCTAATACGTACCAAAATCAACCACGGCCAAAATACCTATAATTGTCACGACCCGTTTGGGGGCCATGACGGTTACCCGGAGCTAACTACCGAGCACCACTCATTATGCTAGTCATCATAATCATCCTGGACACATAAAATTCCCAAGGCAATACATAAATATACATAAGCCCTCACGGCTGCAAAAAGATATACAAGAATATACACTAAAGCATCTATAAGACAACAACTACCCACGCATCCGTATCTACGAGCCTCTACTAGAATACTAAGACATAAGGACGGGACAGGACACTGTCATACACAAATATATACACAAAATAATATCACCATAAGTAGCACCTCCGGAGTAGTGGAGTGCTCCTATAAATTTGTAGTGTAGCTCCTATAAATCCGGGCCGCCTCCCCGCCTACCTGTGGACATGAACACAGCGTCCAAATAGAAAAGGACGTCTGCATGAAAAATGTACTGAGGATGTAATGCATGAATAATAATAGCCTCTTAGGGCGAATACTATGCCTGCTTAACTTTTAAAGGAAAACACATATTATGCATATCAACTATACCGTCATCGTTAACCCGCGTCCGGGTAACTATCGCACGCCACCCGCCTTAGCGGTGTTATGTCCGGCCAACTAGGCACGGTGTAATCCTAAGCCGCCCGCCTTAGCGGTGTCATGTCCGGCCAGCTAGGCATGCTGTAATCATAAGCCGCCCACCTTAGCGGTGTCATGTCCGGCAAACTAGGTACGATGTAATAATAAGCCGCCCGCCTTAGCGGTGTCATGTCCGGTCAACTAGGCACGGTGTAATCATAAGCCTTCTGCCTTAGCGGTGTCATGTCTGGCAAACTAAGCACGGTGTAATCTCATCATTATATGCTTATCATAATGCATACATTAGAAATTAATTAAATACTACAACTCTATTGGGGTAACTTAAGGTCGAGAACCCCTGATTCCATTATGGAGTATTCATGATCATCATGTCTCACCTTGAAGGAACTAGCATTATAAGGCGAGCGAATCAACAATGAATAGCATCAAGGAATCATATCAATATCATTAGCATCATAATAGCATCATATCATTATCACGGAACATATCTCACCTCTATCTCTTGGGAAACTATTAATACTCTTTAACTTTCATCTTTTGGAATGTAAGAAGGTTATGGAAATTACCGGGAAGAAGTCACCATATATATATATATATAAGAATCATGCCTTTGGAAAAGAAGGGACTAGCCTCACACACTTTCACGTCTCTCCAACTTTATCAATTAAACGCTTTCCTCCAATGTTCATGATTCTACATTCAAGAGAATTCGTAATAGGATTAGATAATCGGAAACATACTTAAGATTTAGCAAAATCTAACGAAAATTGGGCAATATATCCTTTGTTTATACTACTTCTCCATATAATATAACAACTCCCAAATGTCGATAATAACACCCACGATATTACAATCGATAAACTTCATCAAGTTAAACATTATTCCATTCCCAACATTCCCTTTCAAAGTCACCCATAATCATAATTGCAACACAACTTCATATTCATTCTCATATAACACTCCTTTAACAGCATTTGCATCATTCACAACAAGATTACACTCATGGTATGTCAAGAACTATGACTCAAGTCAAGTTACCATTCAAGAATTCCACTATTTCCATATTTGAACTTCATACTCTACTTTCTTCCATAATCCAAGCCTTTTAACTACCCAATATTCTTAGTGACATGAATTAAATGTGAAACTCACCTTTGGTCACATAGGAATGGGCTTTGGATGAAAATACTCCACCTGAGAGAAAACCCTACTTCAATACCAAAAAGATTCTTGGTTTCCACAAGCCCTATTGAACATCCTTGCACTTGATTCTAATAATTTCTTGCTGCTTACTCCTCAATTCCTCTTGGATTTGTGATAATATAATATGGAGAGTATTCTAGAATTTTCAGGACTTGGAGAGGGTGAAATCTGAAAATGATGACCAAAGGCTGAATATTTATAGCTGGGACTGGAATATTCCAGAGAGGCGGTTCGATGGCCGGGTCGACGGTGCATCGAATTGCGCCTAAACATATTAGCTTGAAAAAACCTATTGATGAGGCATTTTGATGGTCCGTCAACATGTCGACGGCCCGTCGACGCTATCTGGTGTCTGTACGTTTCCCCGATTCGGTTCAGATCCCGTCAATTTGATTCGTTAAACTTCTAACCCCATAAATTGCCAGGAATACCTGCTGGTACATTTGTACACAGAGTAAGGCACTTTCTACCTTAAATTTCTCCAACGAGCTTCCGTCTCTCCTCAAATGTCTTTGCAATCTTAATTAGAATCATTAAGTATCGCTTCTTACTTATAGGGAATCATTCACACCCTTGACTTGCCTTAGTCTATTCACCGCACAACAACTCAAAATTTCAAGGTGTAACGCTCTCCCCCTTAGGAACATTCGTCCTCGAATGTTAGGTTCTTAGGGATTCTACAGAAATTTCGCTTTCCCCTGTAATATGGCACTAACACCCTGTCACAGCAACCCAAAATAACATCGCCACAAGGGCTATAATATCATAACAAGAAACATGGCCACACACGACCCAAAACAATAAAAGGAAACAGCTAATACTTGAAAACAATGGCGTTTCGTTTTGAACCTCCTCTGGGGTGGAAATAAATGTCGATACCTGGACTTTATATCTTCTTACACTTCTCAATTCACCTCTTTTATGTCGTCGTCCATTCATACTATCCCAAAACCAATTGAGAGGGCAGTAAGAAATTCTTTCTAAGTCATTTAATAATGTTTCAAAATCTGACTTCAAGATGAAATTTCCACAATCCACTAATTTGATATCCTCCCATTCTTGAAAGCTTCATACGGCCATCTGGATATATCATTTCTAGATCATCTTCACAGGTCTTTAAAGGTCTAAGGTAGGTGCTTCTAGCATGCCTTGGAAAGTAAAAAATGAGCTTTATCCGCTTATCCATCTCAGAATTGGGGGGGGGGGGGGGGGGGGGTTACTAGAATGACCTATCTTCCCCAGATCTTTCGGAATGCATCGATCTTCAGGTACCAGTAAAGGACCAAGCATTTTAGCCTAAAAAATTTCCATAGATAGTTTATATGATTCTTTACAATTGCAACACCCATCTCAGCTTTAGGCTCCTTCTCATTCTTGACTAGTGGCATGAAATTGTTTTACACAAGTTTACTCCCTATTATTTTCTTCACCACTACCTCTCGCTTTCAGTTTCTCATTTAAATCCATCTTACTGCATTTATCTCGTGATGCAGCCTTAATTCCTTCATGTTGGGTACTCTAAGCTTGGAATTCTCGTGTCACCCATACACTTTCTCTTCGAAATGATCATACATATTTGCTTCTCTTCATTGTAGATTGCTACTGTCTAGTATTCACATGCTTTCAAATAGTTCATCTCTTTTTCAATCTTCTTCTAGTGTCAACTCTGCATCTTTCCATTGGCAAGACATTACAAAATTCTGAGTCAATTATTTTTTCCCTCAAGGCTTTCCCTGTACAATGCTTCCCCAATCGTTATGCGACATTGGAACTTCGCATCCATGTGTCTTGCTTGCGTTGGATATTCCGTTTGACTTCCTATCATAGTCCATTATTCACTTCTCTCTCTAATCCAAATCTTACTCTCATCATCTATATCTCCTCACTATGAAATCATTCGCATGAGTTCTTATTGAATGGAAATACTATTTTGTCCTTGTCTATTTTACGCTTGAACTGAAGCTGCAATGCTGACGTGACGTATCTTCTGGAGGCTAATACCGCTTTTCTGTCATATGCCCATCCTTAACTCTACCTCATAACCCACCTTATTGTTGTACAACTGCCATGTTGAATTCTCCGTCCGTCTTTCATTCTATGGCCCATATCTTGTATTATCTCATTCATACGCCCTCGGTGGCCACGTTGCCCCAGAAAATCGAAGACTACTTCTTTGATGGTCTCTTGTTAGTTACCGTTTTGTTGCCATGGCTATTAAACCATGAGGGAATTGCCTTTACCTCAATGTTTCTTTCATTGCTTCTATCAATACCCATAGACCATCCTGTATGTTCACCATTTCCATCGATGTAGCTCATAACTACTCTATACTATCTATACCGAATTGTCTACCAACTTTCCCTCTCCAGACTCACCATTCCTCAAATGATTTCATTCATAGGACAATAACCCTAAACCTATTTCAGAGTACCATTGGCTTCTCTTTCTTTTCTTCTTTTTTTCTCTCAGAACACCATCTTTTGATGAAACTGTAACTTAAGGTTCAACGTCAATCCCAATACACTCTTCTCCGATCAGTTCACACTGCTATAGGAGTATTGTACTTTGTTGTCCCAACATATTAATAACGGGGTGACACATGGTACCTTTAGAATTGTTTGTATGGATGTTGTGTAAACGCGCTCTCCACGCATAGGATATCTTACTCGACACTTGGTGCCATAATTCTCATCGTAACTTAATTAGCCACACTGTCTATATAGCATGATTCAGAATTTCTATCACTTCACGACTCCTGATTACATTCCAACTTAATGTTAGAATATTCACAGGGTTTAGTTCTCTTCCCCCTTCTATTTATCAGGTTATAACGCTCCTTAGATTGGTAATAAAGTGTTAAACAAGTGTCAAGAAGGTTCCATAAGGATTGGAGATCAAATGAGCGACGAAAATAATTTTTGAGAAATGGGATTATACGACCGCTTATACGGTCCGTATAAGGGTCCGTATAACACCCAATAGAAATGTTGTTTCTATGACGGTGAAGTACAGTCACTTATACAGACCGTATAATGTTGTACGGACCGTATAAGTGTCTGTGGAAGTCCCGACGGGCTGAGTTAAGTTCAAGTATAAAATGATGTTCCCACTTCATTATTTTCACTTCCCACTCTTCTCCACTTCTCTCCAAGTCTCTAGAACATTCCATATATTTCATTTTCAAGAATACAAAGGAAATCAAAGGTTCATATCATAAATTCAAGTGAATCAAGGGCAAGAAGCTCATTAGGGTTCATCCAAGGCAAGAAATCCCGTTGGAAGTGGAACTAGGGTTTTCCTCAAGTGGATTATTGCCATCCAAAACTCATTCCTACACAATCAGAGGAAAGTTTTATGATCATTCCATGTTGTTTAAAGTATTGAGAGGTTGAAAGACTTGGATTATGGAAGGAAGTAGGAAATGGGTTATAAACATGAGAATAGTGGCATTGTTGAGTAGTAGATTAATATGAATCACGATTCTTGATATGTTGTGATTATAATTATGTTATGAATGATATTAAGAACATAGGGGAAACATTCGATGAGGATGAATATAATGTTGTATTATGATCATGATTATGGATAACCTTGAGAGGGAGTTGTGGGAGTTGGATAATGATGAACTTGAAAATAGTTATTGATTAAGATATTATGAATGTTATCATTGATGATTGGGAGTTGATATATGATATGGAGAAAGTTGTATAAACAAAGGAGATGCTGCCCAATTTTCTATAGCTTTAGTTCAAGCGTGTTTACATTATCGATTATCTAATATTAGTATGAACTCTCTTGAAGGTAGAAACGTGAATAATGGAGAGGAACGTTCAAGTGATAGAGTAGCTAAACAAAAAGGTATGTGAGACTAGTCCGTTCCTTTCTAAGGCATGAATCTTTTGACAGGATTTTCCCTTATTCTCCATGACCTTCTTACATTCTGGAAATTATGAGTCTATGTTCATCAAGAGCCTCATATGAGATAAAGATAAGAGATACGTTCTTAGTATGATAATGATGATGATGTGCTTAAGTCTAAAGATTCTAATGTTTATGATATGATGCTTTTACAAGCGAATGATCCTAATTATGATTAATTGATGTCGTTCTTTGAGCTACACTCACCTTATATGCTAATTCCTTCAAGATGAGGCAAAATGCTTATGAAACTCCATAATGGAATCAGGGGTTCACGACCTTATGTCACCCCGACAAAGTATACTTATCTTTGAGTTCCTAGGCATGCATTATGATGAGTACATGATGATGATATTACACCAAGCCTATATGGCCGGGCAGACACCGCTAAGGCGGCCAGCGTATGCACCATGTCTAAATGGCATGGGCAGGCACCACTAGTGGGCGACATGAGATGGTTACCCCGGATGCTGGAGGCCTGGACGCGGGCTAATGAATATCACACCGTACCTATATAGTCGGGCAGCTTATATATGTATATGTATACATGACATAATGATGTTTATGAAGTAAGTTAGCATGCATTATTTCCTTCTTAAGTGACAGTCAGTTACAGGTTGTTCTCCATTTGATGTCTCCATATTTATTGATATGTCGTTATTGCTTATGCCTTACATACTCAGTACAATGTTCGTACTGACGTCCTTTTCTTTGGACGCTATGTTTATGCCCACAGGTAGATAGGGAGGCGACCCAGATTCATAGGAGCTGACCTGCAGATTTACGAAAGTACTGCATTATTCCGGAGGTGTTATTTGATTTATTATTGTCACACCCCAATATTGATAGGGTATGATGGGCACCCGACCCCATTCTTAGAGCCGAGCGAACCCCGTTGGTTCTCGTTATGTTCATAATCTCACTTGACTCTTAAATCATAAAATTAAATGCAGAATGAAAGCCTTTCAAAAACATCTCCTTTCGTCTTTCTCAACTCAAGGAAAATCTGTAATCATATGACGTTTGTAACATAATGCATAATGACACATCGGCTTGTAGACCCGCTTGCAAGGATGACATACTATATACGTGACTCTGTCTGCAAAGTCTCTAACATAAATAAATATATCATAACATAGATACTCTGACTCGGCAATCCAGCTGGAACATCTTCTAACAATATCCTCTACTCATATGTATACACCTGCGTGGCATGAAACGCAGCGTCCACAAGAAGGGACGTCAGTACGAGCAATGTACTGAGTATGTAAGGCATGAATAATAACATAGTAAGGGATGTAAAGTATGAATAATAACATAATGGAAACATAGAGCATATCGTAAGATAAAAGAGTAACCTGTACATATGAATGCCTTTTTGGCGGTGCCATGCATGCTTAGTGCTGCGGAACGTGCAGCCCGATCCACGTATATACATATATACATATATCCATAGTAATACATTCTTTGAAAACATTTCCTTTTCATATATATAGAAAATGGAACATATCATATTGCCGAGGCGTCGGCTCTGATCCATTTAGCCACATATGTCCCGCGTCCGGGCATCCCGCGTCCGAGATGATATCATGTCACATACAGATACATGTATCGTGTGCATATCTCAGCGACTATAGCGCTCTGGCCCTTTTTCCCATCTTCCCCGTATACATATACATATACATATTTCATATAAGCAACATGCATGAGAGCCCAAAGAAAGTCGTGTATCTCTCGGAGGGACGTAAGGTCGGTAACCTCCGATTTTATTATGGAATAATCATGATCGTCGTGTCTCACCTTGAAGGGACAATTATTATAAGGCGAGACTATTGATGAATAATAGCATTAGGAAGAACATAAAATAAAATCATAATCTCATGAGGCATCAATTCATATACTTTGGAAGATTTAGAAATAAAGTTACCATCAATGAATAAATCGAGAAATCAATAAATAGCCCAACATTCTCATATTGTCGTTGCAATCGTAAACTTGGAACCTTTAAACATAAAACCTTTCTCATCATAGTCGTCATAGAAAAATATTCTCATCTTTGGCATCCTCGTTGTCAGTGTAAAACATATCCATTGTTGTTGTCATAAAAGCTTACAAAACCATAAAATGTTTTTAAAAAAATACGGACATTTTGGAAAACATTGACGGGTTATCGGGAAAGTAATCATGCCTTGGGACCATGACTTCTAACTTTTGAAGACAAGGAAGATATGGAAACATTTATAAATTCATAACGTAGGAATCATGCCTTTGAAAGAAAGGGACGAGCCTTAACATACCTGTTCGACCTCCTATTAGCTACGCTTATTCGTCCAAGCTCGCAAGTCTACATTTAAGAGGAGTTATACTAACGTTAGACTCTTTATTGCACACTTGTTCCCGGTTTCAAATCAAACTATTCCACATTCTGCCGAAAATCCGGCAGCATCTCCCCTGTTTATATGCCTAGCCCAAAATTACAATTCAGCAACCAATCAACAACAACAACAATACCAACATCACAACACTATTATTCATACCAATATATTCCATAAACATCCCACACGATGTTTTTCAACATACAACAACAATATGCACTTCCTTTCGTCCCAATCGAGGAGTATAATCTCATCAACACACTAAAAACATTATATACCATCCTTACATGTATAAATCAGTCCATCCACATGGCCACAACACGTTCAAAACATCCCATAAACACAACAACTACAACACAACACTTTATGACCCTTCCTCCATAACTATTTTCGTTTTTAAAGCTTGCTAGACCTTCAAATAAACTCAACAAAAGAGATGGGATGAATAACATACCTTATACTTGAAGAAACTCAGCCACATCAACTTCCTCCAATGCAAAACTTAGGTAGAAGCAAGAACAGTCACCTTTCACGGGCTAGTTTGGCGTAATCTTGTTAAATTCTCGATTTATCGGACTATAATTTTTAGGGGAGGTGTGGAGAATTTTCTAGGATATTTGAGAATGTTATTATGCTGAAAAAAATGAGGTTGATGGGGGTATTTATACCCCTGTTAGGTCGGTTTCACCGACCTCCTCATGTGGGGCCCGCGGAGCCATTTTGGCCCATTTTGGCAGCTTACGGTCTTGATCTTAAAATGGCCATAACCTTTGATCCCGACATCGTGTGAGGGCCCACGACCTATGGTTGTAAAGATAATTCAATTATCTACAACTTTAATTCTTTGTGTTTTTCCAAATTCCAAACGTATAATATTGTTTTTGCTCCTCGAAGTTGGATCATCCGAAAACGTTTCCTTAAACCGTCCTTTTAGAGGGCTTATGCCCATTTTTGGCTTATGGGTCCTTCTTAATACTTGCTCAACTTTCCATGTACTACCCATATATCTCTTCATATGTCATTTATAAAATCCCTACATGTGGGCCCCACCTTAACTTATGGTTACGAGGGCTATCATCAAGTAACTTGTTAATTGATTTACTCCATACGATCTCCAAATGTCACATATATATTCTTATATTCAGATAATATAATCTCCATCCCTAATCCTTGTATAACTTTTCTCTCCCCTGAGCTCATAGTAAGCCGTCGACAGTCTCGGTAATGCAAAATGTTTCGGGGTGTAACAATTATTTTGTGTACATATTTGGGCACGGCGGGGTACTGTCCTGTCCTTATGTCTAGTACGCTAGTAGAGGCTCGTAGATACGTATGTGTGGGTGATATGGTCTCATGATTTCCCTCATTGTATGTATATACTATTTTGATAGCTGAAGGACTTATGTTGCTTGAACTTGAAAAAAAAATGGTTTTCCTTATGATTAGATGTGTGAGGACAATAAATGTATGCAGGATAAGTTTGATGAGTATTAGAATGAGTGGTACTCGGTAGTTAGCTCCGGGTACCCGTCATGGCCCCTCATCGGGTCATGACAAAAGTGGTATCAGAGCAGTTCAGTCCAAGAAAGTGTCTACGAGCCGTGTCTAGTAGAGTCTTGTTTATGGTGTATTGCGCGCCACATCTATAAACAAGAGGCTACAAGGCATTTAGGAAAAAAATGACCATTCTTCTCCTTACTAAATCGTGCGATAGAGCCACGTTATAAGGTTTTCTCCTCCCTAATTGTGCATTATGATTTCAGTGATGCCACCAAAGAGAAAAGCTACAGCCGCCCCAAAGGGCAAGGCTACGACAGAAAGGCGGATAGAAATGGAGCTTCCAACTAATGTAGAGGAAGGTGAATCACATAATGAGGCTCCATCAAACACCTCTCATACTCCACCTATTATAGAAGAACAAGAGGGGGATTCAGTTCCAGCTCCTATGCCTCCAGTCCCTCCACCGGCTGCTTCGGGTCAACAAATGACCGATGCTATTCATCTATTGACACAGTTAGTTATCTCTCAGGCACAGCGACAGAGTGCAGGTTCAGGTGACAGGGCGACTAGCACTCGAGCCTGGGATTTCATGAGCTTAAACCCTCCAGAGTTTTTCGGGTCAAGGCTGGATGAAGGCCCACAAGGTTTTATTGATGAGATGTTGAGAACGTTGAAAATTATTCATGCTTCCGAAACTAAATTTTTGGAGTTGGCATCTTATAGACTCCGGGATGTGGTGGTTCTTTAGTATAATAATAGGATATCTTCAAGAAAAAAAATGCACCTCCCCGGATTTGGCAAGAATTTGTAGATGCCTTCATCTGCCACTACTTGCCACCCGAGGTTCATCGAGCTGGAGCGGATAAATTCTTAAATTTGAAGCAAGGAAATATGAGTGCCCGGGAGTATAGCCTTCACTTTAACTCATTGGCTAGATATGCTCCGACCATGGTGGCCGATATGGGGGATAGAGTGCACAGGTTCGTGAGAGGCCTAACGCTACATTTTTTTGAAGATTGCTTGACAACTTCATTACAGGAGAGGATGGATATTTCCCGTATTCAGGCCCACACCCAGAATTTAGAAGAGCAGCAACATCCGCAAAGGGGTGAGCGCGATATTAATAGAGGGTAGAGTAAGAAAGCCAGATCTGTAGGTGTCGGTAGCGACTATAGAGGAGGATCAAGGCAGTCACATTCCAGATATTCAGGCCGGTCAGTGACTAGTGCACCTCCTCAGTTTGTAGGAAGGAGATTTGATCGCTCCATTCATTCAGGACAAAGTCAGAGTTCGAGAGCCTCATTCTCAGTTTGGGGGTGATTTTAGCCAGAAGAGACCACCACTACCGCGATGTAGCCAGTGCGGTAAGTTGCATTTTGGTCAGTGTCACCGAGGTTCAGATGCTTGCTATGCCTGTGGCCAGGTTGGACATATGGTGCGAGATTGCCCCTCGATGAGTGGTAGAGTTGGGGTTCAGCCCACAGGATCAGCTGCTGGTTCTTCTTCTGTGCGCCCGATAGGGCAGACTCCCTAGATTCCAGTAGGTCGAGGTAGAGGCAGAGGGGGAGCATTCAGTTCAGGGGTCACCCAGCCCGGTATCTATGCTTTTGCCGGACGATAAGATCTTGATTCCTCCCCGGATGTGGTTACAGGTATACTATTTATATTCTCTCATGAGATTTATGTATTGATAGATCCAGGTTCTACGCTATCTTACATTACTCCTTATATTGCTGGTCGTATTGGGGTGAGACCCGTGCCAATTAAACCTTTTGAGGTATCTACCCCGGTTGGTGATCCCGTGATAGCTAGACAAGTATATAAGAATTGTATAATTGTGTTATGTGATCGTCAGATTAAAGTTGACCTAGTTGAGCTAGAAATGCCATATTTTGATGTGATTATGGGTATGGATTGGTTAGCCTCTTTTTATGCCAATGTCGATTGCTGAATGAAACTAGTTCGATTTCAGTTTTCGGGAAAGCCCGTGCTTGAATGGAAAGGCAATACAGCGTCTCCTAGAGGTAGGTGTATTTCCTACCTTAAGGCAACGAAGATGATAGCTAAATGCTATATTTATCACCTAGTCCGAGTTCGTGACACCAAAGCAAAGCCGCCGACTTTTTAATCCATCTCGGTAGTGAAAGAATTTTCGGATGTATTTCCAGATGAAATTCCAGGCCTTCCTCCAGAAAGAGAGATTGATTTTGCTATTGATGTACTACCAGACACCAAGCCTATTTCTATTCTTCCTTACCAAATGGCTCCTGCCGAGTTAAAAGAGCTAAAGGCACAACTGAAGGATTTGCTTGAAAAGGGGTTTATTAGGCCCAGTTCATCACCGTGAGGAGCACCTATAATATTTGTGAGAAAGAAAGATAGTTCCCTATGAATGTGTATTGATTATATGTAGCTAAATAAGGTGACGATAAAGAATAAATATCCACTACCAAGAATCGATGATTTGTTTGACCAATTACAGGGTGCCAAGTGGTTTTCCAAAATAGACTTGAGGTCAGGTTAACACCAAGTGAGAGTTAAAGAAGAAGATATTCCTAAAACCGCTTTCAAAACAAGATATGGCCATTATGAATTTCGGGTAATGTCATTTGGGTTGACTAATGCTCCGGCGGTGTTTATGAATTTGATGAATAATGTATTCCGGCCACTCTTAGATCTGTTCATGATCATGTTTATTGACGATATTCTGGTATACTCTTGGATAGAATACGAGCATGCAGACCATTTGCTTATCGTCCTAGGGATTCTTCGGACTCGTGAATTGTATGCAAAAGTTTCAAAATGCGAGTTTTGGTTAAATTCTGTGACTTTTCTGGGCCATGTTATTTCAGCTGATGGCATTCGGGTTGATTCTCAGAAAATTGAAGCTGTGAAGACTTGGCCAAGGCCCACAACACCTACAGAAGTTCGTTGTTTCCTGGGATTGGTAGGTTACTATAGAAGATTTGTGGTAGGGGTTTCCTCCATTTCAGCCCCATTGAAAAACCTAACTCAGAAATTAGCGAAATTTCAATGGACTGATGCTTGTGAACACAATTTCCAAGAATTGAAGGACAGACTGAATTCGGCCCCAGTCTTGACACTTCCAGAAGGGCCAAACGGTTATGTTGTATATTGTGATGCCTCTGGCATTGGGTTAGGATGCGTATTGATGCAGCACGGTAAAGTCACTGCCTATGTTTCAAGGCAGTTGCTGAAACGCGAGAAGAATTATCCGACCTATGACCTTGAGTTGGCTGTGGTTATCCATGCACTAAAGATGTGGAGACACTACTTGTATGGTGTACATATCGATATCTATACAGATCAAAAGAGTCTTCAATATATTTTTAAGAAAAAGGAGTTAAATCTACGACAGAGACGGTGGTTAGAGCTACTGAAAGATTATGATGTGAGTATTCTATACCATCCCGGAAAGGCGAATGTAGTGGCTGATGCACTTAGCCGCAAATCAATGGGTTGTTTATGTGAGGTTCCTTTGGAGAAGAAAGAACTAATCCTTGAGCGCCACCAACTAGATAATCTTGGAGTTCGCTTAATTGACTCAGGCAGTGCAGGAATTGGTATTGATAATCCAACTGTTTCATCCTTAGATATAGAGGTGAAAGAGCGTCAATATGAAGATCCTCAGTTGAGCCATTATAGAGATATAGTTCATGAGAAATAAAAGTCACCATTTGAAATTTCTATAGATAGAGTTCTTAGATACCGAGACAAGCTATGTGTACCAAATGTTGCAAAGTTATGTCGTCAAATTCTAGAAAAAGCTCATTATTCTTGGTATTCTATTCACCCAGGAGCGACGAAGATGTACCATGATCTCAAGAAAGATATAGCAAATTTTGTGGCTCAATGTCCAAATTTTCAACAAGTGAAAATTGAGCATCAAAGGCCAGGAGGATTATTGCAAGCAATGAAAATTCCAACTTGGAAGTGGGAAGCAATAAACATGGATTTCATTGTAGGGTTACCTCATTCCCGAAGCAAGTATGATTCCATATGGGTGATCGTGGATAGACTCACGAAAGCTGATCATTTTCTTGCAGTCAAAACCATATACTCTGCAGAAGATTATGGAAGGTTATACCTTAAGGAGATTGTGAGACTTCATGGTGTTTCGATATCTATTATCACGGACAGAGGGGCACAATTTACAGCCAAATTCTGGAAGTCTTTTTAAAAAGGTTTGGGTACTCAGGTAAAGCTTAGCACAGCATTTCTTCCACAAATGGACGGGCAAGCCGAATGCACTATTCAGACCTTGGAAGATGTGTTACGGGCATGTGTGCTAGATTTCGGTGGTAGTTAGGATGACCACTTACCTCTTATTGAGTTTGCATACAACAATAGTTATCATTCCAGTATTCAAATGGCCCCATATGAAGCTCTATATGGAAGAAGGTGCAGATCCCCAATTGGGGGGTTTGAAGTCGGGGAAACACAACTGATAGGTCCAGAATTGATTAAACAAGCGGTGGAAAAGGGCCAGATTATCCGAGATCGATTGTTGACAGCCCAAAGTTACCAGAAATCCTATGCGGACAACCGTTGGCGAGACTTAGAATTTCAAGTTGATGATTGGGTATTTCTGAAGGTATCACCGATGAAAGGCATGATGAGATTTGGTAAGAAACGAAAATTGAGTCCTCAATACATTGGCCCTTACAAGATTGTCCGGAAAGTGGGTCAAGTAGCTTATGAATTGGACTTACCCTCAGAACATTAATCTGTCACGACCCAACCCCGTAGGCCGTGACTAGTGCCCGATCTGGGCACTCAAACGCATTCTAGTATATGGCAGAAGCCGACAAGGCTTTATTTCAAATTTAGATAATTTCCAGAAAAATTTCGGCAGAGTTTCCTTTGTTTTACGGACTATCCCATATACCCTGCATGCAGAAAATACCAACAAAGGCCACACAGGGCCAACAAAGCAACATTTAAATATATGCGGACTGGCCGCCGAGGCGAATGGGATCGCCCAAATACAACATAAGCACACATCTGTACAGAAAGACCCCAACCCACACACATGTCCACAGACCTCTAAACAGACCGATAGAATCATATGACGGGACAGGGCCCCGCCGTACCCATGAACGAGAATATACATATATAGAAGTGACAGACTATACCAAAAGATGGCTCTGAATAAAAGAGCGCTCCAAATGGCAGAAAAGATATCCTAGACGGACGGATCTGCAAACCTGTCGTCAGTACCTGCGCGGCATGAAAACGCAGCCCCCGAAGAAAGGGGGTCAGTACGAAATATGTACTAAATATGTAAAGCCTGAATTACAGAAACAGAGTCATAACTGGTACAGAACATACAGAAAGCGAGCAGAAAATCCAAAGTATCAAATACGTATTTTCAAAACATGCAGAGTGTATACAGAAACATATGTCATATCAAATCCGGCCCCTGCCAAGGGACTCGGCAGACAGAACGTGGCCACCCTCCCGACGCTGGTGCCACAACACAGAAGAATCAGAATGGGGCATAACCCTGTCACATAATATATCATATCAGATGGCCATAGCAAATCATATCAGAACAAGCGTACATGGCACAACATACTCCACAAACCCATGTACGCGTATACCTGCCCCCTCACATTGAGGCACGGCGAACAATGCAAAGGATCACGCTTGACAACATATCCTGGCCCGGGCTCAGTGTGGGAAACATTGGGGCATCCACGAGTGGAGTAGTGAGAGACTAATGCAGTTAAAATATCATAAATGTTTCCATAGACTCGATGAGGCATATCAAAAACAAACCAATCCAATGAAGTCGGAAGAGATCTTAATAAATGAGTTTCGGATATCATAGTGAATTACAGAGTATAACCTTTCTGAAGTCGTTCCGAGTGTCAAAAAAATTTATCAGACTTAATGGAATATTTAAAACATTGTTTGTTAAGTAATTAGAATGGTAGTCCAAAACATTTCTTTCAAAAATCACTCAAAAGTAAGACTAGAGTACAATAAGGGCAAAACCGGGAATAGCGGGCCCACCTCAGGACAAGCAAGGCGGTGGGCTCAAATTACATATTTTAAGCTTATGGGGTCACCTACAAAGGTTCCACGGACGTTCTATAGCTTTCCAAGTAGTTTAGGGAAATTTTGCATGATTATCAAGAATACAAACCAAAAGGGCTCAATCTTACTGAAGGAAAAAGCGAGATTTTCAATTGCGGATTCCGATGGGCAGAAAGTCTTTCGAGGCCCGAATCCGATTCTAATACACATAGGCATGCCAAAAGAAGGATCGGGGTAGCTTTACATACCTTTTGAGCTTTTTAAGCCTATCCAAGCTCACTTCCCGTTTCCTCAAAAATCTGCAAATGGTTTACCAATTATGAGTTATGGATGCCATAAATTCAACTTAATGCATACTTGCCTACCGAAATTTCGGCAGCACTTCCCCTATACATATAGCACCCCCGAGAATTCAACTCGGCTCAAAACCATCACAACAACCCAAACAACAACATCCACATCAACAACAAACATTAGAGACACAATATCGTTCAACTAGCCATCATTCTAACAAAGTGACATAACCTTCACTCCAACCTAAATCTTTAAACTAATATCAATGATTTCACATTCATTATCAATCAAGATCATCACAATATAGTTTTAGAAACATTTCATATCGTTTCCTCAAGTTATACTCACGATATACATAATATACAACTTTCCGCCAAAGTCATAACTTATTCAAAACATCTAATCTTTGGCACACATATTCACAACATGCTTCCAACTTCCAAATTCATCAATGATCATCACAATTAACAACCAAATAACTTCATTTTCCTAATGTCGGAAAATCATACTAAAACGACATAAGCTTCTACATTCCATTTCAATACAAACTTATATCATTTTATCTTCATTTACATTGCAAGCATCACAATAACAGAACTAACACATTAAACAAAATTAATTCATTAGCATCCTACCAACATCATACCACACGGCCAAACCCCTATATTTCAACTTCAACCAAATTTATTCAACTCTCATTCTCCATATGAATTCCATCATACACACAACTAGAATACAACATAAATTTCAACTCATTTCACTTACACATTAACACACACACACGACCACATTCTATATTCCATACCCACTTTGCAAACTTCCATTTTTCCATACAATCAACTCATTTCTACATACTACAACACAAACAATACTTCATAACACAATAATAAGGGATAAATTCTTACCTTTTCACTCAATCTTCTTCACTTGAATATAGGGTCAACTTGAAGAAACAAGACTTCTTCCTTCCAAACCAACTACACCAAGTTGCAAAGGGACTTTGAATTAGTGAAAATCCAACAAGAGAAAAATTTTTAGAGCAAGATTTTTGGTGGCTAATTTTTGCCCTCAAACCCGAGAGCTCCTCTTTTTTTTTTTTTTTTTTTTTTTTTTGGCTTGTTGTTCTATGCTTCTTGAATTGTCTTAGTGCCTATCCAATTATATACTAGTTGATCACATGACTAGCACATGATCAACTAGGTGGACTTGGGCCAAGACCAAGAGCTTGGTCGGCCACCCCTAGTACATTGGGCCTCATTTTTCATTTCAGTTTTTTTGAGCCCAATGACTTATGAATCATATTTTGTAATTCCCGAAACTAATTTCCAAAATTCCAAATTTACCCTTAGCCTTATCCCGCACTTTCACAACAATACTCTTTCATGCACAACTCCTATGTCAAATAAAAATCAACTATGACCTTATTTCTTACAAGTCAAGATTGTTTTCAAATTTTTCCAACGTGTGAAAACACGGGATATAACATCCCCCCCCCCCCTTTACAACATTCATCCTCGAATGTTAAATTAATCTTATAGGGTCTGAAAATACTTCGGGAGAGTTTCTGTTTATAGACAGCACATTCGTTATTGAAATGGAATTAAACAAAGATTTGAGATTACCTGTGGGCATAGGGAACAAATGAGGATATTTCTTCTTCATCTCCTCTTCGGCCTCCCAGGTCATTTCTTCCCTATTGTTGTTCCGCCACAGCACCTTAACAGAGGCTACATCTTTGTTCCGGAGCTTCCTTACCTGGCGGTCCAAGATAGCTACGGGCTGCTCCTCATAAGATAACTGCTCCGTCACCTGAATATCATCCGCAGGGAATATCCTGGAGGGATCACCAATGCATTTGCGGAGCATAGATACATGGAATACCGGATGTACCGCTTCCAAATCTGATGGCAGATCTAACTCATAGGCGACATTTCCAATTTTTCTAATAATCTGATAAGGCCCAATATAACGCGGACTGAGCTTACCCTTCCTGTCGAACCGCATCACGCCTTTCATAGGCGATACCTTCAGGAATACCCAATCGCCTACCTGGAATTCCAACGGTCGACGCGGTTTATCGGCGTATGACTTCTGTCAACTCTGGGCTGCTAACAGTTGCTCTCAGATAAGTTTCACCTTATCAACGGCCTGCTGGATCATATCTGGGCCAATTAACTCTGTCTCGCCAATATCAAACCAGCCGATAGGTGACCTGCATTTCCTGCCATACAATGCCTCGTACGGAGCCATCTGGATGCTGGAATGGTAACTGTTATTATAAGCAAATTCAATCAATGGCATGTGATCATCCCAGCTACCTCTGAAATCAATAACACAGGTGCGCTCGGCCTGTCCGTCACTCTGAGGATGAAAAGCAGTACTAAGGCTCAGCTGAGTCCCTAATCCTTCCTGAAAAGATCTCCAGAAGTTCGCTGTGAACTGAGCACCTCTGTCAGTGATAATAGATATAGGAACTCCATGAAGTCGCACAATTTCTTTAATATAAAGCCTGGCATAATCCACAGCGGAATAAGTAGTTCTGACGGGGAGAAAATGGGCTGATTTTGTCAGCCTATCAACAATAACCCAGATGGAATCATACTTCCGTGGAGTGCGAGGCAAACCTGTAATGAAGTCCATATTAATGATCTCCCACTTCCACGTCGAAATTTCCATTTCCTGCAACAGTCCACCCGGTTTCTTATGTTCAATTTTGACCTGCTGACAATTTGGACACTGGGCGACGAACTCTGGGATATCCCGTTTCATACCATCCCACCAGTATAGGCATCTAAGATCATGGTACATCTTCGTAGACCCAGGATGAACAGAATAGCGAGCATAGTGTGCGTCGCCCATAACCTGCTGCCGTAGCCCCGCAATATCAGGTACACACAACCTGCCTCTGTATAGTAAGGTTCCATCTGGTGTAAACTCGAACGGAGTCTTTCCTTATCATAGGCTGTGTCTCTGTACCGAGCTAAAACAGGATCTTCATATTGATGACGCCTGATATCTTCCTTAATAGATGATTCAGAAATCCCTCGAACAGAAATCCGTGTACCGCCAGAATCGGCCAGACGAACCCCAAGATTAGCCAACTGATGAATGTCACATACTATCTCTCTCCTGTCTGGCTGTAAATCTGCCAAGCTGCCCATAGATTTCCGGCTGAGTGCATCTGCAACAACATTAGCCTTGCCCGGATGATACAAAATATCCACATCATAGTCTTTCAGGAGCTCTAGCCACCTCCGCTGCCGCAAATTAAGCTCCTTCTGCTTAAAAATATACTGGAGACTCTTATGATCTGTATAGATATCAACATGAACGCCATATAGATAATGTCTCCATATCTTCAGGGCATGAATCACCGCTGCAAGCTCCAGATCGTGAGTAGGATAATTCTTTTCATGCTTTTTGAGCTGTCGGGAGGCATGAGCTATAACTCGGCCGTGCTGCATCAATACACAGCCTAACCCCACAGCAGAAGCATCACAATAAATAACATACCCGTCTGGTCCCTCGGGAAGAGTCAGAACTGGAGCTGTAGTAGCTTCTCTTTCAGCAACTGGAAGTTTCGTTCACAAGCATCAGTCCACTGGAACTTGGCTCCCTTCTGAGTTAGCCTTGTCAAAGGCACTGAAATCGAAGCAAACTTTTCCACAAATCTTCTGGAATAGCCTGCTAACCCCAGAAAACTACGTACCTCTGTGGGCGTCGTGGGTCTGGGCCAATTCTTCACGGCCTCAATCTTCTGTGTATCCACCCGGACACCATCAGCTGCAATAATATGCCCCAGGAATGCCACTGAAGCCAGCCATAATTCACATTTAGAAAATTTTGCATATAATTTCTGATGCCGAAGTACCCCTAATACCTCTCTCAAATGATCTGCATGCTCTGCCTCGGACCGAGAATAAACCAGAATATCATCGATAAATACAATTACGAACATATCCAAGAACGGCCTGAATACCCGATTCATTAGATCCATGAATACCGCAGGAGCATTAGTTAACCCAAATGACATAACTCTGAATTCATAATGCCCATATCTGGTCCGAAATGCTGTCTTAGGAATATCGGCCTCTCGTACCCGTACCTGGTGATAGCCTGACCGAAGGTCTATCTTCGAAAAATATTTGGCGCCCTACAACTGATCAAACAAATCATCAATTCTGGGGAGGGGGTATTTATTCTTTATGGTTACCTTATTCAGCTGACGATAATCAATACACATACGCAGCGACCCGTCTTTCTTACGCACAAATAATACCGGGGCTCCCCAAGGCGAAGTACTGGGTCTGATGAAGCCTTTTTCTAACAAATCCTTCAACTGCTCTTTCAGTTCTTTCAATTTTGCCGGTGCCATTCTGTACGGGGGGATAGATATAGGCTGAGTATCTGGAAGCAAATCAATAGTAAAATCTATCTCCCGCTCTGGAGGAAGGCCTGGAAGCTCATCTGGGAATACATCCGGAAATTCATTAACCACGGGAACTGACTGAAGAGTCGGCGTTTCTGATCAATATAACCCTTTCTGATCATTTCTTCGCCTTAAGGTATGAAATAAACTTACCTTTCGGCGATGCAGTATTACCTGCCCATTCTATAACTGGCTCCCCAGGAAACTGGAAACGAACTACCTTATTTTGGCAGTCAACATTAGCATAACAGGAAGCTAGCCAGTCCATCCCCATAATAACATCGAACTTGATCATATCTAACTCCACCAGATCTGCCTTAGTATCTCGGCCGCATATAATTACAGAACAGTCTTTATATACTTGTTTGGCTACAATAAAGTCCCCAATCGGTGTGGCTACCTCAAATGGCTCTATAGGTTCAGACGTTATACCAATTTTACCACCAACAAGAGGCGAAATATATGACAGGGTCGAACCTGGATCAATTAATGCATACACAAACCGTGAGAAAACCAATAATGTACCTGTAACGACATTAGGCGATGCCTCCTGATCCTGGCGGCTGGCCAAAGCGTAAATGCGGTTCGAAGGACCGCTAGTACCAGAAGCTCCACCACGACCTCTGCTGCGACCCACCGGTGCTGATGTACCCGGCCCTGCAGGGCGCATAGCCACTAATGAAGATGACGACCCAGCGGCGGATCCGGCAGGCTGCGCTGCACCACCCGAACTACCCTTATACGGGCAATCTCTCACAGAATGGCCCTGATGGCCACAAGAAAAACATGCACCGGTGGCTCTGTAGCACTCTCCCGGATGGTATCTGCCACAATAAGAACACTGAGGCCTAGGTGGCCTCGTCTGACC
This sequence comes from Lycium barbarum, assembly GCF_019175385.1. NCBI lineage: Eukaryota > Viridiplantae > Streptophyta > Magnoliopsida > Solanales > Solanaceae > Lycium > Lycium barbarum. The sequence goes on from NC_083343.1 coordinate 90,374,802, forward strand.
AGAACCCCTATCTGTCCGCGAACCTGAAGCCCTGGAGCACTGGCCTGCTCCTGAATAACCTGGGCCATCAAATCTGCGACCTGTAGGCTGTGGAGGTGCGCTCTGTGCCGGCTGGGATGGATATCTGCTAGGCTGCTGCGGCTGCTGAGGCTGTCTGCCCCGAAAATCTTCAGAATACCCGGATGATCTGGCCCTCTTGGGCTGTCTCCGATCCTGACTCCTATCAGGCTGATGACCCCTGTGCCGGTCCTCCATGCCCTGGGCGTGCGCCTGAATCCGGGAAATATCCATATCGGGCTGAGCGGCCAATACCAAGCAACTGTCGACAAAATACCGGTTCAGCCCCATAATATACCTGTGCATCCTGTCAGCCATAGTAGATACCACAGCAGGTACGTATCGGGCCAATGAGTCGAACTCCATACTGCACCCTCGGACGCTGCGGCCCCTCTGTCTCAGCAATAAGAATCTGTCAGCTCTGGCCCGCCGTAATTCCGGAGGAAGAAAATGGCTAAGAAAAGCCTCAGAAAACTCATCCCAGACTGCTGGGGGATCGCCGTCGCCTCTGGCCAACTCCCAAGACTCGTAGCAATTAGCTGCTACATCATACAACCGGTACGAAGCCAACTCGACTGACTCTGTCGCAGAAGCCTTAATCAAATGTAAGGTGCGCCGCATCTTCCTGATAAACTCCTCAGGATCCTCCTCGGGTTTTGTCCCGAAGAACTCTGGAGGGCCACAAGTCAAGAACTCACGAGCTCCCGAACTATCACGCCTATATGCTCAGTCACCTCCCAATCCATGCCCCTGAACCTGTCCCGCCACAAGTCTGGTCAATAGCTGGACTGCCTCTCTCATAGTTTGATCCTCAGTCCCTAGCCGTGGAGCTGGAGGCTCAGGTACTGGAATCTCGGGAGCTGGCGGTGGAGCCGCCCGTCGACCTGCAGCTGCTGCTGCTCCAATCTCCACTACGTGTGGCGGTGTGGAAGAGCCCTCTGCCGGGGGCAAAATATCAGGAGCAATATGTGCATGGGCCCTGGTAACCCTCTGGGCCCGACTAGTCTCTCCCACAGCTGCTGCCTTGGCCTTTTGGGCCGCTGTCGCCTTTTTTGGAGGCATAACTGCAAAGGTAACAATTCGTTAGGGAGGAGTCATCCTGATAACACAGCTCTATCGCACGATCTAAGACAGAAAGAAGGGTAGTATCCTAAATGCCCTGTAGCCTCCTGTTTATAGGTGTGGTGCACAACACGCCGATAAACAAGACTCTACTAGACACGGTCTGTAGACATTCCGAGGACGAACCGCTCTGATACCACTTTTGTCACGATCCAACCCCGTAGGCCGTGACTAGTGCCCGATCTGAGCACTCAAACGCATTCTAGTATATGGCAGAAGCCGACAAGGCTTTATTTCAAATTTAGATAATTTCCAGAAAAATTTCGGCAGAGGTTCCTTTGTTTTACGGACTATCCCATATACCCAGCACGCAGAAAATACCAACAAAGACCACACAGGGCTAACAAAGCAACATTTAAATATATGCTGACCGGCCGCCGCGGCGAATGGGATCGCCCAAACACAACATAAGCACACATCTGTACAGAAAGACCCCAACCCACACACATGTCCACAGACCTCTAAACAGACCGACAGAATCATATGACGGGACAGGGCCCCGCCGTACCCATGAACGAGAATATACATATATAGAAGTGGCAGACTGTACCAAAAGATGGCTCTGAATAAAAGAGCGCTCCAAATGGCAGAAAAGATATCCTAGACGGACGGATCCGCAAACCTGTCGTCAGTACCTGCGCGGCATGAAAATCCGGCCCCTGCCAAGGGACTCGGCAGACAAAACGTGGCCACCCTCCCGACGCTGGTGCCACAACACAGAAGAATCCGAATGGGGAATAACCCCGTCACATAATATATCATATCAGATGGCCATAGCAAATCATATCAGAACAAGCGTACATGGCACAGCATACTCCACAAACCCATGTACGCGTATACCTGCCCCCTCACATCGAGGCACGACGAACAATGCAAAGGATCACGCTTGACAACATATCCTGGCCCGGGCTCAGTGTGGGAAACATTGGGGCATCCACGAGTGGAGTAGTGAGAGACTAATGCAGTTAAAATATCATAAATGTTTCCATAGACTCGATGAGGCATATAAAAAACAAACCAATCCAATGAAGTCGGAAGGGATCTTAATAAATGAGTTTCGGATATCATAGTGAATTACAGAGTATAACCTTTCTGAAGTCATTCCGAGTGTCAAAACAATTTATCAGACTTAATGGAATATTTAAAACATTGTTTATTAAGTAATTAGAATGGTAGTCCAAAACATTTCTTTCAAAAATCACTCAAAAGTAAGACTAGAGTACAATAAGGGCAAAACCGGGCGGTGGGCTCAAATTACATATTTTAAGCTTATGGGGTCACCTACAAAGGTTCCACGGATGTTCTATAGCTTTCCAAGTAGTTTAGGGAAAGTTTGCATGATTATCAAGAATACAAACCAAAAGGGCTCAATCTTACTGAAGGAAAAAGCGAGATTTTCAATTGCGGATTCCGATGGGCAGAAAGTCTTTCGAGGCCCGAATCCGATTCTAATACACTTAGGCATGCCAAAAGAAGGATCGGGGTAGCTTTACATACCTTTTGAGCTTTTTAAGCCTATCCAAGCTCACTTCCCGTTTCGTCAAAAATCTGCAAATGGTTTACCAATTATGAGTTATGGATGCCATAAATTCAACTTAATACATACTTGCCTACCGAAATTTCGGCAGCACTTCCCCTATACATATAGCACCCCCGAGAATTCAACTCGGCTCAAAACCATCACAACAACCCAAACAACAACATCAACATCAACAACAAACATTAGAGACACAATATCCTTCAACTAGCCATCATTCTAACAAAGTGACATAACCTTCACTCCAACCTAAATCTTTAAACTAATATCAATGATTTCACATTCATTATCAATCAAGATCATCACAATATAGTTTTAGAAACATTTCATATCGTTCCCTCAAGTTATACTCATGATATACATAATATACAACTTTCCGCCAAAGTCATAACTTATTCAAAACATCTAATCTTTGGCACACATATTCACAACATGCTTCCAACTTCCAAATTCATCAATGATCATCACAATTAACAACCAAATAACTTCATTTTCCTAATGTCGGAAAATCATACTAAAACGACATAAGCTTCTACATTCCATTTCAATACAAACTTATATCATTTTATCTTCATTTACATTGCAAGCATCACAATAACACAACTAACACATTAAACAAAATTAATTCATTAGCATCCTACCAACACCATACCACACAACCAAACCCCTATATTTCAACTTCAACCAAATTTATTCAACTCTCATTCTCCATATGAATTCCATCATACACACAACTAGAATACAACATAAATTTCAACTCATTTCACTTACACATTAACACACACACACGGCCACATTCTATATTCCATACCCACTTTGCAAACTTCCATTTTTCCATACAATCAACTCATTTCTACATACTACAACACAAACAATACTTCATAACACAATAATAAGGGATAAATTCTTACCTTTTCACTCAATCTTCTTCACTTGAATATAGGGTCAACTTGAAGAAACAAGACTTCTTCCTTCCAAACCAACTACACCAAGTTGCAAAGGGACTTTGAATTAGTGAAAATCCAACAAGAGAAAAAATGTTAGAGCAAGATTTTTGGTGGCTAATTTTTGCCCTCAAACCCGAGAGCTCCTCTTTTTTTTTTTTTTGGCTTGTTGTTCTATGCTTCTTGAATTGTCTTAGTGCCTATCCAATTATATACTAGTTGATCACATGACTAGCACATGATCAACTAGGTGGACTTGGGCCAAGACCAAGAGCTTGGCCGGCCACCCCTAGTACATTGGGCCTCATTTTTCATTTCAGTTTTTTTGAGCCCAATGACTTATGAATCATATTTTGTAATTCCCGAAACTAATTTCCAAAATTCCAAATTTACCCTTAGCCTTATCTCGCACTTTCACAACAATACTCTTTCATGCACAACTCCTATGTCAAATAAAAATCAACTATGACCTTATTTCTTACAAGTCAAGATTGTTTTCAAATTTTTCCAACGTGTGAAAACACGGGATATAACAGAATCAGTCCATCCAGTTTTCCATATCTCAATGCTTCGAAAATGTGTTGGAGATCCTACTAGGATCGTGCCGTTAGATGATGTTCAAGTGACAGAAAGGCTAGCCTATGAAGAGGTACCTATTACTATACTAGACAGGCAAGTACAGAGACTTAGGAATAAAGAAGTAGCTTCAGTAAAAGTCTTATGGAGGAATAATAACAGAGAAGATATGACTTGGGAAGCGGAAGAAAATATAAAGTCCAAGTACCAGCACTTATTTCTTCCCCCGGAAGAGATTCAAGATAAAACATCAACATTATGAGGTATGTATGCTTTCTTTTCGTGCTTTTGCTCGTGTGTGGCACAAAAATATTGTTATTGTGTTATGGCCCTGTGAGGCATGTTTATTGTGAGCTGTTGTGACAGGGTGATAGTGCCATATTATAGGGGAAACTCTGGCAAAATTTTCGTAGAATTCCCGAGAACTTAACATTCGAGGACGAATGTTTTTAAAGGGGGGAAGGATGTTACACCTCGAAAAATATCATGTCATTGCCTAGTGAATACGCTAACGCAGGGTAAGGAGTACACAATGTTTCTATAAGTAAGAAAGGTTATTTAACGATTTTAATCAAGATTCCAATGACGTTGGAAGTAAGAGAAGAAAATTTGTTAAAGAGTGTCGCGCACAAGTTTTATCTTGAAGAAGGATGTGTAAAGTATCGAGTTAATGTCAACTTGATAATGTCTTAAAGAAGAGTTATAACACTCCTTAGATTGGTAATGAAGTGTTAAACAAGTGTCAAGAAGGTTCCAAAAGGATTGGAGATCAAACGAGCGATGGAAATAATTTCTGAGAAATGGGGTTATACGACTGCTTATACCGTCTGTATAAAGGTCCGTGTAACACCCAACAGAAATGTTGTTTCTCTGATGCTGAAGTACGGTCACTTACACGGACCGTATAATGTTATACTGACCGTATAAGTGTCCGTGGAAGTCCCGACGGGCTGAATTAAGTTCAAGTATAAAATGATTTCCACACTTAATTATGCTGAGTTAAGTTCAAGTATAAAATGATGTTCCCACTTCATTATTTTCATTTCCCACAATTCTCCACTTCTCTCCAAGTCTATAGCACATTCCATATATTTCATTTTCAAGAATACAAAGGAAATCCAAGGTTCATATCATAAATTCAAGTGCAACAAGCTCACTAGGGTTCATCCAAGCCAAGAAATCCCGTTGGAAGTGGAACTAGGGTTTTCCTCTAGTGGAGTATTGCTATTAAAAACTCATTCCTACTCAATCAAAGGTATGTTTTATGATCATTCCATATTGTTTAAAGTATTGAGAGGTTGAAAGACTTGGATTATAGAAGGAAGTAGGAAATGGGTTATAAACATGAGAATAGTGACATTGTTGAGTAGTAGATTAATATGAATCATGATTCTTGATATGTTGGGATTATAATTATGTAATGAATGATATTAAGAACATAGGGGAAACATTAGATGAGGATAAATGTAATGTTGTATTATGATCATAATTATGGATGACCTTGCGAGGGAGTTGTGGGAGTTAGATAATGATGAACTTGACAAAAGTTATTGATTAAGATATTATGAAAGTTATCATTGATGATTGGGAGTTTATTTATGATATGGAGAAAGTTGTATAAACAAAGGAGATGCTGCCCAATTTTCTCTAGCTTTAGTTCGAAGATTCTAAATTTCATGATATGATGCTTCGACAAGCTAATGACCCTAATTATGGTTAATTGATGTTGCTCTTTGTGCTACACTAACCTTATATGCTAATTCCTTCAAGGTGAGGCAGAATGCTTATGAAACTCCATAATGGAATCGGGGGTTCACGACCTTATGTCAACCCGATAAAGTATAGTTATCTTTGAGTTCCAATGCATGCATTATGATGATTACATGATAATGATATTACACCATGCCTATATGGCCGGGCAGACACTTGTAAGGCGGGCAACGTATACATCATGTCTATATGGCATGGGCAGATTCCACTAGTGGGCGGCATGAGATGGTTACCGTAGACGCGGGAGGCCTGGACGCGGGCTAATGATTATCACACCGTACCTATATGGTCGGGCAGCTTATATATGTATCTATATGCATGACATGATGATGTTTGTGAAGTAAGTTAGCATGCATTATTTCCTTCTTAATTGACAGTCAGTTGCAGGTTGTTCTCCATTTGATATCTCCTTATTTATTGATATGTCGTTATTGCTTATGCCTTACATACTCAATACAATGTTCGTACTGACGTCATTTTCTTTAGCCGATATGTTCATGCCCACAGGTAGACAGGGAGGCAACCTAGATTCATAGGAGCTGACCAGCAGATTTATGAGAGCACTCCATTATTCCGAAGGTGCTATTTTATTTATTATTTTGTGTACACATTTGGTCACAGCGGGGTCCTGTCCCGTCCTTATGTCTAGTACTCTAGTAGCGGCTCGTAGATACATATGTATGGGTGATATAGTCTCATGATTTACCTCATTGTATGTATATACTATTTTGATAGCCGAAGGGCTTATGTATATAAAGGCAGATATGCTTGAACTTGAAAAAAAAATAGTTTTCCTTATGATTAGATGTGTGAGGACAATAAATGTATGCAGGATAAGTTTGATGAGTATTAGAATGAGTGTTACTCAGTAGTTAGCTCCGGGTACCCGTCATGGCCCCTCATCGGGTCGTGACATATACGCTAGTGGAGAAGACCTGCTGCGCTTTAACTTGGGTGGGCCAAAAATTGAGACATTATTTGTCTTCCTATACCACCCACCTCATATCCAAGATGGATCCCTTGATGTATATCTTCCATCAGCCTGTGCCCATCGAGAAGTTGGCCAAATGGCAAATGTTGTTGAGCGGATTTGACATTGTATACATAGCACAAAAGGCTGTTAAAGGACAAGGCTTGGCAGACCTGCTAGCTGAAAGTCCTGTGGATGAAGAGCTCGAACCCCTTCGCATTCATTTCCCAGACAAAGGGGTATTATCCATAGAAAAGGAGGCAGTGGACCCATACACAGGCAGGAAATTGTCCTTCGATAGAGCAGTCAACTACAAAGGTTCCGGAATAGGAGCAATTCTAATATCACAAAATGGGCAACATTACCCGATGGCTGCAAAGCTCAAGTTTCGTTACACCAATAATATGGCTGAATTCGACGCTTGCATTCTAGGTCTCAGAATGGCACTGGATATGGACATCGATGAATTGTTGGTCATTGGAGATTCCAACTACTAATTCATTAGGTACAAGGCGAGTGGACCACCAAAAATGAAAAGATCTTGCCATACGTAAACTTGACACAAAGACTGTGTAAGAAATTTAGAAAGATTGAGTTCCGCGACATACTCCAAGAGCTCAGAACGAGTTTGCCGACCCGTTGCCCACAAAAGCATCAATGGTGTAACATCCTGAAGGCAGTCACATCGACCTGCTGAGGATAAGCTTAAAAGAAAAGCATGCCCATTATTTCCATGTAGAAGCACAGCTAGATGGAAAGCCATCGTACAATGACATCAAAATATACTTGGAGAAATGGGAATACCCCGAGGGAATCGCGATCAGACAAAAGAAGACCATCTAAAGAATGGAAAATGGTTTCTTCCTGAACAAAGAAGTGTTTTACAAACGGACGCCGAATTTGGGTCCGCTTCAATGTGTAGATGCCAGTGAAGCCATCAAACTTCTAGAGGAAACACATGTTGGGACGTGTGGACCCTATATGAATGGATTGATACTAGCAAAGAATATTCAACGAGCTCGATATTATTGGATGACCATGGAAATGATTGCTGCAAATATGTGCAAAGATGCCATCAATGCCAAATCAACGGTGATGTTATCAAGGTTCCTCTGAGTGAGCTTAATGCTATGAGCTCACCGTGGCCTTTCATTACATGGGGCATGGATGTCATTGGACCCATCGAACCCACAACCTCAAACGGGCATTGAGTCATTCTAGTCGCCATCGACTACTTCACCAAATGGGTGCAAGCAACATCACACAAGTCAGTGACAAAGAAAGTGATAGCCGATTTCATGCGAAACAATATCACATGACGATTCGGCATACCCGAGTCCATCATAACTGACAATGGGGCCAATATGAATACCCATATGAGAAAGGATATCTGTAGCTGATTTGTCTTGATAAGACTTGGTTTTCAGTATACTTGGATATTTGTTTCACTTGGGCTAGTTGTTAAATAAAGGCTTGATTATGTGAGTCGATTTCTTAGAAGCACAACTTGTACTATATGGTTGCTTGTTTTCTCTTACCTTATTGTCTTTATATATGTCAACTAGTCTTGGTCGGCAGTATTGTTGTTTGTACTGACCTACACTTGCTGCATTCTTTTATGAATGCAGAATTCCTGGTAGGATTGGCCTCTATTTCTCGTGGCTGATAGTCGTTACGAGGGTTGCTGTTTAGAGTCTACAGGTTGAGCACGAGGACATCCGCCGCCTTGGAGATTCTTCCCTTATTTTATGTCTTACTTGATATTCCAAGACATATTCAGACTTTTGATGTATTTTTGATATTTCCATACTCGTAGATGTTAGATAGTTGCTCTTGTATGGTTAGACCAGACTCTGGGGTGCATTTTCCTTACTTCCACATATTCCTATATCATTATTGTCAGATTTACGTGATTTTGCCTCTTCTACTTAGTTACTTATTTATTCATATTTTTACTATTATTGGGTTGAGGGTTCATCTACCGAGGTGGGAAAGGTAGGTGCCCGCGCGACTTAGCTAAATTGGGTCGTGAAATTGCTAGTCCATATAAGTTTAATACATAGTCTTGCTGTTTAATCTTCCTAGATATAAATTGATTGGTGTAATGGTAGTTTGTTAATCAAGTTAAGTGCATAACAATCTTGTTTTAGGATCATGTGTTCTCATTTGATATGTTCAAACATGTTGAAAGGGTCTCTAATACTTGTTTCTATGTGGTAGTGTCAGTCCCAAGCCTGTTTAATCGAAAATATCAGTATTTGGATAGGTAGTTAGTGGATATATTGTCTTTGCTCTGGTTTGGTATACACTCAACTCAACTCTGTCTAATGATAATTCCCTGTTTTGCTTAGTGAACCAGTTTCTTGCTATGATAAAACATAACAGCAATTGTTTGGAATCATATTTTGCCATGATCCTGTTTATATATGTTGTTAAATGCCTTATTGTAAGCTGTGTTGTTTGCATGTGCCTAATAAGCGATGTATTGGTAGTTTTGTTTTAATAATGGTTTAAAGGCTTTGAGATACCCCATGACTAGTATAGGGTGTGTATGACTAATGTGAGTTCAAGGTGTTGGCTTTTGATATAAATGCTGAATTCTCTAGACTAGGCCTTTATCTTTGAAATTCTTGGCCAAAAATGACTTGTTTCTTTACTTGATAACCTGCCTGTCCATGCTTTAGTTAACGAACATCCTGCATAAATGTCAATGATTGTATAAGTGTGTCACGCCCCAAAACCCACCCTAGACGTGACCGGCATCCGACGTCACGAACAACATCGGAAGAACCTAAAAGATGCAATAATAACACTTGAACCTACCAGGTTCAATAATCACCTCCAACAGTTTATAAAATAAATTCAAACGAATCATGACATATGAATTAAATTAGCGGAAGTCTTTTACAAAACTAAATCAAGCGTATCACGTGCCCAAGATTTAAACAACTCGACAACTACCTGCAAGAATATATACTATCTATGGAGCTTGTAAGATAATACAGAGCGTCTAAAAAAAACATCGGGACGCAGCCCGAAACTAAAACACGAAAAGTAAAGATAGAATGGTGCCCCACGAACAATCATGTGGGCTCACCGAATAGTCTCGAAAGCAGCAAGTTCTCTTAAGTCGTAGGCGTATCGCGAACCTGCACCTCAATGATACCTGACATACCATAAAAAACAACAATGGTAAGCCTGAGTACTGGGTACTTAGTGAGTGTCTAAGGGGCAATAGTTAATAAAACCAAAGTAAGGTAGTAAACTCAATAAAATGATATCAAAAGATACAGTTCGAATTCCAAAGATTCAGTAAGCCAGTAAACTAGGGAAATCACCAATAAGAGTCAACATACAGGAATATATCAAGTTCCACTTATGTTACCTTCACATCATTCTGTGTTTCACTTACGAACTCAAGGTTTACACAATCTACTCACAGACAACAAAGATACAAAACAAGCCACTCACAGGAAAATCAATCAGTCGATAGTCCGGGCTAGGAAACCACGGAGGCTAATCATCCTCTGGACTAGTACAGCAATAGATACTCCGAGCTAGGATACAACGGTGGTCAATCATCCTCTGGACTGACACAACAATAGATACTCCGGGATAGCTAGGAAGCAACAGAGGTCAATCATCCTCTAGAATGACACATCAATAGATACTCAGGGCTAGGAAGCAATATAGGTGAATCATCCTCTAGACTGACACAGCAATAGATACTCCGGTTTAGGAAGCAACGGAGGTCAATCATCCTATGGACTGACACATCAATACTCGTATTGATACGTTAGGATCCATAACGGCTAATCATCCTCTGGACTAGCACAACTATCCCATACAGGCCCAAACACAAACAAAATACAAATCATGGCATATTACCGAGTCATCAATCATAGGTTAGAGCTGAATCTTACTTCTCAAGTCATCATCTTAAAGTAGAGGAATTTCAGGTGATAACTGATTTAGAATCTTATTCAAATCTCTTATTCAATTTAAAGTTCAAGAAACCCATTCAACAACAAAACAAGTTTGAGGTCCAACCTTTAGAAAAATAAGTTCAATCATCCAATAATGGGAAAAGCGAGTTTCACAAAGTAGTATAGCTCGTATAAGGTTCGATGCGGGCTTGACCCTACAAACGCATGACCTTTTCAAAAAGAAATCATCTGTAATTCCATAAGAACTTCCACCAAACAAGAGTTATAGCTTACACAAACAATTAAGGAAGGATTCTCAAATTCAAATCATGTTTTCACAATATAAACGTACTTCAAAAGTAGGCATACTTGAAAAGACAATTTTGAAATATAGACATACTTGAAAAGAAGATTTTTGAAATATAGACATACCTCTAATCCTGCTCAAACGTAATTCCCAAGGTTCTACAATCACACTACAATGATTTTAGATGAGAAAGATTAGAGCTTTAATCTAATTCTACCCATATACCCCCTTTATAGAAAAATTAGGGTTTTTATGTCTAGAACGTGTTCATGAACACTTCATGAATAAATCATGGATTCTAATCCCATAGGATAACCTACACTAGTCTAAACCCTTTCAATAACATCAGAAAAGTCAAGGATTATACCTTATTAAAGGAATTTCAACGTCTTCAAAAGTCCCTTTCTTCTTCTCTTTCTTGGGTTTCAAGAATCTAGGGTTTTTGAAAGATGAACTAGTGTTAATTTGATACTAGATTGATGAAGTAGTGATGGGGATCAGTCAAGAACATACCTTATATGTTTTGGGAATGTTTTAGGGTTGTTTCCTCTCCGGAAGTTGGCCAAAACGATGTGGGAATGAATATAACGAAGTTAGGCTTTTATAAATTTCAGGGAAAATCGCTTCAGGAATAAAATGACCTGGTGCGTCACCTAGGGTGTTTCCCAGGGAAGCATACATAGTGTATCTATTTTGACGACATCAAAATTTTGATTTTCCTAAAAATTTGGCCTGGGGCCCTGCATGCCTAATTTTTACACTACACGGATGATGTTTATTAAAATGGGCATAACTTCTCGCACAGAGCTGTGTTGGAGCTGGGCGACCTACCGTTGGAAAGATATTTTGAATTCCTAAAATTTTCGTTGAGGAAGATTTCCCAAATTCCAAACCTATTTTCACGAAAATGTCTTAGAAGTTAGACCTACTAACATTTAGACGAGTTTGAGAGCTCTTACGAAGTTCACTGTTTGGGTTGACTTCAAAACGACTTCTTATCACCCAAATTCATCCCAAATGGATTAATATAGCTAAAATATCATCTTATTACTAATTTTACACTTTCACACCTAACTCGAATTTATGGGGTGTTACATTATCCCCCCCCCCCCCCCCTCCCTCCTTCAGGATCATTCGTCCCCGAATTATCCCCCCCCCCCCCCCCTCCCCGAATTGGGCCTAAGATTTTTCACTAAACCTCCAATTTTCAGAATTTCTAGGGTTCTTTTGTAAAGAGGATCATCCTCAGAGATAAGATATGACTAACCACATAATGAACGCATCATTCAATTCTAACTATTTCTAATTGACAATCTAGAGTTTCATAACACTCGGAAAGCTAGTCTATCCCCAAAAAATCATATCAATGTTTGCTATTTCTAATTCAAACACCTCAGTCATAGCCTCATGACCCTTAACTATAACTACACAATCTCTATAATTTCTAGAAGCAATAACGAGAATACTAGTAGAGGTATTCATAGTATAGGGTTCTAATAATTGCTTGAGTTCCACACCAAAATCAAGGGCAAGATACTGAGTTATATCAGAAAGAGTCAAACGCGAATCGATCAGCGAATATGCTTCAAAAGAACATATAGTTAGAATACCTGTAACCATGACGTCAGGGTCTTTCGCCGCCTCCCTACGAGTCAAACCATAATGTCGAGCTTGTCCCCCATTAGCGGTATTAGCAATTGCTTTACCAGCCCCATTACTACGAGCATTAAGAGCGTTGTTCGCATTGCTATCAGACGGATTATTCCTTTGGCCCGAAGAGTTAACCATTTCACGAAGATATTTTCGATAATATTTCTTAATATGACCTTTAATCCCACAATGGTGACAAACACGATCCTCCTCCTTAAATGCTTGTCGGTTACTACCTTGCGAATATCTGTTCTGATCATTGTTCCTCTGACCTTGTCCACCAGATGGAATGACCATATTAGACTGAGAAACAAACTGTTGAGATGCAAAATTTCCTTTTCATTGCCCTCCATCATACGACCCAGTGAAACCACCCGCAGATCGGGCCTTCTTACTTTGTTCCCTTTCAAGTATCTCTTCACCCTTCCAATTCTCTTGTTGCTCAACTAACCCAACCAAAGATGAAAATATACAAGTAGGAGACATAGCAATTGCAGCACATGCAGAATTGATACGTGGTACCAAGCCTTTCACAAAGCGAGTCAACCTATGCTTTTCAGTCGAAATCATGTATAAAACATACTTTGACAGACGGGTGAACTCTAAACTATACTCACGAACCGACTTGTTACCCTATTTCAGCTTTTCAAATTTCGTAGCCACAACAAATCTTTCCTCATCAGAAAGAAACCTTTCCATGAATGCCTCTTCAAATTCAGCGCACGTCGGAGCTAAAGCAGCGTCACCCCTCTCAGACTCCCAAATCTCAAACCATGCATGAGTAATATCCTTCAACTGATAAGAAGAAAGCCTCATAACTTCAAGATCATGGGCATCCATTGCCCTCAATGCCTTGAAAGTCTCATCTAAAAAGTGTTGGGGGTCGTCTACCTCTCGGGACCCGAAGAACTCTGGTGACTTCAAGTCTAGGAATTGCTTAAGTCTACCTCCACCATAAGGTCCAACACCTTCATACTGTTGCTGAGCAGCAACCAATGCAGTCAATATTTGAATAGCAGTTTGCATAGTACCAATCTCAGGCACACCCGCAACAAGAACAGCAGGAGCAGGAGGCGCTTGAGGTGGTGCTTGATTTCCAACATCATTCCCGTTACCAGTATTTTCGCCCCTGAGATTTCAGTTAGCTCTCACGTGTTGTCCTTGGTTACCATTTTTGGATCGCGTCAGAGCCATTTCTACAAGGCATAAATTAATGAGCAAATTAGGATGATCCTAAAAGGACTTCAAGCTCTACAACACCATCTAGAATCAAGAAGAATAGGAAACACCTATAAACGTCCTGGGAGTTTCTCGGTCACGCAAGTAATCAGGCCGCACTAGGAAAAATCCACTAGACACAGCTCCACAGACACCGACCATAATCCTATGACGTATTTAAAACTAGGCTCTGATACCAAGCTTGTCACGCCCCAAAACCTACCGTAGCTGTGACCGGCATCCGATTTCATGAACAACATTGGAAGAACCTAAAAGATGCAATAATAACACTTGAACCTGCCAAGTTCAATAATCATCTCCAACAGTTTATAAATAAATTCAAACAAATCATGAGATATGAATTAAATTAGCGGAAGTCTATTACAAAACTAAATCAAACGTATCATGTGCCCAAGAGTTAAACAACTCGACAACTACCCACAAGAATGTATACTATCTATGAAGCTTCTAAGATAATAAAGAGTGTCTAAAAAAACATCGGGACGCAGCCCGAAACTAATATACCAAAAGTAAAGATAAAATTGTGCCCCACGAACAATCATGTGGGCTCACCGAATAGTCTCGAAAGTAGCAAGTTCTCTTAAGTCGTAGGCGTATCGCGAACCTGCACCTCAATGATACCTAACATACCATAAAAAATAACAATGGTATGCCTGAGTACTAGGTACTTAGTGAGTGTCTAATAGGCAAAAGTTAATAAAACCAAAGTAAGGTAGTAAAATCAATAAAATGATATCCAAAGAAACAGTCGAATTCTAGAGAATAAGTTAGCCAGCAAACTAGGGAAAATCACCAATAAAAGTCAACATACAGGAATATATCATGTTCCACTTATGTTACAGTTCACATTTTTCTGTGTTTCACTTACGAACTCAAGGTTTACACAAGCCACTCACAGGCAAAAAAAGATACAAAACAAGCCACTCACAGGAAAATCAATCGGTCGATACTCTAGGCTAGGAAACCACTGAGGCTAATCGTCCTCTAGGCTAGTACAGCAATAGAAACTCCCGTCTAGGAAGCAACAGAGGTCAATCATCCTCTAGACCGACACAACAATAGATACTCCGGGCTAGCTAGGAAGCAACAGAGGTCAATCATCCTCTTGACTGACAAAACAATAGATACTCAGTGCTAGGAAGCAACGGAAGTCAATCATCCTCTGGACTGACACAGCAATAGATACTTCGGGTTAGGAAGCAACGGAGGTCAATTATCCTCTGGACTGACTCAGCAATACACGTATTGATATGTTAGGATTGATAACGGCTAATAATCCTCTTGACTAGCACAACTTGCCTATACATGTCACGACCCGACTAGGGGCCGCGACGGGTACCCGGAGCTAGTTACCGAGCACCACTCACTCTACTACTTATCTTACTCACTCAATAGTCTATTACCAACTTAGTATACAAATAGCATGAGAAATCATATTCTAAATAAAATATAAATACTTATATACATTGCCTCTTGGGCCTTCAAAATAAAATATACAATAATAGCATTTTTGTGAGACCATCTAACCCACACTGCGTATCTACGAGCCTCTACTAACATAATGAATACATGGACAGAACAAGACTCCGTCATGCCCAAAATATGCATATATGAATGTACATTGAAAGAATAGCCATAAGCACCTCTGAACAATGGAGTGCTATCTATCAGCTGACAGCTACTGAGGACCTGGGCCAAGCTCTCCCCCCTGTCTACCTGTGGGCATGAACACAGCGTCCGAAGAAAGGACGTCAGTACGAATATTGTACCGAGTATGAGAGGCATACATAATGAAAGGAGACATCAATAATATGGGAATAACATCAACATGAGACATCTGGATCTGACTGATAATCATAAATGAAGTAATGCATGCTATCTTACTCATACTCATCATCATAACATGTATGCAACATATGCAAGCTTCCCGTCCATGTCGGAACGGTGTGATAATCAATAATATTAGCCCGCGTCCAGGCCTCTCACGTCCGGGGTACCATCTCATGCCGCCCACTAGTGGTGTCTGCCCACGCCCGTAGGTCGTGGTGTATCCGTATCGCCGCCCGCCGAAGCGGTGTCTGCCCGGCAAACTATGCACGGTGTGAAATGCTCATGACATGCTTAATGTAAATACTCATAGTAATATGCTTATCATAAAATACTTATCTTATCATAATGCGTGTATAAGGCTCATGATCAACTTTACTCTATCGGGGTGACGTAAGGTCGTGTTCCCCCGGTTACATTATGGAACCATTATGGACATTCTGCCTCACCTTGAAAGGACTAGTACATAAGGTGAGTGTAGGCAAGGAATAACATTATCATCATTCTAGTGTCATCATATCGTATAACTTATCTCATATAGACATTCATAGGTATAAATTTTTAACTTCTTAGAATGTAAGAACTCATGAAAGGAATAGGGATTCAAGCTAAAAGATTCATGCCATTAGAAAGAAGGACTAGCCTCACATACCTTGGTCGTTTAGCTAAGATATCGCTCACTTGTTCTCCGTCGATATCACGTCGTTACCTTCATAAGAGAATTCATATCAACATTAGTAAACTAACTATAAGAACGCATCGCTAATTCTAGGAATAGGTGGGCAGCGTCTCCTTTGCTCATACTACTTTTCTCACATTCTATATCAACTCCCAATATTCATAATATAATTCACAATATCAAAATCGACAATCGTCATTTACGTGCGTTTAGCAAAACCCACCATTTTCCTCCAATTTCCCCCATATTTAACCTTATGACTCGTCTTTGCGTTTGCATGCATTTAATGCCTATTTCATGATATAAACATAATTTATAACGTATTTGTACTCACAACACTTCAATATTCATAGTTCAATTCCACTATCATTCATTTATGTCACTATTCACTCAATAATGACCCATTTCTATGTTCTTCTACATTTCAAGTGTCTAAGCTTTCCAATACTTCAAACAACATGGAATAATCATGAGACTTACCTTGGATGATGGTTGAACAAGTCTCGAGTTGCAATTCTTTACTTAGACCAAAACCCTAGTTCCACCTTCTTGGGAATTTCTTGACTTAGAAGATCCTTTGATGTGTTCTTACACTTATTTTCATGAATTTAGTGTTGATAATCTTAGGTTCCCTTGAATTTCTTGATATTCTTAGTGTTGAAGTGTTGAAGAACACTCTAGAGTTTTCTTGAAGTGTTTGGATGAAAAATGACGTGAAATGGGCTTAAGTCCCTCTTAATAATCCCAAAATCTAATCTTTAATGAATTCTTGTAGGGATGAACAGTGGTCGTAAACCACCATATACGGACCGTATTTTGATTTACGGTCCGTCCTCCATGGCCGTATTTAATCATTTCAAAAACAGAAAGTTTTGGTTGAGGAACATGGCATTTTATGACCTGGTTTACAGTCCGTAAACCACTTTACGGGCCGTAAAATGGGTCGTATTTAACCATATTCAACACTTGGCAGAACTTGAGATTTTTGGCAAGCTGAAAGACGATTGCACTATACGGTCCGTAAATCACTTTACGGGCCGTATAGTGCCATATACGACCACTGGACTGAAAATTTTCCGCGACTTTCTTATTTCCAAAAATTCTTAATTAGCCATTCCCGACTTAATAAATCATCATTCACTCAAGCCCTTCATAGTTCTACTCATCACACAAGTACGGAAAAATTTCTGAGGTGTAACATTTTTCCCCCCTTTTGGAACATTCGTCCTCGAATGTTCGACACTTGGGAATTCTAGAAAAATTTTGCCAGAGTTTCCTTTGTAATTTGGACACTACCTTTCCATTACAACAACCCACAATATCTTCGCCTCACAGGGCTATATCATAATATCAACACATTTATGGCCACACACGACCAAAAACATAAAATTAAAACATACATACCTT
Source organism: Lycium barbarum (assembly GCF_019175385.1). NCBI lineage: Eukaryota > Viridiplantae > Streptophyta > Magnoliopsida > Solanales > Solanaceae > Lycium > Lycium barbarum. Next base: position 90,392,813 of record NC_083343.1, read on the forward strand.
ACATCATCGACGTCTCATCTTGAATCTCTTCTGGGATTGGAACAAATGGGGGTACATAGATTTCATCTTCTCCTCTGCTTCCCAAGTCATTTCTTCCCGATTATTGTTCCGCCATAGAACTTTGACTGAAGCAACCTCTTTATTCCGAAGCCTTCGTACTTGTCTATCCAAAATGGCAATGGGCATTTCCTCGTATGTTAGCTTCTCTGTTACTTGCACATCATCAACCGGAACTATTCTTGTTGGGTCTCCAATACACTTGCGGAGCATCGAAACGTGGAATACTAGATGCACGGATTTTAGCTCTGAAGGCAAGTCCAATTCATAGGCTACTCGACTCACCTTGCAAATGATTTGGTAGGGTCCGATATATCTGGGACTTAGCTTTCCCTTCTTGCCAAATCTCATGACTCCCTTCATCGGCAGTACCTTCAGGAACACCCAATCGCCCACTTGAAATTCCAAGTCTCGTCGGCGATTATCTGCATAAGACTTTTGGCGATTTTGAGCTGTTAACAGTCGGTCTCGAATTACTTTAACCTTTTCAACTGCTTGTTGGATCAAGCCAGGGCCTATCAATTGTACTTCTCCGGTTTCAAACCATCCAACTGGAGATCTGCATTTTCTTTCATATAAGGCCTCGTATGGAGCCATTTGAATACTGGAATGATAGTTGTTATTATAGGCAAATTCAATAAGAGGCAAATGCTCATCCCAACTACCACCAAAGTCCAGCACACACGCTCGTAGCATATCTTCCAAGGTCTGAATAGTACGCTCGGCTTGTCCGTTGGTCTGCGGATGGAACGCCGTGCTGAGCTTAACTTGAGTACCTAGACCTTCTTGAAAGGACTTCCAGAACTTGGCTGTGAACTAGGCCCCTCTGTCTGTGATAATGGCCAAAGGAACACCGTGAAGTCGTACAATCTCCTTGAGATACAATTTAGCATAATCTTCCGCTGAATATGTGGTTCTAACGGGGAGAAAATGAGCTGCTTTCGTGAGTCTATCCACGATCACCCATATAGAATCATACTTCCCTCGCGTACGGGGTAATCCTACCACAATCCATATTAGTTTCTTCCTATTTCCACATAGGAATCTCACTAGCTTGCAATAAGCCTCCTGGTTTTTTATGCTCGGCCTTCACTTGCTGGCAATTTGGGCACTGTGCTACAAATTTTGCTATGGAAACTTCGAATGGAGACTTTTCCTTTTCCTGAGATAGATCTCGATAGTGGCTTAACTGAGGATCTTCATATTGCCGTTCCTTCACTTCTAGATTCAATGATGAAACTGTGGGGTCATTGATGCTAATACTTGCATCTCCTGAATCAATTAGCCGTACGCTGAGACTTGCTAACCGATGGACCTCACGAACCATTTCTCGCTTTTCCGAAGGAACTCCACATAAACTACCCATCGATCGGCAGCTAAGTGCATCTGCTACTACATTTGCCTTCCCTGGATGATATAGAATGTTCACATCGTAATCCTTCAGTAATTCTAACCATCGCCTTTGCCGCAGGTTCAACTCCTTCTGTTTGAAAATATATTGTAGGCTTTTCTGATCTGTATAGATGTCCACGTGCACACCATATAAATAGTGTCTCCACATTTTCAATGCATGAATGACCGCAGCTAGCTCAAGATCATGAGTGGGATAATTCTGTTCATGTTTTCGCAACTGTCTCGAAGCATATGCAATAACTCTCCCATTCTGCATCCATACACATCCAAATCCCACACCGGAGGTGTCACAATATACTACATAGCCATCTGATCCTTCTGGAAGTGTTAGCACTGGCGCTGAGGTTAACCTGTTTTTCAACTCTTGGAAGCTACGCTCACAGGCATCACTCCACTGGAATTTAGCCGACTTCTGGGTTATCTTTGTCAATGGGGCTGAAATAGATGAGAAGCCCTCTACAAATCTTCTATAATATCCTGCTAACCCAAGGAAACTACGAACTTTCATGGGTGTCGTAGGCCTTGGCCAAGTCTTCACAGCTTCTATTTTCTGAGTGTCGACTCGGATACCATCATTCGAAATAGCATGACGCAGGAATGCAACATAATTAAGCCAAAACTCGCACTTTGAAAACTTTGCGTACAATTCTCGATCTCGAAGAACGCCAAGAACAATCCTTAGATGATCTGCATGTTCTGACTCTGTGCGAGAGTACACCAAAATATCATCGATAAATACTATCACGAAGAGGTCCAAGAATGGCCTGAACACATTGTTCATTAAATTCATAAACACTGTCGGGGCATTTGTCAACCCAAACGACATTACTCGAAACTCATAGTGACCATATCTTGTCCTGAAGACAGTCTTGGGAATATCTGCTTCCCTAATTCTCACCTGATGATAACCCGATCTCACATCTATCTTGGAGAACCATTTAGAGCCCTGTAATTGATCAAACAAATCGTCGATTCTGGGAAGAGGGTATTTATTCTTTATTGTCACCTTGTTCAACTGCCTGTAGTCGATGCACATTCGTAGAGATCCGTCTTTCTTCTTTACGAACAGGACTGGTGCTCCCCACGGCGAAGAACTAGGCCTTATAAACCCCTTCTCAAGTAAATCTTTTAGCTATGCCTTTAGCTCCTTCAACTCTGCTGGAGCCATTCGATAAGGAGGAATAGAGATAGGCTCGGTGTTTGGTAATACATCAATGGCGAAATCAATCTCCCTTTCTGGAAAAAGGCCTGGTAACTCGTCGGGAAACACATCTGGGAATTCATTCACTACCGGGACAGACTAGAAAGTTGGCACTTCCGCTTCCGTGTCATGAACCTGAACTAGATGACAAATATAACCTTTGGCTATCATCTTTCTCGCCTTAAGGTAGGAAATAAACCTACCCTTTGGGGAAGCTGTATTACCCTTCCACTCAAGTATGGCTTCTCCCGGAAATTGGAATCGAACTACCTTTGTCCGGCAACAAACATTAGCATAGCACGTTGCCAACCAGTCCATACCCATAATTACATCGAAATCTATCATCTCAAGTTCAATCAAATTTGCTGTCGTCTGGCGATCACATATAACGACTACACAGTCCTTATATACTTGTCTCGCTATTATGGGATCACCAACCGGAGTGAATACCTCGAAAGGTTTAATCGGCTCGGGTGTCACCCCAACACAATCAGCGATATATAGAGTAATATATGAGAAGGTAGAACCCGGATCAATCAGAGCATATACGTCACAGGAAAATATAGTCAAGGTACCTGTGACAACATCTGGGGAAGACTCAAGATCCTGTCGCTCAGTTAAGGCATATACACGGGGCTGAACAACACCTGAAGTGGATGCTCCCCCTCTACCTCTGCCTCTACCTGCTGTAGTCTGAGGAGTCTGTGCTGTCGGGCGTGTTATATCCCGTATTTTTGAACGTCGGATTATTTGTAAGCTGAGGTGGGGCCCACACGTCAAGATTTTTTTTTTGGAACATGTGACAAGCTATATGAATCACATATGTAAATTTAAACACAACTCATGAAGGACCCTTGGGCCAAATCAAAGTGGAAGCCCTCCAAACGAATATTTTTAAGAAAACGTTTCCGGGTGACCTGACTTGGAGGGGCAGAAACAGTATGATATTGTGAAAATGAAGCCGTAGGGTGTAAAGTATGATGATTGTTGATGAAGTTGGAAGATAGAAACATGTTATGAAAATGTTTGTTAAAGATTAGAAGTTTTGGTGGAATTATGACTTTGGTGGAAAGCTTGTATATTGTGTATATCTTGTGAATATTTTGTGGAATTGATATGAAATGCTTATATTGTGATGATCTTGATTAATGATGAATGTGAAACCCTTAAGATTTGTTTGGAAATTTGAAGTTGAAATGGAAGTATCGCACTATGCTAGAAAGGGAACTCGTTGTGCCATATTGTGTCTTGTAGTTATTGTTGTTGTTGTTAGTGTTGTTATTGGGTTGTTGTTGATTGTTTTGGCCGAGTTGAATTCTCGGGGATGCTATATGTATAGGGGAAATGCTGCCCAAATTTTTGTAGAAAAGTGTTGATTTGATATTTAAGTCCTAAAGTCTTAGGGTTAACATTTGGTAAATGTGACCATTTGTAGATTTTGGACGAAACGGGAAGTGAACTTGGAAAGGCGTAAAAAGCATAAAAGGTATGTAAAGCTATCCCAATTCTTCTTTTGGCATGTCCTAGATGTACTAGGATTGGATTTGAGCCTCGGGAAATATTCTGTCTTTCGGAATCCGCGTTTCAAATTGTCCCTTTTTCATTCACTGGAATTGAACCCTATAAGTATGCTTTGTTAAAGAATTGTGTAAACTTCCGCAAATTGTCTAGAAAGTTATGAAATGTCCCTAGGACCTCCGTAGGTGACTCTATAAGCTTAATATACGTAATTTGAGCCCACCGCTTCGGTTGTCCCGAGGTGGGCCCACTATTTCCGACTTTACCCTTTTTGTGTTTATAACATAATTTGAAGCAGTTCTAAAGGAAACGCCTTAACTACTCTTCAAACTACCAATGATATTTATTCTAAATACTTTATTGAATCTCTGTAAAGGTATGATATTTTGTGTCTCATTTAGTCTCCCACTATTCCCGTTTTGCCTTTTAGTGTACTATTGCCTTATTTTCGAACAATATAAAATGAAACGTTTTAACTATCCTTTTAACTACTAAGGAAAATTGTTTTAATGATTCCCTCGAGTCTGGTAAACTATTTTGGAATATGAAAATGATCCCAGAAGGATTATTCTTCCGTAACTCATTATGACATACGACATACACTTACTATGATTCTGTCCGATTTCATTGGTTTGATTTGTCATCCGATATGCCTCATTGAGTCTCTGGAAATATATGGTATTTTTATTGCATTTAGTTTCTCACTACTCCATTCGTGGATGCCTCAATATTTCCCCCACTGAGCCCGGGCCAGGATATGTTGTCAAGCGTATTCCACTGCATTGTTCGCCGTGCCTCGATGTGAGGGGGCAGGTATATATGTACATGGGTTGTGGAGTATGCTGTGCCATGTACACACAGTCTGATATGATATGATCTGATATGGCCATCTGATATGATATGTTATGTTACGGGGTTATCCCCTATTCTGCTCCTTATGTGTGGTGGCACCAGCGTCGGGGGCTGGCCACGTTCTGTTTGCCGAGTCCCTTGGCAGGGGTCGGATATGATATGGTATATGTTTCTGTACACACTCCTCATGTTTTGAAAATATGCATTTGATACTTCGAATGCTACACTCACTTCTCTGTAAGTTCTGTTTCGGTTATGATCTTGTTCCGTAATGGGACCAGGTACGACATATGTTTTCAGCGAATACTATTTATGCTATATGATCAGCATTTTGCTAATCTGGATATTCAGTTCATTTTCTGTATCTTCTGCTTCGATTATGACTTTGTTTACTACGTTCCGTGCTTTACATACTCAGTACATATTTCGTACTGACCCCCTTCCTTCGGGGGCTGCGTTTTCATGCCGCGTAGGTACAGACAACAGATTTGCTGACCCGCCTGGCTAGCACATCTATTCTGCTATTTTGGGAGTGCTCTTATGTCCAGAGCCTATATGTTGGTACAGTCTGCTGCTATTGTATATATGTATGCTATTCAGGGGTATGACGGGGCCCTGTCCCGTCTTATGATTCTGTTATAATCTGTAGAGGTTTGTAGACATACTTGTGTGGGTTTTGTATATGATCTGTGACAGCCTTATCGGCTCCCATGTACTATGTCGGTTCATTTATGATGATTACTAATGCCAATTGACTTTTACATTTAAAATATTCTGCTGATATGCTAGTCTGGGTTATTGGGTACGTGTGGGTGTCCAGCACGGACACTAGTCGCGGCCTACGGAGTTGGGTCGTTACAAAAGTGGTATCAGAGCGGTTCGTCCTCGGAGTGTCTACAGACCGTGTCTAGTAGAGTCTTGTTTATCGGTGTGTTGTGCACCACATCTATAAACAGGAGGCTATAGGACATTTAGGGTGTTACCTTTCTTTGAATCTTAGATCGTGCGATAGAGCCAGCTGTAGGAAATGAATTCCTTTTTTTTTTACTAACCTCTGATTTCAGCTGGAGAACGGTATCGACGTAAGACAGTGACTGATGAGATTGGAAGCTACACAGTACACAGGTAAGTAATGGTATGAAAGATGTATGCTGGGTAATGTGTTTGAAATACGATTGAAACATGAAGCTGAAGATTGGAAAGAAAAGAATACACAGTAAAGTGTAGTAGGTGCAGTTTGAGTTGGGCATGTGAGGTAAGCCTCGGCACCTTTATACTTTTATTTGAAATTGTTAGCCCCGTGTGGCTATGATGCGATATGATATGATATGTATATACGTATATGTGTTGGCCCTGTGAGGCATAGTTGGTATTTCCTGTGTACAGGTTTTGGGATAGTAAGAAATACAGAGGAACCTCTGCCCAAATATTTCTAGGAATATGAAGAGGAAAATGAGATATAAATTCTTAACATGTCTTGATGGTCGATACCGATAGGGAAAACCTACTGTGTTGGATTAAAGTTTAAGAGATACCCTCCATGTCATTTGTAAGAAGCATTACCCTTATTTGGAAAATTTTATCTCGAGAAAGTATATATGAGTAGAAATATGTTCCAACCCCCTTTTGCTTTAGCACAGCCCATGTGAAGGGAGAAATATGTATACTTTGGGCAAAACTGTCCAACGATCAAGTTTTCTCTAATTGAAAGGATACAAAGTGTATGACAAGCAGTCGGGAATTGAGTGGTTCGCTCACGACTCAAATATATATAATATATATACATGGAGGTAAATATTGAAGACGATATAGTCAGAAAAATAAAAGAATTCTCGCTAGGTCGGGGTGGGACCCGCTACGAGAACGTTCTGAAAAGCTGTCAAGACCCCGACTTGTCTTAAATTGCGTGACAGAGGACGTGCGGGGCAATTGGTGTACTTATACCGGCCTTAACGTGCTTAAATGCATTAAAGTTGTAAGGTTAAGCGTGCCAGGGCTAGAGCAATTCTGGGATGGGTGACCCCCTGCGAAATGTACAAATATTTTCGCAAACATAGATATAAGAGACGAATAGGAAATTCGGGGTAACCTAAAGGGAATTAGGATATGTGGAAAGGTAAGAAACTTTATAGGGGTCACACGAGCTGAGACGGATTAGATTGCTAAAAAAGGAAGAAAAAGCAGCGCAGCTCTGAAATTAGAGTAAATTTGAGCGAGTGATTGAAGATGTATTGTAAAAAAAAAAATGGCAGTGATATATATATATATACGTATGTGTAGCCCCCCCCCCCCCCCCCCCCATTTATGATATGTCGATTGATTGGTGAACCCTAATAGCCAGTGTTGTAATATATGGAAAACATTAACTGGACAGAATTTACGAGAAAAGGGGAAAGGTATGGTATAGATGTTACGAAGTAGACTGATATTTATTTTGCTACTGGTTGAGATTGGAAGATTCTAATACAACGATGTTTGGAAAGAAAAGAGAATAATTGAGTGGAAGGTAAGGAGATCAAAATGTCAAAAAAAAAAAAAGTGAACCGTATGAAACGTAATTAAGCGGAGCCTCTAAAATAGTCGACGGGCAAAGCACGAAGTTAATTGCAAAAGAGAACTAAAATGAAATAGCGCAGGGCAAAGAAAAACTTATAGCATGAAATGATGAATCATGTGAATATCGAATTATTCGATTATCGAGAAAATAGAACGACAGATAAAGAATGGGTATGAAGGAAGAAGGTGATTACTAAGATATAAACAGCAACATTAAGTATATTACTTGAGTGCCAGCTATCGGACAAGGTTGTGTACTATATAATTGTGATTCTGTTAAGGTCTCGTACGGAGAAAATCAAGTTGTAGGTTAGAAAGAAAAGATATGGCGGCAGTACTTACATGGGGTCCGCGTTGATATCTATATGGACCCTAAGAGCCCCCAGTATATATATTTTAAGAAAAAGGAGCTGAATTCGCGGCAGAGAAGATGGTTCGAATTATTGAAAGATTATGATGTTAATATTTTGTACCACCCTAGAAAAGCTAACGTTGTGGCATACGCACTTAGTCATCAATCTATGGACGGCTTGACCGGCGTACATTAAGAAATAAAGAATTGGTTTGTAAAACTCATTAGTCAGCTAGTCTTGGAGTCCGTTTGGTCGATTTAGAAGATATTGAAATTTTTGTCCGAGAAGTTGCTGAATCATCGATTATGGAAGAGGTAAAACAGCGCCAGTTCGAGGATTCTATTCCGGTATGGTACAGAGATACAACCTTTGATAAGGAAAGGACCCATTTTGAGGTCTCACCCGGTAGGGTATTAGTATACAGAGGCAGATTATGTGTGCCTAACGTTGCAGTGCTGCGACGGCCAATTATGGGCGAAGCGCATAATATTCGGTATTCTATTTATCCTGAATCCACTAAAATGTACCATGACCTCAGATGTCTATATTGGTCGGATGGCATGAAATGGGATATCGCAGAGTTCGTCGTCCAGTGCCCAAATTCTCAGCAGGCCAAAATTGAACATCAGAAGCCGGGTGGACTGTTGCAGGAAATGGAAATTCTGACCTAGAAATCGGAGATAATTCATAGGGACTTCATTATAGGTTTGCCTCGCACGCCACGGAAGTATGATTTCCATATGGGTTACTGTGGATAGGCTGACAAAAAAAAATCAGTCCATTTTCTTCCCGTCAGAACCACTTATTTAGCTGAGGATTATGCCAGGCTAGGTATTAAAGACATAGCGAGGCTCCGCAGAGTTCCTATATCTATCATCACTGACAGAGGTGCTCAATTTACGACTAATTTCTCGAGATTTGTTTTCAGGAAGGATTAGGGGCTCAGGTAAGTCTGAGCACAGTATTCCATCTTCAGAGCGACGGACAGGCCGGGCACACTATACAGACGCTAGAAGATATGTTGCGGGCCTGTATTATTGAACTCAGAGGTAGCCGGGACGATCATCTGCCGTTGATAGAGTTTGCTTATAATGACAGCTACGATTCTAGCTTAATACGAGGCTTTGTATGGCAGAAAATGCAGGTCATCGATCGGCTGGTTCGATTTCGGCGAAACAGAGTTAATCGGTCCCGATATGATCCAGCAGGCCGTTGATAAGGTGAAACTCATCTGAGAAAGACAATTAGCAGCCCAGAGTCGACAGAGATCGTACGCTAACAAACGGCGGCGACCCTTAGAGTTCCAGGTCGGCGATTGGGTATTTTTGAAAGTATCGCCTATGAGAGGCGTAATGCGATTCGGCAAAAAGAGTAAGCTCAGTCCGCGATATATCGGACCCTATCAGATTATTTGAAAGATTGGGAATGTCGCCTACGAGTTAGATTTACCATCTGATTTGGAAGCGGTACATCTGGCATTTCATGTATCTATGCTCCGCAAATGTGTCGGCGGTCCTCCTAGAATATTTGCAGCAAATAATATTCGGGTGACGGAGGAGCTATCGTACGAAAAGCATCCTGTAGCCATTCTGGATTGCCAGGTAAGGAGATTGCCGAATAAAGATGTAGCTTCCGTTAAGGTGCTGTGGCAGAACGATAACAGGGAAGAGATGACCTGGGAAACTGAAGAGGAAATCAAGAAGAAATATCCTTACTTGGTTGTATTCAATAATGAATGTGTATCACATGAGCCGACCATAAACATAAACTCCCCCGAAGTACTTACAGACCCTATAAGACTAATCTAACATTCGAGGACGAATGTTCTAAAGGGGGGGAGGATGTTATATCCCGTATTTTTGAACGTCGGATTATTTGTAAGCTGAGGTGGGGCCCACACGTCAATATTTTTTTTTTGGAACATGTGACAAGCTATATGAATCACATATGTAAAGTTAAACACAACTCATGAAGGACCCTTGGGCCAAATCAAAGTGGAAGCCCTCCAAACGAATATTTTTAAGAAAACGTTTCCGGGTGACCTGACTTGGAGGGGCAGAAACGGTATTATAAGTTTGGAATTTGGAAAAATACCAAGAGATAGAAGTTATAGATAATTGAATTAGCTTTCAAACCATAGGTCGTGGGTTCCTAGGTGAAGTCGGTACAAGGAGATATGGACGTGTTAAGGTCGAAAGGTCAGTGGGCTATGCCCAACTCGGGACCAACCGGTTTGGCCCAAGAAAAATGAAAAGAAAAAAAAATGAGGCCCAAGTTTAAGAGGGTGGCCGACCAAATCCATGGCCCAAACCCACAAAAAAATTAATGAATTTTCGATGTGTTAAAATAGATGAAAGGGACCATATATTATCACTTATCCATTAGAATTATCAAGAAACACAAAAGTTGAAGAACAAAAACAAAGGGCCATTTCGGCCAAGACCCATGGAAATTGAGTACCTTAAATCTTGTTCAAAAATTGTTTTCTTGTAGTATTCCTACCAATTCAAGTACCCTCTACAACGTGGTATGATTATTTCGGAAGATGGTTCATCCGTTTCATCGTTTCCGCACTTTGGTTAAGTGAAGAAGATTGGAGAAAAAGGTAAGAATTCATTCCATGTTATTATGTTATGAAGGTTTGTTTGTGTTGTAGTATGTAGAAATGAGTAGAAAGTATGGAAATATGGAAGTTTGCAAAGTGGGTATGTAAGTTGGCATGTAGCCGTGTGTGTATGTATGTTATATACGTATGGTGAGTTAAATTTATGTTGTATTCTAGTTGTGAGTATGATGGAATTCATATTGAGAATGAAAGTTGAATGAATTAGGTTGAAGTTGGAAATATAGGTATTGGCCGTGTGGTATATGGAGATTAGAATGGGAATGAATTAATTTTGTTTAATATGTTGGTTGTGTTGTTGTGATTCTTATAATGTAAAGGAAGGTAATATAATTTAAGTTGGCATTGAAATGGAATGTAAAAGGTTATGGTATTGAAATGGAATGTAAAAGGTTATGTCATTCTAATATGATTTTATGATATTGTGGAAATGAAGTCGTATGGTGTAAAGTATGATGATTGTTGATGAAGTTGGAAGATAGAAACATGTTATGAAAATGTTTGTTAAAGATTAGAAGTTTTGGTGGAATTATGACTTTGGTGGAAAGCTTGTATATTGTGTATATCTTGTGAATATTTTGTGGAATTGATATGAAATGCTTATATTGTGATGATCTTGATTAATGATGAATGTGAAACCCTTGAGATTTGTTTGGAAATTTGAAGTTGAAATGGAAGTATCGCACTATGTTAGAAAGGGAACTAGTTGTGTCATATTGTGTCTTGTAGTTATTGTTGTTGTTGTTAGTGTTGTTATTGGGTTGTTGTTGATTGTTTTGGCCGAGTTGAATTCTCGGGGATGCTATATGTAGAGGGGAAATGCTGCCCAAATTTTTGTAGAAAAGTGTTGATTTGATATTTAAGTCCTAAAGTCTTAGGGTTAACATTTGGTAAATGTGACCATTTGTAGATTTTGGACGAAACGGGAAGTGAACTTGGAAAGGCGTAAAAAGCATAAAAGGTATGTAAAGCTATCCCAATTCTTCTTTTGGCATGTCCTAGATGTAGTAGGATCGGATTTGAGCCTCGGGAAATATTCTGTCTTTCGGAATCCGCATTTCAAATTGTCCCTTTTTCATTCACTGGAATTGAACCCCATAAGTATGCTTTGTTAAAGAATTGTGTAAACTTCCGCAAATTGTCTTGAAAGTTATGAAATGTCCCTAGGACCTCCGTAGGTGACTCCATAAGCTTAATATACGTAATTTGAGCCCACCGATTCGGTTGTCCCGAGGTGGGCCCACTATTTCCGACTTTCCCCTTTTTGTGTTTATAACTTAATTTCAAGCGGTTCTAAAGGAAACGCCTTAACTACTCTTCTAACTACCAATGATATTTATTCTAAATACTTTATTGAATCTCTGTAAAGGTATGATATTTTGTGTCTCATTTAGTCTCCCACTATTCCCGCTTTGCCTTTTAGTGTACTATTGCCTTATTTTCGAACAATATAAAATGAAACGTTTTAACTATCCTTTTAACTACTAAGGAAAATTGATTTAATGATTCCCTCGAGTCTGGTAAACTATTTTGGAATATGAAAATGATCCCAGAAGGATTATTCTTCCGTAACTCATTATGACATACGACATACACTTACTATGATTCTGTCCGATTTCATTGGTTTGATTTGTCATCCGATATATGCCTCATTGAGTCTCTGGAAATATATGGTATTTTTATTGCATTTAGTTTCTCACTACTCCATTCGTGGATGCCTCAATGTTTCCCCCACTGAGCCCGGGCCAGGATATGTTGTCAAGCGTATTCCACTGCATTGTTCGTCGTGCCTCGATGTGAGGGGGCAGGTATATATGTACATGGGTTGTGGAGTATGCTGTGCCATGTACACACATTCTGATATGATATGATCTGATATGGCCATCTGATATGATATGTTATGTTACGGGGTTATCCCCTATTCTGCTCCTTATGTGTGGTGGCACCAGCGTCGGGGGGTGGCCACGTTCTGTTTGCCGAGTCCCTTGGCAGGGGTCGGATATGATATGGTATATGTTTCTGTACACACTCCTCATGTTTTGAAAATATGCATTTGATACTTCGAATGCTACACTCACTTCTCTGTAAGTTCTGTTTCGGTTATGATCTTGTTCCGTAATGGGACCAGGTACGACATATGTTTTCAGCGAATACTATTTATGCTATATGATCAGCATTTTGCTAATCTGGATATTCAGTTAATTTTCTGTATTTTCTGCTTCGATTATGACTTTGTTTACTACGTTCCGTGCTTTACATACTCAGTACATATTTCGTACTGACCCCCTTCCTTTGGGGGCTGCGTTTTCATGCCGCGCAGGTACAGACGACAGATTTGCTGACCCGCCTGCCTAGCACATCTATTCTGCTATTTTGGGAGTGCTCTTTTGTCCAGAGCCTATATGTTGGTACAGTCTGCTCTTATTGTATATATGTATGCTATTCAGGGGTATGACGGGGCCCTGTCCCGTCTTATGATTCTGTTATAATCTGTAGAGGTCTGTAGACATACTTGTGTGGGTTTTGTATATGTTTTGGGATGATATGATCTGTGACAGCCTTATCGGCTCCCATGTACTATGTCGGTTCATTTATGATGATTACTAACGCCAATTGACTTTTACATTTAAAAATATTCTGCTGATATGCTAGTCTGGGTTATTAGGTACGTGTGGGTGTCCAGCCCGGACACTAGTCGCGGCCTACGGAGTTGGGTCGTTACAGGGCGAGCTGACGAAGAACCCGCTGCTGAACCTGTGGGCTGAGTCCCCGCTCTATCTCTCACGGAGGGGCAGTCTCTCATCATATGAACAACCTGCCCGCAAGCATAATAAGCATCTGAACCCTGACGACACTGTCCGTAATGCAATTTACCGCACTGGCTACACCGCGGTACTGGAGGTCTCCTCTGGCTAAAGTCTCCCCTAGACTGCGAATCTGAGGCCCTCGAACTCTGCCCCTGGCCTGACTGAAAAGAACGATCAAATCTCCTATCCGAGAATCTGGGAGGTGCACCGGTCAATGTCTGACTTGAGTGCCTAGAATGCGTCTGTTTCGGTCCCCCTCGGTACTCACTGCTCTCCCCCATAGATCTAGCCCTCTTACCTTATCTTCTGTCATCATCACGATCACTTCTCTGCTGTCGTTGTCGTTCCTCGAGGTTCTGAGCATGGGCCTGTATCCGGGAAATATCCACCCCGTCTTGCAAAGAGGTTGTCAGACAATCTCTGAACAAGTGTAGTCCTAAACCACTCACAAATCTATAGACTCGGTCTCCCATGTCAGCCACCATAGTCGGAGCATACCGGGCCAATGAGTTGAATTGCATACTATACTCTCGGGCACTTATGCTTCCATGTTTCAAATTCAAGAACCTGTCCTCTCTAGCTCGGTGGACTTCAGGTGTTACACCTCGGAAAATTTCCCGTTGGTATGCAAGTAAATGAACTAATGATGTGTGCGATGAGTGCGAGTGTATAATGTTTCATAGGAAATGTATGTAAAGGGATGTGGATGATTAGAACGAAAAGTCGAGAATGAGAAAAGTTGAAAGTTGGCAAAACTGCCCAGTGGTCGTATATTGCAAAATGCGGACCGTAAAGTGCAATACGGTCCGTAAACTAGCAGTCGTAAACTGCCATGCAAAAGCTTCAGCTTTCTGCCAGTGGTCGTAAAGTGCAAATACGGACCGTAAACTGCCAGGTCGTAAACTGGCATGCCAAACTTCAACTTTCTGCCAGCCGAGGAAATGGTTAAATACGACATGGTGGACGGACCGTAAAGTGATTTACAGCCCGTAAACCATGGTCGTAAACCACCATGAAGGCAGCCCAGCTTCTGGTTCTGGAAATGGCTAAATACGCCCATGGGGGACGAGCCGTATAGTGGAATACGGTCCGTAAACCTCCATGGACGACCACTGTTCACCCAGCACAGATTTTCCAATTCATTAAATATGAGGATCACGACCTATTTTATTTCATTACAACATTACACCACTTCTCTCTACATTTATTATATGAGTTTTCAAGGATTATAAGCCATCAATAACATTAAGACAAGTGAATCAAGGATAAGGGAATCATCAAGGATCATCCAAGTCAAGAAATCCAAATGGAGAAAAACTAGGGTTTTTGCTCAAAGAAGAGTATTATCAACCAAAGTTTGTTCCTACAACTTCTAAGGTAAGATTCATGATTTTTACAAGATGTTTAAGGTATTGGAGAGTTAAAATACATAGATTATAGAAACTGTGGTCAACTAGGTCATGAAAGATGAATAGTGACATTTTGAGAAATAGTTTGAATTGAGTTATGAATGTTGTTGTGTTGCGATATGAATGTGTCATAAATGGTATTAAGATCATAAACTAAACACTTTAGACGAATGGACGAAGATGGGTGTTATGACCATGAATGTGGGTGAATTAGAGGCAAATTGAGGAATCTAGATAATGTCGATAATGTGAATGACTAATGGCCATTGTTATGATATTAATGAAGGTACAAACGCTAGCATTGGAAGGGAACGTGCAAGTGTAGAATAGTTCGACGGAAAGGTATGTAAGGCTAACCCTTCTTTCATAAGGCATGGTTCTTGGCCAAATTCCTAATTCCTCTATATGAGTATGTTGTCTTCACATGGTTGACATTCCGAGCTTATAAGCTCACGACCCTTGATATGTACTATGATTATACTATGTTACTCGTATGACGAGTAAGTCCATAATGTAGATGTAACGATAACGATGAGGATAGTAATGATAATGATATCAAAAATGATTCAAAAGGTGCCTACGGGCTATTATACTTATATGTGCCTATGAAGGACTATAATGAACCCCGAGCTTATAACGCCGGGTAGAATATATGTATATGAATATGTATGAAGTATGTATACGATTACGAAAGGCGCGCGCACGTCTGCAGATGTTACGGATAACCTTGATGCCTTGGTAGGGCCAGGTATGTATGACCTTGAGCCTTGGTTGGCCAAGTATGTATAAGACACCGATCTTATGAGGTCGGGTATGCTATGTAAATGCTATGTATATGAAATTACTATGTATATAATATGAATAAGAATGTGATAAGACTATGTATAAGAATACGAATAAGAAAATGTATACGAATATGAACACAAGTATGGTACGAGTATTATTATGGGATACGAACGACGATGTATGCAAGTAAGCGACATGATGATGATGATGATATTACTGTATCCCCTCCTATACTATTTTCATATGATATCTATTATGCTTCTATATTGATATTGATCATGCTTTACATACTCAGTACATTCTTCGTACTGACGTCCTTTTGTTTGTGGACGCTGCGTCATGCCCGCAGGTGCACAGGGAGACAGACTTGATCCATAGCTTTTTATTCAGAGATTGTATAGCAGAGCTCCATTTCTTTCGGAGCCGTAGCTTTTGGGTACTTATTCTTTTGTGTATATAATTATGGGCATAGCGAGGTCCTGTCCCGCTCATACGATATGTCATACTCTTAGAGGCTCGTAGTCATGTGTATGTGGGTAGAGATGTTCGGCCATGTCGGCCCATGTTTTGTATATCTTTTGTTAGCCACGTCGGCCTTGTACTTATGATGTGGCACAGATGCCTATGATATGTTAAATGATGATGGTCGTCTAATGGAATCAATATGATTAACGATAAGAAAAGCACGAACTGACTTATGGCTCACCTAGATATTATGTTATGTACGATAAGGGGGTGCTCGGGTGGGGTAGCACCGGGTGCCCGTCGCGGTCCCTAGCCGGGTCGTGACAAAAGTGGTATCAGAGCAGTTCAGTCCTAGGATGTGTCTACGAGCCGTGTCTAGTAGAGTCTTGGTTATGGGTGTGTTGCGTGCCACACTTATAAACGAGAAGCTGCGGACATTTTAGGAATATATGACCTTCATTCTTCATAAGAATCGTGCGATAGAGCTATGATGTAAGAAATTCTTGTTCTTAAATCGTGTGTTGTGTATTTCAGATATGCCTAAAAAGAAAAAGGCTACAGCAGCCCAAAAGGGCAAGACGGTGGCAGAAAAACGGGCTGAAAGAGCACCGCCACCGGTAGTAGAGGAAGATGAGTCCCAGAGTGCGGCTCAATCTCAGTCCTCCCAGACAGTGCCTATTACCGAGGAGCACGTAGGAGCCTCAGCCCCAGCTCCAGCTCCTCCACTGAATGCTTCGGGCCAAGACGTGAGAGAGGCTATTAATTTGTTGACTCAGTTGGTTGCGGCCCAGACTCAGAGGCCAAGCGCAGGGCAAGGTGACAGGGCTGTTAGTGCAAGGGCCCGTGATTTCATTGCTTTGAAACCCCCGGAATTCTTTGGGTCGAAACTGGAGGAGGATCCCCAGGACTTTATTGATGGTATGCTAAGGACGCTCCGGTTGATACATGCTTCAGACACTTAGTCGGTAGAGCTAGCGTCCTATAGATTGAGAGATATCTCGATCCAGTGGTATACAATATGGATGGCTTCGCGGGGAGCCAATGCACCTCCGCCGGTATGGCAAGAGTTTGTCGATGCTTTTCTCCGTCACTACATGCCTCCAGAAGTTCGGCGAGCTAGGGCCGATAAATTTTTGAATTTGAGGCAAGGTAACATGAGTTCTATAGAGTATAGTCTCCGCTTCAATTCCTTGGCTAGGTATGCTTCGGCCATGGTAGCGGATATGGGCGATCGGGTGCACCGGTTTGTGAAAGGCCTAGGGCCACACTTGATGGATAAATTCTTGACTGCGTCCTTTTAGAATGGCATGGATATTGCACACATTCAGGCACATGCTCAGGAATTAGAGGAACACCTACGGCAGCGGAGAAATGAACGTGAGCAGGATAGGGGCCATAACAAGAGGGCCAGACCTTCGGGTTCGAGGAGCGAGTCCAGGGATGGACACAAACAGCAGTTTCCCAGCCATTCAGGATATTCTATGACCAGTACACCTCCACAGATCACGGGGCAGAGATTTGACAGATTTACTCGTTCCGAGCCGAGTCAGGGTTATTCGGGGTCTCAGTTTAGAGGTGATTCAGGCCAGCCAAGGCCACCCGTACCACGATGTTCTCAGTGTGGAAAGTTGCATTGGGGTCAGTGCCGATCAGGTTCAGACGCTTGCTATTCATGTGGTCGGCCAGGCCATATTATGCGTGATTGCCCCTTAGTACATGGTAGAGGTAGGACCCAACCATCAGGGTCGGTAGCTGGATCTTCGGCATCTGTACGCCCTACGGGGACAAGTTCACATGCGCCAGTCGGCCATGGTAGAGGTAGAGGCAGAGCTCCCAGTACTAGCGGTCCTCAGCACCATATTTATGCTTTGGCTGGACGCCAAGATCTTGAGTCTTCTCCTGATGTGGTCACAGGTATATTATCGGTATTCTCTCATGATGTATATGCTTTGATTGATCCGGGATCCACATTATCATATGTTACTCCATATATTGCGGGTCGATTTATAATTGAGCCGGAGTCTATCAAACCTTTTGAGGTGTCTACACCCGTGGGTGACTCGGTAATAGCTACACGAGTATATAGGAATTGTGTGATTGTGATTTGTGATCATCGTACCGTGATTGATTTGCATGAGCTAGAGATGGTAGATTTTGATGTCATTATGGGCATGGATTTGTTGGCTTCTTGTTATGCCAATGTTGAATGTAGAATGAAGATGGTTCGTTTCCAGTTTCCGGGAGAACCAGTCTTAGAATGGAAAGGAAATTCGGCATCACCAAAAGGTAGGTTTATTTCCTATCTAAAGGCAAGGAAGATGATCACGAAAGGGTGCATTTATCACCTAGTACGAGTTCGAGATGTAGAAGCTGAGTCGCCGACTCTTCAGCCAGTTCCGGTAGTGAACGAATTTCCGGATGTGTTCCCGGAAGAGCTTCCAGGCCTTCCTCCCGAGCGAAAGATCGATTTTGCGATTGATGTGTTGCCAGACACTAATCCCATATCTATTCCTCCCTATAGGATGGCACCCGCAGAGTTGAAAGAGTTGAAGGAGCAATTAAAAGACTTGCTTGAAAAAGGCTTCATTAGGCCTAGTTCATCCCCGTGGGGAGCACCCGTATTGTTCGTCCGGAAGAAGGATGGCTCCTTGAGAATGTGCATTGATTATCGGCAATTGAATAAAGTGACGATTAAGAACAAGTATCCCCTCCCGAGGATTGATGATTCATTTGATCAATTGCAAGGTGCCAAATGGTTTTCAAAGATTGATTTGAGGTCCGGGTATCACCAAGTAAGAGTTAGGGAGAAAGATATCCCTAAGATAGCTTTCAGAACAAGGTACGGTCATTTTGAGTTGCGAGTGATGTCGTTTGGGCTAACTAATGCACCGGCAGTGTTTATGGACTTAATGAACAATGTATTCAGGCCTTTTCTGGATCTATTCGTGATTGTATTCATCGATGATATCCTAGTGTATTCTAGGTCCGAGGCAGAACATGTGGGTCATTTACGAATTGTCCTTGGAGTTCTTCGAGCTCGAGAGTTATTCGCGAAGTTTTTCAAATGCGAGTTTTGGTTGAACTCAGTGGCATTTCTAGGCCACATTGTTGCAGCTGACGGTATTCGAGTGGATAGCCAAAATATTGAGGCAGTGAAGACTTGGCCAAGGCCCACGACCCCTATGGAGGTTCGTAGCTTTTTGGGCTTAGCCAGTTATTACAGAAGATTTGTTGAGGGTTTCTCTTCTATTTCTGCACCGCTCACCAAGTTGACTCAGAAGTCAGCTAAGTTTCAATGGACAGATGCTTGCGAGCATAGTTTCCAAGAATTGAAAGACCGACTGACTTCAGCCGCAGTCTTGACACTTTCAGAGGGATTGGAAGGATATGTTATTTATTGTGATGCTTCAGGCGTCGGGCTAGGATGTGTATTGATGCAAAATGGTAAGGTGATTGCGTATGCTTCTAGACAATAACGGAAACATAAGTAGAATTATCCTACCCATGACTTAGAATTGGCCGCGGTGGTCCATGCTTTAAAGATATGGAGACATTACTTATATGGTGTCCACGTGGATATTTATACAGATCATAAGAGTCTCCAGTACATATTCAAGCAGAAAGAGTTGAACTTGCGGCAACGACGATGGCTAGAGTTGCTAAAAGACTATGATGTTGAAATCCAGTACCACCCCGGAAAGGCAAATGTTGTGGCTGATGCTCTTAGCCGTAGGTCGATGGGAAGTCTAAGTGATGTACGACCAGAAAAGAAAGAGATGGCCCGTGATCTTCAGCAGCTAGCTAGCCTAGGAGTCCGAGTGGTGGACTCAGGTAGCAGCGGAGCTACTATTCAGAATTCAGCAGTTTCGTCGTTAGTAGCGGAAGTAAAAGAGCGACAATATGAGGATCCCATGCTTATGCAGTACAGAGATACACTCCCTCAGAAGGAGGAGCCATCATTTGACATTTCGGAAGACGGAGTTCTCCGATGTCGAGGCAGGTTATGTGTTCCCGATGTGGTAGGTCTATGCCATCAGATTTTGAGAGAAGCTCATTGTTCCCTTTACTCCGTTCACCCCGGAGCGACGAAAATGTATCATGATCTTAAGACTATATATTGGTGGAATGAGATGAAGAAAGACGTAGCGGAATTCGTAGCTCAGTGTCCTAATTGCTAACAAGTGAAGATAGAACACCAAAAGCCGGGTGGCTTATTGCAAACTATAGAAATCCCAACTTGGAAGTGGGAAGTGATTAATATGGATTTCATTATAGGGTTACCCCATTCTCGGCGTAAATATGATTCTATATGGGTGATCGTGGATATACTCACAAAGTCAGCGCATTTCTTACCGGTCAGAACGACCTATATGGCAGAAGATTATGCCAAGCTTTATCTTAAAGAGATAGTGAGACTCCATGGCGTTCCGGTATCTATTATCTCCGATAGAGGAACTCAGTTTACAGCCAAGTTTTGGGGGTCTTTCCAAGACGGTTTAGGGACCCAAGTGTGCCTAAGCACGGCATTTCACCCCCAGACCGATGGGCAAGCTGAACGTACTATTCACACTCTTGAAGATATGTTACGGGCATGTATGATAGATTTTGGAGGAAATTGGGATGACCATTTTCCACTCATTGAGTTTGCTTACAATAACAGTTATCATTCTAGCATCGAAATGGCGCCGTATGAGGCTCTATATGGGCGAACCTGTAGATCCCCAATTGGGTGGTTTGAAACCGGAGAAGCTAAGTTGATAGGGCCAGACTTGGTCCAGTAAGCAATAGAGAAAGTTAAGCTCATACAAGATCGGTTGCTAGCGGCTCAAAGTCGTCAGAAGTCCTATGCGGATAATCATCGAAGAGACTTAGAGTTCGAAGTAAAAGATTGGGTATTCTTGAAAGTGTCGCCGATGAAGGGCGTGATGAGATTTGGCAAAAAGGGGAAGCTCAGTCCCCGGTATATTGGGCCATACGAAATTGTGCACAAAGTAGGCAAAGTGGCCTATGAGCTAGATCTACCTCCAGATTTGGAGTCAGTCCATCCAGTATTTCATGTCTCGATGCTTCGGAAGTGTGTTGGAGATCCTACGAGGATCGTCCCATTGAATGATATTCAAGTGACAGAAAAGTTAACTTATGATGAAATACCCATTGCCATATTAGATAGGCAAGTACGGAGGCTTAGAAACAAAGAAGTGGCCTCAATTAACGTTCTGTGGAGAAATAACAATCGAGAGGAAATGACATGGGAAGCGGAAGAGAATATGCGATCCCAATACCCACATTTATTTCAGCCCTTGGAAGAAGTCCAAGATGAGACGTCAAAATCATAAGGTATGCATGTTTTCCCTTTTATACATTCAGGTCGTGTGTGGCCAAAGTTCTAGTGCTGTTGTATTATTGCCCTGTGAGGCATTGTTAATGTGGGTTGTTGTGGCAGGGTGGTAGTGCCACATTACAGATGAAACTTTGGCGAAATTTTTATAGAATTCCCCAAGCCTTTAACATTCGAGGACGAATGTTCCTAAGGGGGGTAGAATGTTACACCTCGAAAAATTTCCCGTCGGTACGCAAGTAAATGAACTAATGATGTGTGCGAGGAGTGCGAGTGTATAATGTTTCATGGGAAATGTATGTAAAGGGATGTGGATGATTAGAATGAAAAGTCGAGAAATGAGAAAAGTTGAAAGTTGGCAAAACTGCCCAGTGGTCGTATATTGCAAAATACGGATCGTAAAGTGCAATACGGTCCGTAAACTGGCAGTCGTAAACTGCCATGCAAAAGCTTCAGCTTTCTGCCAGTGGTCGTAAAGTGCAAATACGGACCGTAATCTGGTATACGGTCCGTAAACTTCTAGGTCGTAAACTGGCATGCCAAACTTCAACTTTCTGCCAGTCGAGGAAATGGTTAAATACGACCTGGTGGACGGACCGTAAAGTGATTTACGGCCCGTAAACCATGGTCGTAAACCACCATAAAGGCAGCCCAGCTTCTGGTTCTGGAAATGGATAAATACGCCCATAGGGGACGAGCCGTATAGTGGAATACGGTCCGTAAACCTCCATGGACGACCACTGTTCACCCTGCACAGATTTTCCAATTCATTAAATATGAGGATCAGGACCTATTTTATTTCATTACAACATTACACCACTTCTCTCTACATTTATTATATGAGTTTTCAAGGATTATAAGACATCAATAACATTAAGACAAGTGAATCAAGGATAAGGGAATCATCAAGGATCATCCAAGTCAAGAAATCCAAATGGAGAAAAACTAGGGTTTTGCTCAAAGAAGAGTATTATCAACCAAAGCTTGTTCCTACAACTTCTAAGGTAAGATTCATGATTTTTACAAGATGTTTAAGGTATTGGAGAGGTAAAATACATGGATTATAGAAAATGTGGTCAACTAGGTCATGAAAGATGAATAGTGACATTTTGAGAAATAGTTTGAATTGAGTTATGAATGTTGTTGTGTTGCGATATGAATCTGTCATAAATGGTATTAAGATCATGAACTAAACACTTTAGACGAATGGACGAAGATGGGTGTTATGACCATGAATGTGGGTGAATTAGAGGCAAATTGAGGAATCTAGATAATGTCGATAATGTGAATGACTAATGGCCATTGTTATGATATTAATGAAGGTATAAACGCTAGCATTGGAAGGGAACGTGCAAGTGTAGAATAGTTCGACGGAAAGGTATGTAAGGCAAACCCTTCTTTCATAAGGCATGGTTCTTGGCCAAATTTCTAATTCCTCTATATGAGTATGTTGTCTTCACATGGTTGACATTCCGAGCTCATAAGCTCACGACCCTTGATATGTACTATGATTATACTATGTTCCTCGTATGACGAGTAATTCCATAATGTAGATGTAACGATAACGATGAGTATAGTAATGATAATGATATCAAAAATGATGCAAAAGGTGTCTACGGGCTATTATACTTATATGTGCCTATGAAGGGCTATAATGAACCCCGAGCTTATAACGCCGGGTAGAATATATGTATATGAATATGTATGAAGTATGTATACGATTACGAAACGCGCGCGCACGTCTGCAGATGGTACGGATAACCCTGATGCCTTGGTTGGGCTAGGTATGTATGACCTTGAGCCTTGGTTGGCCAAGTATGTATAAGACACCGATCCTATGAGGTCGGGTATGCTATGTAAATGCTATGTATATGAAATGACAATGTATATAATATGAATATGAATGTGATAAGACTATGTATAAGAATACGAATAAGGACATGTATACGAATATGAGCACAAGTATGGTACGAGTATTATTATGGGATACGAACGACGATGTATGCAAGTAAGCGACATGATGATGATGATATTATTGTCTCCCCTCCTATACTATTTTAATATGATATCTATTATGCTTCTATATTGATATTGATCATGCTTTACATACTCAGTACATTCTTCGTACTGACGTCCTTTTGTTTGTGGACGCTGCGTCATGCCCGCAGGTGCACAGGGAAACAGACTTGATCCATAGCTGCTTATTCAGAGATTGCATAGCAGAGCTCCATTTCTTTCGGAGCCGTAGCTTTTGGGTACTTATTCTTTTGTGTATATAATTATGGGCATGGCGGGGTCCTGTCCTACTCATACGATATGTCATACTCTTAGAGGCTCGAAGTCATGTGTATGTGGGTAGAGATGTTCGGCCATGTCGGCCCATGTTTTGTATATCTTTTGTTAGCCACGTCGGCCTTGTACTTATGATGTGGCACAGATGCCTATGATATGTTAAATGATGATGGTCGTCTAATGGGATCAATATAATTAACGATAAGAAAAGCACGAACTGACTTATGGCTCACCTAGATGTTATGTTATGTACGATAAGGGGGTGCTCGGGTGGGGTAGCACCGGGTGCTCGTCGCGGCCCCTAGCCGGGTCGTGACATCAGGTGGCAAGTAATGACGAATAAAGGCATTCACAAATTCTTGCCAAACGGGAGGTGGTGCGTTCTCTCCCCTTGATATCACCCAATTTTTATACCATAGTACCGCCACGTCGCGAAGTCTATATGAGGCCAACTCCACGGATTCGGTCTCAGAAGCATGCATAAGTCTCAGCGTCCGCAACATCTCGTCGATAAAACCTTATGGGTCCTCATCCGGCTTCGACCCGAAAAATTCTGGAGGGTTTAGAGTAAGCAAATCACGGGCTCTTGTACTAGCCGAACGATCACTTGGGCCCGCATTCTGTCGTTGTGCCTGAGCGGCAACCAACTGTGTCAATAAATGTATGGCCTCGGACACTTGTTGACCCGAAGTACCCGGTGGAGGAATCGGAGCTGAGGCTCCTCCCTGCTCTTCTACATTGGGCGCGGCCTCACTTTGCGATTCACTTTCCTCTACCTCCGCCGGAGGCTCCCTTTCTGCCCGCTTCTTCGTTGTAGCTTTGCCTTTCTGGGCAGCTGTAGCTTTTCCTTTCGGTGGCATTCTGAAATCACAACGCACTTTTAGGGAAGGATAAAATCCTATGCATGGCTCTATCGCACGATCTAGTAAAAAGAAAGATGGTCATTTTCCTAAATGCCCTGTAGCCTCTTGTTTATTAGCGTGCCGCGCAACACACCATAAACAAGACTCTACTAGACACGGCTCGTAGACACTTCCTAGGACGAACTGCTATGATACCCGGAGCTAGTTACCGAGCACCGCTCACTCTACTACTTATCTTACTCACTCAATAGTCTATTACCAACTTAGTATACAAATAACATGAGAAATCATATTCTAAATAAAATATAAATACTTATATACATTGCCTCTTGGCCTTCAAAATAAAATATACAATAATAGCATTTTTGTGAGACCATCTAACCCACACTGCGTATCTACGAGCCTCTACTAACATAATGAATACATAGATAGAACAAGACTCCGTCATGCCCAAAATATGCATATATGAATGTACATCAAAAGAATAGCCATAAGCACCTCCGAACAATGGAGTGCTATCTATCAGCTGACAGCTACTGAGGACCTGGGCCAAGCTCTCCTCCCTGTCAACCTGTGGGCATGAACACAGCGTCCGAAGAAAGGACGTCAGTACGAATATTGTACCGAGTGTGAGAGGCATACATAATGAAAGGAGACATCAATAATATGGGAATAACATCAACATGAGACATCTGGATCTGACTGATAATCATAAATGAAGTAATGCATGCTATCTTATTCATACTCATCATCATAACATGTATGCAATATATGCAAGCTGCCCATCCATGTCGGAACGGTGTGATAATCAATAATATTAGCCCGCGTCCAGGCCTCCCGCGTCCGGGGTACCATCTCATGCCGCCCACTAGTGTTGTCTGCCCACGCCCGTAGGTCGTGGTGTATCCGTATCGCCGCCCGCCGAAGCGGTGTCTACCCGGCCAACTAGGCACGGTGTGAAATGGTCATGACATGCTTAATGTAAATACTCATAGTAATATTCTTATCATAAAATACTTATCTTATCATAATGCGTGTATAAGGCTCATGATCAACTTTACTCTATCGGGGTGACGTAAGGTCGTGATCCCCCGGTTACATTATTGAACCATTATGGACATTCTGCCTCACCTTGAAAGGACTAGTACATAAGGTGAGTGTAGGCAAGGAATAACATCATCCTCATTCTAGTGTCATCATATCGTATAACTTATCTCATATAGACATTCATAGGTATAAGCTTTTAACTTCTTAGAATGTAAGAACTCGTGAAAGGAATAGGGATTCAAGCTAAAAGATTCATGCCATTAGAAATAAGGACTAGCCTCACATACCTTGGTCGTTTAGCTAAGATATCGCTCACTTGTTCTCCGTCGATATCACGTCGTTACCTTCATAAAAGAATTCGTATCAACATTTGTAAACTAACTATAAGAACGCATAGCTAATTCTAGGAAACGTTGGGCAGCGTCTCCTTTGCTCATACTACTTTTCTCGCGTTCTATATCAACTCCCAATATTCATAATATAATTCGCAATATCAAAATCGACAATCGTCATTTACGTGCGTTTAGCAAAATCCACCATTTTCCTCCAATTTCCCCCATATTTAACCTTATGACTCATCTTTGCGTTTTCATGCATTTAATGCCTGTTTCATGATATAAACATCATTTATAACATATTTGTACTCACAACACTTCA
Organism: Lycium barbarum; assembly: GCF_019175385.1. Lineage (NCBI taxonomy): Eukaryota > Viridiplantae > Streptophyta > Magnoliopsida > Solanales > Solanaceae > Lycium > Lycium barbarum. The sequence goes on from NC_083343.1 coordinate 90,419,050, forward strand.
ATATTCATAGTTCAATTCCACTATCATTCATTTATGTCACTATTCACTCAATAATGACCCATTTCTATGTTCTTCTACATTTCAAGTGTCTAGGCTTTCCAATACTTCAAACAACATGGAATAATCATGAAAATTACCTTGGATGATGGTTGAACAAGTCTCGAGTTTCAATTCTTTACTTAGACCAAAACCCTAGTTCCACCTTCTTGGGATTTCTTGACTTAGAAGATCCTTTGATGTGTTCTTACACTTATTTTCATGAATTTAGTGTTGATAATCTTAGGTTCCCTTGAATTTCTTGATATTCTTAGAGTTGAAGTGTTGAAGAACACTCTAGAGTTTTCTTGAAGTGTTTGGATGAAAAATGACGTGAAATGGGCTTAAGTCCCTCTTAATAATCCCAAAATCTAATCTTTAATGAATTCTTGTCGGGATGAACAGTGGTCGTAAACCACCATATACGGACCGTATTTTGATTTACGGTCCGTCCTCCATGGCCGTATTTAATCATTTCAAAAACAGAAAGTTTTGGCTGAGGAACATGGCATTTTACGACCTGGTTTACGGTCCGTAAACCAGTTTACGGGCCGTAAACTGGGTCGTATTTAACCATATTCAACACTTGGCAGAACTTGATATATTTGGCAAGATGAAAGACGATTGCACTATACTGTCCATAAATTACTTTACGGGCCGTATAGTGCCATATACGACCGCTGGACTGAAAATTTTCCGTGACTTTCTTATTTCCAAAAATTCTTAATTAGCCATTCCCGACTTAATAAAACATCATTCACTCAAGCCCTTCATAGTTCTACTCATCACACAAGTACGGAAAAATTTCCGAGGTGTAACAATACAGGCCCAAACATGAACAAAATACAAATCATGGCATATTACTGAGTCATCAATCAAGGCTTAGAGCCGAATCTCACTTCTCAAGTCATCATCTGAAAATAGAGGCATTTCAGGTCAAAACCGATTTAGAATCTTATTCAAATCTCTTATTCAATTTCAAGTTCAAGAAACCCATTCAACAACAACACAAGTTTAAGGTCCAAGCTTTAGGAAAATAATTTCAATCATCCAATAATGGAAAAAGCGAGTTTCACAAAGTAGTATAGTTCATATAAGGTTCGATGCAGGCTTGACCCTGCACACGCATGACCTTGTGTAAAAGAAATCATCTTTAATTCCAAAAGAACTTCCCCCAAATAGGAGTTATAGCTTACACAAACAATCAAGGAAGGATTCTCAAATACAAATCATGCTTTCATAATATAAACGTACTTCAAAAGCAGACATACTTGAAAAGGCGATTTTTGAAATATAGACATACTTGAAAAGAAGATTTTTGAAATATAGACATACTTGGAAAGAATATTTTAAAAATATAGTCATACCTCAAATCCTGCTCAAACATAATTCCCAAGGTTATACAATCACACCACAATGGTTTTAGAGCTTTAATCTAATTCTACCCATATACCCCCTTTATAGAAAAACTAGGGTTTTCATGTCTAGAACGTGGTCTTGAACACTTCATGAATCAATCATGGATTCTAATCTCATAATATAACCTACACTATTCTAAACCCTTTCAATAACATTAGCAAAAGTCAAGGATCATACCTTATTGAAGGAATTTAAACGTCTTCAAACGTCCATTTCTTCTTCTCTTTCTTGGGTTTCAAGAATCTAGGGTTTTGGAAGATGAACTAGTGTTAATTTGATGCTAGATTGATGAAGTAATGATGGGGATTGGTCAAGAACGTACCTTATATGTTTTGGGAATGTTTTAGGATTGTTTCCTCTCAGGAAGTTGGCCAAAACGATGTGGGAATGAATATAACGAAGTTAGGATTTTATAAATTTTGGGGAAAATTGCTTCAGGCATGAAATGGCCTGGTGCATCGCCCAGGGCAGTGCACACAGTGTATCTATTTGGACGGCATCAAAATTTTGATTTTCCTGAAAATTTGGCCTGGGGCGCCGCCCGAGGCGCCACGCACGCCTAATTTTTACACTGCACAAATGATGTTCATTAAAATGGTCATAAGTCCTAGCACAGAGCTCTGTTAGAGCTAGGCAACCTACCGTTGGAAAGTTATTTTGAAGTCCTACAATTTTCATGAAGGAAGTTTTCCCAAATTCCAAACCTATTTTCACGAAACTGGCTTAGAAGTCAGACCTACTGAAATTTAGACGAGTTTGAGAACTCTTATGAACTTCACTGTTTGGGTTAACTTCAAAATGACTTCTTATCACCCAAATCTATCTCGAATGGATTAATATAGCTAAAATATCATCTTATTACTAGTTTTACACTTTCACACCGAACTCGAATTTACGGGGTGTTACAAAGTGTTACTTATACGCCTATGGTATTTGATCATGTTTATTTAAAGAACATGACAAAATAGCCTGCCTTATATGCTTACTAGTCTTACCCGTTTGCCCTATTTTGAAGAACGGAACATATCATTGTATATGTTCCTTGTCTCTCCTTCATCAGTGTTAAATATGTACACATTCGTTTTAACAAAGCTATGTATCTTGTTCTCTAACTTATAAATGACTTTGATTAAAAATTTTATGCATATGTCTCACTCAAGAATGGTACTAAAATGATAGCATGTTATGTTTAGCCCTCCCCTTCCTTGTTTGTTTGTTATGCTCTCTGAGTATATGATGTATCCTGTCTCTATCATGATTCTCTAAATATCTGTGATTTATGTTCCATTGAGTAGTCTATCCCTTGTATGAAACCTTATCTGCATATTTTAAAATTATGGGATGAGTATTTGTTGTAAGTTTAATTATGTGTATCATCTATGCCTAAATGAGAGTCTTTACTTGAATATACATGAAATATACTTGAATATATCCATAATGTACAACCTTATATATCTTAGATATATGAAGGCTTGTATATTGAAAGGTATATTTGGGGTATATCATCTCTGTTGTGACTTTAGAATGGCTTTTATGTCTCTCTGAATGATGTGATGATCTGCTGAGTTAAAATTAGGAGTGTAGTCTAAGTTAAGATGTTGATTATTGTAAAAATAAACTAGGAGATAAGAATGATACATTGACACATACTAGGCATGACAGTTTTGTATAATTGCAATGTATATGAGTTTGAATATCTGGTATAAACATGGTATATTACCCCAGTAGACTCATAATTATAAGTCATTGCATTTTTATGAAAAATTTACTTATCATAGCTACTTCTAAGACCTATTTATGAATAGTAACTACCTTTTATTTTATTTATTGTTCATAACTAAAATATTTTCTTAAATTACACATCATAACTAGTGTCTTGTATTTCACAAATTTCTCTTTTAAATTGGTTTTCTCTCACCTCTCAAATCTATTTCTCCCTCACCCTTCTCTTTCTCTCTCTCCGTTCCCTCTCCTGCCCCCAGATCTTTTCTTTTTACACAAATCCGTTAAACTTTTAATTGATTCAGGGCGCCGCCCACCTTCAACGAATTAGAACCCATTGAAGAGATTTTATTCAACCCTCCATGTTTTTTTCTCTCAATTTTATCATTAATCAATACCCAAATGAAGGTCACTTATGCAATTTTGTTTTCTAACGGGAACGGAAGTTAGGTCTGTGTTGTTTCACAATGTTGAATATCTTCTCTCATTGATAACCCGGTCCGATCCATTCCTAAAATTTCATCTTCCACCTTCTCTTGTGGTGGCCAATAGTAGTTCCAGGTGCCTGAGCCAAAAGAGTCGACCACCGGAAAGAGGGATTGGAGCCATTTCCAGTGGGATTGGAGCAAGAAAAATCTAAACTTGAATTTTAGAATTTGAATAATTTGTTGCCTGAACTTGCCGGCTCAGATCAATCCCTTTACCGATGAATTTCTGGCAATAAAAGACCCATCAATCAGCTTGAATCAAAGAAATTAGGAAAAATTACAAACAAAGACAACGAAAAAGAAAGAAGTACCAGAAACCTCCAGGTCTGGAACCACACCATCGTCTTCATCTTCGGGAAAATACCACCATGACCGCCACCACGAAAACTCAAAGCCAGGTCGGAAGCCCATTAAAATTAGTACTTTCTATGTTGTTTCACAATGTTGAATCTCTTCTCTCATTGATAACGACGCTATTCTACCGCCACTCCGGCATAAATCCAAGGCATACTCCACCGATGAGAGTTGTGGAGCTTCATGCTCACCAAGTGTTTGATAAAACGTTTCAGTATATTTCAGTGTACTGTTTCGGTATATTTCAGTATATTTCAGTATATTTTGTTGTATTTCAACGTATTTCTAATTTATGAAACAGTTTATGATATATTTCATTATATTCCATTGAATATACGCATACTACAATTTTATATTTCTTAAACAATCATCCATATTTCATTGTATTTCAGTGTATATTTTTCTGTATTTGGAAGTATTTCTAAAAGTTTGGAATGGAGTAATTTGGAGGGAGAAACGTGGGTTGTTATGGAACTTCAACAGTTATGCGTGATATATGGTTGATTGAATTTGACTTACCATTTAAAATGAAAGAAGAGAATCTGTTCCATAAATACAGCCTATTTTTACTCTGCCAGATTTTGTATTTCAGTGTATTTCAAAAATACGAACTCTGCCGGATTTTGTATTTCCGTGTATTTCCCTGTATTTCACTATATTTAAAAAAAATGAAATACACGCGTTTTAACTGAAAAGCCAGCTACGCTTAGTAAATAACAATTTTATAGCTATTTCTAGTTACAAGCTACTAAAAGGTAGCTATTTATGTAAGTTTGCTTTTTTTGAACATCCCAGTTAAGGTTTGCATCTCTGTTGGGCCTAGCTTTACTTTGTCTGCCATTTAACTCTATTTGGGCCAAACTGCGTCATTTGGGCTTGCTAAGCAAAATCTTTTCTCTTTTTTGCATGATTCTGGGCTGACTCTATTTATATGTGTATATTTGCTGAAGTGTTTAAATATAGGATACAAAGCATGATTTAGTTTATGTTAACTAAATGTTTAAATGCACCTTCTAATCTATAATTTTTGTGTTGCATGTAAAAAACTCGCGGGCCACTTGGGCCGTCATCTTCCGCCTGAAACCATTAGGTGTAAGGCCCAATTCTCCATTACTTCATTGAGTCTGTATGGCAAGGGAAGATAATATATTGAAGGCCCAGCTATGCATGAAAATAGCTAACTGGCAGGCTTAGGTAGGCCCACCAGTCTAAATTTTCCTTTTATATTCATTATTTGTGCAAAAAAAATGTATTTGTAAAACTCTTATGAATTATTGGAACCCTATGGATATAGAACTTAGGAAATAACTTAGTACTTTGGGGAAGTCGCTAAAATTGATTTCAAACTCCGGCATATAAACGTTTTTCTTGCATAAATTGGGAACTTAACAAGCAATTTTGAGTGGAACACTATTTTGAGATTTTGGTTAAGTATGAAAAAGAATGAAGGAAAATGAGGATTTGACTTAAGTTAAATTGGTTCAAATTTGAAACAAGGAAAACGTTTCTTCTAAACACTAAGAAATAGACTTTGGGCCTCAAGCCCGTGATTTGTGATAAACTGCTATGTATTGTTTACCCGTGAACAAAAAAATGATTTTCTGAGATACGTAGGTCTTTAAAAGGTTTTGTACACTAAATGGACAAATTCTGGACTTGGGTTAATTTGAACAGCCCCCCTGAAAAATTGGATTTGCACTTAAATGAAATTCTGGGTAAGAAAATTATTTGGGCCAGGAAGCCCAAAACCAATTTGGACTTGGACAATATTTTGTTTCTCGAAAACTGTATTGGGCTCAGAAGCCCACGATGCGCTTTGGAGTGAAATGGAAAGGGGAAATGTTTGCTGGACCAAGTATGAGGACAAGATGAATTTGGGCATGGAATAATATTGACCTATGAGCTTCAAAATAATAAAATTGGAATCACTCAAAATACTTGTATTTTCCTTATATATGTATAAAATGGAGATATACTCCATATTTTTCTATATATGTATAATAAAACCCGTAAGTACTAAACCCATTTTATTAGGACTAAAATAGTGGTGACTCTACTTGGGAGAAATCTTGGGTGTGTCTTAGTCCAGCAATAAAGTGAGTTGAACACTTGCATGGATTTTTAAATCCAAAACCCCTTTCCTAAGGGGACCTTTTTGCCAAATATTTCTTTAAATTTATGATATGAATAAATGACAAGTTTACGGAAACTTAAACATTTTAAGTATATAATTACAAAAAATCACACATTGAAGCTCGTAGGTCAACCATATTCTACGGATCTTTAATACTAGAGTGCATGAAACCTTTCTTAGGGGATCATTAGAACCCTTACCTCGAACTTTGGTTAAAAAAGATTTTTCTCTTGTTTGATAAATCCTTTTAACCCGGTTTTCCTAGTTTTCCTTTAATAAATTAGGTGGCGACTCTAAAATACTAAAATCCAATTAGAGCACCAACAACCTCTTAGTATATTTTATGCACCCACGTAAAACTGAACTGTAACAATATTTTGCCAAATGAAATGACAAAATGTCACCGAAATAATTTCATTTTTTAATTTGTTAAAATATATATTTCACTCCGTTTATGATTCAAAAACTCCGAATAATTAAATAAAATTATTGGAGGTCAAAAATTAGGTGTCAACAAACATGAGTACTAGAGGAGCATTAGAGCTTCTTCCCAATCACATCCTTTTTGAATTTCTACATATTATGCATATGACAATGTGAGGAAGATCACTGATAGACAACGGTACCGAAAAATATTTTTTTTGAGTTGACATTATTTATCAATTTCTTTTTAACATTAATGTTAATGTGTATTGAACTTATATAATAACATTAAATTGAACTATTAAATGTCAATTTTTATCCGAATGGTACGTTTCTGCCAATTTCTCAAATATTTATGATTATTAGAAATGATGTAAAGGGTGTCTTCACTATCATTCTCCAAACGTTATATTTCATATGTTTTGCAACGTATAAAGAAGAGGCATCTCATTCTCCAATATGCATCATCATATTGAATTTCAATGTTAGAACTTAAATAATGAGTTGAACAACAAATCAAATTGGGCCTAGGTCCACATTTCGTTGACTAAAGCCCAAACAAATTTAAGCATCCAATGCGTTGAATTTAGGAATAATTACTTGACATAGCTATTTCTAAGAGGTAATTATTAATAATAACTAACTTTTAATTTATTTAAATTTAGTAGCTAAAATGATTTTGCAAATTACCATTCATAGCTATATCAAAATATATTAGGTTTATGGCTTGTATTTCTCCCTCATCCCGCTCCTCTCTCTCTCTCTCTCTCTCTCTCTCTCCCTCTCTCTCTCTCTTCATTTCTCTCTCCAACCAAATACCTTTCCCTCTCTCTGGTTCCTCTCTCCTTTTTCCCTCTCTTTTCTCCCACGGCCACTGCCGTCTCCTCTGTCTCTGCGGCCAAATACCAGATCTCCAGAATAGTAAGCTCTCTCACGAATTGTTGCTTCAATGGTGGCCACATCTCCCAGTCTGCCTCTTCCTCCTCCACGATGATACCACCAGATCTGAAACACCACTGCCATTACACTTCTCAAATCTGACGGATACTGGAATTCATGGCTTCTATTCCTTGTTGTATCTTAGATTTTAGTGCATTTGAAATTTTGCATCTGAAATTTTGTTGAAATACAGTCAAATACAGTCGTTGGCTGATTGTATTTTAGGGGGCACATTAGATGTATTTGACTGTATGTGTTGGTTGAATGATCTATGAACATGCGTTTGTATACAACTTTTCGAGTAAATACAGTGAATTTGAAATTTTTCATCTGAAATTTTATTGAAATGCATTCAAATACAGTCATTGGCTAATTATATTTTGGGGACAAAACTAGATATATATGACTGTATGTGCTGTTTAAATAATCTATATATATGTTTGTATACAATTTTTCGAGTAAATACAGTGTATTTAAAATTTTGCATCTAAAATTTTGTTGATATACATTCAACTACATCCAAAACAAAAGGATACATCAATTTATAAACACACTAAATATACATCCCCCGTGGTGTATTTAAATGCACTTAAATACATCATTTTGAATACACATGTATTTAGAGAAATTAAGTTTGCATGTATCCGAATACATGTGACATCAGATAAGGTTGGATAGTACTGAACAGTGAATTCAAATACATTGAAATACAGTCAAATACAGTGAAAATGCCTAAACGTAGCTACGAATTATAAATAGCAAAAAGATAGATATGGATTGAAAGCAAACATTAAAAGGTAGTTATTTATGTAAGTTGACATTGAATTTACACCAGTTTAACATTGATCTTGCTAATAAAAGTTAAAAGAAATTTAGATTTTTGTCAAGAAATTTCCTTTTCTTCATCCTTCTTCTCCATCTCCTCCTCCTCCTCTTGCCTCCTTCCTTTAATTGCTTATTTGTGATTGTAATTGTGTATGTATTGTTCCACTGATTTTATATTATATACTTGATGAGTTGGATTGGTTTGGTTGAAAAACTTTGAAGAACACCATTGTTAAATCATTTTAGCTTGAACTTTTATGTTGAAGCAGACAAAATGAGTCTATTATTTTTTTAAGGTTTAAACTAAATCTATCAGTTGAAAATTAATGGGATTGATAGTAGAAGGTTCTTTATCAATTCTTGAGTTGATTTAGACCAATTTTGAAGTAAAAATGTGTTCATAACTTTTTTACACGGCATGTTATGACAACTTGTCAGACTATTTTACCGATTCTAGCAATTTGTCGGGATTTTCAGTCACTAATGTTGAAAATATCCTGGCGACCTGTTAGGATTCTTTTAGAAATCCTGACAATTATCATAACTTATTGTTAAGGAAAAGTCTTGTGGCTGAAAATATCTTGGTGATTCATCAAAATTTGTTGCTAAAATTCTGACGATTATCATAACTTGTTGTTAAGTCAGTCTTCCCTAATATCCAAATAAACTTTTGGCAACCCGCCATGATTTTCTTCCAAATTCTGACTATCACGACCCAATTTCACTGAGTCGTACGGGCACCAACCTTTCCCAACTCGGTAGGCGAACCCTTAACTCAATATTCACAGATAATAGAAAATAGCGGAAGAAGTAAAATAGCGAAAGTCTCACAAAAATAATATAAGTAAGAAAATGCGAAAGTAAATGAAATTTGCCCCAGGATCTGGTCTGGTCATACAAGGGTATCTAACTAAATACTACAAGTCTGAATCATAAGTATATATCAATAGTCTCAAAGATATGTCTTAAAACGGAAATAAAGACATAGTATATAGAGGAGTCTTCGGGCAGCGAACGTCCACATGCTCACCTTGTAAGACTCGAATCGGAAAATCCTCAAAACAGTCAACCATGAGGAGTAGAAGTCGATCTCTCCTGATACTCTACATTCATAAAAGAATGCAGCAAGTGCAGGTCAGTACAAGTACATCACAAGAATATCACAAGAATATCACAACGGAAGCCAAGTGCAATAATGTATGAAATGTATATGCAATGCAATGTTTTGTACACATGTACTTCGGATGAAAATATCGACGTCTTGGTAGCACAACCCATGAGAGACCCGCGAAGTTCATTTACTATGTAGCTCCGTAACACACAACCTAGAGACAAACTTTCCACCCTTCAAGCCTACCGACCATCCCGTATACACAACATAGAATGGTTGCGCAATTAGTATAAAACCTCCCAAGTATTTCAGAAACAACATAGGCCACGTTGTCACCCCTGTCAAATGTGCCTTATATATATGTGTTTGTGTGTGTGTGTATGCAAGATGAGTGTACAATATATGATTCAAGTATCCTGATGACAACAACAAGATCTCTTATCAACACTCATTCTGCTCCGGGTGCATGACCTCAGATCACGGACTCTCAGCTCTCTTTCACGCTCTCCGGCAAAGACCTCGAAGGCTACACTCTCTCATTTATCATCATCAGTACCATAACCATGCAATATCAATGTATCATGGAAATGAGTATGAATATAATGCAATGCAATATCAACAATACGCTCAAATTACACTAATTAGTAGCATAAAGCGGACACTATCAAATATAGTAACCTAACCAGGTTGGGGTCGAATCCCACAGGAAATATGGTATGACAATTTTACTAAATGAGTATTATACTAATCTTGCGGTCCTGGTGTATTCCAGAAAAAGAGTTTTATAAGAGTTTTGGTTTATGGACTAATTTAGAGTGACTAGTAATAGAGTTGTAAATATATGGGTAAAAAGAACCAAGGTTGTGCTCCCGTCAAATAAAGTGTATGATCATGGGTCTTGATCTTGATATACTTCTAATGGATCGTTGTATGAATGCACTTAACCTCTATGTGAATCTAGACTATTTCCCAATAATAAAATATTACTTCTTTCTATGCTAACAAAGATAAGAAAGTATGCATGAAGAACGGTTAATTATGCCAAGTAAATTCCCCTAATTCCTAAGTGAATTTATTAAATAAGGTTTAAAGCATTGAGTTCTTGTTATTTCTTCTTACCAAACCGTAGTTATTTTCCCAAATAAACCAAAGTTTACGGCATTAGCTAATGTTTGCAACCACTAACCATATGATTAAAACGAAGAACAAATAAACCCTAACAATCCATTATGCATATATCAATCCCAATTCCCAATAACAAAACACCCATCTTTGGGTTCACAGCCTCAGTAAAGAATTTAGCTACTCATAGAAGAAGAAGAACAACAATAATAATTTCAATCATAATGCTTACGAATGATTGATTCGAATTAAAGAGAAAATAAATGCAATTGTTTGTAATCCCAAAAAGACTTCGAAAACTATGAGTATACAATGCTAAGGAATTAAGACTGAAATCGGGTGAATTCTAGTCTACAAAAACCCTACATCAGGTATTTATAATAGTCCAAGTCGTGAAAGATAAGTTGACAAAAGTCCCCCAATCGAATCAGCATACGGACCGTAAATATTATACGGTCTGTAAAATCTTCAGCTCCTGTCCATAAAATCTCTTCCTGCTGCCCATATCTACGCTCCATTTTGACGGACCATAAATATTTTATGGTCCGTAGAACTGGTCCGTAAATATTTTACGGTCTGTAGAACTGGTCCGTAAATTCTTCCTTGAATATGAGACTTCCTGTAATTGATCTACGGTGGAGTTTACAGGCCATAAATAATATACGGTCCGTACTTTCGGTCGTGAATTTCCTCTCAATGTGAGACTTCTCTGTCACTGATCTACGGTGGAATTGATGGCCCGTAAATATTATACAGTCCGATGTGTTTTGCTATTAGTATAAATACTTTCTTTTTATGCCGCACATATCCTGGGTATCTGCATCACTTTTCAGAGAGGGGTCATTTTTTCATCAATATTTTCAAAATCAACATGCATAGCTTTAAGTTCATTAACCACTACCATCTAAGTCATAGCTATTCGATCTTATCAACGCAACCTAAACATGCCAGTTTCAACAGAAATAAAACCCCTCAGGAAAAAAACTTTGGCAAAGAAGAGCCTAGGGGGTTCCTAAACACATATATACATTACTATGAAATGAAGTTGTCACGACCCGACAAGGGGGCCGCGACGGGTACCCAAGGTTGACCACCGAGCACCCCTTATTTCCTCACTTATCATAGTCATTTACGCTTTTTTATTATTCACAAATACATAATCGCATGACAATCATTTTTCGGTGGAAAGCACAATTAGTCTATATATATATATATATATATATATATATATATATATATATGCATCATTAGACTATCAAAATAATATATGTAATATATGTATGCATACTGTAGTAGCCTTGTGAGACCATCTAACCCACACTATGTATCTACGAGCCTCTACTAACATACTATACACGTAGACGGAACAAGACTCCGTCATGCCCAAAATATACATATGTACCAAAAGAATAATCGTAAGCACCTCTGAACAATGGAGTGCTTTCAATCAGCTGACAGCTCCTAAGAATCCGGGTCGAGCTCACCTCCCTGTGTACCTGTGGGCATGAACACATCATCAAAAGAAAATGGACGTCAGTACAAATGTTGTACTGAGTATGGGAGGCATAAACAATAACAGTACATAAGGAAAATAAGGGAGGCATCAAACATGGAGCAACTGTAACTGACTGTGAATCATATAAGAAGTAATGCATGCTGACTTACTTACATACTCATCATCGTCTCATGTATTCATAACACGTATATATATAAACTTCCCGACTATATAGGTGCGGTGTGATAATCAATAACATTAGCCCGCGTACAGGCCTCCCGTGTCCGGGGTACCATCTCATGCCGCCAACTAGTGGTGTCTGCCCATGCCAACTGGCCATGGTGTATAAACTGCCCGCCTTAGCAGCGACTGCCCGGCCAACTAGGCGCGGTGTAATATCATCATAACATGCTCATTATAATATGTTCATTACAATATGCTCATCATAACATATGCATAAAGACTCTAAGACAACCATACTTTATCGAGGTGACGTAAGGTCGTGAACCCTCGATTCCATTATGAACATTTATAAACATTCTGCCTCACCTTGAAGGAATTAGTATGTAAGGTGAGTGTAAGCAAGGAATGCTATCAAGTCACTACTGAAATCATGACATTGCTCTTATCTCGTATCACTACTCATGATTTTACACTCTTAGCTTTTAGAAACATAGGAGAGTCGTGAAGAGGAAAGAAAAATCATGTCATAGGATTCATGCCATAGAAAGAAAGGACTAGCCTCACATACCTTTGTCATTTATCTAAGCTATCATTCACTTGTTCTCCTTCAATATCACGTCGCTACCTTCACGAGAGAGTTCATATTAACGTTAGTTAATCGATTATGAGAACGTATCGTTATTTCTAGGAAAAATTGGGCAGCATTTCCTTTGTTTCTACTACTTTTCCCATGTTCTATTTCAACTCCCAAGCATTTACAACAACACCTCACAATATCATATCAACAATCGTCATTTATATACATTGAGCAAAATCCACCATTTTTCTCTATTTTCTCCACATTTATGGTTGTAGTTCGTTATCGCGTTTTCTCATATATAATGCTTATTCCCTGGTCTAAGCATCATTTACAACATATTCATAATCATGGCACATCAACGTTTATGGTTCCATTCGACTACTATTCAATTATGACACTATTCCCCCATTTAAGGCCCATTTTCCATGTCTTTCTACAATTCAAGCATCATAGCTTTCCAATACCTTAAACAGCATGATAAAGTCATGAAACTTACCTTAGATGGTGGTGGAACAAGCCTAGAGTGGAGTTCTTCCTTTAGTACTAAAACCCTACTTCACCTCTTTTGGAATTTCTTAATTTGGATGAACCTCACTTGAGTTTCACACACTTTGTTTCATGGTTTTGGTGTTGTTGATCATTGATTTCCTTGTTATTTTTACGATTGAAGTGTTTGTAGAATTTTCTAGAGGGTTCTTGAGTGGTGTAGATGAGAAAATGAAGTGAAATGAATGAGAAGGGTCCCTTATAGTAAGCACAAAAATCTGATTTTTATGAACAGTAGTCGGGATGCACAGTGGTCTTAAACCCCACTTTACGGGCCGTATTCTGGTTTACGGTCCGTCCTTCGCAACTGTATTTAAGAATATCAAAACCAGAAAGGCATGCTGAAGATCATGGTAGTTTACGACTCAGTTTACGGGCCGTATTTCAATTTACGGTCCATATTCCAAGTCGTTTTTAACCATTTGAAGCATTTGACAGAAAGTTGAAATTTTGGAATGTTGAAGGACGATGGCACTTTACATTTACGGGTCGTATTCCATTTTACGACCATTGGGCTGAAATGAAATTCTGCAACTTTCTTATTTCCAAAGTTCATTAATAGTCATTCCCTACTTAGTTAAACATCGCACACTCATGCCCTTCGTTGGTCTATTCATTGTTGTCTCACGAAAAATTTCCGAGGTGTAACACTCTTCCCCCCTTTTTGGAACATTCGTCCTCGAATGTTAAACACTCGGGATTCTACGAAAAGCCAGAGTTTCCCCTGTAATTTGACACTACCAACCTGTCACAATAACCCATAATATCATCGCCTCATAGGGCTACATCACAATATCAACATATCCGTGGCCACACATGACCAAAAGCATAAAAATAAAGCGTACATACCTCATATCGTCGATGTTTCGTCTTGGATCTCTCCCGGGGGTTGGAATAAGTGTGGGTACTTGAACTTCATGCTCTCTTCTGCTTCCCAAGTCATTTTTTCCTGGTTATCGTTTCGCCATAAGACTTTGACTGAATACCTCTTTATTTCGGAGTCTCCGCACCTGCCTATCTAAAATAATAATAGGCACCTCTTCATAGGTAAGCCGTTCTGTCACTTGCACAATATCTATTGGGACAATCTTGGTGGGGTCTCCAACACACTTGCGGAGCATCGAAACGTGGAAAACTGGGTAGACTGATTCGAGCTCCGAAGGCAAATCCAATTCATAGGCTACCTGACCCACCTTGCGGATGATTTTGTAGGGTCCAATGTATCTGGGACTTAGCTTCCCTTTCTTACCAAATCTCATCACCCCTTTAATTGGCGACACTTTCAGGAAAACCCAATCACCGGCTTCAAATTCCAAGTCTCGTCGGCGATTGTCCGCATAGGACTTTTGGCGACTTTGGGCTGTCAACAACCGATCTTGGATCACCTTAACTTTTTCTATTGCTTGCTGGATCAATTCAGGGCCCACTAGTTGTGCTTCTCCTATTTCGAACCATCCGATTGGAGATCTACATTTCCTCCCATATAAAGCTTCATATGGAGCCATTTGTATGCTGGAATGATAGCTGTTGTTATATGCAAATTCAATTAGCGGCAAATGATCATCCCAACTTCCACCAAAATCCATCACACATGCTCGTAACATATCTTCCAAGGTCTGAATAGTACGCTCAGCTTGTCCGTCAGTCTATGGATGAAATGTCGTGCTGAACTTAACTTGAGTACCTAGACCTTCTTGAAAGGATTTCCAGAACTTAGCTATAAACTGTGCTCCTCTATCTGTGATAATAGATAATGGGATTCCATGGAGTCGCGCAATTTCTTTGAGATACGACCTTGCATAGTATTCTGCTGAGTACGTGGTCTTGACTAGAAGAAAATGGGCTGCTTTCGTCAGCCTATCCACGATCACCCATATAGAGTCATACCTGCCACGGGAACGGGGTAATCCCACGATGAAATCCATGTTTATCACTTTCCATTTCCAAGTAGGGATTTCTATTGCCTGTAACAAGCCCCCTGGCTTCTGATGTTCAACTTTTACCAGTTGGCCATTTGGACATTGTGCTACGAATTCTGCTATGTCTCTCTTCATGCCATCCCACCAATACATCATCTTGAGGTCATGATACATTTTAGTTGCACCTGGATGAATAGAATACTGAGAATAGTGAGCTTCTTCTAGAATCCGTTGGCGTAATTTTGCCACATCCGGCACACATAGCCTGCCTCGGTATCTAAGAATTCCATCCATTGAAACTTCAAACAGAGATTTTTCTTTCCCATGAGATATGTTTCTATAACGACATAACTGCGGATCATCGCACTACGGTTCTTTCACTTCCATATCCAAGGGCGAAATTTTTGAATCATCTATACTAATCCTGACATCGCCCGAATCAATTATACGCACTCCCAAGCTTGCTAATCGGTGAAGTTCTTGAACCATCTCTTTCCTTTCCGGAAGGATTTCACATAAGCTGCCCATCGATCGGCGGCTAAGTGCGTCGGCTACTACATTCGCCTTCCCGGGGTGGTATAAAATGTTAACATCATAATCTTTTAATAATTCTAACCACCGCCTCTACCGTAAATTTAGCTCCTTCTGTTTAAAAATGTACTGGAGACTCTTGTGATCTGTATAGATATCAACGTGCACCCCGTATAAATAATGCCTCCATATTTTTAGGGCATGGATAACCGCAGCTAGTTTGAGATCATGAGTTGGATAATTCTTCTCATGTTTCCGCAATTGTCTCGAAGCATATGCAATAACTTTCCCCTGCTGCATCAATACGCATCCTAGTCAGACACCGGACGCATCACAGTATACCACGTAGCCATCTGACCCTTCTGGGAGTGTTAAGATCGGAGCTGAGGTCAACTTGTCTTTCAACTCTTGGAAACTGCGCTCACAGGCATCGTCCCATTGAATCTTTGCCGATTTCTGGGTTAGCTTCGTCAATGGGGCTGAAATAGATGAAAATCCCTCTACGAACCTTCGATAATAGCCCGCCAAACCTAGAAAACTACGGACTTCCGTGAGCGTCGTAGGCCTTGGCCAAGTCTTCACCGCTTCAATTTTCTGAGTGTTAACTCAAATGCCATCATTGGAAATAACATGGCCCAGAAATGTTACAGAATTTAGCCAAAACTCGCACTTTGAAAATTTTGCATACAATTCTCGGGCTCGAAGAATGCCAAGTACAATTCTCAAATGATCTGCATGTTCTGATTCTGTGCGAGAATATACTAGAATGTCATCAATAAATACTATGACAAACAAATCCAAGAGCGGCCTGAATACATTATTCATCAGATTCATGAATACGGTCGGAGCGTTAGTTAGCCCAAACGACATTACTCGGAATTCATAGTGGCCATATCTCATTCTGAAAGCTGTTTTAGGAATATCTGCTTCTCTAACCCTCACTTGATGATAACCCGACCTCAAATCTATTTTAGGAAACCACTTAGCACCTTCCAACTGATTGAATAAATCATCAATCCTTGGAAGAGGATATTTGTTCTTTATCGTCACTTTGTTTAGTTGTCTGTAGTCGATACACATTCGTAAGGATCCGTCCTTCTTTCTCACAAACAAGACTGGTGCTCCCGACGGCGATGAGCTGGGTCTGATAAACCCCTTGTCAAGCAGATCTTTCAGCTGTGCTTTTAGCTCTTTCAATTCTGCTGGAGCCATTCGGTAAGGAGGAATAGAAATGGGCTCAGTGTCCGGCAATACATCAATGGCGAAATCAATTTCTCTTTCTGGAGGAAGACGTGGGAGTTCGCCTGGAAATACGTCTGGAATTCATTCACAACCGGAACAGATTGAAGAGTTGGCGAATCTGCTTCTGTATCATGAACTTGAACTAGATGATAAATATAGCCCTTGGCTATCATCTTCCTTGCCTTGAGGTAGGAAACAAACCTACCCTTTGGGGATGCCATATTCCCCCCTTCCATTCAAGTATGGGCTCTCCCGGAAATTGGAATCGAACCACTTTCGTCCGACAATCAACATTAGCATAGCACGAAGCCAGCAAATCCATGCCCATGATTACATCAAAATTTACAATTTCAAGCTCAATCAAATCGGCTTTGGTCTGACGATCACATATCACAATGACACAATCCTTATACACTTGTTTGGATATCGCGGGATCACCAACCGGAGTGAACACTTTAAAAGGTTTAATTGGCTCGGGTTTCACCCCAATACAATCAGCAATATATGGAGTAACATAAGAGAAAGTAGAAACCGGATCGATCAAAGCATATACATCACGGGAAAATATAGTCAATGTACTTGTGACAACGTCCGGGGAGGACTCCAGATCCTGTCGCCTAGCTAAAGCATATATGCGGGGCTGAACAGCACCTGAAGTAAGTTCTCCCCCTCTGCCCCTACCTCTGCCTGCTGGAGTCTGGGGAGTCTGTGCTGTGGGGCGTACTGAAGAAGATCCCGCTACTGAACCTGTGGGCTGAGTCCCAACCCTATCTCTCATCGAAGGGCAATCCCTCATCATATGGCCAACTTGAACACAGGCATAACAAGCGTCCAAACCTTGGCGACACTGTCCGGAATGTAGTCTACCGCACAGGTTGCACCGCGGTACTAGGGGTCCCTTCTGACTAAAATCTCCTCTAGACTGAAAATCTGAGGCCCTCGAACTCTGGCCCTGTCCTGACCGAAAAGAACGATCAAACCTCCTATCTGAAAATTTGGGAGGCACACTAGTCACTGACTGGCCTGAGTGCCTAGAATGCATCTGTCTCGGTCCCCCTCTATACTCACTGCTTGCTCCCATAGATCTAGCCCTCTTGCCTTGTCTCCTGTCAATATCACGATCGCCTTTTTGCGGTGGCTGTCGTCCCTCTAAATTCTTGACATGGGCTTGTATACGGGAAATGTCCATCCCGTCCTGCAATGAAGCTGTCAAGCAATGTTTGAATAGATGTGGTCCCAAACCACTCACAAACGTGTGCACTCGATCCCTCATGTCGGCCACTATAGTCGGGGCATACCTGGCCAGAGAATTAAATTGCAAGCTATACTCTCGAGCACTCATGCTTCCTTGTTTTAGATTCAAGAACCTGTCTGCTCTAGCTCGGCGGACCTCGAGTGGCAAATGATGGCGAATAAAAGCGTCAACAAACTCTTGCCAAACGGGAGGAGGTGAATTTTCTACCCTTGATGCTATCCAATTGTTGTACCCTAATACCGCCACATCGCGGAGTCAATAAGGGGCAAACTCCACGGACTCGGTCTCAGAAGCATGAATAATCTTTAATGTCCGCAGCATCTCATCAATAAATCCTTGCGAGTTTTCCTCCGGCCTGGAATCAAAGAACTCCAGATGATTTAAAGTCATAAAATCACGGGCTCTCGCACTAGCTGAACGATCACTCGAGCCCGCATTCTGTCGTTGTGCCTGTGCGGCTACCAATTGCGGAAATAGATGAATAGCGTCGGTCACTTGTTGACCCGAAGCGACTGGTGGAGGAATTTGAGCGGAGGCTCCTCCTTGCTCTTCTATGTTGGGCGAGGCCTCATTTTGTGATTCGACCTCTTCTATATTCATTAGAGGCTCTCTTTCTGCCCGTCTTTTCATCGTGGCTTTGCCCTTCTGGACGGCTATAGATTATCCCTTTGGCGGCATTCTGAAATCACAACACACTTTTAGGAGGAACAAAATCTTATGCATGGCTCTATCGCACGATCTCATAAGAAGAAAGACGGTTATTTTCCTAAATGCCCGCGACGGGTACCCGAGGCTGACCACCGAGCACCCCTTATTTCCTCACTTGTCATAGTCATTTACGCTTGTTTATCATTCACAAATTCATAATCGCATGACAATCATTTTTCGGTGGAGAGCACAATTAGTCTATATATATAGATATATATATATATATATGCATCATTAGACTATCAAAATAATATATGTATGCATACTGTAGTAGACTTGTGAGACCATCTAACCCACACTATGTATCTACGAGCCTCTACTGACATACTATACATGTAGACGGAACAAGACTCCGTCATGCCCAAAATATACATATGTACGAAAAGAATAATCGTAAGCACCTCCGAACAATGGAGTGCTTTCAATCAGCTGACAGCTCCTAAGAATAAGGGTCGAGCTCACCTCTCTGTCTACCTGTGGGCATGAACACAGCGTCCAAAGAAAACGGACGTCAGTACGAACGTTGTACTGAGTATGGGAGGCATAAACAATAACAGTACATCAAGGAAAATAAGGGAGGCATCAAACATGGAGCAACTGTAACTGACTGTGAATCATATAAGAAGTAATTCTTGCTGACTTACTTACATACTCATCATCGTCTCATGTATGCATAACATGTATATATATAAACTGCCCGACCATATAGGTGCGGTGTGATAATCAATAACATTAGCCCGCGTCCAGGCCTCCCGCGTCCGGGGTACCATCTCATGCCGCCCACTAGTGGTGTCTGCCCATGCCAACTAGCCATGGTGTATAAGCTGCCGCCTTAGCGGTGACTGCCCGGCCAACTAGGCGCGGTGTAATATCATCATAACATGCTCATTATAATATTCTCATTACAATATGCTCATCATAACATATGCATAAAGACTCTAAGACAGCCATACTTTATCGAGGTGACATAAGGTCGTGAACCCTCGATTACATTATGAAAATTTATAAACATTCTGCCTCACCTTGAAGGAATTAGTATGTAAGGTGAGTGTAAGCAAGGAATGCTATCAAGTCACTACTGAACTCATGACATTGCTCTTATCTCGTATCATTACTCATGATTTTACACTCTTAGCTTTTAGAAACATAGGAGAGTCGTGAAGAGGAAAGAAAAATCATGTCATAGGATTCATGCCATAGAAAGAAAGGACTAGCCTCACATACCTTTGTCGTTTAGCTAAGCTATCGTTCACTTGTTCTCCTTCAATATCACGTCGCTACCTTCACGATAGAGTTCGTATTAACGTTAGTTAATCGATTATGAGAACGTATCGTTATTTCTAGGAAAAATTGGGTAGAATTTCCTTTGTTTCTACTACTTTTCCCATGTTCTATTTCAACTCCCAAGCATTTACAACAACACCTCACAATATCGTATCAACAATCGTCATCATATACATTGAGCAAAATCCACCATTTTTCTCTATTTTTTCCACATTTATGGTTGTAGTTCGTTATCGCGTTTTCTCACATATAATGCTTATTCCCTGGTCGAAACATCATTTACAACATATTCATAATCATGGCACATCAACGTTTATGGTTCCATTCGACTACTATTCAATTATGACACTATTCTCCCATTTAAGACCCATTTTCCATGTCTTTCTACAATTCAAGCATCTTAGCTTTCCAGTACCTTAAATAACATGATAAAGTCATGAACCTTACCTTAGATGGTGGTGGAACAAGCCTAGATTGGAGTTCTTCCTTTAGCACTAAAACCCTACTTCACCTCTTTTGGAATTTCTTGATTTGGATGAACCTCACTTGAGTTTCACACACTTTGTTTCATGGTTTTGGTGTTGTTGATCATTTATTTCCTTGTTATTCTTATGGTTGAAGTGTTTGTAGAATTTTCTAGAGGGTTCTTGAGTGGTGTAGATGAGAAAATGAAGTGAAATGAATGAGAAGGGTCCCTTATAGTAAGCACAAAAATCTGATTTTTATGAACAGTAGTCGGGATGCACAGTGGTCGTAAACCCCACTTTACGGGCCGTATTCTGGTTTACGGTCCGTCCTTCGCAACCGTATTTAAGCATATCAAAACCAGAAAGGCATGCAGAAGAACATGACAGTTTACGACTCAGTTTACTGGCCGTATTTCAATTTACTGTCCGTATTCCAAGTCGTTTTTAACCATTTGAAGCATTTGACAGAAAGTTAAAATTTTGGAATGTTGAAGGACGATCGCACTTTACGGTCCGTAAATCACTTTACGGGTCGTATTCCATTTTACGACCACTGGGCTGAAATGAAATTCTGCAACTTTCTTATTTCCAAAGTTCATAAATAGTCATTCACTACTTAGTAAAACATCACACACTCATGCCCTTCGTTGGTCTATTCATTGTTGTCTCACGAAAAATTTCCGAGGTGTAACACAAGTAGTCCCACCCCCAACTAAAAAATTATGCACTGCCCCTAGTGCATCAATGTGAACATAAAAAAACCAAGGGTTAAGACTACCTGAGGCACTCTAGGCGCGGTGCTTATCTTGATGTGCACCCACCGCATCAGTACTGCTGAGTGCTGGATTAATAGTGCTGCTAGGAGGCTCTGATTGACTCTGTGGGAGTGGGTCCTCTACGAAGACAGTAGTCACGACCTCCTTAGGTAACACAATGCTGGGCACCGTCTGCTAAACAGGGGGGACCTATGCTGCTCGATGCCCATGTTAAATGGTAGTCAACAAGGGATTACCGTGTGGCTCTCTTCAATAAGAGCTCCTCTAATTCACTTGGATCCAACCCCTCACTATCATTCCCAGAACTCGTCCTCTTGCCTCTATCTTGGGCTGAGGGCTCCTCTCTTGACAGTCAAACCACTGGCACCAAAGATGCCAAATCTATCAGGATTACTGGTTGAGTAGGTTTGCAAACACTCCCCCCTCCTTCACCTGAAGCGCAAGGACCTCGTCCTTCAGTTGCGCAATATCGTTCTTCACCGTCTTCATCTCAGTTGTCGACGACACCTTCTCCAACTCGAGGACTATCCTCTCAATACCATCAAATCTGGAGTGAATTTAATAGTGTGATTGGGTGAGGGGCTCCTGTAGCAGCTCCGTCTCATTCTGGCCAGCGCTATGACTTCTTCCAACTCC
Source organism: Lycium barbarum (assembly GCF_019175385.1). Classification (NCBI taxonomy): domain Eukaryota; kingdom Viridiplantae; phylum Streptophyta; class Magnoliopsida; order Solanales; family Solanaceae; genus Lycium; species Lycium barbarum. The sequence continues at coordinate 90,441,245 of NC_083343.1, forward strand.
TCCAACAAGCTAGCAATCTATCTATTAGCTCTGTCTGCCTATACATAGGAGTCGTGAAAGTTTTTCCTGTTAAATGGAATAATGATACCCCTAAGAAGTTCTTTAGATGTGGGGCTGACCCTAGTAGCAAGCTCAGTGGTGTTCTCAGGCGCTACTTAAAAGGTAGGACCCGAAGAGGATTCGGGAACATCTGTGGAAGCTGGTGCTGCCATGGTAGTAGTCACAAGACCCTTATGGGTCTCTTCAAGTGTAGTGCCTTCCTCCTCATTCTAGTCGAATTCATACTGCACATGTGCTGGTGCCGCCACACCACCTCGGGCTGCCAACAATGCAACCTTAACATCCTTATCCTTGCTCTTGGTTAAGCTATAGAATGCTTCGCCTCAAGTTTGTGGTCCTAGTAGGAGATATTCTGAACCCCTGCCTTAAAAAAAAGACCAATAATCAAGGACGGGAAAACCAAAGACAGCCCAGGCTGGGTCACCCGTGTACGAATCTCATCTGCTGTCAACTTTCCTATATCCACTGCATACAGGGACAGGATGGAAGCAACTAAGATTGCTCGGTAAATAGTACGCTGATTATCTGCCTGAGTAGGGAAGAATATATTTATCAAGATGGTCCACTAGAACTTAGCTTCGACTGAGAGATCCTTCTTTTTAATCTGCACACTAGAGTTGGTATGCCACCCAGGGATATCTCGTGAAATCACTGAAGCTACCCATGACAACTCATTCAACATATCAGGTCTTTTTCTCCCCATTTTGTAGTCCAACTCATCAGTGTTTGTTGGCGGCTCATAGTCGTCCCCGAAGTAAAATCGATTGATAACTTTTCTGGAGAAATCTATCCTCAATCCCCTGACAGTTACTTTAGGAAGACGTACGACTGTCGTAGCTTGTTGGACTGGCCTGTACCAGTTCCTATCCTGGTTGTTTAACTCTGCTGCATAATTGGCATAAAACTCTCACACAATAGTCGGTATATATATGTCGGGTGGTTAGCTAAGGAAACTCCATCCCCGATGATCAATGACGGCCTGAATGTTGGGGAAATATTCCACCCTATTGAAACTGATCTGCCTCTCCTCATATATGCTTCGGCGGAAACCATGTCCTCCTTCTTTGGGCTCCAGCCATTTCTCGTATATCTCTTTCAACCCTTGCACCGAGAATCGAATAGCATTCTCATACTATTCCTTCATTCTGTTCTAATTTGTCTTGTTGCTTTCTCTGCATCAGACTCCTCCAGCATGTTACTCGGCTCCTCTTGAGTGGGCAGTTCTGGAGAGCTAGATGATTGCTCTCCACTACTGTTAGAGCCAGTCTTCCTTGATGAGGAGCCCTCTCAAGACTGGGGGTTTTCCAGAGTTTGGGTTGTTCTACGCTGCCTTGTGAATCGTGCTATAGGGGCCTGATCCTCATCATTTGAAGGGTTAAGAGACTGATCGCGGAACTTTGTTCTGATTTGTGTCTGACCACGTCCCCTGCCCTGTCCTGTGGCCTGGACATGACCCCTTCTAACAGTATTCTTCGGAGCCATACCTGTGGAGTACATATTAGTAAATACAATAATGAAGGTAAAAAAAACAAGGATATCATTGTACAAATACAAAAAAAAAAAAAAAAAAAAAAACTCCCCTTTTCCTTTTCCTTTTTTTAAAATTTTTTTTTACGAACCGTAAAAGTTATATGGTCTGTAAAATCAATCATAAATTGGTAACAGTGATGCATTGGTGTAGCCAGGGTATTTTACGGTAAGGTTTTACGGTCCGTAAAAACTATCGTAAATTGGTCACAGTAACTTGGGAACTTGGGAAGCTATTTTACGATGCAAGTTACGATCCATGAGTTGTATCATAAAATAGGAACGGCGACCTTTGCTATGTAGTAGATCATTTTACGACACAGATTTTACGGTCCGTAAATTCATTTGTAAGATGTCCTCTATATAACAGTTAAGCATAATTCCCAAGTGACTTCCCTTTGGTGCCTAGCATTCCACAGTGAAGTATTCTTCATTAATCCTCGTTATTATGCTCGTATCATGTTGGCGTTTTGCAGACTTCACCCCAATTCATACTTTTCTTCATTCAAGCATTTTATCGAACAGTTGGTTGGCATAACGAATTGTGATATCAACTTTGACATTGATAATCGAAATACCCACCGATTCAATGGGGGTTTCGAATACTCATTCCCGATGAGTCCAATGTTTATGCACAACACAACCAAATCCCCTCCCCAACTAAATTCATGAATCTATCCCCCATACGATGAAAACATAAGAATTTGCGAGCAAGTTCATCAAAAAACAAACGAGTGTTCATCCATCTCGCTATTATGCATTATTATGTCACAACTAGGGCATGAAAGAATCAACAAAACTTGAAGAGACGTTGGTGACCAGATAAATAAGAAAAGTACAATTCCAAAAATTTTGCTTCCTTTGCTTCAACTCAAACGGGCAAGTGCAGTTGTTTTGGTGTGGTGATTGTGAGGGTGAGTGGCGGTGATTATATGTAGGGGAAAGAATATGTAACGGTGGAATTGTGGGGAGTGAAAAGTGGAGAGATTTAAGGGATGTGATGAAGTGGTGTTGGAGTTGGAAGAGAAGAGGGGAGTATGTTTGAATTTGAGTTGAAGCCTTTTTTATTTTATTTTTTATGTAAATTATGTACACTAGCCACGTTATGTAAACACTTAACTCATAGGGTTTTACGCCGACTGATTGATGCTCGTAAACTTTTTACGGTCCAGAGCTACGACATTTACCTGGGCATTTTAAATTACGTGGCTCTAAATGGGAATTCGCAATCTACGCTTCCATTTATGGTCCGTAAAATTTGTACGGATCGTAAATCATGGCGTAAATCGTACAACAGTGAAATCATCTAACGATCCTTGGTTTACGCTTCCATCTACGATCCCTAAAATTTTCACGCTTCGTAAATGTTGGTGTAAATCAAGAACAGAAAGATCCTTTACCTTGCCCATAATTTACGCTTCCATCTACGATCTGCAAAATTTTTACGGGCCGTAGATTCTAGTGTAAATCATAAACAGTGAATCCATATTTTTGCTACCTCAATCTATGCTTCCATCTACGATTCATAAAACTTTTACAGCCCGTAGATTCTGGCGTAGATTGACTCCAGTTTCTCCACTTCAGCTTTTCTGCACTTTTCATCCTGCACCAAAATAGACGTTATCCTATACACACACTATCTAAGTTACAAAAATTCAAAAACAACAAAAATTAAACTTGGGTTACCTCCAAAGAAGTGCTTGATTTAACGTCACTGCACGAAGGTGGTGTAACAATTAGCATTTTTGCGGGCGGGGTTAGCGCTCAGAAAAGCTACTTCGAAATCATTGGTGCTCTTTCGGACATTATTTTAAAAGAGTCGCCACTTAATTTTTAGGAAATTAGCAAAACTAGTTTTGAAGGGTTTATTCATACGTCGTGAAAAATCCTTCTTAATTCAAAATTCTAGGTGAGATTTCTGGTTATTCCCTAGGGAAGGTATTAAGCACCCTAGTATTAAGGATCCGTACTATAAAGTTAACCTTCGAATTCCAATGTGTGAGTATTTGCATGAACAGTTTATTTAATGTTTATTTCCCGCAAAAACCTGTCATGTTGCATATCATTTTTGAAAAGAATTGAATATATTCCCCTTATATGGGGTATTTAGGTTCGGATTTATGATATCTGGGTATAATTAGTCCCTTTTATATATAAGGATAGTAGTTTTTCTATAGAAAAGGGTAGAAAGTTTATTTATTTTTTATGATTTGGGCGAATAGCTTTTATTCATGATTTTACTCGCACGTGGATCTGGTCAATCCGTTTAATATATTTTCAGAACATCCTTACCTAAATTTTTTAATTAGGCATAAAATTGGACCGCTGTGATTTTTTCAAGAAAGAGATTCTTTATATATATATTTTGCACGTTTTGTCTTTTAGGAAAATGAATTATATTTATGGTCTAATAACTTGTGCATATATTCCCATAGAAAATATAAAATATATATATTTTTAATAAAGTCCCAAATTTATTTCAAAAGGTAAGGTTTTGACTTTAAAATCCATATCTTTTTTTAGGCCCAAAAATACATTACCTTATTTGTTTAAATAGTGGGCCTTGGCCCAGAGACTTTAACCATTGGTTTATTTAGAAAAAATCAAGTGGGTTTTGACCCAAAGAAATAGTTTCATTTTAAAGGGACAAAACTGCGTGGGCTCTGGCCCAAATATACTTTATTTTATCCATTTAAACTATGGGCCTTAGTCACATTTTTCTTAACCACAGATTTATATAAAAAAGCAAACAAAATTTTTTAGCCCAAATAGTGGCTTATGTCGTTTTGTTTTCAAAATACCAAACTAAATGGGCTCTAACCCAAAAAAAATTTCTTAAAACACTCAGTTTTTAAGGAAAAGACTTAGGTGGACTCTAGCCCAAAATATCACATTTTTATTGACTCAAAACCGAGAAAAAGAAATATGTTCGAATAGTTCGAAAAACAACAGTTTTTTCGCCTAATTTACTCATACTCTTAATCGTACACAATACGTTATACCATTTTTGCTTTTCCAAAATCTTTTCAGTTTGTTACTTAAGTCCAAAGCAGTTGTTTTCTATTTTTAAGTCTTCAAAATCAGTATGCGTTTTTTTTCTAAAGATTTTCAAAAGAATTTTTAGGTGCAAGAGTCAATCTAAACGGCATATACACCGTTTTACCTAAGATGCCTAATTCGCAATATAAATGCGAACCGTTTGTTCGTTGTGGCCTTTTCGGTATTTTTGCCCTTTCCCGAGCAAAGACATTATCTTTTTTTTTTTACCCGAGGGAACCGTTGGCACACTTCTGAGGTGTCTAGACCGGGATACGGGCAACTTTTGTGAAATATAGGCTTAAAGAGAAAAAGAGTTTACCCAAAATTGACTTGGTCAATGAGAGCTCTGTTGGGAATTCCGAGGCCACGAGCGCATTCGTAGCGTGTTTTTAAGTGTGTCTACGTGTATGGTATATGAGAAAATGGCCTCGGGAACTAGTCGGAATATCGGATCAAATGGTGAAACTTGGAAAAAATAACTGGTGTCTGATCTGTTGGTGTCCACTGCAGCGGCACCAGTACCCCTACAGCGGCACCCCTAGGGCAGTGATCGTGTCGTTGGAGCAGTGAAGAGCAATTGTGACTAGTCTGTTGGGGCGGTGTCTCGACCGCTGGAGCGGTCGACGAGCAGTTTTATAAGTTTAAAATCCCAAAACCCTAGTCATTATTTCTATTCCGACTTGAGAGCTTTGTGGAGGCGAATTTGAAGGTGTTCAAGTGGTTTGTTCCCTAAGGTAACATTCTTACCTTATGATAGTTTCGTTAAACTCTCTTAATCATCTAGCATAATCTAGAATCCCTAGAATCTAATGGGTCTTTAAATGGGTTTCTTGAGTTGAGTTCTAAAATCAAATTGGCTTCCTAGATTATGAATAATCGATATTAATGTTGCTATTTATGCTAGATAATGATATATCTAGGCTTGTTAACCAATAATCTTCAATGCTAGAGTTGAAATTCATGAATCAAAGTTAGGGTTCTTAGACCCAATTTGGGGGTTTTCATATAGATGATGATTTTGAGAATTAATAGACTATTCTTATGATTATAGGAAGGGGTTTTGACCTTTTGGTATTGAATTTGGTATTTTGACCATAAAATTTTTGTTTTACCCTTGAGTCCCGTTTTTCCTAAATTAAGGAGTGGGTTTTGACCCGAATAGAATATGCTCATTATGGGTATCATTATTCATTATTTCTTACATTTAATTCATATGTGATAGAGTTTAATTGTTTGGAGACGCTTCGAAAGACGAAACAAGACGTGGATTCGTGGCACCTGCTCGGCAGCCAAGTAGGTTATGGGTTCCCTTTCGGTAGACTTCGGTTAGTTTCATATATTCATGTATTAGAAGGAATGGAGAATGTATGTATAGGAATTGGAGATTTGGAACGGAATCTTAGGATGGTATTGCTGTGTGATTTGTGTGTTCGGGCTTGTGGCCTGTAGATTCCTTAGGTTGTTTGATGTGGTTTTTATTTAATATCGGTGGATATATATGACTTGGAAGTAGCGGGTGAAACCTATTGTTGTGTCTAATGATGAGAAATTCCCGTAATAGATGATTATTGTGTTATGCCATTAATAGTGAACCTAATTGATAAATGGGAGGATAAAATACACCAACAATTGTGATTAAGTTCTAAAAAGAGTTGTGACAAATGATTGTGAGTGTAAGGTGAGATTACTTGTTCTAAGCTAACAGGCTGATTTAAGGAAGTGGTAATAATGTATATCGATTGATTTACCTGTTGTGTGTTGGGACTAGCCACCCCGTTGTGTTGTGCTTGACAGTTCTATTGTGTTGGCTCGATGCCATGAGTTCTTGATAGAGATTAGATCTTGTTATCCGTCTTGGTTCGGATATATTATTGGCATACCCACTGTGGTATTTGTGGTTCGGATATATTGTTGGCATACCCACTGTTGGTATTGTGATATAGATACATTGTTGGCATACCCATTGTTGGTATTGTGATATAGATACATTGTTGGTATACCTACCGTTGGTATTGTGATATTGATATAGTGTTGGCACCCACTGTTGATATTGTGATATGATATGTAGTTGGCGTACCCTATTGTGGTACTTGTGATATTGAATTTAATCGATTTACATATGCATTGCACGCATTCTCTCATATTCATGGTGCATGGCTGATACCCGGTGATGATCCGGTATCATTAATTGAGCGAAACTGATATTTTGATAGACTCTTTACTTGAGTGAATGTGAAAAGGCCAATGTCCGAAGATCCATTCCGGAATCATTGATTATATGAAACTGATATTTGATAAACTCTTTTAGTTGAGTGATTGTGAGAAGGCCGATGTCCGAGGTTCAATTCCGGAATTGTTGATTATGTGAAAATGATATTTGACAGACTTTTTTACTTGAGTGACTGTGAGATGGCCGATGATCTATTTCGGCATCGTTGTTGCATGGCCGATTCTGATGATATCCCGAAATCGTTGTTAGTGCACGGACTCCGTGGGTCTCCTAGAGTGGCGCCGATGAGACTCCCCCTGTCAGCAATTAGCCAAGGTCCTGTCTGTCTATTAGGAAAGGATCCGAGATGAGTGGCACTTAGATTTCGCGAGTCACACTGGGTTATGCTATCGAGACGTTGATATTTTCGTCTGGAGTACATGTGTACACCTCATTTGCATGGCATGGCATTGCATTCATACATCTTGCATTGCATTGCATTATGGCTCGTATGAGATGATTTGGTGTTTACTTGTGATGATTGGATTCGGATTGATTTATTCTGACTTGGCACATTTAGGATTAGATGCTTTACTCAGGCAATGATGCGTACTTGAATCTCGATTCATTGATTGAACTTGTCGAAGTATCCCATAGACCGTCTGTAAGATTAGTTATATGTTTAGTCTCTATGTGATGTAGGATAACGGGTGTCTTAAGGATGAGTTGACTACTAGACTAAAATGAACGATGTGATGATATGTGAGTTGCGAGACTGTTGTGAGATTGGCTGGTGATTAGACGGGTGAAGTTAATGATTAAAAGGTATTGATGTACAGTGTGCGGTAGATAGACGTATGACTTGATTGGGTTGTTATCATGTTTTTCTATGAATTCTATTAGAGATATGTGTTACTAACCATTGTCGGCCTATGATACTTACTCAGTACGCATAGATTGCACTGATATTGCACTTGCTACACCTTTTGCATGTAGATTGTTTCAAGTGGTTAATTGTGATATAAAGCTGAAATGTGTGGTGCCTATCTGGAAGGCCTCCTCCCATTTCATTCCAGGACGGAGGTTGAGTGTTAGAATGTAGTGGTAATATGAAATTATTAGTCGCTCTTGTACTAGTCTAGACCAGGTCACGGGAAATTGTATCGAGTCTTAAAGCATGTATTATTGTAATCACATGGATTATTTATTGAATATATCATGAAGTTCCGCTGTATTTTCCAAATATCTAATGCTTCAAACGATTTATTGTTTAATTGATGTATGATAGAAATGATAAGGTTCGCCTACCGAGGTGGGAAAGGTAGGTGCCCGCACAGTCCTAAAATGGGTCGTGACAATAAATGATTCCAATAATGTTTGTGGGTTTTTTACAAATACAAATACAATACAAGAAAGCACATAAACCAAATAGAGAAAAGTATAAATATAGTAAGGAAAGTAAACTGGGGTGTACCAAACCCCAACCATTTTCACTTATGGTTGGGCCTTCGTGTCATTTTTACCCATGATTGGGCCTTCAATATATTAGCTTCCCGTTCTTTTCTCTTAAACTCAATAGACTTGAAAGAATTTCCCTATTGGGCTTTTGACCCAATAGGGTGGCTGGACCTTGGCCCAAGTGGCCATGCAGTAGAGAGGGGAAAGAAACAAAAGACCCCATTTAGTTTATATTTTACTTTTCAGATGATACATACTATACACACATATATACGCAGTGCACTATTCATTTACAAGTCCTATTCTATGCACAAATATACACATGTACAGGCAATATTATCCTATTTATTCGTCAGCCCATATGATGTGCATATGTGTTTTCCATGTCCTTAAACTCAAACCCCAAAACTAGGTGGTGGGAAGGCCAAGTCATCACCCCCTTATTCCAGATGCCGCACAAGTTCCAAGAGGTTTCATGAACCTCCGGCATTACCGGTCACCAGGGGAAGGCTCAAACTAGACCCCCCCCCCCCCCCCTTTCACCTAAACTGTCTCTCAACCAACAATAACCATGGAATACACAGATCCAAATACACACACACGGCTTGGAATAAATAGGTTAGGTCCAATATACATATATATATATATAACAATTATAAGTCAATAAAAACAGATGAAAACAATGAGAGAATAAATGAATAGACTCAACAGGCAAATTAATCTTATGAACCAAGACTAAGGCACCAAGTATGATCTAAACATGTAAAAAGAAAGTGATCTACATGAACATGATATGGCCAAGACTGAACTTAAACCAAGTAATCACAACACATGCAATCGTATAGGAGTAGTACAGTTCTTAACAATATTGAATCAAGTAGGTGTGGCAAAGTATAAAGGCACATAAGAATAGGGTGAACCAACTTCTAGACATGGTACAATCACAACCGCTTTGGCATTCATGGAGTACATGTGGAATTGTTTTGACAAAATCCTCAAATGAGCCTAGAAATCTTATGCACAGTCTAAGTAAGGTTCTTGCCACTTTTCAGGAATTATGTTCTAAAAGTCTAAGTGATCCTCACAGAGGATACAGGAAGTAAATAGGAAAAACCAAACTGTTATTCTGACAGGTATGATATGACAAATCCAAATAGGTAAAAGTCAAAGTTCTTTTTATTTAAACAACCATCTACTAGTATGGTGTAGTATTACTCTCAGCAGGATCCAGTTTGAGACACAAGCAAAATGAAATCCAAGCCAGGATCAATTGTGGGAAAATGCCAAAGAACTTTCAAGTCCTAATGATTCTATGTAGAGGATACAACCTTAGGGACAACAACTAAAATTTTCACACACAACTTAAGCAAGTAAAAGGGCCAAAAGTCCCATGGATGCATAGAAGTTTCTCATTTTTTAAGTTCAGAGTTTGAAATTCTTTTAGAGTTTTCTCCTGATCCGGTCCTATTGCTGAAAAGAAACAAGTTGATTTTTATAGAGGATGCATATGATTTGGACCTATTCATAAACAGTGGCCAACTCCTAGTTTTCATTTCTTCAAAACTGGACAAGTACATCATATCCTTAGCTGGTTTTAAGGCTGCATAAAGGAGAAAACACATCAATTAAGTTTTTATCTGCTACTTAGGCCTTGGACTAATGGACTCAAGAACATATCTCAAAATGGGAAACATGATGTATTATCCAAAGCATCACAAAGGAAGGGTCAAATATACCCTAAGACACTGCATTATTACCTTAAATTGATGTAAGCTATTAATTTCTTTACTTTTAAGGTCTTATCATGACTTAGGGAGAGGGGGAGGACAGGCCATCTTTCAGATATAAGTTGAAACCACATCAAATGCACATAGAATTTACATGAAGATCTAAATCATGGTCCTAACTTAACCAAATGCTAAAGAATATGTTACATATTATCATATTATCTTCATAAACACTGTTCTTGCCTTATTTTCAAAATAAACAGTATCCCTTTTTGAAAAGCCTTTTTCTCTTTCCAGTTTTAATGCAATCTTTCACATTATATTATATCACATAGACTAGTCAACCACCTCCCTTAAGACATATCAGAGCAGACACAGTAAGACCAAGTTTCTTAATCTAAGTGAACAATAAATAAATGCACATGAAACTCATTTATTTGGGAAGAAAGATACTATGTGTCAAGCAATGCTTGACCCTTTCTCAATCTTTTCCTAAGACGTCTTTAAAAGACTTCCCCATTTAGCCAAATGGTTTTCAACCCCAACATCTACACTTATGGAACCTTTTATTAGCCTTTAGCATATACTAAAAGAAGATTGGACAATTCACAGATCACAACCAAACATTCTCTTAAGGTTTCAACTAATGTTTTCCCTCTTTTTCCTTTTATCCCCTTCTTCATGCAGACTAGAATTATAGGGTCTTTCCTATTTGTTTTTATCTTTTAAGCCTAGACAGTCAAAGACCATAAGTTATTATATCCATATTCTTCACTTATGCACACAAAAAGGAAAATAGAATTCATGTCTCAAAACAAAAGGCTCAGTCTCCAAATTGTCTAAGACTGGACAAATCAAAACCAAATTGCTTCATTTCACTCTTCTCTTAATGTTTCAAACTTGTTAATTTTTAACACTTGGGATCTTCTATCAAATTAGGACCTATACATGAACGAAATGCAACACAGATGCAAGAATATGGTATATCAGTCCACTTCCATAATAAGTTCACTTCACCAATTAGATAAAACAACTAATGAGGATAGGACTAACAGCAGGAGAGCAAAGGTAGCAGAACAGACTTCCCTCCTAGACAACTATTTCCTTCCATTTTTACACCTTTCCATTCCAATATGACCACTAACCAAATTACAGATTGGCAGCCATCTTGTTTGCTAATTACTAGTTAGATTAACTCTAATTAATCTGCAAATGGGGATTGATTCCTGCATTTCCTAAAGTTGATCCTTTCTTTTATTTTCCCTTTTTACCAGACTCTGAACCTTTTAGAAGTAGACCAATTTCAAATGTAAGACTAGTGACATGAACTACACAAACAAGTTATGGAATCTATATGTTTAAGCAACAAGTTCAGACAAGAAACTAAAGTCTTTACTCAAACCAAGGAAAGAGCAGATTTCACACTAAAGCACCTTAATCACATTAGCTCTAGGATTTGCGACAAATCATGACAATCAGCACACATGTACTACAAGTCATAGACAACCAACACACATTTGCTACAAACCATAGACAATTACACACAATTTGGCCTACATTAGATGAGAACATAATCACAGGTATTGCCATTAATGGTCTACTAACATATAAACTCAAATTGGACCTGATTCCCTTTTAGTCTGAATGTTATTTAATAGAAAAGGCAAACTGTTAATTAATCCTTACCTTTACTCTATTTTATGTGAGTAGGATCACTTAAGAAGGAGGGAAAGGGAAATGGAATTATCTACTGCTATATCTTCCAGGAATCAGCAACCAGATTCAACTTATACTTAAGTGTTTTTTGACAGAAGTGAACACGTTAGAAATTGCATCTAAACCAACTTGTTAAGTTAAAACATTCATAGTTAAGATGAATTTTATAAAAGACTTTGCTTCATAAGGAGGGGTAGCTCATGATTGATTAGCAAAAGTATGTGACTTCTAACTATAAAGAAAAGCATACATTACAAGTAAGCTATCCATATTCATCTTAATCAACACATAAACTGCCTCATCTCCTTCAAATAACACCTAGGATTGAACTTTAATACATTGGTTCTACTTAAGCTTACAGTTAACAAACTACCATGACTTCAAGAAGGAAAGAAAGGAAAAGGGATTTTTTCTTAAAAGTACTTCAATCACACCCCTTCACAGTAAATATGGAACATCATTACGACATGAAAAAACAAGCCAATAGGATCTTTAACCAGCCTACATTCTAATGAATTTTACCATAACATTCACATTAGTTCTATTATGTTTACCTCAAGCAAATCCATAAGTTAAGCATACAATCAAATAAGACAAATCTTAGCAAAAAGAACCACCATTAACAAGCATCAATCCACCAGAGCAGTCTAACTATGTAAATATACCTACACTAGGAAAAATTCTAAATAACAAAAATAAAATGAATTAAAATTTACCTTTTGTGTGCGCAGCCAAGAAAAGAACGAATTTGGGAGCTTTGGGATTCCAACCTCAACAACTCAGCCACACGAAAAATAAAATAAAGTAAGAAAAATATTTTATCTGAAAAATCCCAATTATTTCAGTTAAGGTTTTAAAAATTCTTTTACTGCCAAGCTTTTTGAAAAATTGAAATTTTCCAACTTCTTCACTTTCAAATTTTTCTCTGTTTCCCTCTCTACTATTTTTTCCTTCTTTTTTCCGACCTCTATTTTTGTGAGAGTGTAGAACCCCAAAAGTTCAACCAAAACTAACAACAAATGTTGTGGGATAAACCTCTTCCAAATCAAATACTTAATAAACAAAAAACCAACGACGCAGATCTAATGATTTAGCAACACATGCGGTCAGATCTGACCCTTATTGGGTCGATCTGTACCCATAACCATGAACCAATACGTAAATGCGAGCAATAATAAATAAAATAGCTTGAAAGCAAAAGAAAATCATGAGTTTTGACTGAAAAATCTGAAAAATAAGTAAACCAAGGATTGATTACCATATTCGGGTCAAAAGAACATGAAATCGGGTGTAGCATTTAATGCTTTCAGCGTAGTAAGCATGTAAAAACTGTATTCACCAGCTAGGCTCTGTGATTTTGCCATTTTTGGTAGACAGAAATGGTGAGAAATCAAAGGCAGCGCTAGGGTTACACGAGAATAGAAGATAGAGAAGCGGGGAAAAAGGGAGGGTTTTTTTTGCAAAGAAAAGAAAATGAAATATAGGGTGGGGGTATATCCTCTTATCCCTTTAGTGAATTGGGCCGGGTCTCAGCCTGGTCTTGGGCTAGACTCGGTCTAAATTCTGAATATTAAAAGGGCCCAAGTGTTTATATATATATATATATATACTTGGTGTATACATATGTATATTGAGTACATAAAAAAAATATAGAAAAATATTAAAATTGATGAAGTTTTAATTATAGGAAAAATTAGACCATAATTATTTTATTAAAATGATTTAAGCAAAATTGTTAATGGGCCTAAAACAGCCTTAAGTAATTCTAACCTAGCATGATTATTTTAATTATGGTGTCGTTTGTCCTTATTAGCAATTTTTTTTTTAAAATTAAATAGAATTGGTTATTTCAAACAAAAACATTAACAAGTTGATTTTGCAAAAATAACTCTAATTTCTTTAAATCATGAACTGATTAATTTAATTGTGGCCATGGGAAAAATATTTATATAAAAGGATCAAATTGCAATAATTATCACTCAATTAATTAATTAGCCTAATTAAAATATTTATGGGCAATTATGCATATATTTGACAAATCATGCAAATTTTATAAAAATCAGAAGTTTAAAGGGTTAAATGGTTAATTACTTAAATTATTTAAATTACTCAAAATTCCTGGATTAAAAGGAAATAAAGTATTTGCAAAATTTTGATTTCTTGGTAACTTTAAACAATTAAATAAATAAAAACCCTTTTTCTCTCTTTTTTTTAAATTAATTAAATTTAACAAAATCTCATAAAATATCATGAAAATACTCATTAATTTCTAAATAAATTTATGATGCCACGAAAAACCCTTTATAAGGGAATGAAATATTGGCTTGGACAATTTATAAAAATCATTTAACTCTTTCAAGATGCCCAACTCATTTTATTCGTTATCCGGGGACTCTGAGTGATTAAAATAAATTAAATGAGGTAAAAAATTAGATGTCAACAATTTCCCTTCGGTGTTCGGGGATGGCGGGACCATCCCTAAGCAACGAAATTGACTAACCCTTTTTGAATGACCCAACTCATTTTACCCTTTACCTCCATGCAATTTTCATATATTTGGCTGGACCCTGGTCTCTGGGTTTCCTACATATCTCAGATCATATGAGAATTCAGGCCACTTGTAGGCCGACTCAACTAAAAACCTTCAAGTGATTTGGAAGAAACAATCCGGGGATCCCAATATTGTGATTGGGTTTCTCCGGAAGACTGTTAGAATGTGACCGACTCTTGGGGCTTGAGTTTGCCTACATATCCCTGGTTTCTGGGAATCAGGTTACATATAATTCGACTTGCTGGAGAAGAGTATATCCTTTATGCGGGAATACCTTCAGACTTCCCGGTGAGTATCCGACCGGTCACGATTTTTAGTGGAAAAAATAAAACAAGACAATTTATGGCTGAGTCTGAGATTGGATGGCTTCCAAATCCTAGTCAGCGAGCTTGACTCTCATGGGCACCCTATCCTGACTGACTGGGTAAGAAAAATGTTCCATTTTTGCTTTGCAATTTGTCTAGATCTAGTTCAGCAAACCATCTTCTTTTTGGGCGGCTGTGTGCCTCTCTCCTGGATTTTGATAATATGCATATATTCTTGTGGAAATTTAGATGAATGGCCTTCTCATCTTGTTTGAATGAATGACCCTCTCGGCTTGTTTGTATGAATGACCCTCTTGGTTGTTTGCATGAATGGTCCTCTAAGTTGTTTGTATGAATGACCCTCTTGGCTGTTTATATGAACGACCCTCTTGGCAAAACAAATGAATGACCCTCTTGGCTTGTTTGTGAATGGCTCTCTTGGAAAAATAAATGAATGGCCCTCTTAGCAAAATAAAATGAATGGCCCTCTTGGCATGCAAATGACAATTATGGCCCTTATGGCTGGATAATCTTTCTTTCATTCATTGTATTACCTATTGACCCTTGTGGTCGGATGTGCCTTTTGTGCTTATCGTGGCCCCTTTGGCCGTATTCATCTTTACGATCATGCATTGTGACCCTCTTGGTCCGATACATACTTGACGTACACTCTTTGTGTTACCCTCTTGGTCGGATTTGTATTTTACTCTCATTTTCTCTATGACCCTTGCCGTTAAATGTGTATTTACTACCCATTTTTTGTTGTGACCCTTTTGGTCTTTCTCCACAGATCTGAGCTTTGCTTCGCGCCTTTGCTGTGAGTAATATGGTTGGTGGTGTATCTGCTGTCCTGTAAAAGAAAACCTGCATCCATAGAAAAAATGTGAGTTTCCTAGGAATTTGATTAGCGTCATTGTCTTCCTACCTGGTTGTTATATCTCGCATTCTTCTACAATCGGATAATTCAAGACAATCGCGGGAAGACAGTAATCAAGGCCATATTTTTACTTTGCTGGGCATATAAGTTGTTATGAAAATATTAAAGTGGAAATAATGAGAAAGGTCAAGGGCATAAAAGGAAATTCGCAATATGACTCGTGGAAATGTGGAGGGAGACGAAGGGCAAATTTGGAATGTGGAAAAATTAAATTTTCATGAAAAGCACAAAATAATAATAATATGGGCTTGGAGGAAAAAGGGGCCATTTAGGCCATCTATAGTAAATGGGCCAAAGCCCATATGAGCAAAATCTATAAGTCCATAAGATGACTTAATTAGTCATCTTATTCATTATTTCTCTAGAACTTTCAAGAAAAAGCAAGAACAAAAAAAAAGAAGGAGAAAACCTTGAGGCCATTTCGGCCAAGAGGAATTCCACAAGAAAAAATTGACTAAAATTCCTTCAAAAATCATTTTCTACCAAGTAGAGGGTCCTTAACAAAGTGGAGTTGTTGTTGAAGCAAGAAAAATTCAAAATCATACAAGTTGCCAAGTTGTAGTCAAGTGAAGAAGTGGAGGAAAAGAAAGGTGAGGACTTGTGCTCTTTTACATGTTATGAATATTTATGCATGTTGTAGTGTACAAAAGTGGATGAAATTCATGAAGAACAATATTATGGGATGTGGCCGTGAGTTGTAATATGTGTATGTATGTGTAGGAATCATGTTTCAATTGTTTCATCTAGTATTTGGTTATTATTGTTGTGAATGCTATGTGGAATAATGGAAGTTGAATAAATTTGGAGAGGTTGTAGTGTGTATGCTTGATGTTGGTCGTATAGTTGTAGTGTAATGTGGAAGATAAATGGTTCTTGTTGTTATGGAAAATTTGTTGTGAGGTTGTTATAGGAAAATATGTGACTTTATTGTAGTTTATGTGAATATGGAAATGAAAGTGGCAAGATGCAAATTATGATTGTTATTAATTAAATTGGAAGGTGAAAAATGCATTGTGGGTGAATTATTGTTTAGGTGGAAGTTTATGTAAATTGAATATTATGTTCTTACAGGTATAGAAGACAGTGATATTAGTATGGTGTTGTTGATATATATATTATAAGGTTAGTATTGTTTTATGAAAGTTGGAAGGTCTTGAAGGAAATTGTATATTGATTGAATTGTTAGTATTGTTGTTGGCATTGTTGTTGATACTTTGGTCGGGTTGAATTCCCGGGGTTGTTGTTGATTGAAATTGGCCAAGTTGAACTTGGTGGGATGGAGTATTTACAGGGGAAGTGCTGCCGAAATTTCGGTAGACAAATGTTACTTTAAGATTCCAATTCCAAAAGCTCTAACCAAAGTTGGTAAATGTGACCAATTTGTAGATTTTGGCGGATTTGCTACTTGAATTCGGGATAGCATACGGAGCGGCAAGAGGTATGTAAGGCTTCATCCTTCCTTCTATGGCATGTCTTAGACGTAATAAGTTGGATATGAGCCTCGGGGACAACCCTATCCCCCGGAATCCGCGCCTAAAGTTTCCCCTTTCCCGTTCAGTAGAATTGAACTAAAAATGGTGTAAAAAGTTGGAAAAACTTCCTAAGCCTCTAGAACTTGCTACATAGGACCCGACTACCTTAAAACCTTCATAAGTGACGTCATAGAATGGAATGTACACAAATTTGGCACGCCGCCTCAGTTGACCCGAGGTGGGCCCAGTTTTTCCCGGTTTTCCTTTGTTGACTCGTTTGACTTGTTTCGAAGTTGAATCTAAAAGAGAACTTTTGACCCTTGTTCCGATTATTAAACGGCAAGTACAGTACCATTCTAATGGAATTATGTCCATGATGACCGTGGTAACGATGATGTCAAGAAAAATAGAATACGCCTATGACAAGCATGACAAAGATGATTTCATGACTAAAATGATGAATATGATCTTATATGGATAACGATGTAGTCCAAAATGAGAAAAATGCCTACGGTAGATATGATCTGCTATGAAAAGGAAAATACAAAAATGTTAAACTATATCTTGATACCCTAATTCTATTACAGGTAATGACTACTCTAAAGGTTCTAAGTAAATGAAACTATACCTCATGACCCTATTTGATGTTTTTCTCATAATGACACTTTTCATTGGTAGCCTCGCCTTATAATACTCGTCCCTTCAAGGTGAGACAAAGCGACTACGGTTACCGACCTTACGTCACTCCGATGGATATGTGACTTTCTTTGGGCTTCCATGCACGCTATTTATAAGATACACGCATATGTTTATGGGTATGTATATGTATATGGGGAAAGGGGAAGGGAAAGGGATGCCCGGACGCGGGATATGGGAGAGCCGTACGCGGCGTCTGTATATGTGATGTATGATATATATGATATGATATGTTGGGACACCGTTGGGGAGGGGGTGGGAGAGCCGATGTATTCGGCGTCTGTAAATGTGAGGAAAAGATACCGTTTACTGAAATGTACTGTTTTCTGTATACGAAAATAAGGAACACCGTGTTCTGAAAAAGGGGCTAAGCTTGCATGGTATCTGCCTACAAGGCATACACATGTACAACTTACTTCTGCTCCAGGACAAGCTCTGTATGTCTATTCTGTTATTATTCACACTCTATATTCAGTTACTATGTTTTCATTCATGCCTTACATACTCAGTACATTATTCGTACTGACGTCCCTTCTTGTGGACGCTGCGTTTCATGCCGCGCAGGTCAGCAGACAGGTGGATTTGAACCCTAGAAGCTCTATCAGCCGCACTTGACAGCGCTCCAGTTGTTCCGGAGCCCCACTTCCGCGGTACTATTTTGCGTATGTATATTCGGGCACAGCAGTACCCGGCCCTATCTATGTATAAGTGTACTATGTCTAGAGGCTCGTAGACAGATATGCACAGTCAGTTATGTACAGTTAGATATGTGGTATTTTGGCATCTTAATGCTGCTATGTAAAGTGATAGCGAAGTTTACTAGTCTATGTTCATAATGACGCTGCTAATGTTAATGTTCAAAAAAAACAAATATGGTACTGTTCATACGGTTTGCTAAGAGGTAAAGGTAAAATGATAGATAAGGGGTGCTCGGTACAAGTATCGGGTACTCGTCACGGCCCCTAGTCGGGTCGTGACAGAAGTGGTATCAGAGCAGTTCGGTCCTAGGGGTTTGTCTACGAGCCGTGTCCAGTAGAGTCTTGTTTATGGGTGTGTAGCGCGCCACACTTATAGACAGGAGGCTACAGGGCATTTAGGAAATATGACCTTCTTTGTATTCTAAGATCGTGCGGTAGAGCTATGCTACCAGGTTTCCATACTCCTTTCTTAATCCTATGTTATGGTTTCAGTAATGCCACCGAAGAAGAAAGCTAGGGCAGCCCAGAAGGGCGAGACAGTGGCTGGAAGGAGAGTTGAACGGGAGCTAGAAGAAGGAGAATCTCATAACGAAGCTCCCCCTCAAACCTTTCATGCTCCCCCTGCACCAGCAGAGCAGGAAAGAGTCCCAGCTCCAGCCCCCACACCTCCAGTCCCACCGCCGGTAGCTCCGGGCCAGCAGATGGCAGAGGCCATCCAGTTATTGACCAAGTTAGTTGCCGCACAGGCTCAGCGGCAAGATGTAGACCTGGGAGATAGGGCGGTAAGCGCAAGGGCTCGTGACTTTATTACCCTGAAGCCACCAGAGTTTTATGGATCAAAACCAGAGGAAGACCCGCAGAGTTTCATAGATGAGATGCTGAGGACTCTGAGGATTATACATGCTTCGGATACGGAGTCCGTAGAGTTGGCTTCATACAGGCTGCGGGATGTGGCAGTTCTGTGGTACAGCAGCTGGATATCTTCGAGGGGAGCAAATGCACCCCCTCCGGTTTGACAGGAGTTTACAAAGGCATTTCTACGACATTTCTTACCGCCAGAGGTTCGACGAGCTCGAGCCGATATGTTCTTGAACCTGAGACAGGGAAATATGAGCGTTCGAGAATACAGCCTCCGTTTTAATTCGTTAGCCAGGTATGCCCCAGCCATGATAGCGGATAGGGGAGATCATGTACACCGATTTGTGAGTGGGCTAGGGCCACACTTGGTTAAGGAGTGCTTGACGGCTTCACTCCAGGATGGGATGACTATTACCCGCATCCAGGCCCACACCCAAAATCTGGAAGAACAGTACCAGTCACGGAGAGAGGAGCATTATCCAGATAGGGGTTCCAGAAAAATAGGCAGATCTTCTGGGGCTAGAAGCGAGTATAGAGGGGGGCAGGCACAAGAGCAGTCTAGGCATTCAGGCCAATCAGTGGCCAGTGCACCACCTCGATTTGCGGATAGGAGATTTAACCGCTCTGCCTATTCGGGACCAGATCAGGGTACTAGAGCTTCAGGATCCCAGTACAGAGCTGATTTTACCAGGACGGGGCTGCCCCCACCACGATGTGCTCGGTGTGGCAAGCCACACTCTGGGCAGTGTTACCTGGAAACAGGTGGTTGTTTTGCCTGCGGTCGAACTGACCATTTGGTGCGTGACTGCCCACTAAAGGATGAAGGAGGCCAAACTCAGCTAGCCGGATCAGCAATTGGTTCATCGTCGACCGTGCGCCCTCGTGGACAGACTTCCCAGGCTCCAGCGGGCCGCGGCCGAGGTAGAGGAGGGGCACCTAGTTCAGCTGGTCCTCCGCACCGCCTATATGCATTGACAGGACGACAGGACCCTGAGCCTTTTGCAGACGCGGCCACAGGTACTTTTTCGGCACCTTCTATGATATGCGTGTTAATTGATTCGAATTCTATCTTATCCTACGCTGCCCTTTGTATTGCTGAACATATTAAGAATTTGGAAATTAGGACGAAAAGTAGCCATACGCACAGGTAAAAAGATGAATACTAGAGACTGCGGAGGTTAGAACTATAAATAAAAGAAAAGACGTGTTACGCGGGCGTTTAGAAAACTACTGAGACCCAACTCGCTCCATATTATGTGATATAAGTAGTGCAAGGGAGTGGAGGCGGAAATACTTACACCAAGGAACTGAAATGCATTAAAGTTTTGAGGTTAAGCGTGCTAGGGTGAGAGCAATTTCACGATGGGTGACCCCCTGGGAAATATGCTGAAAATGTCATAAACGGGGGAACAAGAGACGAATGTAAAATTAGGTAGCCTAAAGTAAATTAGAGAGTATGAGGTGGTTAAAAACCCTATAAAAGTCGGGTAAGTGGAGACGGACTAGACTAGCAGAAAGGGAGAAGGCAAGACAAAGCTTTAGGAATGGAGGAGAAAAGTATGGATGTTACAAGGTAAGACCGATGTTGAATCCGCACTAGATGGTGCTAGAAGGCCCTAATACGGCGATATACGGGAATATGTCCAGTAAGGGGACGGACGCGGCAGACTCCACGAAGAAGGAATTACAATTGTAAAGGTCGCGGAAGGCGACGATTATCTAAAAGGCATAGGCGTGTGCAGACCCTCTTAATAAAGGGGGGAGGACATGTTAGACCAAAAAGGGACTATGACGATTCAAGCTCCAGTAAAAGGGAACTTATTAACGTAGGGCCAACTCAATGGACTTACGACATAAAAGCGACCTAAGCGACATGTGAAATATCTACGAAGGAGACCTCCCCGAAGTATTATAGTACACTATGAGGCCAGATTAACATTCGAGGACGAATGTTCTAAAGGGGGGGAGGATGTTATATCTCGCATTCTTGTACAATCGGATAATTCAAGACAATCGCGGGAAGACAGTAATCAAGGCCATATTTTTACTTTGCTGGGCATATAAGTTATGAATATATTAAAGTGGAAATAATGAGAAAGGTCAAGGGCATAAAAGGAAATTCACAATATGACTCGTGGAAATGTGGAGGGAGACGAAGGGCAAATTTGGAATGTGAAAAAATTAAATTTTCATGAAAAGCACAAAATAATAATAATATGGGCTTGAAGGAAAAAGGGGCCATTTAGGCCATCTATAGTAAATGGGCCAAAGTCCATATGAGCAAAATCTATAAGTCCATAAGATGACTTAATTAGTCATCTTATTCATTATTTCTCTAGAACTTTCAAGAAAAAGCAAGAACAAAAAAAAAAAGGAGAAAACCTTGAGACCATTTCGGCCAAGAGGAATTCCACAAGAAAAAATTGACTAAAATTCCTTCAAAAATCATTTTCTACCAAGTAGAGGGTCCTTAACAAAGTGGAGTTGTTGTTGAAGCAAGAAAAATTCAAAATCATACAAGTTGTCAAGTTGTAGTCAAGTGAAGAAGTGGAGGAAAAGAAAGGTGAGGACTTGTGCTCTTTTACATGTTATGAATATTTATGCATGTTGTAGTGTACAAAAGTGGATGAAATTCATGAAGAACAATATTATGGGATGTGGCCGTGAGGTGTAATATGTGTATGTATGTGTAGGAATCATGTTTCAATTGTTTCATCTAGTATTTGGTTATTATTGTTGTGAATGCTATGTGGAATAATGGAAGTTGAATAAATTTGGAGAGGTTGTAGTGTGTATGCATGATGTTGGTCGTATAGTTGTAGTGTAATGTGGAAGATAAATGGTTCTTGTTGTTATGGAAAATTTGTTGTCAGGTTGTTATAGGAAAATATGTGACTTTATTGTAGTTTATGTGAATATGGAAATGAAAGTGGCAAGATGCAAATTATGATTGTTATTAATGAAATTGGAAAGTGAAAAATGCATTGTGGGTGAATTATGGTTTAGGTGGAAGTTTATGTAAATTGAATATTATGTTCTTACAGGTATTGAAGACAATGATATTAGTATGGTGTTGTTGATATATATATTATAAGGTTAGTATTGTTTTATGAAAGTTGGAAGGTCTTGAAGGAAATTGTATATTGATTGAATTGTTAGTATTGTTGTTGGCATTGTTGTTGATACTTTGGCCGGGTTGAATTCCCGGGGTTATTGTTGATTGAAATTGGCCAAGTTGAACTTGGTGGGATGGAGTATTTACAGGGGAAGTGCTGCCAAAATTTCGGTAGACAAATGTTACTTTAAGATTCCAATTCCAAAAGCTCTAACCAAAGTTGGTAAATGTGACCAATTTGTAGATTTTGGCGGATTTGCGACTTGAATTCGGGATAGCATACGGAGCGGCAAGAGGTATGTAAGGCTTCATCCTTCCTTCTATGGCATGTCTTAGACGTAATAAGTTGGATATGAGCCTCGGGGACAACCCTATCCCCCGGAATCCGCGCCTAAAGTTTCCCCTTTCCCGTTCAGTAGAATTGAACTAAAAATGGTGTAAAAAGTTGGAAAAACTTCCTAAGCCTCTAGAACTTGCTACATAGGACCCGACTACCTTAAAACCTTCATAAGTGACGTCATAGAATGGAATGTACACAAATTTGGCACGGCGCCTCAGTTGACCCGAGGTGGGCCCAGTTTTTCCCGGTTTTCCTTTGTTGACTCGTTTGACTTGTTTCGAAGTTGAATCTAAAAGAGAACTTTTGACCCTTGTTCTGATTATTAAACGGCAAGTACTGTACCATTCTAATGGAATTATGTCCATGATGACCGTGGTAACGATGATGTCAAGAAAAAAAGAATACGCCTATGACAAGCATGACAAAGATGATTTCATGACTAAAATGATGAATATGATCTTATATGGATAACGATGTAGTCCAAAATGAGAAAAATGCCTACGGTAGATATGTTCTGCTATGAAAAGGAAAATATAAAAATGTTAAACTATATCTTGATACCCTAATTCTATTACAGGTAATGACTACTCTAAAGGTTCTAAGTAAATGAAACTATACCTTATGACCCTATTTGATGTTTTTCTCATAATGACACTTTTCATTGGTAGCCTCGCCTTATAATACTCATCCCTTCAAGGTGAGACAAAGCGACTACGGTTGTTCCATAATGTAATCGGAGGTTACCGACCTTACGTCACTCCGATGGATATGTGACTTTCTTTGGGCTTCCATGCACGCTATTTATAAGATACATGTATATGTTTATGGGTATGTATATGTATATGGGGAAAGGGGAAGGGCAACTGTTTTATCACCACCTGATTCAGCTGGATTCCATCCCGGACGCGGGATATGGGAGAGCCGTACGCGGCGTCTGTATATGTGATGTATGATATATATGATATGATATGTTGGGACACCGTTGGGGAGGGGGTGGGAGAGCCAATGTATTCGGCGTCTATAAATGTGAGGAAAAGATACCGTTTACTGAAATGTACTGTTTTCTGTATACGAAAATAAGGAACACCGTGTTCTGAAAAAGGGGCTAAGCTTGCATGGTATCTGCCTACAAGGCATACATATGTACAGCTTACTTCTGCTCCAGGACAAGCTCTGTATGTCTATTCTGTTGTTATTCACACTCTATATTCAGTTACTATGTTTTCATTCATGCCTTACATACTCAGTACATTATTCGTACTGACGTCCCTTCTTGTGGACGCTGCGTTTCATGTTTCGCAGGTCAGCAGACAGGTGGATTTGAACCCTAGAAGCTCTATCAGCCGCACTTGACAACGCTCCAGTTGTTCCGGAGCCCCACTTCCGCGGTACTATTTTGCGTATGTATATTCGGGCACAGCAGTACCCGGCCCTATCTATGTATAAATGTACTATGTCTAGAGGCTCGTAGACAGATATGCACAGTCAGTTATGTACAGTTAGATATGTGGTATTTTGGCATCTTAATGCTGCTATGTAAAGTGATAGCGAAGTTTACTAGTCTATGTTCATAATGATGCTGCTAATGTTAATGTTCAAAAAAAAAAATATGGTACTGTTCATACGGTTTGCTAAGAGGTAAAGGTAAAATGATAGATAAGGGGTGCTCGGTACAAGTATCGGGTACTCGTCACGGCCCCTAGTCGGGTCGTGACACTGGTGTCTCTTCATGATGCTCGTTCGAACCTTCTTGGGCTCGGTATTTTGGGAGATGTTTCTGGGACATAATTATGCTTTATATTTTTGACAATTCAGAGTAAAAATTCATAAAATGCATGTTATTTTTCCCTTAAAAGTAAATGTTTGTTTCGTTTTTATGTGTCATGACATGTGTTTTCTTCAAATGTGGTCTTCCGATTCTTCTCGGAGGCATGATTGTTGACTTTTGTATTGGTAGAATTTTTCTGGTCTTCCTCAAAAATTCTGCCCCGATTTTAGGACTTGCTCTGGGTGACTTTGTTTTATCTCGCTACGCGGGAATTTTTTAGGGGACCTTAAAAATTCGGCCCCAGTGTATTGCTTTACTTTGTCCCTCCCTTGTTGACTATTTCTGATAGGAATGTTTGAGGTTCCCTAAAAACAAAATCTGCCCCAGCGTAGAGTTGATGCTGTCTGATTCTTGTGTTGACCCTTACAAGATTGATCTTGTTGCCCTTTCCCGCCTTATTGTCTCGGGGGTTTCCTAGGGGTTTCTTGGTTTTTCTTTTATGATGTCGGAGCTCGAAAGGGCGTATGTATCCTGCCACAGCAGGAATTCAGGTCGAACATAGTTCGGAATAAAGTACTTGAGTTTTTGGTTTTACTAATAAAGCGACCGGGTCCGGTATGAACTGCCTACATATCCCACCGTGGGAAATTCAGGTCATTGCGTAGTTCATTACATAGATGATTTGTTTTCTCCTATTCTAGTACGATTACAAGCAAAAGGTACGATTACAAGCAAACGGAATCCTAAATGTAGTATCTTTTGAGCGCGTCTGCATTGATGGCCTTGGGCCACTCTTGTGCATCTATTTTGGCTAGGACTACAACTCCTCCTGAGAGTACTCTCCTGACCGTTGATGTGGCGTGATTTTACGCCACAAATCGATGCTTTTCTGCAATAAGTTTTACTTGTTTTTAAGCAAGTCCATGTGATTTTACGTGGTTTTAGTGTTTTTCAGGTGACGGAACAGATTTGGCATGAAAACAGTTGAAAGTGCAGAACCAGGTCGTAAACTCGGTTTACGGTCCGTATTCTACAATACGGGCCGTATTCCATGGTCGTATTAAAGGATAACAGAACTAGAAAGGCAAGTTAAGAAGATGGTGATTTACGAGCTCAGTTTACGGACCGTATTTCAGTTTACGGTCTGTATTCCAACACGTATTTAACCATTCGAGCAATTGGCTGAAAGTCTGAGTTTTGGAAGTTGAAAGACGACTAGGCAGTTTACGGGCCGTAAACCACTTTACGGTCCGTATTTCAAAATATGTAATTTTCTCACAACGGAAGGACGACTAGGTCGTAAAGTGATTTACAGTCCGTATTTCAATTTACGGACCGTATTTCGTAACGACGGGACCTAAGTGCAAATCTGTAACTTTTATGTATTCAAAACCTATAAATAGTCATTGTAGGGTTTTTAATAGACATCAGTTATTATATATTTGTCTCTTGACTTAGAACATTAAATATTCTCTAGTTTTTGAAGATTCAAACATCAATTCAAGTATTATCAATTCATATTTTCTTCCAAAGTAAGCAATTATGAATACTTCAGTTTCTTATTTCTTGTTCTTTGTCATGAGTAGCTAAATTCCCTTACTAGGATTATGAACCCAATGATGGGTGTTTTGTTATTGGGTTGTGACTGATATACAAATAATGGATTATTAGGGTTTAGTTATTCTTCATTCTTCATTCATAATTAATGGTTGCAAACATTGATTAAAGCCATAAACCTTGATTTATTTTGGAAAATAATTAGGGTTGGTAAGAATGACTAACAAGAACTCAAAGCTTTAAACTTTGTTTAATAAATTCACTTAGGAATAAGCAGAATTTACTTGGCATGATTAATCGTTCTTCGTAGTTACTAATCTTATATTTGGGAAAATCATAGAAAGATATAATCTTTATTTATTGGGAAATAGTAGAGATTCACATAGAGATTAAGTGCATTCATATAATGATCCATTACAAGTATATCAAGATCAATACCCATTATCATACACTCTATCTAACGGGGACATAACCTTAGTTTCTTTTTACCATAAGTTTCTACCAAAGCAATAAATAGCAATTAGTTAGAGAAAAATCAACTTTTACCAAAATCATCGGATTAAGACATTAGACCTAGAACTTAGCATCCTACGACTTTAGTAACCTTTTCACACCATATTCCCTGTGGGATTCGACCACAACCTTGTTGGGTTACTATATTTGACAACGTCCGCGTTATACCATTAATAGGTGTAATTTGAGCGTATCAAATTTTGGCGCTGTTGCCGGGGAATACGGTTTTGAAATTACTAAATAGTGTTTGCTTTGATTAAAGTCTTTTGCTTATTCAATCACACCTTGTTTGCTACTCTATGTAAACCAGGTGAACATGAATCAAAATCAGCAAAATCAACGTGCTAGTAACTAGGGGAATCAGTTGAATAATCAGGCGAACGAATCTGATGATGAGAATATTTTTGCTGAACTTGTTCCAGAGGAGGACTATGCATCTGCTATTGTTCAACCTCGAGTTGGAGCTGCTACTGTGAAAATTGACTCATCTCTATACCAGCTGTTGAAACTTGAGGGATACTTTCGGAACTCTACCGAGAATGACCCTCAACGTCATTTGAAGAATTTTGTGGATGTGTGTGCTAATCACATCCAGAACAATGTTCCATAAGATGCTATTCGGTTGAGGTTATTCAAATATTCCTTAGCTGGAGAGGCAAGAACATGGTTCGAGAAGCTGCCCCGAAATTCGATTACTTCATGGGCAGAGATGGTAGCTGCTTTTCTCACAAAGTGGTACCCCCCTAGCAAGAAGGCTGAGATTCGTGACAAGATATATGAATTCAAGCAGCGACCGGGGGAACAACTATATGAAGCTTTGGAGAGATTCAAGGAGTATTTCCAGAAGAGCCCGAATCATGGTTTTTCGGAACATATATCGATGGAGAAGTTCTACCGAGGGTTAGATCCAGTGACACAGTCAGTAGCTAATAATGCAGTTGATGGTTGTTTTATGAACAAGACCTTTCGACGAGTGACCACTATACTTAACAAGCTGACAACTCATAATCAGGCTTGGCACTCAAACAATGCTGATGTGGTACCGTATGGTAGTGCTATGATCCAGAATATAGTGAAGGAGAATCAAGACACCCAGCAAACATTGGCAGAACTTGCAACAAATATTTCCTTGCTTACGAAGAAGTTTGATGAATCTCAAGTCAAGAAGGTAAATGTTTGTGAGGATGATACAGTCTTGCCAAAAGGGATGTACCATGCTCAAGATGGTCCGTTCCTTGATGGGCCACCTATGTAGGTTGAAGATGCTAATTATGTTAATAACTCTCAAGGGGGTTATCAAAGACGAAATTGCCAAGGTGGCTATCAGAATCAGAATCAATGGAGACCTCAGAAGGTCAAGGTGCTTACAACAACTCTGGGAACTACAACAATAATTATGGTGGTGCGAACCAAGGGAGCTACAACAACAACAACAATTTTTGAAACAAGAGTTCCAATCCCTATATACCACCGAAAGGGCAGTCAACAGAGCAAAGTACTTCGAAAGTTGAAGCAATGCTTGAGCAAATTCTGGCTAATCAATCTAAGTCTGAAAGGACTTTATCTAGGCTGACAGAAACAGTGGGTTCCCATACAGCGGCTATTTAGAAACTTGAGTCGCAGATGAGGGATATTTCTAGAGAGCAACACCCTCCTAAAAAGGGAGGACTTCCGAGTGACACTATTCGAAATCCCAAAAATGGGGGAGGCGGTGTAGATCGTGTGTTTGCCATCACTACTAGGAGTGGTAAAACACTCCAAGGGGCTACTGAGAAGGTGATTGATCTTGAGCAGATAGATGAAGAGGATTAGGTGCAGTCTGAAGCACCCATTATTGCTTATGAGAATCCTACTAACAAGAAGGTTGCTGATATTCCAGAGATGGTGAAGGAAGCTGAAAACACAAGCAAGCAGGATGTAAAAGGGGCTCTCCGCCTTTTGACGCAGTTTTTCAAATCTAAACCTCCTTTTCCTCAGAGGTTGGTAAAGAAGAAGGAAGATGCTAAGTTCGAGAAGTTTTATGATCAGCTGAAGCAGTTATCTCTGAATTTTCCCTTCTTGGAAGCTGTCAAGAAGATGCCCGGTTTTGCGAAATATTTGAAGGATCTGCTAACCAAGAAGAAAACGGTGGCATGAAACCGTGAGTTTGACTCACACTGTGAGTTCCATCATTTCAACTACAACTGTGCAGAAAAAGGGAGACCCAGGGGCATTCACCATTCCTTGTTCTATTGGGCACCATGATTTTGCTCGTGCGTTGTATGATAATGGGGCGAGTATAAATTTGATGCCCCTTGCTATATATAAACAATCAGGTTTGGGGATGCCAAGGCCGACTACAATGAGATTACAGATGGCTGATAGGTCTATCAAGAGACCTGTTGAGGTGGTTGATGATGTGATTGTGCGGGTTGGTGATTTTATGTTGCCCGCTGATTTTGTTATTCTTGATTGTGTTGTTGATTGGGACATTCCTATCATTCTGGGGAGACCTTTCCTTACTACAGGGAGGGCTCTGATGGATTTGGAAAAAAATGAAATCAAGTTCCGAGTCAACAATGAAGAAGTGACTTTTCAGGCTAGCAAAGGGATGAAGTTACCAAATGCTTACGAGAGTATTTCGGTAATTGATTCATTTGACGCTGTTGATAAAGCAGTGGAGTTCAAGATGGAAGAATAAATTTTGGGTGAAGCTCTAGCTGGTATTCTTATGAATTTCAATGCTGAAGACATGAAAGGCTATGTGGAGACAGTTAATTCACTTGTTGGGTTGGGCTCATATACATACCACCCAAAGAAGCTGAATCTTGATCTGGAAAATAGAACAACTCCTCCAGAAAAGACTTCGATCATTGAGCCACCTAAGTTCGAGCTTAAGCAGCTCCCATCACATCTGAAGTATGAGTTCCTTGGTCCGGACAATACATTACCGGTGATTGTTTCAGCCTTATTGACTGAGGAACAGATTTTGCAGCTTTTGGAGGTGTTGAGGGAGTATAGGCGTGCTATTGGATGGACCATAGCAGACATTCGAGGTATTCCATCTGGGTTCTGTGAGCATAAAATTCAGTTGGAGGAGGGTTGCAAACCAAGTATAGAGCATCAGAGGCGACTGAACGAGAATATGCAAGAGGTCGTCAAGAAAGAGATCATCAAATGGCTGGATACGGGCGTGGTTTACCTAATTGCTGATAGTAAATGGGTGAGCCCAGTCCAATGTGTTCCTAAGAAGGGCGGCATCACTGTTGTGCCAAATGCAAAGAATGAGTTGATCCCGACTAGAACTGTCACCGGATGGAGAGTTTGCATGGACTATCTCAAGCTCAATATAGCAACTTGCAAGGACCATTACCCTATGCCCTTCATTGATCAGATGCTTGAGAGGCTAGCAGGGCGTTCCTACTATTGCTTCCTTAATGGTTATTCGGGCTACAATCAGATCAACATCGCTTTGGAGGATCAGGAGAATAACACTTTTACTTGTCCTTATGGAACATTTGCATTCAGCCGGATGCCTTTTGGTTTGTGTAATGCACCAGCCACTTTTCAGAGGTGCATGATGTCAATCTTCTCTGACATGGTAGAGGATTTCTTTGAGGTGTTCATGGATGACTTTTCTGTGGTGGATGATTCATTT
The DNA here is from genome assembly GCF_019175385.1 of Lycium barbarum. Lineage (NCBI taxonomy): Eukaryota > Viridiplantae > Streptophyta > Magnoliopsida > Solanales > Solanaceae > Lycium > Lycium barbarum. The sequence goes on from NC_083343.1 coordinate 90,471,428, forward strand.
GAAGATTATCTTGGCCATCTGGGTCAAGTGCTAAAAAGGTGTGAGGAGACCAATTTGGTGCTAAACTGGGAGAAGTGCCATTTTATGGTGAAGGAAGGAATCGTCCTCGGTCACAAAATCTATGAAAAGGGAATCGAGGTCGATCAAGCAAAAATTGATGTGATTGCAAAACTTCCACCACCTATCTCAGTCAAAGGTGTCCGAAGCTTTTTGGGACATGCTGGTTTCTACAGGCGCTTCATCAAAGATTTCTCCAAGATTGCCAATCCAATGTGCAAGCTTCTTGAAAAAAAGGCTAAATTTGTGTTTGATGATAAGTTCCAGAAGGCGTTTGAGGAGTTAAAAGAGTGTCTCACTACTGCTCCTATTATTGTTGCTCCTGACTGGTCCTTGCCATTTGAACTAATGTGTGATGCTAGTGGTTTTGCAATAGGTGCTGTGCTTGGGCAGAGGCACAATAAAATCATGCACCCGATCTATTATGCAAGCAGAACACTGAATGCTGCTCAGATGAATTACACAGTGACGGAGCAAGAGCTGCTTGCCATTGTGTTTGCTTTTGAGAAATTTCGGGCCTACTTGTTGGGGTCCAAAGTAGTGGTTTACACTGATCATACAGCCTTGGGATACCTCATGGCAAAGAAGGAAGCAAAGACGCGACTGATCAGATGGGTGCTATTGTTGCAAGAGTTTGATTTTGAGGTGAAGGACCGCAAGGGTACTGAAAATCAAGTTGCTGACCATCTCTCTCGGCTTGAAGAGGCTGGGAGACCTTCTTATGAGCTTGATATAGATGATGCTTTTCCGGATGAGAGGGTGTTAGCTGTGTCAAATGAGGTGGCACCGTGGTATGCTGACATTGCCAATTATTTGGTAACAGGCATAGTTCCAGAAGATATCAAAGCCTACCAAAAGAAGAAATTCTTGCGGGATGCTCGACAGTACTATTGGGATGAGCCTTATTTGTTCCGAACATACGCTGATAACATCATTCGGCGTTGTGTTCCGGAAAGTGAAGTGATGATGATTCTAAAGGCATGCCATGACTCTCCTATTGGGGGTCATCATAGCGAAAACCGGACTGCAGCTAAGGTACTTGAGTGCGGCTATTACTGGCTGACTATTTTTCATGATGTTAATCTATTTGTGCGATCCTGTGATCAATATCAGAGGCAAGGGAATATCGGCAGAAGGCAAGAGATGCCTATGAATTTTGTTATGGAGGTGGAAGTGTTCGATGTCTGGGGGATTGACTTTATGGGACCCTTTGTGAGTTCGGGTGGCATGAAATACATCTTGGTTGTTGTGGACTATGTGTCAAAATGGGTAGAAGTGGTGGCTTTACCTAATAATGAGGCCAACAGTGTTATGGGGTTCCTCAAGAAGAACATATTTACTCGTTTTGGTACTCCGATGGCTATAATCAGGGATGGTGGATCCCACTTTTGCAATAGAGCTTTCGCGGGACTGATGGAGAAATATGGTGTAAAACATAGGGTGGCAACGCCTTATCACCCTCAGACAAGTGGACAAGTTGAAGTGTCCAATAGGGAGATCAAGAGTATTCTAGCAAAAACAGTGAATGCAAATAGAACTGATTGGGCCCGCAAGCTCGATGATGCTCTATGGGCATACCGGAATGCATTCAAGACTCCGATTGGAACTTCACCCTTCAAGCTTGTATTCGGAAAAGCTTGTCACTTGCCGGTTGAACTTGAGCACAAGGCTATATGGGCGCTGAAGAAACTGAATATGGATTGGGAGGAAGCAACCAAGCTCAGGTTGTTTCAACTAAATGAGATAGATGAGTTTCGGTACCAGGCATATGAGAGTGCAACACTTTATAAAGAAAGGATGAAGCAATACCATGAAAAGAAGATCCTGAAGCGATCGTTCTACAAGGGTGACCCTGTATTGCTGTTTAACTCTCGGTTGAAGTTGCTGCCTGGTAAGCTTAAATCAAGGTGGTCTGGTCCGTTTGAAGTGGTAGGTGTTTCACCCCATGGAGCAATCGAGTTAATGTCCGGAGATGGAACTCGGACATTTAAAGTGAATTGGCAGAGATTGAAGCACTATCACGGAATGGTTTCGAATGATAGGATTGTTGATCGCTACAGGTTGAAGCACCTTGGAACAAACAATGATCTGGTGTACCAAGATAAGGAGTGAATGGTCACCACCGTCGTGCCGCGACGTTAAATCAAGCGCTTCTTGGGAGGCAACCCAAGTGTAATGTTTATTTTTTTTTAGTTTGTTTTTTATTACATATAGGGTAATGGTTATTTTGGTGCAGGAATATATTGTAGAAAATATTGCTGAAAAGCAGGTAAGTTCAGTTGTAAGAAACTGTGTCGCAACATTGCAAAATGCGCCTGCAGTTTACGGACTGTATTCTATAATACGGACCGTAAACCAGGGCGTATTTAACAATGTTACAGAACAGTAAGCACTGTAATGTAACATGCTAGTTCATGACCATGGAGGACGGACTGTATTTCACAATACGGTCCGTAAACCAGATCGTAAACTATCATGTGACATTACAGTGTACTGCCCTCATCAACCTTTCTAAATACGGGTCGTAAACTACTTTACGGACCGTATTTAGAATAAAAAAAAATTGGGGTACGATCGAAATATAAGAAAGGAAAGCGTTATAAATCAAGGGCAAAGAACAGTCACCCCCGTTAACTTCCCTCCATTAATTTTCCTTCCATTTGAAACGTTCCTTCCCTAACTCCCCCTCATTCCTACGATTTCCCACCATAACCCATCATCTTCCATTTTTCTAAACACCATAAATACACAACTCACACCCAAAAACAAACCCATCCTCACCAATATTCGAAATCTTTGCCCTAGGTTTAAATTTGTTTGTGCTTGAAGTGTGCTCTTAAAAATCTGTGCTTATAGTGATCTGTGGTTCATCATTGCAAGGTATGATTGACACTCCCCATTCTTCTTTTACATCTGTGAGTTTGAACTTAATGGTAAATGTTAATTAGGCCGGGTGTGTGAAATTAAGTGCTTGGTTACCTTGGTTAAGGATCTTGTGAGGGGATAGATGTGTTAAAATTCTTTAAATTCTCGTGGGTAATTGTTAATAAAACCCAAATGGGTTGGAGGGCATTCCATACTTTAAAATTCAATATTTGAAGTTTTGGTCTGCCCACCAATAACCTGACTCTTGCGGGAATTATGAAAAATTGGTAGAAAAATAGGTGAAGTCTGAGTAACCTAATCCCTAAAACAATGTGAAACCAAGATGTGAAAGGAAATCCGAAAATCAGAGCATGTCTCTGTCTGTGATGCGAAACACGATCATGCTTTACGGACCGTATTTTAGTTTACGGTCCGTATTTAAGCATGTCGCTGGGAAAGTATAGTCTTCCAATGAACTGAGCAGTTTACGATCATACTTCACGGACCGTATTTCAGTTTACGGTCCGTACTTAAGCATATCATGAAGGGGCAGAATGCTCTCCAAGGAAAAGCTCAGTTTACGGTCGTACTTTACGGACCGTAAATCAGTTTACGGTCCGTCTTTTGAGTTTACGACCCCAGACAGAACATATATCTTGTGCACAGTCCAGTTGTCTTATCTTTGTTGGATGTTCCATGGTAACTAATATGCTGTGTCTTTTACAGGAATGGGTCAGAAAAGGAACGCAAAGAAAACGGGGGCCCAAAGCACGGGCAAAAGAAAGAAAGCGCGCTCGGATTTGAGGTTGATAGATGAACCTTCCAATTAGGAAGGGGAACAATCAGGATCCGAGTATGCCGAGGTTATACAGCCACCAAAAGTCAGGGGGGGCCCCACGCAAGACACAGCGGCAACGCCATCACATCCCTCACCTATGACCCCGTCCAAGTCTGCGTCGGAAGCCTCCCAGTCTGAAGAGGGGGATTCTGACGCGGAAGTATCAAGCAGGGGGGCAGCCACCCAAATGGATCCGGAGAGTGACTCAGCAGGGCCTAGTGATGGTAATGATCCGGATGATGGTACGCCGCCTAAGGGTCGTAAACTGGCCGTAAGGACCAAACGGCTGGAGGAAGAAAAGCTGCGGTTCTCGGTAAAAGGGTCAAAGAAATTGTATGACCAATGGATGGCCCGGACAGAAACTGGGGGACAGCCGCCGCAGAAAATATATGAAGAACGGCGACTGTTCTTCGATGGTATTTCAGCTCATCCTCAGCTGGATGATACCATCAAAGGGTACAAGTTAGATGCGTTCACTCATGAGCCGGGAGAGTATGCCCCGCATATTGTGCGGGAATTCTACGCATGATATGGGGTCGTCTTGATGTCGATGAAGAAGCCGAGTCATGCTTGGCATGAGATTCCCATGTTGGAGAATGTGACAGTCCGGAACTCACTGGTTGATATTTCCTCCAAAGCCATCAACAGGGTCCTGTTTGGTGATGATTTTATGGCTCCTACTGATCTGAGCCTGTTCCTAGACAAACGGGACAGGAAGGACAAGAAATCCGTGAGGGAATGGACTGCTGCAATTATCACATCTGAGCCACATGAGCAAAAATGGACTAATGATGGGAAAATCAAGATTACTAAAAGCTGTTTGTCCACAGAGGCTAAATTTTGGTGGACGTTGCTGCGGTACAGGATCATTCCAACCCAGGCAGATAATACCCTTTCAACCAGTCAGACAGTCACTATTTCCTCTTTGATGTCAAGGTACCCGATGGATATTTGGGAGCTAATAGCTGAGGAGCTGCATGTGCGGGCACACAAGCCCAACCAGAACATGGTATTTCTCGTGTCATATCACGGAATTGTGTCGACGGGCAAGGATATTTCAGCTTCCAGATTGGGACGGTACCATCACAGCTGCTCATGCAGGGGATTGGAGGAAAAATAAGGTGAAAAGCAAAAAGGACCGAGAGGCAGATCAGTCCGGTGATGACGACGACACTCAGCTAGAGTTGAGTCTGAGCCGTGCTTATGGGACTGATCTAGTAGGGTCAAAGTTTGGTGCTGCTAATACTGGGCCAGAGGCTCCCACGACAGGTGTTCCATGTACTGTCGATACACAGGATGTTGCAGCCACGCTGGGTGTTTCTGAGGCAAGACCTCTACCACCACCTCCTGCCACACAAGCCCCTCCTTCGTGGTCTGCCACTGCCGCTGCGACCTGAGCCTGCTGATCTAGAGCTAGAGTTGCTGCGTTTCAGCCATGCTAAATACAGCCATATTGCAGTCAAAGCAGTGAGGACTGAACGACAGGTAGAAAAAATATTGCAACAATTTAAGTCGAAAGTGGTGAGAATAGTGCAGCAGCTGGTTACTGAGGTGACCACAGAAATCCGTGCGGAGTTTGAAAAAAAACATGAGGTGTATCAGGCTAGACTAGATAGCTTTGAGGCGAGATTGTTGACTCGAGAGCAGACCACACCCGGTGGGGAGTCTAGTTCATTGAGGAGTGAGTTGGAGAAGCTGAAAAAGGAGCTTGAAGCACTCAAGGTGCAAAGGATGGTAGCCACCCCAGTGCCAGCACCACGTGCCATTTTGCCTACCACGTTTAAGGTGCTGGATCTGCTGGATTCTGAGGAGGAGGCGGAGGATGCCAAACCTTTTGGTCGCGATACGGGAAAGAGGGTCTGTGAGCCATCTATGGACTCAAAGGTGTTGGACATGAGATTCAAGAAGACAGAAAAGATGAAAATGCAGCAGGCAATCCTTCAGTTGTTGGTTGAGCCGCAGCGCAAACCGGGAGAGTCCACGAGTCAGCCGCCGGATGCAGCGGGCCAGTCATGAGCTTCGCACAGCACCAAGGGCACCAAGGTACCACGTCTTTTTCCCTCGTTCTTATAAGTGAAGCACTGGGACAGTGGTTGATTCTTTAGTTGGGGGTAGGCCTATCTGAAAGTAGTGTAGTGTAAATATGTGTTTAGGAACCCCCTCGACTTTTCTTTGCCAGAGTTCTTTTCCTGAGGGGGGTTTATTTTGTTGAAACTGGCATGTTTAGGGTGTTGCTTAGGTTGAGTAGAATAATTTTGACTTATTTGGTGTTACTTTGTAACTGATGGCATGTGTTGTGGTTTGTTGAAAATTTTAGACCCCTCAGAATTTTGAAAAATGCACACTTAGAACAGTTATTGTTTGACATGATTGATTCTTTAGATGACATTGTGATTATTGGGGTATTGTTGTTACACCTCGGAAAAATTTTCCGTTTGTACGTAAGTGAACGAACTAGTGATAAATAGGAGTGCATGATGTCCATGAGCAAGAAACGACGTTTGATGACCTTAGGCGAGATTTCGAATGTATCCGACGTGAGATGAGAAAGTTGGCTAAATTAAGATGAGATATAAGGTGAGCAATGCATGTGCATGGACGTGGGTGATTAAAATGAGAAGTCTAAGAAATATGGGAAGTTGCAGAATTGTAACTGCCCAGTGGTCGTAAAGTGCTAGGACGGACCGTAAACTGGTATACGGTCCGTAAACTAGCAGGTTGTAAACTGCCATGCAAGGCTTCAACTTTCTGCCAGCCGAGAAATGGTAAAATACAACCTGGAGGACGAATCGTAAAGTGATTTACGGCCCGTAAACCATGGTCGTAAATCACCATGCAAGCAGCCAAAGCTTCTGGTTCTAGAAATGGTTAAAGACGATCGCGAGGGACGGTTCGTAAACTGCAATACGGGCCGTAAACCATGATGGACGACCACTATTCACCTCAGCACAGATTTTGCAAGTCATTAAATAAAGGGACCAACACTTGTTTTATTTCATTACAACATTACACCACTTCTCTTTAAAACCTCTCTCTACCTTTATTATACATGTTTTCAAGGATATTTGAGGATCAACAACATTAAACAAGGTGAATCAAGAGTAAGAACATCATCAAAGATCATCTAGGTCAAGAAATCCAAATGGAGAAAAACTAGGGTTTTGCTCAAAGTGGAGTATTATTAACCAAAGCTTGTTCCTACAACTTCTAAGGTAAGATTCATGATTTTTACATGATGTTTAAGGTATTGAAGAGTTGAAATACATGAATTGTCGAAAATAAGTAGGTCATGAATGATGAATAGTGACATTTTGAGGAATAGTTTGAATTGAATCATGAATGTTGTTGTGTTGTGATATGAATGCATTATAAATGGGTACTAAGATCTTGAACTAGACACTTTAGATGAATGGACGAAGTTGGATGTTCTGACTATGAATATGGATGAATTAGAGGCAAATTAAGGAATCTAGATAATGTGGATAATGTGAATGACTAATTGCCATTGTTATGATATTAATGAAGGTATAGACGCTAGCATTGGAAGGAAGCGTGCATGTGTAGAATAGTCTGACGAAAAGGTATGTAAGGCTAACCCTTCTTTCATAAGGCATGGTTCCTTGGCTAAACTCTTAAATCCTCTATATGAGTATGTTGTATTCAAATGATTGACACTCCGAGCTCATATGCTCACGATCCTCGATATGTGCTACGATTGTACTACGCACCCCACATGACGAGTAAGCATAAGATATAGATGTAACGAAAATGATGATGATAGTGATGACGATGATAATAATAATGATGTTAAAGGTGCCTACGGGCTATTATACTTGCATGTGCCTATGAAGGGCTATAATGACACCCCGAGCTTATAACGCCGGGTAGGATATATGTATATGATTATGTATAAAGTATGTATACGATTACGAAACGCGCGCACACCTCTGCAGATGGTACGGATAACCCTGAAGCCTTGGTAGGGCCAGGTATGAGTAACCTTGAGCCTTGGTTGGCCAAGTATGTATGAGACACCGATCCTATGAGGTCGGGTATGCTATGTAAATGCTATGTATATGAAATGACTATGTATGGAATATGAATATGAATGTGATAAAACTATTTATAAGAATACGAATAAGGACGTGTATACGAATATGAGCACAAGTATGGTACGAGTACTATTATGGAATACGGATGATGACGTAGGTGTAAAAATACGTATGAAAAATGGAAAGTCCTACGAAAGGCGGGAAGTGGTATGACGATGATATTATTGTCTCCCCCTCCTATGCTTATTTATTGATGTTGCTCATGCTTTACATACTCAGTACATTCTTCGTACTGACGTCCTTTTGTTTGTGGACGCTGCGTCATGCCCGCAGGTGCACAGGGAGACAGACTTGATCCATAGCTGCCTATTCGGAGATTACATAGAGAGCTCCATTTCCTTCGGAGCCATATCTTTTGGGTACTCATTCTTTTGTGTATATAATTATGGGCATAGCGGGGTCCTGTCCCACTAATGTGATATGTTATACTCTTAGAGGCTCGTAGACATGTGTGTGTGTGGGTAGATGTGTTTGGCCTTGTCGGCCTATGTTTTGTATATCATTTTGTCGGCCACGTTGGCCCATTTACATTGATGTGGCATTGATGCCTATGATGATATAAATGTGCTGTTGTCCAAATGGGACTAGTTGACGAATGAATGGAAATGCATGTATAATTATGTGGCTCACCTAGATGTAAGCATAAGAGTAAGCTAAGAGGGTGCCCGGGTGGGCTAGCACCGGGTGCTCGTCGCGGCCCCGAGTCGGGTCGTGACAATTGTGTGTGATGAATGACTACTTAGGAGGTCACAAGTGTAAAAATGATTGTCCTTATGCCGATGTGTGTGTGAGTTGTTAGTTTAATTCTGTTTAAGCATGTATAATCTAGAACTTGCCTGGTTGCTCTGGTTTGAAATCCGTAAGTTAGTTTGGTTGTGAAATGAACTTAGGCTTTCTTTGTGTAAATAGCCACTTTGCCTAAATAAGCCTTACCAAAAGCTGAAAATATCACTAGTTTACCTTGTTGAGCCTTTTTGACCTTTTTCTTGGCTAGCCGAATGAAACCTCACCCGTTGTGAAATTTATCCATCTTTGCACCCGTTCCCTCCTTGATGCTACTAGATAGACGAGGCAAAGCGCCTAAGTTAGGGGTAAACTAAATGTGAAGTAGATGTTGAGAACAAATGTTGGGGGTGGTGGAGTCTGTTAGTAAAGAGTCGATGTGGTAGTTGCATATATAAAAAAAAATAAGAAAAATCAAAAAATTGAAACACAAAAAGAATTGCAAGTTGGATAGGAATAAAACCACATCGAGGTCAAAAACGTGAAAGAAAATAAAGGGGTTGGAAGGAAAAGAGGCGAATCAAGGTAAAGATATGTTGTAGTCTCAAGGAGGGTGAGTCACTAATATCCAAAAAGTATCCTACCCGTCCCTAAGCCTACATTACAAGCCAAAACAAGTCCTAATGTGATCACAACCGGACGAGCCTAGGATGAGAACATAGAAAATAAGGGCAAGCCTATGGTATTTGCATGTGTAGATATGAATTCTTTGTGAGTGTGAGTGTTTTTCTCCTCTCTTTCATCTTTGTCCCATTCTTGTTGTATATATATGTGTTAGGACATTCTTTGGTCTATGTGAGGGCATAAGGATGAGAATTGAGCAAAATAAAGTGACCGCCGAAAGTAGCGTTTGTGTGCATCATAAAATGCTCGATAATATAATGTCATGTATTGAAGCTTCATTATTAGTCATAACGTTCTTGAGTTGTGTATATTGCTTTGAATTAGAAAATTGGGTTGCTCCTTTGAAGAAAAGCATGCATGCCGGTGGTTCAGAGTCAAAACCAATGTAGACACTGTTATTCTATGATATCTAGGTGTTAGATTGAGTCGTTGTTTTGTATGGCTTTCTTGAGGACAAGCAAAGACTTTAAGTTGGGGGTGTTGATGTGGCGTGATTTTACGCCACAAATTGATGCTTTTATGCTATAAGTTTTACTTGTTTTTAAGCAAGTCCATGTGATTTTACGTGGTTTTTAGTGTTTTTCAGGTGACGGAACAGATTTGGCATGACAACAATTGAAAGTGCAGAACCAGGTCGTAAACTCGGTTTACGGTCCGTATTCTACAATACGGGTCGTATTCCATGGTCGTATTAAAGGATAACAGAACCAGAAAGGCACGTTAAGAAGATGGTGATTTACGAGCTCAGTTTACGGACCGTATTTCAGTTTACGGTCCGTATTCCAACACGTATTTAACCATTCGAGCAATTGGCAGAAAGTCTGAGTTTTGGGAGTTGAAAGACGATCAGGCAGTTTACGGGCTGTAAACCACTTTACGGTCCGTATTTCAAAAGATGGAATTTGATCACAACTGAAGGACGACTGGGTCGTAAAGTGATTTACGGTCCGTATTTCAATTTACGGACCGTATTTCGTAACGACGGGACCTAAGTGCAAATCTGTAACTTTTATGTTTTCAAAACCTATAAATAGTCATTGTAGGGTTTTTAATAGACATCAGTTATTATATTTTTGTCTCTTGACTTAGAACATTAAATACTCTCTAGTTTTTGAAGATTCCAACATCAATTCAAGTATTATCAATTCATCTTTTCTTCCAAAGTAAGCAATTATGAATTCTTCAGTTTCTTATTTCTTGTTCTTTGTCATGAGTAGCTAAATTCCCTTACTGGGGTTGTGAACCCAATGTTGGGTGTTTTGTGATTAGGTTGTGATTGATATACAAATAATGGATTATTAGGGTTTAGTTATTCTTCATTCTTCATTCTTAATTAATGGTTGCAAACATTGATTAAAGCCATAAACCTTGATTTATTTGGGAAAATAATTAGGGTTGGTAAGAATGACTAACAAGAACTCAAAGCTTTAAACTTTATTTAATAAATTCACTTAGGAATAAGCAGAATTTACTTGGCATGATTAATCGTTCTTCATAGTTATTTTCTTATATTTGGGAAAATCATAGAAAGATATAATCTTTATTTATTGGGAAATAATAGAGATTCACATAGAGGTTAAGTGCATTCATACAATGATCCATTACAAGTATATCAATATCAATAACCATGATCATACACTCTATCTAACGGGGACACAACCTTAGTTTCTTTTACCATAATTTTCTACCAAAGCAATAAATAGCAATTAGTTATAGAAAAACCAACTTTTACCAAAATCATCGGATTAAGACATTAGACCTAGAACTTAGCATCCTACGACTTTAGTAACCTTTTCACACCATATTCCCTGTGGGATTCGACCCCAACCTTGTTGAGTTACTATATTTGACAACGTCCGCGTTATACCATTAATAGGTGTAATTTGAGCGTATCCACCATGTATGGTCCTTACTAGTTCAGTGCAAATTTCGCTTTATATTCCTCTTGGTGGGGGAGACCTTCTTGAGTACGAGTTGTCTGATCTGGAAAAGTCAAGTTATGACCCGCTTGTTGAAAGCTTGAGACATCCTTTATCAGTATAGCTAACCATGGCACACTCCCACCATTCTCTTTTCCTCAATCATGGCCAGTTGTTCATAATGATTTCTAACCCATTTTGCATCTTTTAGCTCTGCCTCTTGGATGATACTGAGCGAAGGGATCTCTACTTCTGCAGGTATGATTGCTTCTGTACCTTAGACAATGAGGTATAGGGTTGCCCCAGTAGAACTTCAGGTTGTTCTGTATCCCAACAGAGCGTAAGGCAGCTGCTTGTACCAATTCTTGTAGTTGTTGACCATTTTTCTCAAAATTCTTTTGATGTTCTTGTTAGTAGCCTCTACGGCTCCATTCATCTGTGTCCGATAGGCAGTAGAGTTCCTGTGAGTGATTTTGAATTGCTCACAAATATCTTTCATCAAATGGCTATTTAGATTGGCACCATTGTCTATGATGATGGATTCCGGCACACCGAAATGACATATCAAATTGATTTTGACGAAGTTGGCCATAACTTTCTTGGTCACTGATTTGTGGGAAGTTTCCTCCACCCATTTAGTGAAGTAATCTATGGCGACTAAGATGAAACAATGGTCGTTAGAGGTCGGAGGCTCAATAGGTCCTATAACATCCATTGCCTATGCCATGAAAGGCCAGGGGGAGCTCATCGCGTGTAATTCTGTGGGTGGAACCTTGATCAGATCCCCATGTATCTAACACTGATGGACTTTTTACACGAATTTACAGGAGTCATGCTCCATGGTCATCCAATAATATCCCGTCCTCAAGATTTTCTTAGCAATGATGAATCCATTCATGCGGGGTTCGTATGCCCCTGCTTGCACCTCTTTCAGCAATTTTGTGGCCTCTTCGGTATCCACACACTTGATCAACCCGAGGTCAGGGGTCTTTTTTTATAGCACTTCTTTGTTCAAGAAGAAATCATTGGCCAATCTCCTGATGGTTTTCTTTTGGTTTGCTAAACTATTTAGGGGATACTCCTCTTTTTCCAGGTAGGCCTTAATGTCGGCGTACCATGGTTGGCCATCTAGCTTGACCTCTACATGGGTGTAGTGAGCCTGCTCTTCTCTTAGTGTGATCTCTAATGGATCAATGTGGGTACTCTCAGGGTGCTGGATCATAGACGCTATTGTGGCCAATGCATCTGCGAACTCATTCTGGGCCGTTGGAGTATGCCTGAAATCAATACTCTTGAATCTTCCACAGAATCTTTTTACCAGATTCACATATGGAAGTATCTTATCATTTTTGGTTGCCCAATTCCCTTTTACTTTATTTATGAGGAAATCAGAGTCCCCTATTACCAACAACTCATGTATGTTCATGTCAAATGCCATCCTGAGGCCGAGGATACATGCTTCGTATTTCGCTTGGTACATCTGAAGTTGGGTTTTGCGACCATTGGGTTGTGTTTCCCTGTCTCCGATATCAACACCGCTCCAATGCCTGATCCTTTGTAGTTGACTACTCCATCGAAGAACAGTCTCCGGTCGGAATATGGTTCCACCACCTCTTCTTCCATAGCCATGACTTCCTCATCTGGGAAGAAAGTCCGTAATGGTTTTAGTTCATCATCTACGGGACTTTTTGCCAGCAGATCCGCTAGGGCTTGTCTTTTGATTTCCTTGTGTGCTACGTAAACGATGTCAAATTCTCTTAGTAGCATTTGCCATTTATCCAATTTTCCCACGGGCATTGGTTGCTGGAAAATATATCTCAGCGGATCCATTCTGGATATGAGGTGAGTGGAAAACATAGATAGGTAGTGTCTTAGTTTTTGGGCAATCCAAGTCAAAGCACAACAGGCCTTCTCTACGAGCATATACCACGCTTCGCAGGAGGTGAACTTCTGGCTTAAATAGTAGATGGAATGTTCCTTTTTGCCCTCTTCATCATGCTGGGCCAGCATGCACCAGAAAGCTTTGTCTGATACCGACAGATACAGTGACAAAGGACTCCTTGGACTAGGCGGTATCAAGATGGGATGATTTGAAAGGTATCTCTTGATTCTATCAAATGCCTCTTAACATTCCTCTGTCCAATTTGTGGGAGCATCCTTTTTGAACAACTTAAGGATTTGTTCTATAATCACAGTTGACTGTGCTAGGAATCATCCTATGTAGTTCAACCTTCCCAAGAAGCTCATGACTTCTTTTTTGGTTTTGGGAGGTAGTAGCTCCTGAATTGCTTTAATCTTGGTAGGGTCTAGTTCAATGCCCCTACAGCTGACTATGAATCCCAGCAATTTACTTGCAGGCACTCCAAACGTGCACTTTGCAGGGTTCGACTTTAGGTTGAATTTGCGAAGTCTGTCGAAGAACTTATGCAAATGCACTGTATGCTCTAAGCTTTCCCTTGATTTTATGATGACATTGTCCACATAGACTTTAATCTCTCGATGCATTATATTCATGGAACAAGGTAGTCATAGCTTTCATGTACATGGCGCCAGCATTTTTGAGGCCGAACGGCATCACCCGGTAATGGTAGACTCCCCAAGGGGTGATAAAAGCTATCTTTTCAGAGTCTTCTTTGCTCATGAGTATTTGATAGTACCCGGTGAAACAATTCATGAATGACTGCAGCTCATGCTTGGCGCAATTATCTATTAGAATGGGGATGTTTGGGAGTGGAAAGTTGTCTTTTGGACTGGCATCATCAAGCTTAGATGACCAATCAGTTCTTTTTGCATTAATCGTCTTGGCTAAGATGCACTTTATCTCCCGATTGGAGACTTCGACTTTCCCACTAGTTTGGGGGTGGTAAGAAGTTGCCACCCTGTGCTGCACTCCATATTTCTCCAAGAGATTAGTGAATTGCTTGTTGCAAAAGTGAGTGCCACCATCACTAATGATTGCCCTTGGAGTGCCAAACCTTGTGAATATGGTTCTTTTGAGAAATTTGGTGATACTCTTGCCATCATTGTTGGGCAATGCTATAGCTTCAACCCACTTGGACACATATTCAACCGCAACAAGGATGTATCGCATACCACGAGAACTCACAAATGGGCCCATAAAGTGGATACCCCACACATCAAATAGCTCAACCTCCATGACAAAATTCATTGACATTTCGTGCTTCCTCCCAATTGACCCTTTGCGTTGACATTGGTCACAAGATTTCACCATCAAATTTGCATCATGATAATGGGTGGGCCAATAATAGCCACATTCAAGCACTTTAGCTGCTGTGCGGCTCCTACTGTGATGACCCCCAACAGGAGAGTCATGGCAAGCTTTCATGATTTTCATGGCCTCGGATTCGGCCACACATCGCTGAATGATGTTGTCGGCACAAGTGCGGAATAAATAGGGCTCATCCCAATAGGATTGACGACTATCTCTCAAAAATTTCTTCTTTTGATAAGCTTTGATGTCGTCGGGGATAAGACCCATCACCAGGAAGTTGGCGATATCTGCATACCAAGGGGCAACCTCACAAGATACAGCTAAGAGCCTCTCATCGGGGAAAACATCATTTAACTCAAGATTTCCACTCGGTCTCCCAGCTTCCTCAAGTCTAGATAGATGATCCGCAACTTATTTTTCACAACCTTTTCAATCTTTGACCACAAAGTCAAACTCTTGCAACAACAATACCCAATGAATCAACCGTGGCTTTGCATCTTTATTTGTCATCAAATATCTCAAGGCCGCATGATCCGTATGAACAACCACTTTGGATCCAAGTAGATAGGCCCGGAACTTCTCAAACGTGTAGACAATGGCTAGAAGCTCTTGCTCGGTGACGGTATAATTCATTTGAGCTCCATTGAGGGTCTTGCTAGCATAATAAATTGGGTGCATGATTTTGTTGTGCCTTTGCCCAAGCACCGCACCAATAGCAAATCTGCTTGCATTACACATGAGCTCAAATGACATTGACCAATCCGGAGATACAATAATTGGAGTAGAGGTGAGCATTTCCTTCAACTCATTAAATGTCTTAAGGCACTTCTCATCAAATGCAAACTTATCTTCTTTTTCAAGAATCTTACACATCGGGTTGGCGATCTTGGAGAAATCTTTGATGAACCGCCGATAGAAGCCGGCATGTCCCAAGAAGCTACGAACCCCTTTGACAGAGATTGGTGGTGGGAGCTTGGCTATAACATCAAATTTTTCTCGGTCTACCTCAATACCCTTTTTGAAAATCCTATGGCCAAGGACAATCCCTTTCTTAACCATGAAATGACATTTCTCCCAATTAAGTACAAGGTTGGTTTCTTCACACCACTTCAATGCCTTACCGAGATTGGCAAGACATTCGTCAAAAGAGTCACCAACAACCGAAAAGTCATCCATGAAGACTTCCAAGAAATCTTCCCCTATATCCGAGAAAATAGACATCATACACCGTTGGAAAGTAGCCGGGGCATTGCGCAAGCCAAACGGCATGCGGCTGAAAGCAAAAGTGCCATTAGGACAAGTGAAAGTGGTTTTCTCCTGGTCCTCTAATGCAATGTTAATTTGGTTGTACCCCGAGTAGCCATCCAAAAAGCAATAATAAGCTCTTCCGGCTAGCCGATCAAGAATTTGATCAATAAAAGGCATAGGGAAGTGGTCTTTACAAGTCGCGGTGTTGAGCTTTTGATAGTCCATACACACTCACCATCCAGTAACTGTCCTTGTAGGAATCAACTCATTCTTGGAATTAGGGACAACAGTGATGCCCCCCTTCTTTGGCACACATTGCACCGGACTAACCCATGGACTATTTGCAATTGGGTATACAACACCCACATCCAACCATTTGATTATCTCTTTCTTGACCACTTCTTGCATAGGAGGGTTTAGCCTTCTTTGATGCTCTACACTTGATGAACTATCCTCCTCAAGTTCGATTCTATGTTCACAAATACCGAAGGGAATCCCCCTAATATCCGCAATAGTCCACCTAATAGATCTTTGATAAGCCCGCAACACTTCAAGCAACTTTTGTGTTTGTTCCTCATTTAACAAAGATGAGAGACTAACCGGTAAAGTATTATCTGGGCCAAGAAATGCATACTTCAAATGAGAGGGAAGTAGCTTGAGCTCAAGTTTTGGAGGCTCAATAATCGAAGGCTTAGCCGGAGGAGTGGTTCTTTAATCAAGATCAAGAGATAATTTCTTCGACTCATAAGAGTTCGAACCCCGGCCAATAAGAGAATTAACTGTTTCAATATACCCCTTCATGTCATCCCCCTCGAAGTTTACCAAAATAGCCGAAAGTGTTTCGTCAAAGTGCTCCTCCTCTAACTTATGATCCACCGCTTCGTCTACCACATCAAAAGAATCAATGACCGAAATGCTCTCATAAGCACTAGGAAATTTTAACCCCTTGCTAGCTTGGAAAGTTACCTCTTCATCATTGACCCGGAATTTTATTTCATTCTTTTCCGAGTCCATTAGAGCTCTCCCGATGGCAAGAAATGGCCTTCCCAAGATAATTGGGATTTCTTTGTCAACTGCACAATCAAGGATGACAAAATCTACCGGTAATAAGAATTCCCCCACTTTAACAAGGATGTCATCAATAACCCCTACTGGTCTTTTGATGGTTCTATCGGCCATTTGGAGACGCATGCTCGTTGGTCTAGGTGTTCCCAAACCGGCTTGCTTATAGATGGCTAGTGGCATCAAATTAATACTAGCCCCATTGTCACATAAAGCACGAGCAAAATCATGATGACTGATGGTACAAGGGATAGTGAAAGCCCCAGGATCTCCCTTCTTCTCAACCTTTGATGAAGAAATAATAGCGCTCACACGGTGGGTGACTCCCACCGTATCATGCTTGATTGGTCTTTTCTTCGTCAACAAATCTTTCAAGTATTAGCAAATCTCGACATTTCTTGGAATGCATCAAGAAATGAGATATTCATTGACAACCCTTTCAATTGGTCGTAGAAGCGTTGGCACTTGGCATCTTCTATTCTTTTCATCAATCTTTGTGGGAACGGGGGAGGAGATTTATATGTTTGAGTCAAGGGTTTAATTTCCCCCGTGACCTTGCTCTTTTGGGTGCTACCATCGGTAGCTTTTTCAAAACTTGGCTCCTCATCACCCTTGAGAAAAATAGGGTGTGCCTCCCTCTCTTTCTCAATAATAATAGGCACTTCAATTGGTGCCTCCAGTTCTTCTTCAATTTCTTCCTCAGTAACCTCATCAACAATCGGCTCGACAATGATAGGTTCAACCACTCTCTGATTCACCGCCTTGGGTTCGGAATTGTGTCGCTAGGAAGGCCCCCTCTTTGCGGTGGATGTTGCTCACAAGAAAGATCTCGCATTTGTGACTTAAGTTTATGAATCGAAGCGGTGTGAGAGCCTACCACTTTGGTCAAATTTTCCATCTTCTTGTCACTCTTATGCTGGTTGTCCAATATCTTTTCAAGCATAGATTCCATTCGAGAGGTCCTTTGATCATTGGAGAGACCCTCTCGCCAATTTTGAGAGTTAGAAGTACGACCCTTTGGTGGAACATAGGCATTGGAATTCCGATTACCATAATTGTTGTTGTTGTAATCCCTCCTGTCTGAACCACCATACTCATTTCGGCCATATTGATTGCTTTGTTGTTGGGGTATCCATTGCTTTTGATAACCCCTTGAGAGTGATCGATATAATTAGCATCCTCACGTTGTGGCTGCCCCTCTAGATAAGTTTCCTCCGAGACTTGGGTACATTCCGGGAGCATGAGATGGCATCTCTTCGACAACATTCACACTTTTAGATTTTTTCTCCACAAGCCTCTTTGACAGCAAATCCACGGTGGTTTGCAATTGAGCAAAAGCATGATCTTGCTGATGATTCTCTTTGGCCACCGCGGCAACAGACGGACTACCATATGACAAGATTTCACTATCACTTGAGTGCTAAGCTTGATTGTGGGTGGTGAGCTTATCGAGCAACCTGGTGATGCTAACAAATGATTTGTCCATGAAGCATCCCCCAGCTGCAGTGTTGACAACAATTTGATTCACTGTATCTAACCCCTTGTAGAACTTCTCGGTGAGAATAGCAGCTGGAAACCCATGAGTTAGAGATTGACCTAGATAGTACTTGAAACGCTCCCATGCCGAATATAATTGTTCCCCCGGAAGTTGTTTGAACTCAAAGATCTTATCCCGAAGCTCAGCCTTTTTGCTTGGTGGGAACAACTTCTTCCAAAATGTATTGGCTAGCTCGCTCCAGGTATGAATAGAATTGCTGGAGAGCTTTTCATACCATTCCCTTGCTTGGCCAGCCAAGGAATATTTAAAGACCCGTAACCGAAGGGCATCAGCAGAAACAACACCTTGGGATTGTTGAGCACACACATGCAAGAAGTTCTTCAAATGTCGAAGTGGACAATCCTCCGATGAATTTCGGAAATAACCTTCAAGTTTCAGCAGCTGATAGATAGAACTATCAATTTTGAAAGTAGCATTTCCAGTTCTAGGAGGAACCACAGCAGAAGCATAATCAGCTTCATTGATGAATTCCGCAAATATATTCTCATCCTCATCCTCTTCTGGTGCAGGTGGGTTCACTTGGAGTCCACCTTGGTTTCCTTGATTCCGATTCTGTCTTCCTGCCATGTTCACCTGGTTCACTACAACAGCAAACAAGGTGTGATGGAATAGAAAATGTTTTAAAAAAGAGTACACAACAATCAGTAATTTCAAAACCATATTCCCCGGCAACGGTGCCAAAATTTGATACGCTCAAATTACACCTATTAATGGCGTAACGCGAACGTTGTCAAATATAGTAACCCAAACGAGGTTGGGGTCGAATCCCACAGGGAATATGGAGAGAAAAGGGTACTAATTGTATGCGATACTAGTCTTTAAAGGCTTTAATCTTATTCCGAATAGATTGAAAAGAGATTTGGTTTGTATTCGCTATTTTGGAGTATTTGGAATTTGTTTGGATTGGGAGAACCAAAGTTGTGTCCCCGCGATGATTAGATGTTATGCTATGGGTGTCAATATGATATATTTCTAATGGGTATGGGTTTTGTATGCACTTAATCTCTAATGCACTTTCCAATATTATCGAATAGTTAGAAAGTACTTCTTTTCATGATTTTCCCAAATGCAGAAAAGTTGTAAATAAGATTGATTAAATATGCCAAGTAGAACTCATCTTATCCCTAAGTGAGTTCATTAAACGACGGTTAGCGCCCTGAGTCCTTGTTATATTATTTCAAATCACGCCCTAGTTCATCTTTCCAAATAAACTAGGGTTTGTGCATGAACAAGTGTTTGCAACCACTAATGAACAATGTATGCGAGAAATCAGTGGCGGATGTAGATAGAGCCGAGGGGGTTCATCTGAACCCCCTTCGGTGAAAAATTACACTGTATATATAAGGTGAAAATTATTTTTTATGTATATATAGTAGACGTTGAACCCCCTTAGCTTCTTCATTTATGGCTTCTTTATATTTTTGAACCCCCTTGACATAAATCCTGGCTCCGCCACTGCGAGAAATAATAAAACACATCACAACCCATTATATATATATATATATATATACATACAATGTTAGACACCCATTAAATAGCACCCATCATTTGGGTCAACAACTTTGATTAAAGAAACTACTCACACATTATGGTCTCAAAAGTAGTACGCAATAAATGAGACATAAAGCTTACAAAGTGTGATAAAGATGATGAAAAATGGAATCTTGTTTTCTTCACTAAGCTCCAAAAGGGGAGTATTCAATGCTCACCCACCAATGGAACTTTGTTCACGTGGTTAAAATTAAAATTGGCTCCCAAAAAAAACCTAAAATGTTCTTTCAATAGGCTCCAAAAAACGCACAGCAGTGACTGACAAAATTGCCCCCGATAGCAAGATCGACGGACTGTCGATCGTTCGACGATCCGTCGATTTCTCCGTCCTTTGTACCTTCAGCAATATGTTCCATTCGACGGTGCCGTCGACCAGTTCGACGCTCCGTCGGGTATTCCGTCTTTCTCTCTTCTTGTTGACAGATCCTGATTGACGACACAAACGATGAAGCGCTGATCAGTTCGATGCTTCGTCGATGTCTCCGTCCTTTGTCGTCTTCAACTTTGTCATCACTGGAAAATCGAGCTTATAGACGCTTCGAATGATGGTCCGTCGGTTGATCGACGGAGCGTCGATTCTTCATTTCTGGCCAATTTTTCCTTTGTCCTTTGCTTTTTGCTTTTGGGCCATTGTTTTCCTAAAACACCACAAAACATAATAACTAGAACCAGACTTGCTTGAAAATAACCAAAATTCATAGTAAAAAGGTGTCGAATGTGCCACAAATCCACGACACATCAATTTTACTACACCGAGCCGCGCTATAGTCGGTCGGGTACAACACCTATTGTGCAATCACTGATCCATTGGGTATTCACACCGAATCCCATTGTGGCTGGGTACACTTCACACTAAGTCCGATTATGGCTGGGTACGTTACACACCGAGTCCTGAAATAGCCGGGTATGTTATGATGATGATGCTATATATATGTATGTACGTATGTGTGTATGTATGTATGTATGTATATGTACATGATTTCAAAAATCATGCATGCATGTCACATGTCCTCGGAGTTTCATGTTGCTTCCATCCACTTACACTTATATCGTGATTATGTTGTTGTATTATTTCCTTACCTACTTAGTACTTTTATCCGTACTAATGTCCCATCCTACGGGACGCTGCATTTCGTGCTACAGGTCCTGACAGATTTATTGGAGAGCAACCACAGTAGGACTTCCAGCTTCATCGGTTGTCAGTAAGAGCCACTACTTCGGACTTTCTATCTTTTGGTATACTTATGTTATCATGCTATATATTCACATGCTATGGGTACGTCGGGGACTTGTCTCGACCATGATTCTTTTATACGCTCACTCTTAGAGGCTCGTAGACATAGCGGTGTATGTAGATGTCATATCTAGCCTTGTCGGCCTTGTTTTGGTTTTGATGTTCTCCTGATAGCCTTTCCGGCTTTATGACACTTATGATGTTTGTAGCGGCCTTGTCGGCTCGCTCCTGTACATAAATATTTGTTGGATCATTGCATACTTTTATGATTGGGCCTTTTCTGCGTGCAGGTGTCGTCTGAGTCATGTTTGAGTCTTATTATATCGAATAATGGCTATATGATTATCACGGTAACTGTTACGCCAGGTGGTATCCGGCCTACAGGTTGATTCTCATCATGCTCCACGTTGGATGTGACAATATTGAAGTGATAAAGTTCAAAAATGATCAAAACAGCTAACACGAGAAAGGACTTAGAGTTTTCGATGAGAGTTTCATGCAAGGGTAGACCTGTTGAGCAAAGCTTAACTGATTTAGATGATGAACATATAATTCTAAAAGAACCAGATCTTTAGAAGATAATTTTTATGTTTGTAATTGGTTCGCAGAAGTGTTATGCAGATATCGAAAGAACCATGTCCTTAGAAGACTGCTGATAAGAAATTGCAAAACTTTTTTATTTTATTTAAACTGTCTCCATTGATGAGCAAACGGTACAATTTTGAGTATGGCATCCCTAACTTTTACATGATCATTGAGATGAGACTATCTTGAAGCTACGAAACTGATTCCTATTGCAAGTTGATGGCTTTAAGAATTTAGTTTATGGGCTACACATGTGGCAACAAGGAAATACTGTTACAGTTGCATAAAAGGAAAAAGTTTAAGAAATTGGAGAAAATGTGTGGAGGTCGAAACAAATAAGAAAACCAAGTCCAAGAGGGATTGAATTCCTTAACCACGATACCTTTTGTTTAGAAGAACAAAGTGTAAAAGAATTCGGTCAACCTGACTCCTATATAAAGATCCACATTGCTTCTATTCAATACAATGTTATTTCGCACAAACACTGAGTTAGAATTTATACATTGACTAGCTTTTGGTTATATAATGGCTACATAATGAAGCTCTTGCCTAATGTAGAAAGGATAGAAAATAAAATATAAAATAGTTGTATTTTTACACTCAATATTATATAGACTCCCTCCGTCCCCAAAAGATTGACACTTTTCGTTTTTCGAGAGTCAAACGAGTTGTTCTTTGACCGTAATTTTGTCATATGTATTTTAAATATTTTAAATTATTAATTATGGTGACTAATAGTACTTTTTACATAGTTTTCATATATGTAAATTTTATTTCGAAAAATTTAAAGATTTTATGTAGCACACGGTCAAAATAAGAAAGTTTGACTCTCGAAAAGCGAAAAGTGTCAATCTTTTTGGGACAAAGGGAGTATATCCTAGCACTCATATCTGTAGCGGATCGGAATCCACTCTCCAACTCTAAAATTTATGCGGTGAAAAATCTGACTTCTACATGTGGACTTCAGTGAGAGCAACATAGCAGTTCAAAATAATGGCATAATTCATAATTTATTATTTTCGAACAAAACATCTGAAGGGAAAATTACTCTTCACACATCGTACTTAGAATTGAAATAACATTTCACAACCCAGAGGACACACACCGTACTTAGAAACAACACTTCACAAAGCAGAAGACAAGAAAACATGTTGCACTCACTACTATTTTGCACTCCATAGCTTTCTCCTTGATTGAGCTTCCAACTGCCCCCCTTTTTTTAACCTACCAATTCGAGGTTTGTTTTGCATTTAAGAGCTGCAAATAAACTTATTGCTTCACCAAAAAGCATTTCAAGATATGCATCCCCAGGTTTTTGGGTATGAACTTGAAAGAGCCTGTCCAAGATTTTTGGTCCAAACTTTTCTTCATTCAGTCCCTATGTTATAGCCCTTATGTGCACTGACGCATTGGCAGTTAAACCATTGGTTGGCGATGTTTCTTTGCAAGAATATCTAGTTTTTCTATGCTAAAATTTCCATTCCTTCTGATTCAGAAGGAGACGTGATGTACACTGCTATATTGAATGAATCCACCTCGTCATTGTTACACCCTAGAAAATTTCGCGTTACTAAGGTTGCGGACAGCTTAATGTGAGCTAGAGGAGGAGAAAATATTACGAGTATAAAGGATGGAATTCTACAGTATTAGCATGAGGATAGCATGAGTATGATATTTGGAATTCGTACAATATGATTGGAATGATACGTTAAAAGATATATAGCCCTCGTAACCGTAAGCAAACGTGGGACCCACATAACGGGGTTTTTATAAAGGACATATGACAAGTATATGGACAATATATGTGAAGTTAAACACAACTCAAGAAGGACCCCTCAGCCAAATCCAAGTGGAAGCCCTCCAAAAAGATGTTTTTAAGTTACGTTTTCGGGTGATCTGACTTCGGGAGGCCATAACCCCATCATTATTTGGGAATTTGGGAAAACTCCAAATATTAAAGTTGTAGATAATTGAATTATATTTCCAGCCATATGGCGTGGGCCTTCATGAAACATAGGGATAAAACGTTATGGACGTTTTAAGACAGAAAGGTCAAGCTGGGCAGTGGGCTCGGCCCAACCCGACTCAAGGTCAGTGGGAACCGACCCAAGACCCATATATAAGGGATAAATTCATACAAATTTATTATTTACACATCAAGAAGTCCAAACAATTTTAGAGAGAGAGAGAGAGATAAGAGGAGAGTCGGAGAGAGAAAGTGAAGAATCGAGCAAGTTCGAGGTCCCGGATCCCGAGGCTCGTGAAGGGTAAAGTATAAAACAAGTTGTTGCCGTCGTTTTAAGCTAAAATTTGATCTTGGGGGATGATATTTTTGTGGCTGAGCAGCTGCTAAGGTATGTATAAGGTTCCGTTTATGTTATTAAAGTGTTTATTTAGAGTTTTAACGGATTCAAACAGAGAAAATAATGTTAAAAGCTCGTTTGGCATTTTTGGGAAGTTTTTGAAGGTGGGGCTGTTTCAGTGGAGTTAAATGGATGGCAATATCTGAGTTATGATGTATATTAATTGTGTATATTGTTTTTTGATGTTTTTTGCTAGTACTTTAGCTGAATTGGATTTTCGGGGTTGTCTAGTTTATAAAGGAAATGCTGTCAAAATTCCGTTAGAAATAGAGATAAGTTTAAGGGATTGATTATAAGGATATATATTGGATTGATTGTTGGTAAATTGATATTGTTGATAGATTAGCGTGACCCGAAGATGGACTGTGGCTAGCTGGAAAGCGGCAAAGGTATGTAAGGCAAACTTTTCTTCCTTTGGCATGATTCTTGCAAAATTCATTCTATATGTATTCCATATGATTCCATTCTTAGACGATTAAGGTCTAAATGTTTCTTGTGATGGCTTAGTGATATTGTACTCTTATTCTGTTCTGAAGAGAACACCCATAAGGTGCCAAGTTGAGTTGTGTATATGGTGTTACTAATGATTTCAAGGAAATGAGTTTTATACTAAAGGAAGCATAAAGTTTGATTTTCAAAACCACTACGAAAGGGGTGCGAGATTTTACTACTTCATTTACGATTTATGTTTACATTCCATGGTATCATCCCTTTGTATTGATATGTTAACTTATCCTTCGGGTAGGGAAATAAGATGAAGTTGAGTAGAATATAAGCAGTAAGAATTTCATAACTATTCGACCCTCAAACCTAGAAGTATGTCCTCTTAAGTCTAGTGAGATAAAAATTTGATAACTTCTTATGAAAGACTAAGGCTAATAACTGGATTGTGATGAATTGATTAGTGACTTATGATATGAATTGAAATTTATATTTGTGGATTGAGTTTGTGTTGATATGATGATGATATTAAGCCGGAAGCGGCTGCCTGAAGGGGCCACCCTAGCTAAGCCGAAAGCGGTTGCTCGAAGTAGCCATAATTATTTTACCGGAGGCGGCTGTCCGAAGGGACCATTCTGTTAACATGTCGGAAGCAGCATATGTGTTGGGTTACATAATTTACTTAAAGATTGTTTTGAGATTTCGTGTGCACATTTATGTTTCTTCCAGCGAAGGCTACAGGTATTGAGTTAGATTGTGATTTCTTCTCTCCTAAGTCAGATTATGATTATGATTTGTTACCACCTTAAATACTAAGTACATTGTCCGTACTAACGTCATTTTGCCTGGGGACGCTGCGTTCATGCCCACAGCCCCAGATAGTTTGGCAAGTTAAGTGTACAGCTAGGATGCGTGGACGTCAGCTAAGATTGGCAAGTTCCACCTCATTCTGGAGCTGTGCTAAGTCATGTATAGATATATGATTATGGGTATGTCAGGGGCCCTATCCTGACTCATAATGTTCAGTTTACTTCTTAGAGGCTTCTACAGACAGTGTCATGTGGTATGTTTGTCAAGATGTCGACAAAGTGATGACAGTTGAGTCATTTGTGGATTTTAAAAGAGTACGTATTTTAGATGATTTCAATTGGTTTAAAGTACTTGTTTGCTTGAAATTTTTCATAATCGTTATAAAGATAATGATTTCTATTTAGAAAAGTTTTATGTTCTTTAATGTTATTTTGAAATAGCAGGTTTTGATAAAGCGAATGTCAAAGGTTCGCTCGACTCTGATGAGAGTCGGGTGCCCGTCATGCTCTACCACTGTTAGGGTGTGACAAAGTGGTATCAGAGCAGTTCGTTCTAGGGGTTATCTGCAAAGTCATGTTAGGTAGAGTTTTGTTCATTGGTGTGTTATCGACCACACTTATGAACAGGAGGCTACAGGGCATATAGAATGTTTTCCCTTCATTCAGATCATAGATTGTGCTATAGAGCTGCGTTATAAGCCTTGAATCCTTGCCGCTAACTTTAAGATTCGAATTTTAATTAAGTGATTGTAAAGTACAGCTATGATTGTGAAATTGGAATTGCTCGTAAGAAAGGTAAGTTTTCTGATGATTATTGATTGTTATTTGAGGTAAGTGTTGCAGGTTAAGGATTGCAGTAAGAAAGGTATGCTTCTTATCAAATTGAGAATGTCATTGTGAAGAGAACTTATACAGGTATGTATAGGGTGTTGTAATATGATTGTGGCCCTGTGAGGCATGCTGATATATTTTGATTGTTGCCCTGTGAGGTTTGTTGGTTAGCTGTGTACAGGTGGTGTTACACCTCGGAACTTTGGGTTGCTGAGCGGTGAAGGGACTAACGTAAGTTAAGGTGTACATGATGTCCCTACAAGTAAGAAGGGATACTTAATAATTCTAATTAAGATTCAAAAAAAGTTAGAGGCTAGGGAGAAAAGTTCATTAAATAAAACTTCATCCCAGTTCTACGAAAGGGGGGTTTGACGGTCATACATTGTACCGTCGGATGAGTCGACGCTTCGTCGATTGTGCCGTAGAATTAAACTAGATCGAAGACCATTCGACGACCAGATCGACGCTCCATTGATCAGTTCGACGAACCGTCCTTCTCACCGTAGAATGAAAGGAAACGACAGATCGCTCACTAGAAATTTAACGACTTCGCCGATCAGATCGACGCCCCGTCGATCCGATCGACGCTCTGTCAATCGTACCGTATATCTCGGTCGGGACTGATTTCATGATTTAATATAAGGACCATTCCCTCATTTTATTTCATTTCATCTTCCACTCTCCTCTCTTCAAGAACCCTCTAGAACCTTCTCCATCATTCATCCACAAGAAATCAAAGGAAATCCATGATCAACTACCCCAAAACCATGAAATCAAGTGTGTGAAACCTAGTAAAGTTCACCTAAGCCAAGAAAACCCAAGAGAAGAAAATTAGGGTTTTTGAGCAAGAAGAGAAGTTCCACTCAAAGGTTGTTCATCCATCATCCAAGGTGAGTTTTACGGTATTTACATGTTATTTAAGGTGTTGAAAGTCGAAACACTTGGATTGTAGAAGGAGGTAGAAAATGGGTCATGAATGAGTGAATAGTGTCATTGTTGAACAATAGTTGGGATGAATTATGAATGTTGGTATATTGTGATTGTGAATATGTTATTAATGACACTTTGACCACGGAATAAGTATTGTATATGGGAAAACGCGATAGTGAGCTATAACCATAATTGTGAGAAATTGAAGGAATATGGTGAATTGTGGTAAATGTAGATGATTGATGATTGTTGTTGCGATATTGTGAATATTGTTTTGAACGTTTGGGAGTTGATATAGAATGTGGGAAAAGTAGTAGAAACAAAGGAAATGTTGCCCAATTTTTCGCTAGAAATAGTAAAATGTTCTTATAGCCGAGTAACTAATGTTAATGCGAATCCTCTTGAAGGTAGAAACGCGAGCATCGAAGGAGGAAAATCAAGTGATAGAATAGTTAAACGACAAAGGTATGTGAGGCTAGTCCTTTCTTTCTATGGTATGAATCCTATAGTATGACTTTCCTTCCTCTCCTTGAATCTCTTAAATTCTGGAAAACTATGAGCCTATGTTCATAAATAGCTACACAAGGTAAGAGTTAAAGTATAGAGATTCTAGATGTTCATGATATGATGTTCCTAAAATGTTAATGATGTCACTTATTGCTTACACTCACCTCATATACTATTCCCTTCAAGGTGAGGCAAAATGTTAATGAGTGCTCCATAATGAAATCGAGGGATCACGACCTTACGTCACCTCGATAAGACATAGTTGTCCTTGAGTCTTTATGCATCCTTGAGTCTTTGTGAAAGCACTATGATGAGCATATTATGATGATGATATAACACCACGCCTATTTGGCCGGGCAGTCACCGCTAAGGCCGGCAGCGTATACACCATGGCCAGATGGCATGGGCAGACACCACTAGTGGGCGGCATGAGATGATACCACGGACGCGAGAGGCCTGGACGTAGGCTAATGATTATCACACCGATCCAATATGGACGGGCAGCTTATACATTTGTGCATATATGATATGATGATGATTATGAGTAAGCTAGTGTGCATCATTTCCTTTATATTTGACAGTCAGATACAGATGTTCCTTATTTATGCTTCCTTTATTTCATTGACATATCATTATTGTTTATGACTCTCATACTCAGTACAATGTTCGTACTGACGTCCGTTTCCTTTGGACATTGTGTTCATGCCCACAGGTAGACAAGGAGGTGAGCTTGATCCAGACTCGTAGTAGCTGTCAGCTGATTTGAAGAGCACTCCATTTTCCGGAGGTGCCATTGATTATTCTTTTTGGTATATATGTACATGTATATTTTGGGCACGACAGGGTCCTTTCCCGTCCATATGTTTAACACTCCAGTAGAGGCCCATAGATACGCAGTGTGGGTGGTATGGTCTCACGAGGTTGCTACTCTGTATATATATATATATATATATGTTATTTTAATGACCAAAAGGCTTGTGCATGTAAAAGTATTTATGTTTCTGAATAAAAGATGATTTTCTTATAATTTGAGTGTGAATTTGATACAAGAACGTCTGATGAGCATGATAAGTAGTAGAATGAGCGGTGCACGGTGGTTAGCCCGGGCACCCCATCACGGCCCCTAGTCGGGTCGTGACAAAAGTGGTTTCAGAGCAGTTCAGTCCTAAAGACTGTCTACGAGCCGTGTCTAGTAGAGTCTTGTTTATGGTGTGTAGCGCGCCACATCAATAAACATGAGGCTACAGGGCATTTAGGAAAAATGACCATCTTTCTTCTTATGAGATCGTGCGATAGAGCTGTGTTATAAGATTTTCCCCTCTTAATAGTGTGTTATGATTTCAGAAATGCCGCCAAAAGGAAAAGCTACAGCTGCCCAGAAGGGCAATACTACGACAAAAAGGCGGGTAGAAAGAGAGCCGCCAATGAATGTAGAAGAGGGCGAGTCACATAACGAGGCCCTATCTAATACTTCCTCTATCCCATCCAATGTAGAAGAACAAGGAGGAGCTTCAGCTCCCATTCTTCCACCGGTTGCTTCATGTCAACAAGTGACCGAGGCCATTCACTTATTGACACAGTTGGTAGCCACCCAAGCACAGCGGTAGAATACGAGCCCAAGTGATCGGTCAGCTAGTACCCGAGCCCGTGATTTCATGAGTTTAAATCCTCCGGAGTTTTTCGGGTCAAAGCCGGATGAAGACCCGCAAGGTTTTATTGATGAGATGCTGAGAACATTGAGAATCATTCATGCCTTCGAGACTGAATCTGTGGAGTTGGCATCTTATAGGCTCCGAGATGTAGCGGTATTGTGGTATAATAATTGGATAGCATCGAGAAAAGAGAATGTGCCTCCTGCCGTTTGGCAAGAATTTGTAGATGCTTTCATCTGTCACTATTTGCCACCCAAGGTCCGCCGAGCTAGAGTAGATAGATCTCTAAATTTGAAGCAAGGAAATATGAGTGCCCGAGAATATAGCCTTCAATTTAATTCCTTGGCTAGATATGCCCTGACTATGGTAGCCGATATGGGAGATAGGGTGCACAAGTTTGTGAGTGGCTTGGGGCCACATTTGTTTAAGGATTGTTTGACGGCTTCTCTACAAGAAGGGATGGATATTTCCCGAATACAAGCCCATGCCAAGAACTTAGAGGGATGACAGCAACCACAAAGGGTGACCGTGATATCGATAGAAGGCAAAGCAAGAGGGCTAGATCTATGGGGGCAGGCAGTGATTATACAGGGGGATCAATGCAAACATATTCTAGACATTCAGGCCAGTCGGTGACTAGTGCACCTGCTCGATTTACGGTTAGGAGATTTGATAGCTCCTTTCGTTCAGGACAGGGTCAGAGTTCAAGGGCCGCCGATTCTCAGTTCAGGGAAGATTATAGTCAGAGGAGACCCTCAGAACCGTGATGCAGCCAGTGCGGTAGACTATATTCCGGACAATGTCGCCAAGGTTTGGATGCTTGCTATGCCTGTGGTCAGGTTGGGCATATGATCCGAGATTGCCCGTCGACGAGCGGTAGAGTTGGGATTCAGCCCACAGGATCAGTAGTGGGTTCATCTTCAGTACGCCCAATAGGGCAGACTCCCTAGATTTCAGCAGGTCGAGGTAGAGGCTGAGGGGAAGCGTCTACTTCAGGTGCCACTCAACCCCGTGTGTATGCTTTAGCCGGACGGCAGGATCTTGAGTCCTCCCCAGATGTGGTTACAGGTACATTATGCATATTTTCCCATGATGTATATGCCTTGATAGATCCGGGTTCTACTTTTTCTATATTACCCCGTATGTTGCTGGTCGTATTGGGGTGAAACCTGAGCCAATCAAACCTTTTGAGGTATCTACTACGGTTAGTGATCCCGCGATAGATAGACAAGTGTATAAAAATTGTGTACTTGTGATATGCAATCGCCAGACCAAAGCTGATTTAATTTAGCTGGAAATGCTAGATTTTGATGTGATTAAGGGTATGGATTGGTTGGCCTCATGCTATGCTAATGTTGATTGCCGAATGAAAATAGTTCGATTTCAATTTCCGGGAGAGCCCGTGCTGGAATGGAAGGGTAATACAACGTCTCCAAAAGGTAGGTTTATTTCCTACCTTAAGGCAAGGAAGATGATAGTTAAAGGCTATATTTATCATCTAGTCCGAGTACATGACACCGAAGCGAAGTCACCAACTTTCCAATCCGTTCCGGTAGTGAATGAATTTCTGGATGTATTTCCTGTGAGCTTCCAGGTCTTCCTCTAAAAAGAGAAATTGACTTCGCCATTGATGTGTTGCCGGACACCAAGCCTATTTCTATTCCTCCTTATCGAATGGCTCCGGCAGAATTGAAAGAGCTAAAGGCACAGTTGAAAGATTTGCTTGAAAAGGGGTTTATTAGACCCAGTTCATCGCCGTGGGGAGCACTAGTCTTGTTTGTGAGAAAGAAAGATAGTTCCCTACGAATGTGCATCGATTATAGGCAGTTGAACAAGGTGACGATAAAGAACAAATATCTTCTCCCAAGGATTGACGATCTATTTGATCAACTGCAGAGTGCCAAGTGGTTTTCTAAAATAGACCTGAGGTCGGGCTATCATCAAGTGAGGGTTAAAGAAGAAGATATTCCTAAAACAGCCTTCAAAATGAGATATGGTCATTATGAGTTTCGGGTGATGTCGTTTGGGTTGACTAATGCTCCGGCCGTGTTTATGCATTTGATGAATAATGTGTTCAGGCCACTCTTGGTCTTATTTGTGATAGTATTCATTGATGATATTCTAGTGTATTCTCGCACAGAATCAGAACATGCAGATCATTTACGTATCGTACTTGGAATTCTTCGAGCTCGAGAATTATATGCAAAATTTTCAAAGTGCGAGTTTTTGCTGAATTCCGTAACATTTCTGGGCCATTTTATTTCAGATAACGGCATTTGAGTCGACGCTCAGAAAATTGAAGCTGTGAAGAATTGGCCAAGGACTACGACGACTACAGAAGTTCATAGTTTTCTGGGATTGGCTGGGTACTATAGAAGATTCGTAGAGGGATTTTCCTCTATTTCAGCTCCATTGACGAAGCTAACCCAGAAGTCAGCTAAATTTCAATGGAATGATGCTTGTGAACGCAGCTTCCAAGAGCTAAAGGACAGATTAACCTTAGCTCCAGTCTTAACACTTCCAGAAGGGTCAGGTGGTTATGTGGTATACTGTGATGCTTCTGGTGTTGGGTTAGGATGTGTGTTAATGCAGCACGGTAGAGTTATTGCTTATGCTTCAAGACAGCTGCGGAAGCATGAAAAGAACTATCCAACTCATAACCTCAAATTAGCTGTAGTTATTCATGCATTAAAGATATGGAGACATTACTCGTATGGCGTACATGTTGATATCTATACAGACCATAAGAGCCTTCAATACATTTTCAAGCAGAAGGAGTTAAATCTGTGGTAGAGGCGGTGGTTAGAACTATTGAAAGATTATGATGTGAATATTTTGTACCATCCTGGAAAAGCAAATGTAGTAGCCGATGTGCTTAGCCGCCGATCAATGGGCAGTTTATGTGAAGTTCCTCTAGAAAAGAAAGATATGGTTCACGAGCTCCATCAATTAGCTAATCTTGGAGTGCGTGTAATTGATTCAGGTAGTGCAGGGATTGGTATTAATGATCCCACGGTTTCGTCCCTGAATGTGGAAGTGAAAGAGCGTCAGTATGAAGATGCTCAGTTGAGCCAGTATAGAGACGCACTTCATGAAAAAGAGAGATCTTCATTTAAAACTTTGATGGATGAGATTCTTAAATACCAAGGCAGGTTATGTGTTCCGAACATTGCAGAACTACGCCGACGAATTCTGGAAGAAGCCCATTATTCTCGGTATTCTATTCACCCAGGTGCAACAAAGATGTATCACTATCTCAAATTGATATATTGGATGGATGGCATGAAGAGAGACATAGCATAATTTGTAGCCCAATTTCAAAATTTTCAACAAGTAAAGATCGAACATCAGAAGCCAGGAGGGTTGATGCAAGCGATGGAAATTCCTACATGGAAATGAGAAATTATCAATATGGATTTTATTGTAGGATTACCCCGTTCCCGAGGCAAGTGTGATTCTATATGGGTAATTGTGGACAGATTAACAAAGGCATCTCATTTTCTTCCAGTCAGGACCACATACTCAACAGAAGATTATGCGAGGTTGTATCTCAAGAAAATTGTGCGACTTCATGGTGTTCCACTATCCATTATTACAGATAGAGGAGCACAGTTTACAGCCAAGTTCTGGAAGTCCTTTCAAGAAGGTCTAGGTACCTAGGTGAAACGTAGTACAGCATTCCATCCACAAACTTATGGGCAAGCTGAGCGTACTATTCAGACCTTGGAGGATATGCTCTGAGCATGTGTGCTAGATTTCGGTAGTGGTTAGGATGATCACCTACCCCTTATTGAGTTTGCATATAACAATAGCTACCATTCCTGTATTCAAATGGCCCCGTATGAAGCTTTATATGGAAGAAAGTGTAGGTCCCCAATTGGATGGTTCGAAATAGGGTAAGTACAGTTAATAGGCCCTGAATTGGTTTAACAAGCGGTAGAAAAAGTCAAAGTGATCCGAGATCGATTGCTGACAGCCCAAAGTCGCCAAATATCTTACGCGGACAACCGCCGACAAGACTTGGAATTTCAGGTTGATGATTGAGTATTTTTGAAGGTATCGCCAATGAAAGGAGTGATGATATTTGGAAAGAAAGGGAAATTGAGTCCCCGCTACATTGGACCCTATAAAATTATCTGTAAGGTGGGCCAAGTAGCCTATGAATTAAACTTGCCTTCAGAGCTTGAATCAGTTCACCCAGTTTTTCATGTCTCAATGCTCCGCAAGTGTGTTGGGGATCCCAAGAGAATTTTTCATATAGATGATGTGCAAGTGACAGAAAAACTAGCATATGAAGAAGTGTCCATTGCCATTTTGGACAGGCAAGTGCGAAGACTTCGAAACAAGGAAGTAGCTTCAGTCAAAGTCTTGTGGCGAAACAACAATCAGGAAGAAATGACTTGGGAAGTAGAAGAGAGTATGAATTTCAAGTACCCGCACTTATTCCAACCCCCAGGAGAGGTTGAAGATGAAGCGCTAACAATATGAGGTATGTATGCTTTCTTTTATGCTTTTGGTCGTGTGTGGCCAATTTATGTTGCTATTATGTTGTGGCCCTGTGAGGCAATGTTATTATGGGTTGTTGTGACAGGATGGTAGTGCCATATTACAGGATGGTAGAATTCCCGAGTACTTAACATTTGAGGACGAATGTTCCAAAAAGGGGGAAGAATGTTACACCTCGGAACTTTGGATAGCTGAGCGGTAAAGGGACTAACCTAAGTTAAGGTGTACATGATGTCCCTATAAGTAAGAAGGGATACTTAATAATTCTAATTAAGATTCCAAAGAAGTTAGAGGCAAGGGAGAAAAGTTCGTTAAATGAAACTTCACCGCAGTTCTGCAAAAGGGGGGTTCGACGGTCGTTCTTTGTACCGTCAGACGAGTCGACACTTCGTCGATTGTGCCGTAGAATTAAACTAGAGAGAAGACCATTCGACGACTAGATCGATGCTCCGTCGATCAGTTCGACGGACCGTCCTTCTCACCGTAGAATGAAAGGAAACGGCAGATCGCTCACTGGAAATTTAACGACTTCAACAATCAGATAGACGCCCCGTCGATCCGATCGACGCTCCGTCGATCGTACCGTATATCTCGGTCGGGACTGATTTCATGATTTAATATAAGGACCATTTCCTCATTTTATTTCATTTCATCTTCCACTCTCCTCTCTTCAAGAACCCTCTAGAACCTTTTCCATCATTCATCCATAAGAAATCAAAGAAAATACATGATCAACTACCCCAAAACCATGAAATCGAGTGTGTGAAACCTAGTAAAAGTTCACCTACGCCAAGAAAACTCAAGAGAAGAGAATTAGGGTTTTTGAGCAAGAAGAGAAGTTCCACTCAAAGGTTGTTCATCCATCATCCAAGGTGCGTTTTACGGTATTTACATGTTATTTAAGGTGTTTAAAGTCGAAACACTTGGATTGTAGAAGGAGGTAGAAAATGGGTCATGAATGAGTGAATAGTGTCATTGTTGAACAATAGTTGGGATGAATTATGAATGTTGGTATATTGTGATTGTGAATATGTTATTAATGACACTTAGACCACGGAATAAGTATTTGATATGATAAAACGCGATAGTGAGCTATAACCATAATTGTGAGAAATTGAAAGAATATGGTGAATTGTGGTAAGTGTAGATGATTGATGATTGTTGTTGCGATATTGTGAATACTGTTATGAACGTTTGGGAGTTGATATAGAATGTGGGAAAAGTAGTAGAAACAAAGGAAATGCTGCCCAATTTTTCCTTAGAAATAGTAAAATGTTCTTATAGCCGAGTAACTAATGTTAATGCGAATCCTCTTGAAGGTAGAAACGCGAGCATCGAGGGTGGACGATCAAGCGATAGAATAGTTAAATAACAAAGGTATGTGAGGATAGTCATTTCTTTGTACGACATGAATCCTATAGTATGACTTTCCTTCCTCTCCATGAATCTCTTAAATTCTGGAAAACTATGAGCCTATGTTCATAAATAGCTACACAAGGTAAGAGTTAAAGTATAGAGATTCTAGATATGCATGATATGATGTTCCTAAAACGTTAATGATGTCACTTATTGCTTACACTCACCTCATATACTATTCCCTTCAAGGTGAGGCAGAATGTTAATGAGTGCTCCATAATGAAATCGAGGGATCACGACCTTACGTCACCCCGATAAGACATAGTTGTCCTTGAGTCTTTATGCACACACTATGATGAGCATATTATGATGATGCTATAACACCGCGCCTATTTGGTCGGGCAGTCACCGCTAAGGCAGACAGCGTATACACCATGGCTAGATTGCATGGGCAGACACCACTAGTGGGCGGCATGAGATGATACCCGGGACGCGGGAGGCCTGGACGCAGGCTAATGATTATCGCACGATCAGATATGGACGGGCAGCTTATACATTTATGCATATATGATATAATGATGATTATGAGTAAGCCAGCATGCATCATTTCCTTTATATTTGACAGTCAGATACATATGTTCCTTATTTATGCTTCTTTTATTTCATTGACATATCATTATTGTTTAGGCCAAGCATACTCAGTACAATGTTCTTACTGACGTCCGTTTCCTTTGGATACTGTGTTCATGCCCACAGGTAGACAGGGAGGTGAGCTTGATCCAGACTCGTAGTAGCTGTCAGCTGATTTGAAGAGCACTCCATTTTCCGGAGGTGCCATAGATTATTCTTTTTGGAATATATGTACATGTATATTTTGGGCACGACGGGGTCTTGTCCCGTCCATATGTTTAGCACTTCAGTAGAGGCTCGTAGATACGCAGTGTGGGTGGTATGGTCTCACGAGGTTGCTACTCTGTATGTATATATATATATATATATATATATATATATATATATATATATATATATATATATATATATATATATATATATTATTTTAATGACCAAAAGGCTTGTGCATGTAAAAGTATTTATGTTTCTGAATAAAAGATGATTTTCTTATAATTTGAGTAAGAATTTTATACAAGAACGTCTAATGAGCATGATAAGTAGTAGAATGAGCGGTGCTCGGTGGTTAGCCCGGGTACCCGTCAGAGCCCCTAGTCAGGTCGTGACAGGTGGGTTAAAATTGATTGTGATCAGTATATATATGTGTGTTATGATCAGTAAGATACACAACTGTAAACTGAAGAATGAAAGGTTAATAATAGTTGTAAATCTACTGAAAGGATGGTTATAAGATGGGTTCAGAATGAGTTTGAGAGTTAGGCTGAAATTACTCGCGGATATATAAGTGAGTCGAGGGTTAAGTTAAGTTCTCTCAGGGATTAGAAGTAAGGTTGATGAACTAAGATTAATGTGATTCGAATAATGTGATAAGACTATGAGAAGAGACTTAAAAGGGGAAGCAATGATAAGCAAAGAGTCATT
Organism: Lycium barbarum; assembly: GCF_019175385.1. NCBI lineage: Eukaryota > Viridiplantae > Streptophyta > Magnoliopsida > Solanales > Solanaceae > Lycium > Lycium barbarum. The sequence continues at coordinate 90,508,042 of NC_083343.1, forward strand.
CGAGAGGTGAGTTAGTATAAAAAAACAGTAAGCTTAAACGAGTAAAGAATGAAACAAGGAAGAGAAAGAAACATGATTATATGTGTTTGATGAAAGGGAGCAATGTGTCCGTCATAGAAATCAATGTAACTGAAAGCATCAATGAGGTTAAGGGAAGTTTAAGCCTATAAAGGAAAGTTAAGTATCAAAAAGGACCTTAGGAATTGTGAAGGGTTGAGTGATATTAGTAAGCATTGGAATTGGAAACGAGTATTAGTCTTCATATAACATTTGAGGACGAATGTTTATAAGAGGGTAAGGATGTTACACCCCAGAAAATTTCGCGTTACTAAGGTTGCGGACGGCTTAGTGTGAGCTCAAGAAGGAGAAAATATTACAAGTATAAAGGATGGAATTTTACTGTATTAGCTTGAGCATAGCATGAGTATGATATTTGGAATTCGTACAATATGATTGGATTGATACGTTAAAAGATATATAGCCCTCGTAACTGTAAGCTGAGGTGGGACCCACATAATGGGGTTTTTATAAAGGACATATGACAATTTATATGGACAGCATATGTGAAGTTAAAAAAACTCAAGAAGGACCATTGAGCCAAATCCAAGTGGATGTCCCCCAAAAAGATGTTTTTGAGTTACGTTTTCGGGTGGTCTGACTTCGGGAGGCCATAACCCCATCATTATTTGGGAATTTGGGAAAACTCCAAATATGAAATTTGTAGATAATTGAATTAGATTTCCAACCATAAGTCATGGACCTTGATGAGACATAGAGATAAAAAGGTATGGACGTTTTAAGATAGAAAGGTCAACCTGGGCAATGGGCTCGGCCCAACCCGACTCAAGGTCGGTGGGAACCGACCCAAGACCCATATATAAGGGATAAATTCATACAAATTCATTATTTACACATCAAGCAGTCCAAAAAAATTTAGAGAGAGAGAGAAAGGAGAGTTAGAGAGAGAAAGTAAAGAATCGAGCAAGTTCGAGGTCCTGAATCCCGAGGCTCGTGAAGGGTAAAGTATAGAACAAGTTGTTACCATCGTTTACCATCGTGGCTGAGCTACTGCTAAGGTATGTATAAGGTTCCTTTTATGTTATTAAAGTGTTTATTTAGAGTTTTAACGGATTAGCACGGAGAAAATAATGTTAAAAGCTCGTTTGGCAGTTTTGGGAAGTTTATGAAGGTGGGGCTGTTTCAGTGGAGTTAAATGGACGAAAATATCTGAGTTATGATGTATATTGATTTTTGATATTGTTATTTGATGTTTTTGCTGGTAATTTAGCTGAATTGGATTTTCGGGGTTGTCCAGTTTATAAAGGAAATGCTGTCAAAATTTCGTTAGAAATAGATATAAGTTTAAGGGATTGATTATAAGGATATATATTGGATTGATTGTTGGTAAATTGATATTGTTGATAGATTAGCGTGACCCGAAGATGGACTGTGGTTAGCTGGAAAGCAGCAAAGGTATGTAAGGCAAACCTTTCTTCCTTTGGCATTATTCTTGCACAATTCATTCTATATGTACTCTACATAAGGTCTATATTAGACGATTAAGGTCTAAATGTTTCTTGTGATGGCTTATTTATATTGTACTCCTATTCTGTTCCGAAGGGAACACCCATAAGGTTCAAAGTTGAGTTGTGTATATGGTGTTACTAATGATTTCAAGGAAATGAGTTTTATACTAAAGGAAACATAAAGTTTGATTTTCAAAACCACTCCGAAAGGGGTGCGAGATTTTACTACTTCATTTCATTTACGATTTATGTTTACATTCCATAGTATCATCCCTTTGTATTGATACGATCATTTATTCTTCGAGTAGGGAAATAAGATGAAGTTTAGTAGAATATAAGTAGTAAGAATTTCATTACAATTCTATCCTCAAACCAGGAAGTATCTCCTCTTAAGTCTAGTGAGATACAAATTTGATAACTTCTTATGAAAGACTAAGGCTAATAACTAGATTGTGATGAATTGATTAGTGACTTATGATATGAATTGAAATTGATATTTGTAGATCGAGTTTGTGTTGATATGATGCTGATAATAAACCGGAAGCGGCTGCCCGAACGGGCCATCCTAGCTAAGCCAGAAGTGGCCGTTCGAAGGGACTATTGTGATACAAGCCGGAAGTAGCTGTCCGAAGGGACCATTATGTTAACATGTCGGAAGCGGCATATGTGTTATGTTGCAAAATTTACTTAAAGATTGTTTTGAGATTTCGTGTGCATATTTATGTTTCTTCCAGCGAAGGCTGCAGGTATTGATTTAGATTGTGGTTTATTCTCTCCTAACTCAGATTATGATTATGATTTGTTACCACCTTACATAATCAGTACCTTGGCCGTACTGACGTCCTTTTGCCTGGGGACGCTGCGTTCATGCACGCAGCCCCAGATTGTTTGGCAGGTTAAGTGTACAGCTAGGATGCGTGGGCGTTAGCTAAGATTGGCATGTTCCACCTCATTCTGAAGCAGTGCTGAGTCATGTATAGATATGTATGATTATGGGTATGTCAGGGGCCCTATCCTGACTCATAATGTTCAGTTTACTTCTTAGAGGCTTCTGCAGACAGTGTCATGTGGTATGTTTGTCGAGATGTGGACAAAGTGATGTCAGTTGAGTCATTTGTGGATTTTAAAACAGTATGTATTTTAGATGATTTAAATTGGTTTAAAATACTTGTTTGCTTGAAATATTTCGTAATCTTTAAAAATACAATGATTTCTATTTGGAAAAGTTTTATCTTCTTTAAAGTTTTTTTGAAATAACAGGTTTTGATACAGCGAATGTCAAAGGTTCGCTCGACTCTGATGAAAGTCGGGTGCCTGTCATGCCCTACCACTGTCATGGTGTGGCAAAGTGGTATCAGAGCAGTTTGTTCTGGGGTTATTTGCAAAGTCGTGTCAGGTAAAGTTTTGTTCATGGGTGTGTTGTCAACCACACTTATGAACAGGAGGCTACATGGCATACAGGATGGTTTCCCTTCATTCAGATCATAGATTGGGCTATAGAGCTTTGTTATAGGCCTTGAATCCTTGCTGCTAACTTTAACATTCAAATTTTGATTAAGTGATTGTAAAGTACAGCTATGATTGCGAAATTGGAATTTCTCATAAGAAAGGTAAGTTCTCTGATGATTAATGATTGCTATTTGCGGTAAGTGCTGCAGGTTACGAATTGCAGTAAGAAAGATCGAATTGAGAATGCCCTTGTGAAGAGCATTTGTACAGGTATGTAGAGGGTGTTGTAATATGATTGTTGCCCTGTGAGGCATGCTGATATATTTTTATTATTGCCCTGTGAGGCTTGTTGGTTAGCTATGTGCAGGTGGGTACTACAAATTACTGAGGAGGTTCTGCCAAAATTTTGTTAAAATTGATTGTGATCAGTATATATGTGAATGCTATGATCAGTAAGATACACAAGATTAAACTGAAGAATGAAAGGTTAATAATAGTTGTAAATACACTGAAAGGAGGGTTATAAGATGGGTTCAAAATGTGTTTATCTGATAAAGATAGCAGTTTTTCGTAGAATCGAGGATTTTTATTTAGACAAGAACAATGGACTGCAACTGTGGTCTTGGTTCGGAACAACATCAGACCATTTCCATTTTTAAACATTATAAAGTAATTTATAAAAGGTGATCGTTCGGGCCTTAACCGATGTCGCCGCTTTTAGCAAAAGGTTTTTATGGAAAATCCATCTCTCTATCGAGAAGCCAAGAGGGGGGTGGATGTCCAATTATTTAGGGTCTCTCCCGACCTCAGACTGCGTATGTTGGGTGTCTCCTGACTTTTTTCGATTACCCCATAGCATCCCTCTTCATGGAGCAGTGACTAGAGACCCCCATCAGTTTCTTCTTCATCCAGCATCGACATCTTTGTAGGAAATGACTGGAACAGACCCAGAATTAGATGAAGTAAGTTCCTTGTTCTCGGATCTCTATTTATTGCCCTTGTGAGTTCATCTTAGCTAGGCGTATACCCTAGACCGAAGTGGTAATTTTCCTTTGGGATCAAAACAAGCTTTGTTATCCCTGCGAGGTCCCTTCCTAGACCCTTTCCTGTTTCAAAACCACTCTTCAACATGGTGGAGGCAATCATTGTGTAGACTGCTGGCATGGGCTTATCAACCTCTTCCTCCACATGAGTGGCCACAACGTATTCCACTACATGAAAGTTTGGTAAGTGAGGGCTCCCTTCGATCATAAGAATGATGTTGTAAGGATACTTCTGAATATCCTTCTCAGCTGCCGCCATAATTTCCCATCCTTTCCATTCAAATTTTATGGCTTGGTGCAGAGTTGATTGCCATGACCTGAAATTCTGTTGTGAAAGAGGCAGGTCCAACCTGGATCTAAAGGTCTATCTCTCTAAGGGAATCACTTAGAGACCCATCAACTGCCCATACGTTTGTTCCACTTTGGAAAATCTTGCCTACATCGCAGCCAAGCTGGGTCAATGTGGTGACAGGGAAAATATCGAGGCCTGATCCATTGTCTACCAGCACCCTCCTAATTTCTTTACCATGGCACTCCACGGTGATGTTAAGGGCTCTATTGTGAGAGGTTCCTTCTACTGGAAAATCCTCTTTTGAGAAGTAGATTTTGTGTTCTCCGATGATACAGTCTACCAATCCAGCCAAATCTTCTCTACTTGTAACAGTTGGTACATGTGCATCATCCAACACTCTCATGAGAGCCTGTCTGTGTGATAGGGAGCTGGCTAGTAAGGACAACACCGATATTTATGTCGGTGTTTTCTTCAAAGGCTCAACGATGGAGTAATATTTTGGCTGCATGCGCCGCCAGAAATCCTCAACTTCTGCTTCAGTTATTGCTCTCTATTGGGTGTTTTCTTTCCTTGTAGCATTCTAAACTAACTATTCAGGACTATAACACCTCACTGAGCGGGTCATGCCCTGAGTCATGGATGTTTCCATAGTGATTGGCTTTTTGGGCGTGAGAGTGACTTTTTGTCCCGACTATGCTACCACGGGTGCTGTAATCAAGGTTCTAAACCTTGATGTTGCTTTCATGGTTCATGGCGCTGGGACCAGAACCTTGAAATTTGGACGCTCCTAGAGTATGAAGGAGGCTACTATGTGTTCCAGGGATTCGACTGTTTTGGGGATTAATGCCCTGCAAGCTTCCTAGTCCTCATTCCTCTCAATCATGTGAACTCCGTTGTTTCCATGATTAGGTAACAGATTTGTGTTCGCATTGGGAGCTTCGGTTTCCAAAATTATTTCCCTCTTGTCATTCAGTCCTTGGATTTTGTGCTTGAGATTTATACAGTCTTCTGTGTTGTGCCCATTTCCTCCCGAATGATAGGCACAATTTGATCAGCCTTGTAAAATCTATTTCTCGTCTATGCGGGTTTCGGTAGGACCTTCTAAATCAAGCCTGCAGCGAATAACCTTTTGAATAGTCGAGCCCTAGTCTCGAGCAGCGTTATGAATTCCCTTACTGGTCTCTTCTCGAAAACAAGATGTGAGACATTATATGTCGGGGGTGGTGGTTGATTTTGATAATTCAAGGGTTGTTGATATACTTGTGGTGGGTTATTTAGGCGGTAATTTTGTTGAGGTGGTGCTTGGTAAGTAGGATCGAGCACACGTACACTAGGTGGAGCCGTGTAAGTCGGTACTGTGGTGGTGAAGCTTAGTTGTGCATAATACACAGGCGTCGGATAATTTATGTGGGGTGTAGTTCTGTGGGTGAATTGTGGTTCTTTTGGGCTTAGGTTTAGAATATGGGATATGCTTACCACGTCCTCTTTCTTTTTGTCGAAGATTCTTGCAGTAGCTTGTCCAGATGCCTTGTTAAAGACACAAAATATTTTCCCGGATTTGAGACCATCTTCTATAGCCTCTCCCATTTTGACCAGTTCCGCAAACAGTCTTCCAGCCATGGACAACATTCTATCGTAGAAATCAGGCTCTTGGGGTCTGATGAACACATAGACTAACTCTCTTTCATACATTGGTGGCTGCACACGGGCTGCCTCGGCCCTCCACCTGCTGGCAAACTACCTGTAGTTTTCCGTTGATTTCTTCTTGACCTTTTCAAGATAATAGAGGTTTGGTACTGTTTTGACATTAAAGCGGAATCTTTCCATTAAGGATTCTGCCATGTCCTCCCAGGTGTGCCATTGATGCATATCTTGAGTTGCGAACCATTCAGCGGCTTCTCCAGTCAAACTACGACTGAATATTCGCATGATTAGAGGTTCATTTTTCTTTACTCCGACCAATTTTTCATAGTAGGATCAAAGGTGTTCTTTGGGATTCCCTGTTCCATTGAACATCTCAAATTTTGGGATTTTGAACCCTTCTGGCAGGTCCAGATCTGGATGCAAGCCCAAGTCGTCATATCTTAGGCTTGTAGCCTTTCTTTCAGACCTATTGGATTTCTCCAGTAATTCCTTTATCTTTTTCTCCATATTTATTTCCCGCTTATCCTGTTCGGTTCTCCAAGTCCTTTCCATTTCTTCATAATGGTCTAGCTCTTTATGCCCTAGGGAACATTAGCTGGGGATGATGGGAGTGAAGAATGAGACATAGTAGGTGGTATGGTTGAGTCGGGCCGTGGTGGTTTGCCCTGTTGGTGTAGCTGAAGCACGTAATTGGCTTGCCGAATTAATGATAACACGATGACGAACCTGGTAAGAAAGGACTGAGTAAGTGGTCCCTGGGATTTGAGTGTATTTTGTTGGTGGAGGACTGTGGTAAGAAGGACCAGCATGGTTTGGGTTAGTGCAGCTTAGCGGAGGCGGGATGGTTCCTAGTGGGTATATAGGGAAGTGATCGGGCGTTGGTGAGCTCAGGGAAGGGAATGGAGAGGGAGACCTTCTTTCCTCTGTCGAGGCATCTTTGTCCGCATTCATTGCCTCATTCCTGGCTACCTTTTTCTTGGTGAGCCGTAATGGGAGTCAGTAATGTAGCAATCACATCTTCTTGAGATGATACCTCTTGTGGGTCTTGGGCATCTCCATCACGGAGAGCGAGCTCAGTTCCGTTATTACCAGTCATCTTCTCTCTACCTTTATCTGTGAGGGATGCTAACGTGGCTTTGCATCTTGTGATGTATGCCAACTTTCAGTACTAAACTAATCAGCCTCGTTCTATAAGACAAGAATAACTCAACGGCAGACAAAGTTAGTTACTTATTAAGATATAAAGGGAAGATATCACACATTTGATATTTAAAGCACATATAGCATATAAAGTCACTATTAAGCTTGAACACCTTTGATCCTTTGTTCTGAAGGTTCGGATGTTTATAGGCTTTTGATGTTTGGGTGGATCTTGGTCTAATGTGATTTATGGCTGACTTACTCTGGCAAACACTTTCTTGTTACAGAAGTTAAACAAATGGGGGGAAATTGTAAATTATATTATGTAGGGGCCGAGTCTTACGTAGACTGCCTACGTATTCCACCAGAGGAAATCAGGCCCTATCGTAGTTCATTTTATAAAAGAAAGATATATATTTTCCCTAAATATCCTTTAAGCTAAACCTGGCTAAAGACATCCCCAGACCAGGCCCGGCAAGGGCTTCCCGCGTATCCTTCCATAGGGATGTCAGGTCAGCGCGGTTCCTTAAACAAATTATGGGGAGGCAGTAACCTTTTATGTGCAAAAATGGGGACATCTATTATCTACTCAAAAATATAGTTCCGCGAGTCGCTATCCTTACGAACCCGCACTTTCTCATTGTCCTTCCTTCTCAGTACTATGGTGGTAAGATAATTAATATCTCTCATGTACTGATCTTGTGTTTAGGTTCAAGTTTGAACGCGTGGCATTCTTCTAAGTCGTGACCTATAGCTCCTTTATGATACAGGCAAAACTTGTTCCTATTGATCCCTAATGGCGTGGGATCGTGGGCGGGTTCCACGAGTCTAATCTTTCTTACACTAGCCAAAGTTAAGAATATGCGGGCGTACTATTCCCCGAAGATCATAAATCATATCGCCAGGTCTGAGTACTAGCAGTGACTTCTTTTCCAGGTATAATAGGGTCATGAACTAGCAAGGTGTGTGGTCCCCACAAATTCCTAATGATCGTATCATCAATTAGACTACAAATTCTTCTCCACAACCATAGGCACTCGTTCAGGGTATGACTTTCCTGGTTGCGGTGGAACGGGCACCTTTTGTATGCATACACCAACTCGGGTAGTGGAAACCTAGCCCTAGTGGTGCAGGGTACTCCTGTGGCATCCATCCTTTCATATACCTCTTTATAGGTGACAGGCCGTGGAGCCACTCTGAATGGGGAGGAATGGGCTTTGAAGGTGACTCCCAGCAACCAGGTTCAGAAGGGCCTACCCTTCAAAAATTCTCTAATGTCATGGTGGAGGTTACAGGTACTAGCACGGGTGAGGGCGCATAGAAGTCAGGTCCCTCGTTGGTTGGGGCGTAATAATCAGATTCCTCATTGGCATCATTCTCCTCCTCTACAAATTCAGGAAACACCTCAAATGGTTCTTCCTCCTCCTCATCCTCTATATCAATAGGCTATACTTCCTCCTCCTCCATGTTTTAAGGCTATCGCTCTTCTGGTTCTTCCTCTGCGATGGGTTTAGAAGCTTCCTGTTGGGGCTCCGACTCCTCTTGCGGGTCTGATTCTGTTACCCAATTGTCTGACCAAGCTCCTTGGCTTTCATTCATTCCTCCTGGAGTCCCCTTTCTAGGAGTCATGGGCCTTCTCTCTAAAGGTATATATTTCAGCACCAAATCCCTTACCCATTCCGGGACATTCCGATAGTATTGTTCTTGGGGTATGCCCTCTGGCGGTTTCCCACCATCTCTAGCAATTTGTCCAATTCCTCAATTTTCCTCCCTATTTCTTGGAGGTGCTTCTCTATTTGTAGCACCTTATCTCTCAGCATTTCTGCTGTCTCTCCCAGAATCCGCGTCTCTTGTTATCCTTGGTTTGCCATTGTAAGTCAACCTTTTATGGAGATAAATTTGGGTAAGTTTCAAGCTTTTGGTATGTATATTTAGAACATCGGATCAAATGTATTCAAGCCTTAATATATGATAATACACATAGCAAGTAGGCATGTGAAGCACGTAGCAAGCATTCATATAGTTTGGAAGATATTTATACTATTCACGTTCCTAAAATCTTTTTTGAGTTAAACCTCTCCTAATCGATTGAAGCATGCAAGTGCCATTTGTGATAGTGAACCATTGCCCCGAAAAATCATCATTAGTTAATAAATAGTAATAGAAAAAAAATCTTCCCTGAAAGGATTACAAAGATTATGAAGCCGACAAGGGGCTCAATATAAATCAGTAAATCAGCAGTGTTCTCCTCCAACGGCTGATGTCGAGGCCTGGCTTGTCTTGGCCTTCTTCACCCTCCGAAGGGTGGTCTGAATCTGAAGTTGTGCTTGGTACATTTCCATCCTCATTATCACCGGATTTGTTTCTTCTAAAATCTGGCCTAAGTGCTCATCTGTTCTTTCCAGACATTCCTTCAGACGCTCCTCTTCTTGGGCATCGTAAGGAGGTGCGCGCCTTTGGATAGATGCACGGCTAAGTGCCCCTATAGCCATTCATGATACCCCGAGTTGCACCCTGCCTCAAACGTTTCTGGAGCTAAAGTATCTGGGCTCAACCCTGGCATTCTTGATCTTCTGCCCCGTGTGCTCAATGATGAATTGCTCAGGATTTCCTACCTGAGGTATCACTTGCCTCCTACCAAATTACCTCAAAACCCGAGACGGATAATAAGGGCAGATTCCTTAAACCCCTGCTATCGGCACAAACGGACAATCCTTGCCCCGAACTACCACATTTTCTGATATGAAGTCAGGAAACATCCACTGGATTCTATCTTCAGTTAATTCCTCAAAGAAGCCGGCCCATGCCCCTTTGGACATGTAACCAAGGTTTGGGCAATAATTTGTAAGACGGTATATCCTGTTGTAGTTGCTCAGGTACTGGACTTCCTTAGCCATGTTGACGTGTTTGATAATCCACCATTGTAACAACATGCTACATTCTTGGAAGTATCGGAAACCATTGCGGCATTTGTCCAAAGCCTGAAAATGTCTGCCAGGATGATGGGTGCTAAGTCAAAGTTCCTCGTTTCCTGGTCCTTCGTTATACCATAGAAAATAGCATAGGCTAAGTAGATTAGTCGAGTGTCTATGGCCATCGATTCGCCCTATGGAAAAACCATAATTCTTGGCAACGCTATGGCAAATGTCAAGGGTCTAACACTTCCCACTCTTCTCTACTCTTGAACTCCCTCTGATAAAGAGTATATCCGGGGATATCTCCGAATCTTCGATACAGGTCTCTAAAGGCTACAATGGGTCTTCGCGCCTAGGGTACCTTGGTAAGTGCAAGAAACTTCATGATTTGGCCGACTGTGGGCCTTTGTGGAAATAACAGCTGGTGATCTGGCTTGTGTCGTCTCTGTAGACAGATTCCATTACTGCCTATGGCATCTCTAATCTCCTCCAAGGTGGGAGTCATCTCAATTTCGATGAAGCGAAACAATATTTCCTTGTCATGCAAATGTCCGGCTAATACCTCTATTAGTTCTGGACAACCCTTCATCGTCATGATAGTTGGCAAGTGACCTAGAGTGCAGCTAATTGTCTTTTTGTGAGCATCACCTAACCATGCCCGCCAAACCCTCAATAAATCCAGAGCCTCGACAATTATGTCAAACCGGATGCAGCCTTCCATCTACAAAACAAAACACCATTAGGATTCATCCATCCCCACAGGGTCAATGGTTCATCACATAAGCACTAAACATGCTTCCACATAGCACACAAATGAGTTGCGGTATTCTTCGGGTCATAGACTGTCCGAACACAAGGCGATATCTCTTAATGAGCTTTAGGTAGGTCTGAGATACCCAAATCTCGTCTAAGTATGAATGCTCTAGTTCGGTAGGGATTTGGCTTAGCTCTATCCTAGTTTTACTAGAGTGGGTTTTTCACAAAAGACTGGAACCCGAACAGACAACTGGGGCTGAACTGTTAGGGCTGTTGGACGACCACGGACCAACCCCGCCTCATAACGGTTCCGAAAGAAGTATTTTGGTTTTATAGTGAAGGTACGACCGCATGCTCCGCGAAGTCACCTTTGGAACAAAATGTAAAATAAATGTCAGGAGTGGCGGAGTTATGATATGCATGCAATGCAGTTGATAATTGCGGGAAAGCAAACACATATAACAGTTAAAGCAAATATACCCACATTATATTGGAATCCTTATGGTTAGAACCTTCAAGTCCCCAGTGGAGTCGCCATTTGCAACGGTTCGCATTTTTGCGGGCGGCATTGGCGCTTGGAAAAGCTACTTCGAAATTGTTGGTGCTCTTTCGGACTTTGTTTTAAAAGTCGCTACCTAATTTTTAGGAAATTAGGAAAACCAGTTTTGAAGGGTTTATTCATACGCCGTGAAAAATTCTTCTTAATCCAAAGTTCTCGGTAAGGGTTCTGGTTATCCCTTAGGGAAGGTGTTAGTGTTTGAGTATTTCCATGAACTGTTTATTAGTGTTTATTTCCCGCAAAAATGTTGTCATGTTGCATACCATTTTTTGATAAGAATTGAATATATTCCCCTTACATATGAGGTATTTATGTTCAGATTTATGATATCCGGGTATAATTAGTTCCTTTTATATGTAAGGATAGTAGTTTTTCTATAAAAAGGGATAGAAAGTTTAATTATTTTTTATGATTTGGGTGAATAGGTTTTATTCATGCTCTTACTCACATGTGGACCGGGTCAATCCATTTAATATATTTCCAAAACATCCTTACCTACATTTTTTAATTAGGCATAAAGTTGGACCGCTTTGATTTCTTCAAGAAAGAGATTCTTTATATAAATTTTTTGCACGTTTTGTCTTTTAGGAAAAAGAATTATATTTATGGTCTAATAACTTGTGCATATATTCCCATAAAAAATGTACTATATATATATATATATATATATATATATATATATATATATATATATATATATATATATATATATATATATATATATATATATATCTTTATATAAATATTTTGCACGTTTTGTCTTTTAGGAAAATGAATTATGTTTATGGTCTAATAACTTTTGCATATATTCCCATAAACAATGTACTATATATATATTAATTATGTTTTAAGAAAGTCCCAAATTTATTTCAAAAGGTAAGATTTTGACTTCAAAATCCATCTCGTTTTTTAGGCCTAATATTACTTTACCTTATTTGTTTAAATCGTAGGCCTTGGCCTAGAGACTTTAACCATTGGTTTATTTAGAAAAAATTAAGTGGGTTTTGACCCAAAGAAATAGTTTCATGTTTTAAAGGGACAAAACTGCATGGGCTCTAACCCAAGTATACTTTATTTTAGCCACTTAAACTATGGAACATAGTCACGTTTTCTTAAAAACATATTTATATAAAAAACCAAATAGAATTTTTTAACCCAAATAGTGGCTTATGTCGTTTTGTTTTCAAAATACATAACTAAATGGGCTCTGGCCCAAAAAATATTTTTTAAAACACTCAGTTTTTAAGGAAACGACTCAGGTGGGCTCTGGCCAAAAATATCACATTTTTATTGACTCAAAACCCAGAAAAAGAAACATGTTTCAATAGTTCCCAAAAAAAAGCAGTTTTTCGCCTAGTTTATGTTACACCCCGGAAATATTTCGCGCTACAAAATCATAGACGGCGTAGTACGAGCTCGAAAAGGAGTTAAGTCAAACAAGGATTAAGGATGAAGATTGGGTGATCTAAGTCTAAGAATATATACACATACGACATTTGGAGACAATATGGTGTGAATTGGTTCATAAGTTATTTAACGAAAAACCCTCGTTACAGTAAGTTAAGGTGGGGCCCACACATCGGGACCTTATAAAAGACATGTGAAGAGATATATGGGTAGTACATGTGAATTTGAGCAAGTCCTAAGAAGGACCCATAAGCCAAAAATGAGTGTAAGCCCTCCAAAAGAACGATTTAAGAAAACGTTTTCGGATGACCTAACTTGGAGGGGAAAACACCGGCATTATAAGTTTGGAATTTGGGAAAACTCCTAGAAATAAAGGTTGTAGATAATTGAATTATCTTTCCAACGGTAGGTCGTGGGACTACAGGTGACATCGGGATAAGGAGATATGAACGTTTTAAGGCAGGCGGGTCGAGTTGAACAGTAAATCCGGCCCAACCCGAATCCAATTCGGGTCAGGCCCATTACCCAAGCTTTTTAACTAAAATTTTCGGTTTCGCTCCCTCATTTTCAGACCAAGAGAACCTAGAAAACTCTAGAGAAAAAGAGAGAGGAGATCCTAGAGAGAAAATCAATTTTTGACCAAAATCGGAGCCCCGAATCCCGAAGCCCATGAAGAGAAAAGGGTTCTACGTCGCGTTGCCTTCGATTTGAGCTAAAAATCAACTAAAGAGAAGATGGTGGACGTGGTGGCTGTGCACTTAAGGTATGAATAAGGTTACCTTTCATTGTTAACAAGTTTATTTAGAGTTTTAACGGATTAGAACGAACAAAATAGCGTGATAAATTCGTTTGTTGGTATGGTTGAATTGTGGAATGGGGTTTGAAGAAAATTTTGGATGAAAAAAAAATGTATTTAACTTGTAGAATGCGGAGGATGTTGTTAGTGTTAATTTCGACTTCTTTACGGAAATAAAATTATTAAATAATTATATCGCGAATTGGTTGGTTGGAAAATTTGGAAAATAATGTGCGGGCTGTTTTACGGCATATGTTGGTGTTGGAAATGATGTTAATATATTTGGTATTGTTGTTGATGTGTTGGTTGCTGAATTGTAATTCTGGGCTAGGCATATAAACAGGGGAGATGCTGCCCAAATTTTTGTAGACAAGTGTTGAGTTAAGATTGAATTCTTAAAGGCTTATAATCAATGTTTGGTATTTGTGACCAATTGTAGATTTTGGGGCATTCGGGACTTGAAATTGGAGGAGCGTAAGAAGCGGAAAAGGTATGTAAAGCTCACCCTTTCATTCTCTTGGCATGTCCTAGATGTATTAGGTTTGAAGTTGGACCTCGGGGACTACTCTACTCTTCGGAATCCGCGTCTAAATTTGCCCCTTTTCCATTCAGTGGAATTGAACTAATTATGTTGCAAATGGTTAGGAAAGTTGTTTAAATACCTAGAACTTGTGTAAATAAAATCAGATTACCTTAAAACCCTCATAAGAGACTCCATAATGTTTATTACACATACTTTGTGTCCGCTACCTCGTTTGACCCGAGGTGGGCCCACTACTCCCGGATTTTTCTGATTTGTTCCGTTTGACTTGTTCTTAAGTAGAATTCAAAGGAAACTCTTGGCTACTCTCCTAACTTCCATATGACGTTTGTTTGAATTATTTCGTTGACTTCTATAATGCATTTTGAAACATGAAAACGATTTTAGAAAGCTTATTTTGATATAAACCATCGTGACATCCGAAAGGCATACGCTATGATTACCGTTCAATCTCTTTTATATGATTTGCCATCTGAGTTATGCTATCGAGATTCTGTAAATGTTATATTTTGATATGTTCAAACAATCCCAAAAGCTTTAATTCGATATAATCCCCCGCGACATCCGAAAGGTATGTGCTATGACTATCGTCTGATTTCTTTTGTAAATGACATGCCATTCGGATTATTCTGTCGAGTCTTTGTAAATATTTTATGATGCAAAAGTTTCTCACTACTCCACTCGTGGATGCCTCAATGCTTCCTTCACTAAGCCCGGGCCAGGATTTGTTATCAAGCGTATTCCACTGAATTGTTCGCCGTGCCTCGATGTGAGGGGGCAGCTATGACATGTACATGGGTTCGGAGTATGATGTGCCATGTACACCTATGTTCTGATATGATATGATATGATATGATATGATATGATATGATGTGGCCATCTGATATGTTATGATATGTTACGGAGCTATTCCCTACTCTGAAGTATGATGTGTTGTGGCGCCAGTGACGGGTTGGCGCCACGTTCTGTTCACCGAGTCCCGTATTGGGGCCGGATTTGGCATATGTTTCTGCATGCATTATTTACGTTTTGTAAGCATACATTTTGATATCCTGAACTTTGCACTCATTTTCTGTTCCGGTTATGATTTCATCTATTGTACTTCATGCTTTACAAACTCAGTACATATTCCGTACTGACCCCCTTTCTTCGGGGGCTGCGTTTTCATGCCGCGCAGGTATAGACGACAGGTTTGCTGATCCGCCCGCTTAGGACTTTGTTCTGCTATTTTGGAGCGCTCTTTTATCCGGAGCCTATATTTTGGTATAGTATTCTGCTATTGTATATATGTACGCTATTCAGGGGTACGACGCGGCCCTGTCCCGTTTTATGTTTCTGTTATTACGGTTCGTAGAGGTCTGTAGACACATATGTGGGTTGTGTATATGTTCTAGGAAATACGTATTCTGTGATGGCCTTATCGGCTTCTGTGCGCTACATCTGCTTATGTACGATAGCTTGTGACTCCGTTTGGCTTTATATATTTATGTATCTAATTTATATGTTGGTTCGGGGTTACTGGGTACGTAAGGTGTCCTGCTCGGACACGAGTCGCGGCCTACGGGGTTGGGTCGTGACAGAAGTGGTATCAGAGCGGTTTGTCCTCGGAATGTCTACAGGCCGTGTCTAGTAGAGTCTTGTTTATCGGTGTGTTGTGTACCACATCTATAAACAGGAGGCTACATGACATTTAGGATGTTACCCTTTCTTTGAATCTTAGATCGTGCGATAGAGCTGTATGGTTAGGATGTTTCTCTTCCTACGAATTGCTGTATCTACAGCGAGGCTCCAACGAGCAACAGTGTCAGCATTTGGGAAATTGTTTCTAATCCTCTTTTTGCAGGTGACTGTAGATTGACAAAGAATGAAAAGGACAGCTCCTGACGATGGGGATAGGGGTGCTAAGAAGGCCCCCAGGATATCACCAGGACCGAGTAAGCAGAGCCCCAGCTACTCAATTGAGATAGACCCTTCGGAGGATCCAGAGACAATTCCTCCAGAGTTTCTGATCCCCAGAGCAGAGGATCTCAGAGAAGATAGTTATGATACTGACCCTTCGGAGGATCCGGCGACGATACCTCCAGAGTTTCTTACCCCCAGGGAGGAGGATAGCCACGATACAGATCCACTAGAGCATTCCTCTGGGACGCCGGAGGAGGAGGTTTCCGGGGACATGCCAGTAGCTCCTGTGGTGGAGCACTATGTTAGACAGGCCTCCCCGGAGAGTGTTACGCCCTACTCCAGTCCTTTGTCCTGGCCATCAGTGAACCAGGAGTTGCCGGGCTACCTATACTCCTCCGATTCGGATGCAGGTAATAGCAGGAGCCAGACGAGTGGGGGGCAGACAGACGATGATGATGGACACATTTCCCACGGCAGCTCCCCAGGTCAGGCCCGAGATTGATCATTTATAAGTATATGAGTTTCCTAGAATTTCCTATGTGTGTATGATTTCTGTAGACTATTATTCAGTGACGGCAACAGAACAATTTTAAAAGGATTAAAGACCCAGTGGTTAAAAGCAAGGGCGACTGAGATGCCCCGCCACCAGTGTGAATCTAGAAACCCCAGATGAAAGTGAATATTGAAGATTCAGAAGGGCAATATGGTAATTGTTTGGTTTAAACCGGAGTGGGGCCCGTTACGGGAACTTTTTGAAAATTTACTAAGACCCCGATCTGCCCTAAATCACGTGACAAAGGTCGTGTGGGGCAGTCGACGCAATTATGTTAGCATTAACGCATCAAAACGCATGAAAGTTTCGAGGTTAGGCGTGCTGGGGCCAGAGCAATTCTGGGATGGGTGACCCCCTGGGAAGGATACAAAAATTTTCACAAGTGTAAGTATAAGATATAAATGGAAATTTGGGGTAACCTAAAGGAAAAGAGAACGTGTGGAGTAGCTAGTACCCTCACAGGAGTCACGCATACCGAGGCAGACTAAATGGGTGAAAGGAAAAAGTGCAATACCGCTCGGAAATTTGGGGCGAATTTGAAAAGCGGTTGGAAACGTTTGCAGGTAAGATAGTGGGAAACGTATATGTATGTGTATGATTTTCCTCTGGTGACCATTTTGATCAAGAGCTGAGTCCCGGCGACTAATGTTGCGATAGACGGAAGGTTTTACTAAACGGAATGCATGAAGCGAAGCGGAGATTAGGGTACGAATGTTGTCAAAGAATAGACAAACCCTGACTACATTACAAATTAGTCTAGTGCGACGATATCTGGAAAAGAAAATGAGTACGGACATTAGAAAAGATGAAGGATAAGAAATGTGATTAAGCAAAACCTTCGAAAGAGTCGACAAGCGACACATAAACCTATTTGTATGGAAATTTGACGAACAAGTGTCTAAATGAGTGAACAGGTTTTGATGAAATAACTCGTGGTACAACGATCAAGGTGAGTAATGAAACGTCGACAGGGAAAATTTTCGTAAATCACTGAAGCCTTAGTGGAAGTGGTCTGATTCTAATTAAGATTATGTCTGTTATACGTCTGCCCCTCTGACTTTGATGAGGCTCTATCTATTATGCCTCTGTACTTCTGAATCTGATTAGGTTTCTGTCTGATATGCCTCTGCACGTTCGACTCTGATTACGAATCTGTCTAATACATCTCTGTACATCTGATTCTGATCACGGATTTGTCTGACATACTTCTATACGTCTGACTTTGACTACGAATCTGTCCGCCATAGTTCAGTACATCCGACTCTGATTATGGATCTGTCCGATATGCTTCTATGTGTCTGACCCTAGTTATGAATTTGTTTGATATGACGTGGGATTATGATAACGTTGTAAGGAACCGAGAAGTGTGACAAGAAGTGAAAGATGTGGATGGTTGGGCCGGAAAAGAAAGGACAATAGCATTGTTGAATATAGAAGCGATAGATATGTTAGAATAGGAAAAGAAGGAGTTGGGAAATGAATGCCCTCATAAGTGGGCCGATTAAATACGAGTACATAGTTGGTAAGGGGACCTCCCCGAAATATGATGAAGCTTCATAAGGACAGTCGAACATTCGTGGACGAATGTTCTAAAGGGGGGGAGGATGTTACACCCCGGAAAAATTTCGCGCTACAAAATCATAGACGGCGTAGTACGAGCTCGAAAAGGAGTTAAGTCAAACAAGGATTAAGAATGAAGATTGGGTGATCTAAGTCTAAGAATATATACACATACGACATTTGGAGACAATATGGTGTGAATTGGTTCATAAGTTATTTAACGAAAAACCCTCGTTACAGTAAGTTAAGGTGGGGCCCACACATCGGGACCTTATAAAAGACATATGAAGAGATATATGGGTAGTACATGTGAATTTGAGCAAGTCCTAAGAAGGACCCATAAGCCAAAAATGAGTGTAAGCCCTCCAAAAGGACGATTTAAGAAAACGTTTTCGGATGACCTAACTTGGAGGGGCAAAAACGGCATTATAAGTTTGGAATTTGGGAAAACTCCCAGAAATAAAGGTTGTAGATAATTGAATTATCTTTCCAAATGTAGGTCGTGGGCCTACAGGTGACATCGGGATAAGGTGATATGAATGTTTTAAGGCAGGAGGGTCGAGTTGAACAGTAAATCCGGCCCAACCCGAATCCAATTCGGGTCAGGCCCATTACCCATGCTTTTTAACTACAATTTTCGGTTTCTCTCCCTCATTTTTAGACCAAGAGAACCTAGAAAACTCTAGAGAAAAAGAGAGAGGAGAGCCTAGAGAGAAAATCAATTTTTGACCAAAATCGGAGCCCCGAATCCCGAAGCCCATGAAGAGAAAAGTGTTCTACGTCACGTTGCCTTCGATTTGAGCTAAAAATCAACTAAAGAGAAGATGGTTGACGTGGTGGCTGTGCACTTAAGGTATGAATAAGGTTACGTTTCATTGTTAACAAGTTTATTTAGAGTTTTAACGGATTAGAACGAAGAAAATAGCGTGATAAATTTGTTTGTTGGTATGGTTGAATTGTGGAATGGGGTTTGAAGAAAATTTTGGATGAAAAAAAAAATGTATTTAACTTGTAGAATGCGGAGGATGTTGTTAGTGTTAATTTCGACTTCTTTACGGAAATAAAATTATTAAATAATTATATCGCGAATTGGTTGGTTGGAAAATTTGGAAAATAATGTGCGGGCTGTTTTACGACATATGTTGGTGTTGGAAATGATGTTAATATATTTGGTATTGTTGTTGATGTGTTGGTTGCTGAATTGTAATTCTGGGCTAGGCATATAAACAGGGGAGATGCTGCCCAAATTTTTGTAGACAAGTGTTGAGTTAAGATTGAATTGTTAAAGGCTTATAATCAATGTTTGGTATTTGTGACCAATTGTAGATTTTGGGGCATTCGGGACTTGAAATTGTAGGAGCGTAAGAAGAGGAAAAGGTATGTAAAGCTCACCCTTTCCTTCTCTTGGCATGTCCTAGATGTATTAGGTTTGAAGTTGGACCTCGGGGACTACTCTACTCTTCGGAATCCGCGTCTAAATTTGCCCCTTTTCCATTCAGTGGAATTGAACTAATTATGTTGCAAATGGTTAGGAAAGTTGTTTAAATACCTAGAACTTGTGTAAATAAAATCCGATTACCTAAAAACCCTCATAAGAGACTCCATAAAATTTATTATACATACTTTGTGTCCGCCACCTCGTTTGACCCGAGGTGGGCCCACTACTCCCGGATTTTTCTGATTTGTTCCGTTTGACTTGTTCTGAAGTAGAATTCAAAGGAAACTCTTGGCTACTCTCCTAACTACCATATGACGTTTGTTTGAATTATTTCGTTCACTTCCATAATGCATTTTGAAACATGAAAATGATTTCATAAAGCTTATTTTGATATAAACCATCGTGACATCCGAAAGGCATACGCTATGATTACCGTTCAATCTCTTTTATATGATTTTCCATCTGAGTTATGCTATCGAGATTCTGTAAATGTTATATTTTGATATGTTCAAACAATCCCAAAAGCTTTAATTCGATATAATCCCCCGCGACATCCGAAAGGTACGTGCTATGACTATCGTCTGATTTCTTTCTTAAATGACCTGTCATTCGGATTATTCTGTCGAGTCTTTGTAAATATTTTATGATGCAAAAGTTTCTCACTACTCCACTCGTGGATGCCTCAATGCTTCCTTCACTGAGCCCGGGCCAGGATTTGTTATCAAGCGTATTCCACTGCATTGTTCGTCGTGCCTCGATGTGAGGGGGCAGGTATGACATGTACATGGGTCCGGAGTATGATGTGCCATGTACACCTATGTTCTGATATGATATGATATGATATGATGTGGCCATCTGATATGTTATGATATGTTACGGAGCTATTCCCTACTCTGAAGTATGATGTGTTGTGGCGCTAGTGACGGGTTGGCGCCACGTTCTGTTCACCGAGTCCCGTATTGGGGCCGGATTTGGTATATGTTTCTGCATGCATTATTTACGTTTTGTAAGTATACATTTTGATATCCTGGACTTTGCACTCATTTTCTGTTCCGGTTATGATTTCGTCTACTGTACTTCATGCTTTACAAACTCAGTACATATTCCGTACTGACCCCCTTTCTTCGGCGGCTGCGTTTTCATGCCGCGCAGGTACAGACGACAGGTTTGCTGATCCGCCCGCTTAGGACTTTGTTCTGATATTTTGGAGCGCTCTTTTATCCGGAGCCTATATTTTGGTATAGTATTCTGCTATTGTATATATGTACGCTATTCAGGGGTACGACGCGGCCCTGTCCCGTCTTATGTTTCTGTTATTACGGTTCGTAGAGGTCTGTAGACACATATGTGGGTTGTGTATATGTTCTGGGAAATACGTATTCTGTGATGGCCTTATCGGCTTCTGTGCACTACATCTGCTTATGTACGATAGCTTGTGACTCCGTTTGGCTTTATATATTTATGTATCTAATTTATATGTTTGTTCGGGGTTACTGGGTACGTAAGGTGTCCTGCTCGGACACGAGTCGCGGCCTACGGGGTTGGGTCGTGACAGTTTACTCATCCTCTTAATTTTACACACTACGTTATACCATTTTTTCTTTTCCAAAATCTTTTCAGTTTGTTACTTATTAAGACCAAAGCGGTTGTTTTCTATTTTTATATCTTCAAAATCAGTACGCGTTTTTTTTTTCCAGATTTTCAAAAGAATTTTTAGGTGCTAGAGTCAATCTAAGCGGCATATGCACCGTTTTGCCTAAGATGCCGAATTCGCAATATAAATGATTCCATAATATTTGTGGGTTGTTTAGAAATACGAACACAACACAAGAAAGCACTAAAAGTAAATAGAGAAAAGTATAAATATAGTAAGGAAAGTAAACTGGGGTGTACCAAACCCTAACCATTTTCACCCATGGTTGGGCCTTTGTGTCATTTTTACCCATGGCTCGGCCTTCAATATATTAGCTTCCCTTTCTTTTCTTTCAGACTCAACAGACTTGAATGAATTTCCCTATTGGGCTTTTCACCCAATAGGGTGGCTGGACCTTGGCCCAAATGGCCATGCAGTAGAAGGGGAAAGAAACAAAAGGCCTCGGTTAGTTTATATTTTACTGTTCATATCATACATATACTATACACACATATATAGATAGTGCACTATTCATTTACAAGTCCTATTCTATGCACAAATATACACATGTGCAGGCAATATATCCTATTTATTCGTAAGCCCATATGATGTGCATATGTGTTTTCCATGTCCTTAAACTCAAACCCCAAACCTAGGTGGTAGGAAGGGCAAGTCATCACCCCCTTTATTCCCGATGCCACACAAGTTCCAAGAGGTTTCATGAACCTCCGGTGTGCTTGGTCACTAGGGGAAGGCTCAAACTCGACCCCTCCCCCCCCCCCCCCCCCCCCCCCCTTTTCACCTAAACCGTCTCTTAACCAACAAGAATAATGGAAGACAGAGATCCACATACACATACACATGGCTTGGAATAAATAGGATAGGTCTAATATACATGTATATAGAAAAATTATAAGTTAACAAGAATAGATGAGAATAACGAGAGAATAAATGAATAGACTCAATAGGCAAATTAATCTTATGAACAAAGACCAAAGCACCAAGTATGATCTAAACATGGAAAAAGAAAGTGATCTACATGAACATGCTATGGCCAAGACTGAACTTAACCAAGTAATCACAACATTGGAAATCATATAGGAGTAGTACAGTTCTTAACAGTATTGAATCAAGTAGATGTGGCAAAGTATAAAGGCACATAAGAATAGGGTGATCTAGCTTCTAGACATGGTACAATCACAATAGTTTTGGTATTCAATGAGTACATGTGGAATTGTTTAGACAAAATCCTCAAATGAGCCTAGATATCTCAAGCACAGTCCAAGTATGGTTCTTGCAACGTTTGAGGAATTATGTTGTAAAAGTCTAAGTGATCCTCACAGAGGATACGGGAAGTAAATAGAAAAAGCCAAGCTATGATTCTAACAAGTGTGATATGACAAATCCAAATAGATAAAAATCAAAGTTCTTTCTATTGAAACAACCATCTACTAGTATGGTGCTGTATTACTCTCAACAGGATCCAATTTGAGACACCAGCAAAATGAAATCCAAGCCAGGATCAATTGTGGGAAAATGCCAAAAAACATTCAAGTCTTAATGATTCTATGTAGAGGATACAACCTTAGGTACAACAACTACATTTTTCACACACAACTGAAGCAAGTAGAAGGGCCAAAAGTCTGATGGCTGCACAGAAGTTTCACATTTTTTAAGTTCAGAGTTTGAAATTCTTTTAGACTTTTGTCCTGATCCTGTCTTATTGCAGAAAAGAAACAAGTTGGTTTTTACAGAGGATGACATCATTTGGACATGTTCATAAGCAGTGGCCTACTCCTAGTTTTCATCTCTTCAAAACTAGACAAGTATATCATATCCCTAGCTGGTTTTAATGCTGCATAAAAGAGAAAACACATCTATCCAACATGACTAGATTAAGTTTTTATCTAGTACTTAGGCCTTGGACTAATAGACTCAAGAACATATCTCAAAATGGGAAGCATGATGTATTATCCAAAGCATCACAAAGGAAGGGTAAAATATACCCCTAAGACACTGCATTATTACCTTAAATTGATGTAAGCTACTAATTTCTTTACTTTTAAGGTCTTATCATGACTTTAGGGAGAGAGGGGGGGGGGGGGGGGGGGGGGGACGGGCCATCTTTTATATATAAGTTGAAAACACATCAAATGCAAACAGAATTTACATTAAGATCTAAATCATGATCCTAGCTTAACCAAATGTTAAAGAATCTGTTACATATTATCATATTATCTTCATAAAAACTCTCCTTGCCTTATTTTCAAAATAAACAGTATCCCTTTTTGTAAAGCATTTTCCTCTTTCCAGTTTTCCTGCCATCTTTCACATTATCATATATCACCTAGCCTAGTCAACCATCTTCCTTAAGACATATCAGAGTAGACACAGCAAGACCAAGTTTCTTAATATAAGTGAACAATTAATAAATGCATAAGAAAATCATTTTTTAAGACCCAATTAACTTAACAAAATGGAAAGGAAACACCAAATGTGCAAAGGTAGGAGGTTACACCCCATAGGCTTATGAATAATACCACAACAAACTCTTATTTGGGAAGAAAGATACTATGGGTCAAGTAATGCTTGACCCTTTCTCAATCTTCTCCTAAGATGTCTTTAAAAGACTTTCCCATTTAGCCAAGTGATTTTCAACCCCAATATCTACACTTATGGTGCGTTTTATTACCCTTTAGCATATACCAAAAGAAGATTGGACAGTTCACAGATCAAAGCCAAACATTCTCTTAAGGTTTCAACTACTGTTTTCCCTTTTTTTCCTTTTATCCTCTACTTCATTCAGACTTGAATTATAGGGTCTTTCCTATTTTTTTCATCTTTTAAGCCTAGACAGTCAAGGATAATAAGTTATTATTACCATATTCTTCACTTATGCACACATAAAAGAAAACAGAATTCATGTCTCAAAACAAAGGCCTCAGTCTCCAAACTATCTAAGACTGGACAAATCAAAACCAAATTGCTTCATTTCACTCTTCGCTTAATGATTCAAACTTGTTAAATTTTCACACTTGGGATCATCTATCAAATTAGGACCTATACATGGATGAAATGCAACACAGATGCAAGAATATGGTATATCAGTCCACTTCCACAACAGGTTCACTTCACCAGTTAGATAAAACAACTAATGAGGAAAGGACTAACAATAGGAGATCAAAGGTAGCAGAACAGACTTCCCTCCTAGACAACTATTTCCTTCCACTTTTATACCGTTCCATTCCAACATGATCACTAACCAAATTACAGATTGGTAGTCATCTTATTAGCGAATGACTAGTTAGATTAATTCTAATTAATCTTCAAATGGGGACTTATTCCTGCATTTCCTAAAGTTGATCCTTTCTTTTCATTTTCCCTTTTTAGCAGACTCTGAACCTTTTAGGAGTAGACCAATTTCAGATGTAAGACTTGTGACATGAACTACACAAAACAAGTTATGGACTCTACATGTTTAAGCAACAAGTTCAGACAAGAAACTAAAGTCTTTGATCAAACCAAGGAAAGAACAGATTTCACACTAAAGCACCTTAATAACATTAGCTCTAGGATTTGCTACAAATCATGACAATCAACACACAACTACTACAAGTCATAGACAACCATCACACATTTGCTACAAACCATAGACAATTACACATAATCTGGCCTACATTAGATGAGAACATAATCACAGGTATTGCCATTAACAGTCTACCAACATACAAACTCAAACTGGACCTAATTCCTTTTAATCTGAATATTATTTAATAGAAAAGGAAAATAATTAATTAATCCTTACCTTTACTCTATTTTATGTGAGTAGGATCACTTAACATGGAGGGAAACGGAAAATGGAATTATTTACTGCTATATGTTCCAGGAATCAGCAAACAGATTCAACTTATAATTAAGTGTTTTTTGAAAGAAGTGAAAACGTCAGAAATTGCATGTAAACCAACTTGTTAAGTTAAAACATTCATAGTTAAGATGACTTTTATAAAAGACTTTTCTTCATGAGGAGGGGTAGTTCATGACTGATTTGCAAAAGTATGTGACTTCTAACCATAGACACAAGCACACATTACAAGTAAGTTGTCCATATTCATCTAAATCAACACATAAACTGTCTCATCTCGTTCAAATAACACCTAGGATTGAACTTTAATACATTGGTTCTACTTAAGCTTACAGTTCACAAAGTACCATGACTTCAAGAAGGAAAGAAAGGAAAAGGGATTTTTTTTCTTAAAAGTACTTCAATCACACCCCTTCACAGTAAACATGGAACATTAGCACCACATGAACAATCAAGCCAATAGGAGGTTTAAGCAGCCTACATTCTAATGAATTTCACCATAACATTCACATTAGTTCTATTATGCTTACCTCAAGCAAATCCTTAAGTTAAGCATACAATCAAATAGGACAATTCTTAGCAAAGACAACCACCATTAACAAGCATCAAACCACCAGAGCAGTCTAATTATGTAAATACACCTACACAAGGCCAAATTCTAAATAACAAAAATAAAATGAATTAAAATTTACCTTTTGTGTGTACAGCCAAGAAAAGAACGAATTTGGGAGCTTTGTGCTTCCAACCTCAGCAACTCAGCCACACGAAAAATAAAATGAAGTAAGAAAAATATTTTAACTGAAAAACCCCAGCTATTTCAGTCAAGGTTCTAAAAATTGTTTTACTAAGAAGCTTTTGGGAAAATCAAAATTTTCCAACTTCTTCACTTTCCAATTTTTCTCTATTTCCCTCTCTACTATTTTTTCCTTCTTTTTTCCGACCTCTGTTTTTGTGAGAGTGGGGTTCTATTTATAGAACCCCAAAAGTTCAAGCAAAACTAACAACAAACGATGTGGGATAAACCTCTTCCAAACCAAATACTCAATAAAAAAACAGCAATGACCCAAATCTTACGATTTAGCAACACATACAGTCAGATCTGACTCTTCTTGGGTCGATATGTACCCATAACCATGAACCAATAAGAAAATGCGAGAAATAATAAACAAAATATCTTGAAAGTAAAACAAAATTATGAGTTTTGACTGAAAAATCTGAAAAATAAGTAAAGAATGGATTTATTACCATATTCGGGTAAAAGGAACATGCAATCGGCTAAAGCATTTAATGCTTTCACCATAGTAAGCATGTAACAGTTGTATACACCAGCTAGGCTCTTCAATTTTGCCATTTCTGGCGGAGAGAGATGGTGAAAAATCAAAGTTGACGCTAGGGTTACACGAGAATGGAAGAGGGAGAAGCGGGGAAAAGGGCAGGGTTTTTTTGCAAAGAAAAGAAAATGAAATATAGGGTGGGGGTATACCCTCTTATCTGTTTAGTGAATTGGGCCCTTTTAAGATTCAGAATTTGGACTGAGTCCAGCCCAAGACCAGGATATATATATATATATATATATATATATATATATATATATATATACTTGGTGTATACATATGTATATCTAGTACATAAAAAAAACAAAGAATTAGAAAAATATTAAAATTGATGAAGTTTTAATTATCTGAAAAATTAGGCCATAATTATTTTATTAAAATGATTTAAAAGTCGGTCAATTTTTTAATGGGCTAAAATGGCCTTAATTAATTTCTAACCTGCCATGATTATTTCAATTATGGCCTCATTTTTCCTAATTAGCAATTTTTTAAAAATTAAATAGAGCTAGTTATTTCAAATAAAAACGTTAACAAGATGATTTTGCAATAACTCTAACTTCTTTAAATCATGAACTGATTAATTTAATTGTGGCCATGGGAAAAATATTTACATAAAAAGGATCAATTTGCAATAATTATCACTCAATTAATTAATCAGCCTAATTAAAACATTTATGGGCAATTATGCATATATTTTGACAAATCATGCAAATTTTATAAAAAAAATTAGAAGTTTAAAGGGTTAAATGGTTAACTACTTAAATTATTTAAATTACTCAAACTTCATGGATTAAAAGGAAAAAAAAGTATTTGCAAAATTTTTATTTCTTGATAATTTTAAATAATTAAATATATAAAAACCCATTTTCTCTCTTTCTCTTTTTTTTTTTATTAATTAAATTTAACAAAATCTCATAAAATATCACGAAAATACTCATTAATTTCTACATAAATTTATGAGGCCACGAAAAACCCTTTTTGTCAATTTAAGGGAATGAAATATTCGCTTGGACAATTTGTAAAAATCATTTAAATCTTTCAAGATGCCAAGCTAAGTTTATTAGTTATCCGGGGACTCTGAGTGATTAAAATAAATTTGGGAGGTCAAAAATTAGGTGTCAACAAGTGGTACCCATTTTTACTCTGGGTCAGGAGTGTAGCCATGTTTCAGCCTGTGTGGGTCCACAATTCTATCACCATCAATTCATCCATTGTAATGTTTGACCCTATGCCCGTTCACTTTAAATGTCCGAGTTCCATCTCCGAACATCAACTCAATCGCACCATGGGGTGAAGCACTTACCACTTTGAATGGACCGGACCACTTTGATTTTAACTTTCCAGGCAACAACTTCAGTCTCGACTTATACAGCCGCACCTAATCTCCTTTTTGAAAATCTCTCTTAAGGATCTTTTTATCATGGTAATTTTTCATCCTCTCTTTATACAGTGATGCACTTTGGTAGGCCTGGTATCGGAATTCATCCATCTCATTGAGTTGAAACAACCTGAGTTTGGTCGCTTCTTCCCAATTCATGTTCAATTTCTTCAAGGCCCACATGACCTTATGTTCAAGTTCAACTGGCATATGACATGCTTTACCAAAAACTAGCTTGAAAGTGTTACACCCCGTACTTGCAGAGAAGCATTTATAAAATTTGAGCGTAAGTATGTTGAACTATGGTTGAGTAAAACAACTTTGGATTATAAGGGACAAAGCATTATTAAGTACATTTTTTGAGTAAAGGATGCATATGAGGAATTCCGGAAGGTCCTATAAGGAAATGAGTGGAAGAAGTTGACTTAGTATGACTTTGAAAGAAGATGAGCGCTACTTTGAACGATAAGAATGAGCCAACTTGGGAAAATAATATCTTTTAGTATATGAGGAGTTTTGAAGTAACACAAAAGGCTAAATTGAATTTCATGAAGTCTAGTTTCCAATCCAACAAACCGCTCGTCGATACGACGTCGGAGTAGACAATTATGGTCATTACAAGTCAGGCTGGCAGAGAAGAAACGGACAGCTACAGTGTGCGACACGCGCGCTACAGTACCCGAAAATTCTAGGTCGGTCCCAACCGAACCTGAACATCATAAAAGTGGTTTTACCCCTTATTTTTTTCATCCAAACACCCCTCCAAAACCATCCCTAACCCCCTAGAAGATTCTCCCAACTTCCTGCATAGAATTTTAGCCCAAATCAAGTGAGACCCCAGGATTTAGGCTCAGGAAGCGTAGAAGGTCTTGTAGTTCTTGTTCTAAACAATGAATCTCAACGAATAAAAGGAGGCCACCGAAGATAAATAAGATTTCAATCCCTATCAACCTTGATTGAGGTAAGGATATTATTTACTATGGGTATTATGAATTGTACTATGGAAATTTAGTTATTCAAGCTTTGTAAAGTCTAGTGATTGGTTGAGAAATTAGGGAAACATCACGTGGGATGTTTTATTGAGCATTTTTATGTTGATGATAATTTTGTTGATATTGGTGTTGCTATTTTTTTTGTTTTGTTGGTATTGTGATTTCGGGCTAGGGATATAAACATATGCTATGCTACCCGAATTTCGGCAGATTCTAAGAGAATTTAATTTGAAGGATTAAGAAAAGAATATGACGATGAGCCTAACAATAGTATGAATGGTTTTATATGTAGATTACGAGACTACGAATGATCTTAAGTAGCTCGCAAGATAGGAGGTAGGTTAAAAAGTCGAGAAGTAAGCGCCAGGTATGTTAAGGTTGTTCCTTCTTTTCATAGCATGATTCCATATATGGTAGGAGCGTAAAGAATCTTATGACTAGAAATTTTTCAAAGTAGAGCTTTTCATATTGTTGCATAGTTTCCGAGTGTTATGTTATTTTTCTTGAGCGGCCATATCCCTTCACTACGTCCTTGAGTTTATAGAAAAATAGGAGAGACATGTTACAGTATCAGTATTTTTCAGCCTATGCATGAGATACTGCATGATATACAAATATATTTTCTTTTGCCTTGCCATTTGGTCAGTGAGACATTTTCTTTAGCCTGGCCACTTGGTCAGTGAGACAGACATGCCTGGCCTACGGGTCTGTGAGACAGACATGTCTGGCCTACGAGTCAGTGAGATAGACATGCCTGGCTTACGGGTCAGTGAAACAGATATACCTGGCCTACGGGTTAGTGAGACAAATATGCCTGGCCTATGGGTCAGTGAGACAGATTTCCTGGCCGATGGGTCAGTAAGGCAGATTGCCTGGCTGACGGGTCAGTGAGATTTTACAGAGTCCTGGCCACTAAGTTAGTGATATATATAATAGTATTATATTGCATTTCATATGAGGTAGGTAAAGTGAGATATTCAGGGAATTCATTGGCCTCCAGATTGTATTATTTTCAGTTCAGTTTTAGTTCTCGTTTGCCTTACATACTCAGTACATTTTTTTGTACTGGCGTCCCTTTTCCCAAGGGGCCGCTACGTTCATGCCCGCAGGTTCAGGTCCAGGCATGCGATCTAGCTCAGTTGGTCTTCCACTCAGCTGCAGATAGTGCACTCCACTTGGCTCGGAGCTGCACTCCTTTTTGGTATGCTATTTTGACATGTAGATATATAGGTATAACAGGGCCTTGTCCTATCTTTTTTACAGTTCATGTTCCATAGAGGTCTGTAGACAGTTGTATATAGTTGGGATGTTGTGTAGCCTTTTCTACTCTTATTTTTGTTGTACAACATCTGTAGCGGGCTTGTCGGCTTGCACATGTATGTGTGTTTGTGTGTGTGTGTGTGTGTGTGTGTGTGTGTGTGTGTGCTGGTTATGAGTTCTTGATTCAAAGTCTATTGTTTTAATCTTGCAGTAGTTAGTATAGCTCAGTTACAAACTATATATGGGCCACCCTATTGCTCAGTGAGATTCATGTACAAGTTTAGGGGTGCTTGGTCAGTAGAGGTCGGGCAATCGTCATGACTCATCGGCTTGGGTCATGACAGAAACGCGAAGTCCCAATCGGAGTCTTGAAAGCAGTCCAGTAAGCCCATAGAGCATCATTAAGCTTCCGGGCCCAATCAGTTATTTTTTCATTCATTGTTTTAGCCAAAATACTTTTTAACTCCTGATTATAGACCTCAACTTGCCACTTGTCTGAGGGTGATAAGGGGTTGCCACCCTATGCTTGACTTCATACTTCTCCATCAATCCTGCAAATGCTTTATTGCAAAAATGAGACCGCCATCACTGATTATCTCCCTTGGGGTACCAAAACAAGTAAATATGTTCTTTTTCAAGAATCCCATGACACTCTTGGCTTCGTTATTTGGTAAAGCCACCGTTTCTATCCATTTAGAAACATAGTCAACAACCAGAAAGAGGTATTTCATGCCATAAGAGCTCACAAAGGGCCCCATAAAATCAATCCCCCAGATATCGAACACCTCAACTTCCATCATAAAGTTCATAGGAATCTCCTGCCTCCTACCAATACTCTTTTGCCGTTGGTACTTATCACATGACCGCACCATCAAATTAGCATTATGAAAGAGTGTATGCCAATAGTAATCACATTCGAGAACCTTTGTAGCAGTCCTCGTACCACTATAATGGCCCCTAGCTGGAGAGTCGTGGCAAGCCTTCAGAATCTCCAACACCTCACTCTCGGGAACATAATGACGAATAATGTTATCAGCGCATGTTTTGAATACGTATGGCCCATCCCAAATGTACTGACAAGAATTGCGCAAAAAGTTCTTTTTCTAGTAAGATTTGATCTCATCAAGAATGATACAGTCACCAAGTAATTAGCCAAATCCGAATACCAAGGTGCCATTTGCATAAATATCACCAAAACTCGCTCATCTGGAAAAGCATCATCAATATCAAGTTCTTCTGCTGGTACCCCAATTTTGTCAAACCTAGAGAAATGGTCAGCAACCTGATTTTCGGACCCCTTTTGATCTTTCACCTAAAAAATAAACTCTTTCTACAAAAGGACCCAACGAATTAATCACAGCTTAGCTTCTTTCTTTGCCATAAGATACCTTAACGCAACATGATCAGTGTACACCACAACCTAGGATCCCAATAAATAGGACCTAAACCTCTCAAAAGCATACACTATAGCAAGTAGCTCTTGCTCAGTCACCGTGTAGTTTATCTATGCCGCGTTAAGAGTCCTACTGGCATAGTAGATCGGGTGCATAATTTTATTGTACCTCTGGCCAAGCACAACACCAATAGCGAAACCACTCACATCACACATCAACTCAAAAGGCAGGACCAATCAGGAGTAACCATAACAGGGGTAAAAGTGAGACGCTCCTTCAATTCGTTAAACGCCTTTTGGCACTTGTCATCAAAAACAAACTTAGACTCCTTTTCAAGAGGCTTCCACATCGGGTTAGCAATCTTGGAGAAATCTTTGATGAAGCACTTGTAGAACCCAGCATGTCCCAAGAAACTCCGGACACCTTTGACTTAGATGGGTGAAGGAAGCTTTGCAATCACATCCATCTTCGCTTGATCAACCTCAATCCCCTTTTCAGAGATTTTGTGACTGAGGACAATCCTTTCCTTCACCATAAAATGGTACTTCTCCCAATTCAGCACAAGATTTGTCTCTTCACATCTTTTCAGCACCTGACCCAGATGATGAATCAAATCATCAAACAAATTGCCCACAATAGAAAAATAATCCATAAACACCTCTAAGAGATCTTCTACTATGTCAAAAAAGATCGTCCTCATGCACCTCTGAAAAGTTCCTGGTGCATTACATAACTCAAAGGGCATTCGACTAAACGCAAACGTCCCATAAGGACAACTGAAAGTTGTCTTCTCTTGATCTTCTAAGTCAATGTTGATCTGATTATAGCCAGAGTACCCATCTAAGAAGTAATAGTAAAACCTTCCAGCCAGCCTATCAAGCATCTGATCAATGAAAGGCATGGGAAAATGGTCTTTACAAGTGGATAAATTTAGCTTCCTATAGTCCATCCAAGCATGCTATTTAGTAACTGTATGAGTGGGAATTAGCTCATTCTTTGCATTAGGCACCATAGTGATACCTCCATTCTTTGGAACACATTGATGTGGACTCACCCACTTGATGTCTGTAATCAGATACACTATCCTATTATCTAACTACTTTATGATCTCTTTTTTCACAACCTCTTGTATCTTTTGGTTCAATCTCTTCTGATGTTCAACACTTGGCTTGCTGTCCTTCTCTACCTGAATTTTATGCTCATAAATACCAGAAGGAATACCCAGAATATCTGCTATGGTCTAACCAATAGCACACATATACTGGCACAAAATCTGCAATAATCGCTCAATTTGTTCCTCAGTCAGTAATGCTGAAACAATCACTGGCAATGTCTTCTTCAAACCAAAGAACTCACACCTCAAGTGTAATGGGAGCTGCTTAAGCTCAAGCTTCGGTGGCTCAATAATAGAAGGCTTAGTTGGTGGAGTGGTTCTATTTGCCAGGTCAAGTTCAAGCTTTCTTGGGTGGTAAGTGTAACAACCCAGACCCTCAAGTGCACTTACAGTTTCCACGTAGCCCTCAATGTCATCAGCATCAAAGTTCATCAGAACAGTGGCAAGAGCTTCTCCCAAACATTCTTCTTCAATTTTATGTTCGATAGCATCATCAATCCCATCAAATGAATCAATAACCAAGATATTCTCATAAGCAATTGGGAACTTCATCCCCTTACTTGCTTGGAAAGTCAACTCTTCATCATTCAGTCGGAACTTGATTTCGTTCTTTTCATAGTCCATAAGCGCTCGACCCATAGCAACGAAGGGTCTTCCCACGATGATGGGAATATCTTTATCAATCGCACAATCCAGAATGATGAAATTAGTAGGTAACATGAACTTACCCACCTGTACCAACACATCATCTACAACCCCAACTGGCCTCTTGATGGATCTGTCTGACCTTTATAATCGCATAAAAGTTGGTTTAGGCATTCCCTATCAGGATTGCTTGTAAATAGCAAGAGCCATTAAATTGATACTCGCCCCATTATCACACAAAGCACGAGCGAAAGCATGATGCCCAATATTACACGGAATGGTAAAAGCCCCTAGATCTCCCTTTTTTGAACTATGGTAGAAGTAATAATCGAACTCACGTGGTGAGTTAAATTTATTGACTCATGTTGAACAGACCACTTCTTCAAAAGCAGGTCTTTCACGAACTTAGCAAATCCGGGCATCTCTTTCACAGCATCTAAGAATGGAAAATTTACCGTTAACTCCTTCAACTGATCATAGAACTTTTGGCACTTAGCATCATCATTATTTTTGCCAACCTATGAGGAAAGGGAGGTTTTGCTTTGTACATCTGAGTCAAAGGGTGAAGAGCCCCTTTTATCGTCTGTTTACTAGTATCAGTAGCAATATCTGGAATATCAGCAACTCCCTTCAACACGGACCTCATAATCCACATTAGGCACATCAGATTGCATCGCTTCTTCCTCATTAACCAGATCCAAATCAATCACCTTATTGTAAGCACTTTGAATTATTTTACTGCTTCTCGTGATAATAGCAAAAGAAAGCTCCACACCGCCACCTCCATTCTTATGGTTTGGAATTGTATGACTAGGAAGTCCTCCCTTTTTAGAAGGATGCTGCTCTCTAGAAAAGTCATGCATCTGTTGTTCAAGGTTATGAATAGCCGCTGAGTGAGAAACCACGGTCTCTGATAGCCCAGATAATGTCTTTTTAGTATTCATTTGACTTTCCAACACTTTTTCAAGAATTAACTCCAACCTCAAACTACCTTGATCAATAGACTGCCCTTTCGGTGGAATGTAAGGGTTGGAACTTCTGTTTTCGAAGTTACCATTATCGTTGTTGTATCTACCTTGGTTCGATCCACCAGAGTTGGTATTATAGTTCCCTTAGTTGTTGTTATATGCACCTTATCCTTGTTGAGGTCTCCAATATCTTTGAATTGGCCCAAGAACATCCCCTTTTGCTGTGTAGTCTGCATAGTGAAAATTTTCAACTGGCAGGGGGACCCTGTTGATATGGACCCTCTTTGACCTGGTACATTCCATACGGCATGCCTGAGATATCTTCACAAACGTTTACTTTCTTCCCCTCCCTATCATCAAACCTCTTCGTTAGTAAAGAGATATTGGTGGCCAGTTATGCCAACATCTGTTGCGTCTCTGTCACGACCCGTCTAGGGGCCGTGACGAGTACCCGATACTTGTACCGAGCACCCCTTGTCTATCGTTTTACCTTTACCTCTTAGCAAGCCATGTAAACAGAGCCATTTTTTTTTTTTGAACATTAACATTAGCGGCGTCATTCTGAACATAGACTAATAAACTTCGTTATCACTTATACATTAACATTAGCATGCCAAAACACCATATACCTAACTATACTTAACTGACTGTACATATCTGTCTACGAGCCTCTAGACGTAGTACACTTATACATAGAAAGGGCTGAGTACTGCCATGCCCGAATATATATACACAAAATAGTACCAAGGAAGTGAGGCTCCGGAATAACTGGAGCACTGTCAACACTGCTGGTAGAGCTTCTAAGGATCAAATCCGCCTGTCTGCTGACTTGCGCGGCATGAAACGCAGCGTCCACAAGAAGGGACGTCAGTACGAATAGTGTACCGAGTATGTAAGGCATGAATAGTAATATACAGAAAATATGAATCATGTATAATGACATAAGAGAGTTACAACACATGTCCTGGGATAGAAACATAACCTGTATATATATATACCCTTGGCAGGTGCTATGCGTACTTAGCTTTCCTTTAAGAATCTTTCCTTGTTCATATACATATACATATAAAATAGGACATTTCATATTGCCGAGGCGTCGGCAGCCGATCCATTTAACCATAAATATACACATCCCGCGTCCGGGACGATATCATATCATGTAATGCCAACTGATCAGGTGGATATGCATTCATAACGCTCTGCCCTTACCTCCATTTTCCCCATATACACATGCATATATCATGTACATATATCAGCGTCTATAGCGCTCTAGCTCTTTTATCATATACATATACGTGTGTCGTGTAGGTACATCAGCGTCTATAGCGCTCTAGCTCTTTCGTCATGTGCATGTTTTAAAAAAATATATACACATATCTTACATACATTTACATGTCTTATATGCATTTACGTATCCTATATACATATGTCTCATAGGCACGCAGGAAAGCCCAAAGAAGAATCATGTAGTCATTGGAGTGACGTAAGGTCGGTGACCTCCAATTATATTATAGAATACTCGTGATCGCTTTGTCTCACCTTGAAGGAACGAGTATTTTAAGGTGAGACTACCAACGGGGAATAATATTTAAGTAAACGTAGAATGAAATCGGGGCATCATAGATGACGGTTCATAGACTTTGAAATCTTTCAGAAACTAAAGTCATAGCTAGGAAATATAAATAAGATTCAAAAATTAGTTTATCATTTTCATGTTTACATAAGATACTTAGCTTAGTCATCTTAGTCATAGAGTCGTTCCGGTAGTACGTATCATAGGCATATTCTCTTATCTAACATCATTGCTATCATTATCGTCATGGAAGTTCCCTCGTTAGAGGAGTCATAGTATTTATCATTTGGTATTGAAATCGGGATCAAAGGTTCCCTTTGGATTCACTTCAAGTAAGTCAAGCAAGACTGTAAGGAAAAATCCGAGAGTAGCGGGCCCACCTCGGGCCGGATGAGGTAGCGTATACGATTTACATATATTACGTGTCATAGCGTTACTTGTGAGGGTCTTAGGGTAATCGGGTCCCATTTATACAAGTTCTAAGGGTGTAGGAGGTTTTTCCAACAATTGGCACACTTTCTAGTTCAATTCTACTGAACAAAAAGTGGAAAACTTTAGGTGCGGATTCCGGGGAACCGAGTTGTCCCCGAGGCTCGTACCCAACTTATTTCAACTAAGACATGCCATAGAAAGAAGGGTGAAGCCTTACATACCTCTTTCCGCTCCTTTTGCTATTCCAAATTCACGTCACAATTTCGTCAAAATCTGCAAATTGGTCGTTTTTACCAAAACTCTCATTAGTATACTTAGAGTTGAAATCTTAAGGAAACACTTGGCTACCGAAATTTCGGCAGCATTTCCTCTGTAAATATACCATCCTCAACATTCAACATAGCCAAATTCTCAACCAACACAATCCGGGAATTCAAACCCGGCCAAACTATTAACATAATCAACAATCGCACTAGCAATTCACATATTTCATCCAAGATGCATGATTTCAATTTATTACCTTCTTCAAAACCTTCCGACTCCAATGAACACGATAACAACCTTATAGTATATATTCCAACGACATCATACCAATATCATTACATACTATCCATGCAAGAACATTATTCTTCAATAATACCAATAGTCGTAATATCATTTCCAACACCAACATATGCCATAAAACAACCCACACACTATTTTCCAAATTTCTCAACCAACCCACTTGTGATACAACTATTTAATAACTTTATTTCCGTAAAGAAGTTGAAATTAGTACTAACAACATCAATAATAACATCCCCAACATCCTACAAGATAGATATATGTATATTTCGTCCAATTTCTCTTCAAATCTCAACCCACAAATTAACAACATCAATACAACAAACTATCACCTTGTTCTTGCCATTATTTCTTAATTCATATTGATAGAGAGAGAGATTCAACAAATTCATACCTTGTTTTTCATGAAGGTAGCCAAATCTTCAACATTTACTTGTTTCCAAGCCACTCCAACTCCAAAATGAAATCATATTTGTGACTATGCGTTGCCCGGACTTCGATTGATATTCCGTAGCCTTAAATTCACTCAAAATCCTTCACTTTTATGGGGAATTTAGGAGCCCTTTGATGGCTGATTTTTCTGGAAGTTTTGAGAAGTTTTTTTTGATGATAAGAATGGGGGTTTTCCCCTTTTTATAAGGGCTGAAACGGCGTCACTGTAGCTACAGTACTGCTGCGGTACTGTAGCAGTGCTGTAGCAGTGCTGTTTCTGCGCGACAGTTCAGTTTGTAACGTCTATAATTCTCTCCTCCGAGGTCCTATCAACGAGCGGTTTGTTACATTATAAACTAGACTCGACGAACTACATTTTAGGCTTTTGAAACGCCTTAAAACTCCAAATATACATGGATATATACCCCTCCAAAGTTGACTAAAAATCTTTCCAGCATTTCTCAAATTTTCATCGAACTTATTTTCTTCAATTTGCTCGATCTCGAAATATTCCGAAACTCTCCATACATGATATTTATCACTTATAATACTAATAATGATCATGTTCTCGTGTTTCAAAATACTCTTTCCCGATTACGACTTACGAGATCGTAATTCACCCTCTTTCTTCATTGTTACGTACTTTCCATGGCTTGTGCTTTTCAAAACATTATGGGACGTCTCCGACACTCCCTTACTACGGTGAGGTAAATGTCATACTCCTACTCTGAAAACGCGGGGTGTAACAGTCTCCTGGCTATCCTTCGCAATATTTTGGATAAATGGTGTCCCAAGTGATAAACCATCAGAATTGCTCGAATGCCATGCTTGACTTTTTGTAGTCAATCGATCAAGTATAGCAGTGATACTAGCATAGGAATTATTCATGAAACACTCACTAACAACATTTTTTGCTATTGCTTGAGTCATAGGATCCAACCCTCTATAGAACTTCTCCTTCAGAATATGATCTGGGAAACTATGGTTCAGACTCCTATCCAAATATTTTTTACCTCTCCCAAGCTTCAAAAAGTTTCTCCCCATGACATTGTTTGAACTCCTACATCTGATCACGAATCTCAGCTCTTTTACCTGGGGGATACCATTTCCTGAGAAACGCATTGACGATCTCATCCCATGTAGCGATAGAGTTTCGGGGCAACTTTGTGAACCATTTTCTCGCATCTCTGGCTAATGAATATTGGAAGAGTTTCAGCCGAACAGCTTCTTGAGGCACACCCGTTTGGATACGATGAGAACATACCTCTAAAAAGTGTGTTATATGTTGGTGAGGATCATCATCGACTTCATTCCAAAAGTATCCATCTTGTTTGAGCATATGATAGAGGGGATGTTTCAAAATTAATAGCAGTAGCAGTCACCCTAGGATGAACTATTGCAGATGCAAAGTCTTCCTCCATATCTGAATCATCACCAAAAACGTTCTCGACTGGAAGTGCGTCGTCTGCCCTGATCACCTGGTTTACAAGGTGTGTTGGAATAGGACAAAGACTTTAATAAGAGTAAACAATATTTAATAATTTCAAAAGCATATTCCCCAGTAACGGCGCCAAAATTTGATATGCTCAAATTACACTAGTTAGTAGCATAAAGGGGACACTGTGAAATATAGTAACCCAACTAGGTTGGGGTCGAATCCCACAGGGAATATGGTCTGAAAAGCTTACTAAATAAGTATTATACTAATCTTGCGGTCCTGATGTACTATAGAAAAAGGGTTTTATAAGAGTTTTGATTTGTGGACTAATTTAGAGTGACTAGTAATTGAGTTGGAAATATATGGGTAAAAAGAACCAAGGTTGTGCCCCCGTAAAATAAAGTGTATGATCATGGGTCTTGATCTTGATATACTTCTAGTGGATCGTTGTATGAATGCACTTAACCTCTATGTGAATCTAGACTATTTCGCAATAATAAAAGATTATTTCTTTCTATGCTTTTTCCAAAGATAAGAAAGTATGCATGAAGGTTAATTATGCCAAGTAAATTCCTCTAATTCCTAAGTGAATTTATTAAACAAGATTTAAAGCCTTGAGTTCTTGTTATTTCTTCTTACCAAACTGTAGTTATTTTACCAAATAAACCAAAGTTTATAGCGTTAGCTAATGTTTGCAACCACTAACTATATGATTAAAACGAAGAACAAATAAACCCTAAAAATCCATTATGCATATATCAATCCCAATTCCCAATCTCAAAACACCCATCTTTGGCTTCAAAACCTCAGTAAAGAATTTAGATACTTACAGAAGAAGAAGAACAACAACAATAGATAATTTAGATCATAATGATTATGAATGATTGACTGGAATTAAAGAGAAAATAAATGCAATTGTTTGTAATCCCAAAAATACTTGAAAAATTATGAGCATTCAATGCCAAGGACTTAAGACTGAAATCTAGTAAATTCTAGTCTAAAACAAACCCTACATCAGATATTTATAATGGTCCAAATCGTGAAAGATAAGTTGACAAAATTACCCCCTTCGGATCAACATACGGATCGTAAATATTATACGGTTCGTAAAATCTTCAGCTCCTTTCCATAAAATCTCATCCTACTACCCAGATCTACGCTCCATTTTGATGGACCGTAAATATTTTACGGTCCTTAGAACTGGTCCGTAAATTGTTCCTTCAATGTGAGACTTCCTATAATTGATCTACAGTGGGATTTACGGACCATAAATAATATACAGTCTGTCCTTTCTGCCGTGAATTTCCTCTCAATGTGAGACTTCTCTATCACTGATCTACAGTGGAATTAATGCCTGGTAAATATTATACAGTCCGTCTTTTTGCTCCATAAAATCTCAGCTTCAGTTACTTCTCTTTCTTGAACATGTGCTTACTCCATTTTCTCGACTTTCACCATAAACACGATAAATACCTGTAACATAACAAAAACACATCAAAAGACCAAACTTGCTTGAAAAACAAGTAAAACTCACCGTAAAAAAGCATCAAATGTGCCGGAATTTCGTGACACATCACCAATTCATTCCCAAACAGTACCACACAGGGCACACAAGTAATATCATAAAAGGCTACACAATAAGCCATATAGAATGCTATCCACATATCAAACATCAAAAAGTAAGATACTACAATATCTTGAAAAGGCTACACAAGCAATATTTCAGCAAATCATCCTGTACTCTGGTCTTCATTCATCTTCAAATGGAGCACAATCCACCATAAACTATGATTTTCACTAATATCTTGTTTGGATGGTTATTGTATATCATTTAATAATGTATTATATTGTATTGTATTGCATTGTACTGTACCATATTATTTTAATGAATATAACATTTGTACAGATTGTATCATTTTACGTCATTTCATAATGTCACACAACAACACCTTGAAGAAGAAGCTTAAAATATTATCAAGAAAAAGTACGAGTAGAGTTATTATAAAAAACGTAAGGTTGAGGGAAAAAATATGATTATTAAATAATTGGTAAGGGCAAGATGAAAAAAAATTAAGGTAACACGCAATCACGTTACATAAAATAACACTGTTCATCATTATATAAAAACGAATTTAACAAAATGATACAATAAAAAATTTAGTAACAATCAAAATAAGTATTTTCCTTAAAGTAACAATACAATACAATTGGTAACAACCATCCAAACAAGCTATTAGGGATATATTAGACACACACACTCACACATATTGAGACAATTTGTAGTACTTCATCTTTAATTATTCTTCGTTATTCACATTTTGTAACTTAAAGTATTCTTTGTATCGATAATAGCTCGCCAAGTGTCCTGTCGCTGCCTAGGTGCTAGATTGAGTCGTGACATAATAATAAATTTCATCAAGATAAGATAAAATGGATAGTAGTTAAATCGGAAAAGGAGTACTAAAGTGCCACTAGAATTTGAAGAACTTAATTATAAGAATAGAATTGCTCCTCTAGAGAGAGCTACAAATACTTATTTTTAGACTACGCAGCTCGTAATTTACCCTTGCTGTTGAAATAATAAGCTGGTATAGTACAATCTTACTGGAAGTTTTTAGGGCCAACTCTACTTTTTCTCATGCATTTTATTCACAATATGGACAAAACGTGACAGCTTTCATACTGAAAACTACAAAAAGCCAAAAATCCATAATATTTGACTTATATATATGCACTAATAGTGTAAAACTGACATCCATTTTCAATTCGGCATTCTTTTTGCCCGACTTTTCATTGCAAGTAGAGCAAGTTTGACTCTTCAACCTTTCTTTTAGCAATTTTTTGTCCCATAATAGCATTTATTTTCAAACCCAAGTTCTTCATTTTCATTGTCGATCTCGCTAAGAATTGTAAGCACCGTGAAAACGTAAGACTATAAAATAAATGACAATTTAATAGACTACACTAAAACATGAATTAGCGACAAACAACTTCTGTCACTGAATAACAAAAATATGTTGCTAATTCTATTTAATGGCAAATTAGCGATACATTATCAAAAAATTGCTACAAAATTTTTAGAATTAGATTGACAACGAATTTGGTAATTAATTCTTGTCTTTTTCTTTTTATTTTTGCAGGAGATTGTACAAAACAAAAAAATGGAATTTGCTAAGAAATTTGTCTATAATCCGTCCTTAAATTTCCCGTAGCTAACAAGATTTTTTTATAATTATTCCTTAATCTATCGCTACATAGGATTAGCAATAGATTTTTCTATTTAGCTATAGAATTTGTCTGTTAGTTTATTAAATTATTTATTCTATAGTTTTATGAAGTTTTTATGGTGCTTACAATTCTTAGCGAGATCGACAATGAAAATGAAAAACTTTGGTTCGAGAGTAAAAAACTATTCTGGGAGAACAAACTACTAAAAGAAAGTTGAAGAACCGAACTTGCTCTACCTGCATTGAAAATTTACGCAAGGAGAACGCCAAATTGGAAATACATGTCAACTTTACATGGTCAGTGTATATATAATTCAAATACTATAGGTTGTTGACTTCATGTCAATTTTTTCAATATGAAAGTTGTCTCGCTTTATCCATATTGTAAAAAAAAATACGTTACAAAAATTAGATTTGGCCCTAAAAACTTCCAATGAGACTGCTTGTTACCAACTTATTTGTCACGACCCATTTTAGCCTAGGTCATGCGGGCACCTACCTTTCCCACCTCGGTAGGCGAACCCTTAACTCAACATTCACAATCAATAAAATAATAGCCGAAGAAGTAAAATGACGTAAGTCTCACAATATAATATAGATAAGTGCGGAAGTAAATGACTCCACCCCAGTATCTGGTCTGGTCATACAAGAGCATCTAAATCCTAATACTAAGGTCTGAATAATAATACATAAATGTTCTCGAATCATGTTTTGAACGAAAAGTAAGACATAAGCAGTAGAAGAGTCTTCGAGGTCAGCGGACGCCATGCTCACCCTGGAAAACTCAAGTAGAAGCTGAGGAGTCGATTAGCCACGAGTCAGAGAAGTAGATCCGACCTGGTACTCTGCATTCATAAAAAAATACAGCAAGTGCAGATTAGTACAAACAACAGTACTGGTAGGCATCATCGGCCGACTAAGCATAGTTAACAGAATTCAGAAAATAAGGCAGATAAGCAAATAAACCAACCAAGCATGAGACCATATAATCATAACCTAGTATCCGTCATCACCTATGTAAGCATCTAAACCCTAATATAATAAGTATGAGTACATTCGATTCGAACCAATCACCATGATAGAATCATCACACTCTAATCATCATAACACAATTACCACAATCCAGT
Organism: Lycium barbarum; assembly: GCF_019175385.1. Taxonomy (NCBI): domain Eukaryota; kingdom Viridiplantae; phylum Streptophyta; class Magnoliopsida; order Solanales; family Solanaceae; genus Lycium; species Lycium barbarum. The sequence goes on from NC_083343.1 coordinate 90,550,936, forward strand.
CATCACAACATCTCACTCAAGTCATAATGCAATGCAAGTATTTACTTTGTTAAATCAAATATTTGACTAATTAGGTAAAAGGCCAATTACATATAAATTTTATAATTAACATCATGTGTTTACAAAGTTTTTACAATTGAAATGATCTAACTAATTTATGCGTTAATTATGGCCACAATTGTTACATCTCGGACATTTCGTACGTCGAGCTGTGAATAGACTAATGCAAGATTAAGGGGAACATGGAGTCCATATTGCCTTAAGGAGAGTAATTGGTAGCTTCAAAGTGTACATGACAAGATTTTGAAGTCATAAGACTCGGAGAAACTAAGTTCGTCAAAGGAAGTGAAGTATAAGTTGCATTTGGGAAGATTTTTTAACAACCGAGCTAATGTTGATTTAGTAACACCTTGACGAGAAGTAATAAGGATCCCTAGATGGTTAATGAAGTATTATACAAGTGCCAAGAAGGTTCTGCAAGGATTAGAAGTCAAACGAAACAACGGGATCAATTTCGAAAAATTGAGAGTTATACGGCCACTTATACGGTCCGTATGACTTATATGGTCCGTATAACTTATATGGTCTGTATAAGGATCCGTATAACCTGTCTAGAGAGGCGTTATCTACTTGAAGTATTATACGGTCACTTATACGGACCGTATAAGTGTCCATATATATCCTGATGGACAGCTTTAAATTTTTATAAAAAGAGGACCCCATGTTCGTATTTCTCATTTCACTCATTTTCCACACTTCAAGAGAGCTCTAGAATATTCCATATACCATACACACACATATCCAAGAGCAATCAAAGATATAAACACCAAGAATTGGTAGAATCAAGTGTGTGGATGCTCACTAGGGTTTGTAGAAATCAAGAATTCCTTTTGTATTAAAGTTGGAGTTTTCTCAAGTGGAGTATCTTCATCCAAAGACCACTCCTAAATAATCAAAGGTTAGTTTTACATTTATTTCATGTTATTAAGGTTATTGAATGGTTGAAAGACTTGGATTACAGAAGAATGTAGAATATGAGCTCAAATATGGAAATAATGGTATTTTGAGTAGTAAGATAATTCGAGTCATGATTATTACCATGAAATGAGTATAATCTTGTTATGAATGATGTTAATGACGTTGAGGAAGTATTATGTGAAGAATGAATATGATGTTGTATTATAGCCATGGTTATGGATGACGTTGAAAGTGAATTTGAGAGGTGAACAATGTTTAACTTGAGGAATCTATTGATTATGATATTATGGGTGTTACTATTGATGTTTGAGAGTTGCTTTATTATATGGAGAAAGTTGTCGAAACAAAGGAAATGTTGCCCAATTTTCGTTAGCCTTTTAGTCGCCAAGGCTTCAACGTAAGCATGTTTCTAATGGCCTAAATGGTACGAATTCTCTTGAATGTAGAGTTGTGAGCTCAGAAGGAGAATGCAAAGGTATGTATGGATAGTCCTTTCTTTCATAAGGCATGATTCATTTATTCTATCTTCCACATTGTCACACCCTAATCTTGATAGGGCATGATGGGCACCCGACCCCATATTCGGAGCCGAGCGAACCCGCTGACTCTTGTTACACACATACTCGCTTGGACTTCTAACTTAAATTAAATGAAATACAAAATGAGAGCTTTAAGAAATATTCTTTTTCGTTGATCTCAAATCAAACAAAATCTGTAAACATATGGAATTTATTACATAACACAGAATGACACATCGGCTGATGGAGCCGCTTACAAAACTGACATTCTATACCCACGACTCTGTCTGCAAAGTCTCTACATCAATCCAGAAATCATAACATACAAACTCCGACTCGGCAACGCTCCGGAAGGAAGTGGAGCTCGCCAATCCCACTGGAACATCTTCTAGTAATATCTTCTGCTCATCTGGGTGTACCTGCGTGGCATGAAACGCAGCCCCCGAAGAAAGGGGGTCAGTACGGAAAATGTACTGAGCATGTAAGGCATGGAATACGAAAAACAGAACCATAATCGAAACAAGCAGTACAAAAGGTAAGTACATTATTTAGACTACCAAAAAGCTTATTTTTCAAAACACAAATCATGTATGATGATGTCATATGTCAGAAGAGGTACAGAAAGTAAGTAAATCATCTAGAATGCCAAAATGCTCACTTTCCAAACACAGACCATGCGTGCCGACATCATATGTCATCATATACATATACATATAACAGATTCCGGCCCTCTAGTGAGGGACGCGGTGGATGGAGTCATCATGTATGTTGACATCATATATCATATATGCATATAACTGATACTGCTGTGGGACGTACAGCCCGATCCATATATCAATATAATAGTGCCGAGGAACGTACGGCCCGATCCATAAATATAATATATTAGTGCCGAGGAACGTTCGGCCCGATCCATAAATATAATATATTAGTGCCGGGTAACGTTCGGCCCGATCCATAAATATATTATATTAGTGCCGAGGAACGTTCGACCCGATCCATAAATATATTGTATTAGTGCCGAGGAACGTTCGGCCCGATCCATAAATATATTGCTGCGGAACGTGCAGCCCGATCCATATATATATTGCTGCGGAACGTGCAGCCCGATCCATATATACATATATTATATTGCTGCGGAACGTGCAGCCCGATCCATATAAAACATAACATGTTAGTGCCGAGTATAACATAGTGCGCACAATAACATAACCGGCCCAGGACTCAGCGAATGATATAACAATAGTATGCACGAGCAGAGTAGTGAGAAACCATATGCATATAAATCAATTCTAAGACTCGATGGACAAGTATACTGACCGACACCTGAAGGCTCAGAAACAAGTTTCGGGTCAATCCGATTTAGTATAAGAAAGTTATGAGCATTTGAAGTACAGAACCTTCTACGAACGTTTCAGAAGCCATTTTTGGAAAATCAAGGCAACAATCATATTAGGTACCTTTCGAATATCGTTATGGATCAAATCAGATAGAGCTTTTGGAACCATATGTACGTATCAAAATGTATCAAAGACTCGATGGAATAATCAAACGTGCTATCATTTTAAAACCAAAACATTAGTCATATCAATTATCTCTCGAATGCCATTCGGAAACATATCAACCGAACTTCGGACATCATAGATACGCATCAAAACCATATGAAACAGCTTATGGAAGTCAAGAATATTAGCCATCCTAGTGGCTCTAAGAATAGGAGTTTCTTTGAAATCATACATATACGTCATTTGCTCGTTTCATAAGGATCATGCCAAAAGAAAAAAAGGGTAAGCCTTACATACCTGCTCCACGTCCTATTAGCTACGCTTAATTGTCCAAGCTCGCTAGTCTTCTTCCATCCATCTTCTTGCTTGGCTAGGGTTGGAATTTGCACAAATGAACGATTTGATTACTCCAACAACTCCTTTATGTTAATAAGGACCTTCCAATTTCCTGGAATACTAGAAGAAATAATTTTTTTGTGATCAATTTCCATGGCCCAAGATTCGGCCATGGCTTGGCCGAATGCTCTCCATTTTTTTTTCCTCAAGCTTCTTGAATTTTCATGAAGACAAATATGCTTTAATTTGCCACTACTTCTCTATATATATACTTAGGTCCTACAAATAAAAATATGGACACATGGCCATGGGTGGTGGGACCCACTTACACCACACGGCCATGGTAGCATATTCTTGAACTTTCATGAAGTTTTTGTGAAATTCCCGTTTTGCCCCTAGCCTTCGACAATATTACCATGAGCCATCTCGTGAATTTCCCTTTTTACCCTTAGCCTTTCTCAATATTTCCATACTAATAAACAACTTGTTCATTAAAATAATTTTGGAAAATAGTCTTACCCTTAACTTACCACGACTACCTTGAAATATCTGAATGTACAATATACGGGCTATAACATTCTCCCCCCCTTTAGAACATTCGTCCTCGAATGTTCAACTAATCTTATGGGGTCTTACAACACTTCGGGGGGGGGGGGGGGTCCCTCTTATAGTTATCCTTTTCTTCATACTCATTCTTTATCTTTCACCCTATTTCCTTTATAATCGAACTCCTCGGCCTTTACGTGAGTCCTCATTCCGTATCATGGGTTTCCTAATCCACTGCGCCAACTTATTATCCTTGTCCTTCCCAGGTCATCCCTTTTCTGTTACTGTTTCGTCACAATACCTTAATAGAAGCCATGTCTTTGGTACGCAATATTCACTTGACGATCTGATATGGCCACAGGCTATTCCTTGCCCTCACATTTCTCGACACAAGTATACTTGTCTTTGATTTCTTTGTATTCACGCTCATTTCGTCCATTGTTATTCCTTATTGGCTCTCCAGTGCGGATTCCCTACAAATATGATCGAGCACCGCTTCACGTCGATGATTCATATAATTTCATAGCGTATATTGTCATACCCCGTATAATTAATGGTCCATGAACTATTTTCTAGTATCCGATGAACTCTCTATTTTCACTCACAGGCGCTGCGTTCTTTCTTTCTTTCAAAAATTTCCAAACTACCAATCGTTGGTACTTTTATTATAATATTCATTTTCATCCTCTCGATTATCCTTTGTGAATTTAACCTGTAGACCTTTCTTGCCCTCTTTGTTACCCTTTAGAACACGTCGCTGCATACTTAGATACTGCGCAATTTTGCTTGATACGGGGGATGCAAATCATGGTATAAACATATCATAATTCATGTCGGCATGAAGCATTCTCTTAAGGTGTCTTCCATCCTTTTTCTTCATGTCGGCCTCATGGTACATTCACTGTCAATTCGTTTTTACTTCTTTCAGGTATCCTCCTGATATGCCGATATGTTTTGAACTCTGGCCCCGAGCTAACAAATCTCCTCTTTTGGAGCTTGAAAATGTTGCGATTCCTATAGAGTCTGATATAATATATTCCCCCCCCCCCCCTTTTTAAGGGGCTCCTTATATGCCAACAGTCTTCGAGTATCCTCGTCCACGATAATTACCTTATTCCTCGTCTTTCTTTCCAACTCTATGCATAACATATCGAAACTTCTTACCATAAGTTTCTCTTTCATTGTGCGCCTACATCATCATTCTTGTCAATATTCCCATATCTTCTATCCACTATTAGTCCCTTCCACCCATTTAGCTCACTTACTCGTGATTCTTCTTAACTACGGGTTCGCGTTGCAGCTGTGCGTCCATATTTTTCGAGTGTCCCGCTACTTTTACTCTTAGCATAGAATCCTTAAAGTTTACACTCTCTCTATCCTCGCTCATCGAATCCTTTAACTATATTTACAATGATATGACCGAGCGGTCTTCCCCGCACGTTCCTTGCATTTCATTCCATTTCCTCCAAGATCAAATCTCTCAGACCTCGCATGAATTCTCGCTCCATACCTTTAATTTCCAAATCAACAGTGTCGACCCATTATCCTTATTCTTTCCTCAATATGTAATCGGGTTCCTATCGCTAACTCGTTAAGGTATCCTCCTTACTCCTATGGTTAGAGATTTCCAATTGCCCTACGCTTAAATGCTCTCCTCTTCCTTCGACCAACCCATTAGTATACTTTTCCTACTTTCATCCTTAACCTTCCTTAGATTCCTTCCTCCTCGAACACTTTTCTTCTTTTTCCATTTGTGGCGTCGGCTCTGAAGTTCGTGAAATTTTTACTTTAAACGCACAAATCCGTTCCATTCTTAAATTATCCCTTTGGAAAGCTCCTCCAGTTCCGAGGAAACCGTGTAAATTTTACCATACATTTATCCCTTAATATACTTCTCATTTGTCTCTTATATCTAAATCTATAGGATTTCTTGCACACTTCCCAGGGGGGTCACCCATCCTAAGATTTCTTTCAGCTTAGCACGCTTAACCTCAAAACTTCGATGGAATCCGGTGCCTTAATGCTGATATAATCGCATCCACCTCATCATATGACTTTCATTACATGATCTAGAGAAAATTGAAGTCCTACAGATTCCGAGACATTTTCGTAGCACGTCCTTCCCTTTACAATTACTATTTTAGCCTTTTCAATCCTCAATATTCACTTTCCACTTATGTGTATGACTACCTTTCGTCCTAGATTCCCAGATTCCCGATGGTAGCGAATATACCTTCGTCGCCGTTACTTATGAATGCTTCGGGTATCAGTCTGTTCGGATTTCCACTCACCATCCTCACATAATGATCTACAACAAAACTGATTGTCAACTTTCTCTGAATCCTCCAGCAGACCTTGTTCTTACTAAACCTCGAATATTATCCATCTTAATCCTTTGGACTGCTAATCGTCCTTCTCGCCATCGTTCTTCATGTCATGCCAAGTCCATAACCCTTCTAAAATATCACATTCCATTTATCGCCTGTTTACAATATTTCCTTTCAACGCTTCTTCATGTTAGGCGCACTTAACTAAGTAACTTGATTTTTGAACAATTCTGGCGGAATCTCCTTTGCCATTCTTACTACTCAAAATCTGTACGCAGCAAATATCAACAATGCCTCACAAAGCATACCGCTATATAACACATTCCAGCCATCCAGAGCTTCCAATTTCAGGTAAAAGAACAAAATACCAATACTTACCCCTGTGATTTTCCATATCGCCACTCACCTTCTTCCGTCGTATGTAAGGCTTATATAAGGAATTTCATTTTCCTATGACTTGGCTCTATCGCACGATCTAAGACAGAAAGAAGGTCAACAATCCCTAGATGCCCCGCAGCTTCCTATTTAAAAATGTGGCCGGCTTCACACCCATAAACAGGACTCTACTGGACACGACTTTGCAGACAACCCCTAGGACGCCCTGCTCTGATACCACTTTGTCACAACCTAATCTTGATAGGGCATGATCGGCACCCGACCCCATATTCGGAGCCGAGTGAACCCACTGACTCTTGTTACACACATACTCGCTTGGACTTCTAACTTAAATTAAATGAAATACAAAATGAGAGCTTTCAGAAATATTCTTTTTTGTTGATCTCAAATCAAACAAAATCTGTAAACATATGGAATTTATCACATAACACAGAATGACACATCGGCTGATGGAGCCGCTTACAAAACTGACATTCTATACCCACGACTCTGTCTGCAAAGTCTATACATCAATACATAAATCATAACATACAAACTCCGACTCGGCAACGCTCCAGAAGGAAGTGGAGCTCGCCAATCCCGCTGGAACATCTTCTAGTAATATCTTCTGCTCATCTGGGTGTACTTGCGTGGCATGAAACGCAGCCCCCAAAGAAAGGGGGTCAGTACGAAAAATGTACTGAGCATGTAAGGCGTGGAATACGGAAAACAGAACCGTAATCGAAACAAGCAGTACAAAAGGTAAGTACATTATTTAGACTACCAAAAAGCTTATTTTTCAAAACACAAATCATGTATGCTGATGTCATATGTCAGAAGAAGTACAGAAAGTAAGAAAATCATCCATAATGCCGAAATGCTCACTTTCCAAACACAGACCATGCGTGCCGACATCATATGTCATCATATACATATACATATAAAAGATCCCGGCCCTCTAGTGAGAGACGCGGTGTATGGAGTCATCATGTATGCTGACATCATATATCATATATGCATATAACTGATACTGCTGTGGGACGTACAGCCCGATCCATATATCAATATAATAGTGCCGAGGAACGTACGGCCCGATCCATAAATATAATATATTAGTGCCGAGGAACGTTCGGCCCGATCCATAAATATAATATATTAGTGCCGGGTAACGTTCGGCCCGATCCATAAATATATTGTATTAGTGCCGAGGAACGTTCGGCCCGATCCATAAATATATTGTATTAGTGCCGAGGAACGTTCGGCCCGATCCATAAATATATTGCTGTGGAACGTGCAGCCCGATCCATATATATATTGCTGCGCAACGTGCAGCCCGATCCATATATACATATATTATATTGCTGCGGAATGTGCAGCCCGATCCATATATAACATAACATGTTAGTGCCGAGTATAACATAGTGCGCACAATAACATAACCGGCCCGGGACTCGGCGAACGATATAATAATAGTATGCACGAGCAGAGTAGTGAGAAACCATATACATATAAATCAATTCTAAGACTCGATGGACAAGTATACTGACCGACACCTGAAGGCTCAGAAACAAGTTTCGGGTCAATCCGATTTAGTATAATTCCCGTTTTGCCCCTAGCCTTCCACAATATTACCATGAGCCATCTCGTGAATTTCCCTTTTTACCCCTAGCCTTTCTCAATATTTCCATACAAATAAACAACTTGTTCATTAAAATAATTTTGGAAAATAGTCTTACCCTTAACTTACCACGACTACCTTGAAATATCCAAATGTACAATATACGGGATATAACACATATCTTCCATGACCTTCTTACATCCCAAAAGATCAAAGTGCATAATTTGTAAGAGTTTCTTATGAGCTAGAGATGAGACATGTTCTATGACAATGGTGATTATGATGATGCTATTTCTAGAAATTCCAAATCTTATGAGATGATGTTATTATGAGCTTGATAATCCTATTTTCATGACTTCATTGATGCTATTGCTTGTTGTTGTCTCACCTCATGATATTAGTTCCTTCAAGGTGAGACATAGCGATGATGATGATTCAATAATGTAATCCGAGGTTACCCACCTTATGTCACTCTGATAAAGTTGTAGCTTTCATTTGGGCTCTCATGCATGCTCTATGTTATGTATATGTATGATTACACCGTGCCTTTATAGCCGGGCAGACACCACTACACCGGGTGTAGTGGGCGGCTATGATGATTATGTCATGCCTATATGGCAGGGCAAACACCACTAGTGGGTGGTATGAGATGGTTACTCCGGACGCGGGCTAATGATGATCACACCGTACCTATATGGTCGGGCAGCTTATATATATATATATATATATATATATATATATATATGTACATATGATATGATATTATTTAATATAAAAGCTAGCATGCATGATTCAGCCTTCAGAGGCAATCAGTTACAGGTTACCCTTTTACTTTATGTTCCCTCATTTCTTTATTATGTTTGATATACATGCCTTACATACTCAGTACATTGTTTGTACACACGTCCTTTCTTTTATGGACGATGTGTTCATGCCTATAGGTAGATAGGGAGACGGACCGGATTCCTAGGAGCTTTCCCAGCAGAGATATAAGGGCGATTAAATCTCCTTCCCGCGAACCGAGGAGGTGCACTAGTAGCGCACTGGCCTAAATACCTGGAATACTGTTGCTGCTGACCCCCTCTATGCTCGCTACTAGCATATCTGACCCTCTTACTCTTCCCTCTATCAATATCACGCTCACCCCATTGCGGCTATTGCTTCTCATCTAAATTCTGGGCGTAGGCCTGAATACGGGAGATGTCCATCCCCTCCTGCAATGAAGTTGTCAAGTAATCTTTGAACAAATGTTGCCCTAAATCACTCACAAATCTGTGTACTCTGTCTCCAAAATCGGCTACCATAGTGGGAACGTATCTATCCAATGAGTTAAAGCGGAGACCATATTCCCAAGCGCTCATATTTCCTTGTTTTAGATTCAGAAATCTGTCAGGTCGGGCCCTTCGAAACTCGGGTGGCAAATAATAAAAACATAAGGCATCTACAAATTCCTCCCAAATCGGGGGAGGTACATTTTCCTTCCTTGAGGCTATCCAATTATTATACCATAGAACGACGACATCCCGCAATATAGAAGATGCTAACTCCACTGACTCAGTATCGAAAGCATGTATAATCGTCACCGTCTTCAGCGTTTCGTCTATAAAACTTTGCGGGTCTTCATCCGGCTTTGACCCAAAAAATTCCGGCGGGTTCAAACTCATAAAATCACGGGCTCTAGTATTAGTGGCTCTGTCACCCGGACCTGCACTCTGCCACTGAGCCTGGGCGGCAAGTATTTGTGTCACCAACTGAATGACCTCAGTCATCTGTTGACCCGAAGCACCCGGTGGAGGGACTGGAGGCAGTAGAGCGGGAGCTCCTTCATGCTCCTCCGAAACAGGTGGAGTGTGAGAGGTGTGAGATGGAGCCTCATTATGGGATTCAACCTCCTCTACATATACCGACGGCTCCTGTTGAACTGGCAGTTTATAGTGGCCTTGCCCTTTTGGGTGGCTATTGCTTTCCTTTTTACCGGCATCGCTGAAATCATAACGCACAATTAGAAAAAGAAAAACTTATAACATAGCTCTATCGCATGATCTATTATGGAGAAGAAGAATGGTCATTATTCCAAAATACCCCGCTGCCTCTTGTTTATAAGTGTGGCGCGCTTCACACCCATAAACAAGACTCTACTGGACACGGCTCGTAGACACATCCTAGGGCCGAACTGCTCTGATACAACTTTTGTCACGACCCAATCAGTGGGCCATTACGGGTACCCGGAGCTTGCTACCGATCACCGCTTATCATGTTGATCATCATGCTCAATACAAATTTATCAGGAAATAATCTCCCAAAATAGGTATATATACGAAATCCCACGAGGCTACCAAGATAATGTACAACATATACAGCGAAAAGAGCTCATAACATCCACAACCCACATATAAGTATCTACGAGCCTCTAACTGAAATGCTGAGATCATAAAGATGGGACAGGACCTCGCCATGCCCCAAATATATACGCAAAAGAATAAGCTAATAGGCTGCACCTTCGAAGTAGTGGGGTGCTCCTGTGCAACTGCTGTGTCATCTCCTAAGCGTCCACACCGTCTCCCTGCCTACCTGTGGGCATTAACATAGCGTCCAAAAAAAAAGGACGTCAGTACGAACAATGTACTGAGTATGTAACGCATACATGGTAACATAATAAGGGAATGTAGAAAACATAAGAAGAAAAGGGTAACTGGAACTGCTTGCCTCTCGAGGCGGAATCATGCATGCTTACTTTTTACCTTTATAACATCTCACACATACATACATAAGTTGTCTGAATCAATAACATTATTAGCCCGCGTCCGGGCCTCCCACATATAGGGTAATCACGTCACGCCGCCCACTAGTGGTGTCATGTCTGGCCAAATAGGCACGGTGTTATCATTATCCATAAGACACCCACCGAGGTGGTGTCATGCCCGGCCATCTAGGCGTGGTGTAATCATACATATATTTTTCTCCTGAACCATGCATAAGAGCTCAAGTAAATGTTATAGCTCTATCGGAGTGACGTAAGGTCGGTAACCTCCGATTACATTATGGAACATCATGACAGTCATGTCTCACCTTGAAGGAACTTGCATTATAAGGTGAGGCTATCCACAATGAATAGCATCAAGGAATCGTGTAAAGGTCATTAATACCGTAATAGCATCATCTCATTATCATGGAACATATCTCATCTCTATCTCGTAGAAAACTTTTATTACACTTTAGCTTTCATCTTTTGGAATGTAAGAAGGTTATGGGATTTACCGGGAATACATCACAATATATAAGAGTTATGCCTTTGAAAGAAGGGCTAGCCTTACATACCTTTATGCCTTTTCAACTCTATTGCCTACTTGCTCGCCTTTCGAGCTCGCGATGCTACCTTCACGAGAATTTGTACTAAAATTTGACAACCCGAAACATACATAAGCTTATGCTAAAGCAACTAGGAGTTCATGAAAATTAGGCAATATTTCTTTTGTTTCGACAAATTCTTCCATAAAATAAGACACCCCTTAACATCGATAAGAACACCCACAACCACACCATTAATAAGTTCTTCAAGTTAAACATTGTTTACTTCTTAATCCACCTTCGAAATCATCCATAACCATACCTATAATACAAATTCATATTCATTCTCATATAATACTCCTTTAACATCATTTGTATTATTCAACACAAGATCATACACATAACACGTCAAAAACTATTATTCAAATCAAGTCATTATTCAAGAGTATAACTATTTCCATATTTGTACTCCATATTCTCCTCCCTTCCATAATCCACGTCTTTTAACCTCTCAATATTCTTAATAACATGAATTGAACATAAAACTTACCTTTGATGATGTAGGAGTGGACTTTGGATGTAAATACTTCACTTGGAGAAAATCCCACTTCAACACCAAAGAGATTCTTGGTTTCCACAAACCCTAGAGAGTATCCTTGCACTTGATTCTACAAATTCTTGGTGTTTACTCCTTGATTTCCCTTGGATATATGATTATATGATTTAGAGAATTTTTCTGGAACCTTCAAGACTTAGAGAGAGACTGAAATCTGGAAATTTGGAACACAACTCGTCTATTTATAGCTGAAACTGGAAAGTTCCAGAGAAGCGGTTCGACGGCCAGTCGACGGTCCGTCGACTTGCTTCGTCGATTCACACCGGAGAATCTCTGATTGCAGAAACATGTTAACGGTTGGGTCGATGGTTTCATCGACATGTCGACGGTCCGTCAACTTGGGGTGTCGACTTGCGCCTGTAGGTCTCAGTCTGCAGAAACATATTGATGGTGAACAGTGACCATGTAGACTGCCCGTCGACTGTGACTGGTGTCTGCAAAATTTCCCTGATTTAGTTCAGATTTCGCCAATTCGATTCGTTCAACTTCTAACCCCGTAAACCACCAGGAATACCTGTTGGTATATTGTATTCGGGGTAAGATATTCTCTACCTTAACTTTCTCCAACAAGCTTTCTGCTCTTTTTCCTCCAATATTTTTGGAATCTTAATTAGAATCATTAAGTATCCCTTCTTACTAGTAGGGACATCAAAATTTTGTTGGCCTATTCACCGCACAACGACATGATATCTTTTCGAGCTGTAACACTCTCCCCCCTTAAGAACATTCGTCCTTGAATGTTAAGTTCTCAGGAATTCTACATAAATTCTGCCAAAGTTTCCCCTGTAATATGGCACTACCACCCTGTTACAAAAACCCACATTAACATTGCCTCACAGGAATACCCAATCATCAACTTGGAATTCTAAGTCTCGCTGACGGTTGTCCGCATAAGATTTCTGGCGATTTTGGGCAGTCAACAATCGATCTCGGATAACCTTGATCTTTTCCACTGCTTGTTAGATCAACTCCGGACCCATTAGTTGTACCTCTCCTACTTCAAACCACCCAATTGGAGATCTACATTTCCTTCCATATAGAGCTTCATACGGGGCCATCTGAATACTGGAATGATAGTTGCTGTTATACGCAAACTCAATGAGCAGCAAGTGGTCATCCCAACTACCTCCGAAATCCAGCGTACATGCCCGTAACATATCTTCCAAGGTCTGAATGGTGCAGTCAGCTTGTCCATCTGTCTGGGTGTGAAATGCTGTGCTGAGTCTCACCTGAGTACCCAAACCTTCTTGGAAAGACTTCCAGAATTTAGCAGTAAATTCTGCTCCTCTATCTGTGATAATAGATACTGGGATACCATAAAGTCGCACTATCTCCTTAAGATACAACCTTGCATAATCTTCTGCTGAATATGTAGTTTTGACCGAAAGAAAATGGGCTGATTTTGTAAGTCTGTCCACAATTACCCATATAGAATCATGCTTATGCCGAGAACGAGGCAAGCCCACAATGAAATCAATGTTAATTACTTCCCATTTCCAATTTAGAATTCCCATCGCTTGCAAAAATCTTCCTGGCTTTTGATGTTCAATCTTCACTTGTTGGCAATTGGGACACTGGGCCATAAATTCTGCGATGTCTTTCTTCATTCCATACCACCAATACATTAACTTGAGATCGTGATACATCTTTATTGCTCCTGGATGAATAGAATAACGGGAGTAATGAGCTTCTTCCAGAATTTGACGACGCAGTCCCGCCACATCTGGCACACACAGTCTGCCTCTATACTTGAGAACTCCATCTGCAGAGGCCACAAATGGTGACTTTTCTTTCCCAAGAAATGTATCCCTATAGTGGCTCAACTGGGATCTTCGTGTTGGCGTTCGCGCACCTCCATATCTAGGGATGAAACAACTGGGTTATGAATACCAACTCCTGCATTGCCTGAATCAATTAGACAAATCCCTAGGCTTTCCAGCTGGCGAAGTTCATGGACTAATTCTTTCTTCTCTGGCTGGACATCACATAGACTACCCATTGATTTGCGGTTAAGTGCATCAGCCACTACATTCACCTTTCCAGGATGACATAAAATACTCACATTATAATCTTTCAATAGTTCTAACCGCCGCCTCCATCGTAGGTTCAACTCTTTCTGCTTGAAAATATATTAGAGGCTTTTGTGATCAGTGTAGATATCAACATGGACGCCAAACAAATAGTGTCTACACATTTTTAGCGCATGGATAACCGCAACTAATTCAAGGTCATGGGTTGGATAGTTCTTCTCATGCTTCCGCAACTGCCGAGAAGCATAGGCGACAACCTTACCGTGCTACATCAACACGTAACCCAATCCAACACCAGAGGCATCACAATACACGACATAACCATCAGCTCCCTCTCGAAGGGTTAAAACCTGAGCTGAAGTCAACCTATCCTTTAATTCCTGGAAACTATGTTCACAAGCATCAGTCCACTGAAATCTTGCTGACTTCTGAGTTAGCTCAATGGTGCAGAAATAGAAGAAAATCCTTCCACAAACCTTCTATAACAGCCTGCCAAACCCAAAAAGCTACGGACTTCTGTCGGCGTTGTAGGTCTTAGCCAAGTCTTCACAGCATAAAACTTTTGAGTATCAACTCGAATGCCGTCAGCTGAAATGATATGGTCCAGAAAAGTTATCGAATTCAGCCAGAATTCGTATTTCAAAAATTTAGCATACAATTCACGAGCCCGAAGAATTCCAAGAACAGTACGCAAATGATCTGGATGTTCTGCTTCTGTCAGAGAATATACTAGAATATCATCAATGAATACTATTACGAATAGATCTAAGAAAAGCCTGAACATATTATTCATCAAATTCGTGAACACCGCTGGGGAATTTTTCAACTCGAATGACATCACCCGAAATTCATAATGGCCATATCTGGTTCTGAAAGCTGCCTTCGGAATGTCTTTTTCTCTAACTCTCATTTGATGATAACCAGAGCTCAGATCTATTTTGGAACGCCACTTGGCACCCTGTAATTGATCAAACAAATCATCGATTCTCGGAAGTGGATATTTATTCTTGATCGTCACCTTGTTCAGCTGCCTATAGTCAATGTACATTTGTAAAGAACAATCCTTCTTTCTCACAAACAAGGCAAGTGCTCCCAATGGCGATGAACTGGGTCTAATGAATCCCTTCTCAAGCAATTCTTTTAATTGCGCTTTTAGCGCTTTCAATTCTGCAGGAGCCATTCTGTAAGGAGGAATAGATATGGGTATAGTATCCAGCAGAGCATCAATATCAAAATCAATCTCCTATTCTACTGGAAGGCCTGGAAGTTCATCTGGAAATACATCCAGAAATTCATTTACTATCGAGATGGATTGAAGAGTCGGCAGCTTTGCTTCAATGTCATGCACTCAGATCAAATGATAAATATAGCCTTCGGCAATCATCTTCCTTGCTTTGAGATAGGAAATAAACCTACCTCTTTGAGAAGCTGTGTTACCCTTCCATTCAAGTATTGGCTTGCCCAGAAATTGGAACCGAACTATTTTTGTCCCACAATCCACATTAGCATTACACGAGGCCAACTAATCCATGCCCATAATCACATCAAAATCCAGTATTTCTAGTTCAATCAAATTAGCTGTAGTGTGACGATCACATACCACGACCACACAATTTTTGTATACCTGTCTGGCTATTACTGGATTACCAACCGGAGTAGATACCTCAAAATGCTTAATTGGCTCAGGTTTTATCCCAATACGGCCAGCAATATAAGGAGTGATATAAGACAACGTGGAAACCAGATCAATCAATGCATAAAGATCATGAGTCAATATACCTGTAACCAAATCTAGGGAGGACTCAAGCTTCTAGCGTCAGGATAGTGTATAGATACAGGGTTGGATGCCACCTGAACTGGACGCTCCCCCTCTGCCCCTACCATGGCCAGCTAGATCCTGGAAAGTCTGCCCGACTGGGTGCACAGACGAAGAAGAACCTGCTGCTGATCCCATAGGCTGAGTCCCAACTGTACCGCTCATCGATAGACAATCACGCATCATATGCCTAACCTGACCACAGGCATAACAAGCATCTGATCCTCGGCGACACTGGCCCGAATGTAATCTACCGCACTGGCTGTATCGCGGTACCGGTGGTCTCCTTTAACTAGAATCACCTCCTAACTTAGGACCTGAGACCTTCGAACTCTGACCCTGACTAGAATAAATGGGGCGATCAAATCTCCTTCCCGCGAATTGAGGAAGTGCACTAGTAGTGCACTGGCCCGAATACCTAGAATATTGTTGCTGCTGACCCCCTCTATACTCACTACTAGCAGATCTGACCCTCTTACTCTGCCCTCTATCAATATCACGCTCACCGCATTGCGGCTGTTGCTTCTCTTCTAAATTCTGGGCGTGGGCCTGAATACGGGAGATGTCCATCCCCTCCTGCAATGAAGCTGTCAAGAAATCTTTGAACAAATGTTGCCCTAAACCACTCACAAATCTATGTACTCTGTCTCCCATATCGGCTACCATAGTGGGAGCGTATCTAGCCAATGAGTTAAAGCGGAGACCATACTCCCGAGCGCTCATATTTCCTTGCTTTAGATTCAGAAACCTGTCAACTCGGGCCCTTCGAACCTCAGGTGGCAAATAATGACGAAGGAAGGCATCTACAATTTCTTGCCAAATCAGGGGAGGTGCATTTTCCTTCCTTGAGGCTATCGAATTATTATACCATAGAATGACGACATCCCACAGTCTATAAGATGCTAACTCCACTGACTCAGTATCGGAAGCATGTATAATCCTCAGCGTCCTAAGCATCTCGTCTATAAAACCTTGCGGGTCTTCATCCTGCTTTGACCCGAAAAATTCTGGCGGGTTCAAACTCATAAAATCACGGGCTCTAGCACTAGTAGCTCTATTACCCGGACCTGCACTCTATCGCTGAGCCTGAGTGGTAACTAGTTATGTCAACAACTGAATGACCTCAGTCATATGTTGACCCGAAGCATCCGGTGGAGGGACTAG